>NC_055988.1:153913493-154645790 GCF_018446385.1 Zingiber officinale | reverse complement strand
AAAAAAAACAGAAGGAACTAGAGCTTCAGACAGATCTAGTCGCAGATACCACAGCAGCTATACAGCAGATCCGCCAGAGGATAGAGACAGCTCAGAGCCGCCAGAAAAGCTATGCTGATACACGGCGCAGACCCTTAGAGTTCTCAGTCGGGGATACAGTGTTCCTCAGAGTAGCTCCCATGAAGGGAGTCATGCGTTTTGGGAAGAAGGGCAAGCTAGCTCCCAGATATGTGGGACCATACCTTATCAGCAGAAGAGTGGGCAAGGTAGCATATGAGCTAGAGCTACCCCAGGAAATGTCAGCTGTCCACAACGTATTTCATGTCTCTATGCTGAAGAAGCATACCCCAGATGCCACCCAGGTGATTGAGCCCCAGTCGGTACAGATCCGCGAAGACCTCAGCTATGATAGTCGGCCTATTCAGATAATAGACCGAGCAGTTAAGAAATTGCGGAACAAGGAAGTACCATTAGTCAAAGTCATTTGGCACAGTCACACAGCAGAAGAGGCAACTTGGGAGACAGAAGCCAGCATGAGACAGAAGTACCCAGAATTGTTCTAAGTTCGAGGACGAACTTTTTATAAGGTATGGGGGATTGTAATGCCCGAAAATTCTCAAAACTATTTTAGAATTATTCTATGATTTTTCTGGAATTTTTAGATATTTTTCCGGAATTTTCCGAGTAGCGGAAGTAGCAAAAATAATTGGAACCGTAAAATAGGTTAGGCGGGAATCGAACCCGAGACCTATGGTTTAGGGATAAGGTTAGTAACCGGTTGAACCCAGCAGGGCTATGCTGAAAGAAAAGGGAATCAAGTATATTTATAGTTGGGTTGGCCGAATTAATCACTTAATTTAAATAGGAAGATTAATAGGGTGAAGAGTTATTTGGTTTTATTTTCACCGTGACCTATTCCTCTTCCAAAACTTCACCGCCGCCCACACCTCCTCCTCCTCCTCTCTCGGCGCCCAAGCCAAGGACCATCGGATCATCTTCCGGCGACGACTCCAACACGAAAAAGGTTCTTCTCCGCGAGAGGAACGCGAAGACGTGAGCGAATCGTCGAGAAGTCGACTCCACCGGAATTCTAGCGAATAGAATCGTAAGAAATTACGAACCGGAGGTAAGAAACCCCTCACCTACAGTATAAGTAGCTCTCGTTTGATTGCATGCTTATAATTTAGTTATATGTAGATTTTTATCGATATCTAGAGTGTATTTAATTCTCTTCGCAGATTTAGGGGTTAGTTGAGTATCTCTGGATGGGCCGGACGCGTTTTTCCTCTTCAGATAGAGGTTCTAGACGTCGTCGGGTGCCTAGAGGTAGTCCCCCTATTAGAGAGGAGAGTTAGAGCACATTAGGTGTTCGATAAAACATTTAGCGCAACATTAGACAGTTTTAACAGTATAGTTAAATGTTTAGAAGCATTTAAACCAGCATATCAGTTTTATTTCAGTTTTA
This sequence comes from Zingiber officinale, assembly GCF_018446385.1. Classification (NCBI taxonomy): domain Eukaryota; kingdom Viridiplantae; phylum Streptophyta; class Magnoliopsida; order Zingiberales; family Zingiberaceae; genus Zingiber; species Zingiber officinale. The sequence continues at coordinate 154,644,325 of NC_055988.1, read as the reverse complement.
TGGGACTAGATGTCCAATGGGTGGGCTCCCACAGTCGCCTCTAGGTTCAGACAACCTAGTTCTAGGTTCAGATAACCTAGATTCAATTAATTAGCATTTCAGTATTTTACTTTCAGCAGCGGCACTGTACTGGATTAAATATCCACTGGGTTGGACTCCCATAGTCGTCCCTAGGTTCAGCTAACCTAGTAAACCCTACTAGATTCGGAACTTGCAATCCCGGGTCTAGTTAGGGATGTGCGCACAGTAAGTACAGTTGTCAGAGCCCTACAGCAGCATGTTTAGTATTTTTATCTATTATGTATAATAGTTTTCCAAATCAGTTTTAAAATCAAAATGGAATTCAGTATTAGCTCAGCTTCACCTTAGCTCACTTTTGTGTCAACTCAACTTATTCCAGTTGTTAAATATGATAGCTTCATATATAGTTCTTGACATGTTATGATCAGTGTCATTTTATGTGCAGCTTATGTTATGCCATGTTTTGTATGATCCATGCCATGTCATGCTTGCATATTCAGTATGTTTTCAAACAGCATGATTTAAAAGCATGTTTGCATCGTTGCATGATTTTTGTGAGGTAGATGGTTTCTTACTAAGCGAAAGCTTATAGATACTGTTTTTCCTTATACTGCAGATAAAGGCAAGGGAAAGATGGATTAGTAGTGGAAGCTGGAGTTCAATGCAAGGATGGTGTGTGTGGCAGGAACTGGAATAAAAGATCCTTAGGGGATTAGCAAGCTTAAACAATGGAACTTTTAACATTTCTATTTTTACGCACTTTTAATTGTTAAATACTATGAACTAGTAGACCATGGTTTATATTCGGTAGAATGCTAGTTTTATGCCACTAGAATATATATTATGGATTTTAGAATTGTTGTGTGATGTTTTGGCACGCCAAAGTGCTGAAATCAGAGTTCTCGGGCGAAATCAGAACTCTGATCGGTCTCCAGACCGATCAAGGCCTGAGTAGTGCCACTGGATCGGTCAGCCGACCGATCCAGACGGATGCAGTACGCTACTGTATCCTCCTGGATCGGTCAGCCGACCGATCCAGCGCGATACAGTAGTATCCCGGGAGAATTCCAGGTTCCTGGATCGGTCTGCCGACCGATACAGTTGGGAACAGAACGCTCCCCAGCTTCGATCGATCTGTGGATCGATCGGCAGGTTTGTAGGTAGTTGGGAAGGTTAGTTTCTAGTCCCTAGCTCAGTTGGGATGTTCAGTTTCCCTCCTCTAGCATGTGTACAACTCCTAGGTACACCTAGAACATTCAGATTAGTTTTTTAAAGGATAATAGTTAGCAAAATTTTAATTAGCCCAGCTTTCCGCACAGTATAGCACAGCATAACTGTAGCGATTCGACCTTACAGCCTAGTAGTAGAAGGCGGGTCGTTACAACATATAATATCCAAAGAACCCTAAAATAGGGACGAAATGGTTAGAGAAAGAGCTATTCACCGTATGCGGATCGGAAAGCCAAACAGCGCAGGCACGGAGGAAATGGAACCACCTAGGCGAGCAATGGATGAGATCGCAAAACCCTAAATAAAATGAGCAAATAATCACTTAGAAATACATTGAAACACGCACGGATGGAACATAGGAACAAATCAAGTACGGCAGTCGAGCAAAAATCGATCCATCACCTGGAAAGTAAAACGCTGCGGAAACCAGCGTGATGAAAGTATTGATGAAGCGGAAACCAGTCGAGGAAATTATTGATCAGCAGCGGAAACCAGTCGAGGCGTCGGCGCCGCTTCTGCTAGGGTTCGCGGAGAGGGAGAGCGTGCAGCTGGAGACGGCTCGATGACCAGGAAGGAGGTGGCTCGCGGAGAGGAGGTGGAGACGGCTCACGGAGAGGAGCTGGACCGCGGTAGGTTTGGGAGAGGGAGAGGAAATCGGCTTCCTCTTCGCGCGGCAGGGAGCGCGAGGGGGTTCTCTTCGGCGGCTAGGGTTCGCGTGTTGAGGTGTTTTGAGATGAGGAGAGGAGGGCGGCTTTGCTTCGCGACGAGCTTCGGCGACAGAGGAGGGTATTTGGAGAGGGAGGAGAGGCGCGACACGAGGAGAGGGAGGAAGGAGAAAAATCGCGGCGCCTCTTGTGCTAGGGTTAGCATAGAGGAAGGAAGGAGAAACAGGCGGCACGATTTTTTTGTTTTTTTTTGAAGGCTTTGACATGCCTTATTCTCGCGATGACATGGAACTTGCCATGTCAGCAAACCACACGAAACCGCAGCAACCGCACCGCAGGGTAAAATTTCTATATATATATATATATATATATAGTTTGCCTCAACTATTTGTTCTTATTAAATTAAAAAAAAAAGAAGAAGTTGTCACTTGTCACGAGCGAGATTCAATCTCATAATGAAGTACAAAATCATTCATCCACCAAGTTGATAAATTTATTAACAAAATGAAACTAAACAAATTAAATTCTTTGAAGAACCAGCTATTGTTAAAGCATCCCCTCGGGATGGTGCGATGGTTAAAACATAGGATGTTATCATATAAGGTTTTGAGGTCGAAACTCGGCATGATTGAGCATAATCTCCCTCATGTCTTGGCCATTTGCACTAATGGCTAGTAGCCACCCATGATTTACCTCCTCTGTGTTGGCCTAGGGACGGATTGACGGGGGCGCTGGAGGGTGAACGAATTACCTTTTTGCCACATGATGTCACAAATGAGTTATCCCCTCAGGACGTGCGATGATTAAGATATAGAATATTATCATATAATGTCACAAATGAGTTGAACTTCCCATAAAATCTCCCGTGAGATAATTGATTATCAACATGATTCTCCTTTAGAATTTAAGGTACACAATTATATTTTTTACTAGAGTATATTTCTATATTATTTATATTATGAATGTATCCAAATACCTTTATTTTCATAGGACATATATATTAAAAATTATTAAACACATTTAACAGTTAAGGATAAAATTATATATATTTGAGATAGTTTTTATTATAATATGTTATATAATTAACAAATTTAGGGAAGAGGATAAAAGCATCATATCAGATACTTTATTCAAAGATTTTATCCTAAATTTTAGATAAGGTAACTAAAATTTTTTTTTGCATCAACTATCATATTTATTTACTAAATTATACATTTATGAATAGTACTTTCTAAATTTAGGGAATGAATTTCATTCACTAAAGATTGTAGAAGAGAGAGAAGAAATATAAAAACTTATATATGATATATTAAAAAGTATACATCTAAATTTAATAAAGTAATTTTTTTACCTTAAATTATATATATTTTAGATAGAAAAATTTATATGAATACACTAAGGGCTACTTAGCTTCCTATGTCTTCAAATACTTTAAGCTTCCCATAGAAAAGAATGATATATTTTTATTGATTATATTTGTATTATTTTCTGGTTGATACTTGACCATGTCAAGTGTTTTGTTTTTTTATATCATAATGAAACTTTTAGAGGGTATTCATTATTGGTTGAATGATGTTTCAAATGGCAGATTTTGATGTTCAGACGAAGACTTTAACTTAAATCATGCCACCATATTCGATATGTGTGTTGTTGATGCAATTAGCCCATGTTCAAACTTGGCTAATCTAGTGATTGACCATGATTTAAGATTTGATATTTAAGTAATATGATTGAATAATATGATTATTGGCAGCAACACTATAATCATGGGGGACTTTACATAGCAATACTGTAAAGAGAAGTTGATGCAACTAAAGGGGTGTTCCTCATCCATGGGAAATAGAGGTCTATTGATAATAATATCCTTGCATGAATCAAGTACGTCAACCCTCAGCCTCCAGCCCCCAACCCGCAACTCCCTTCTCATAGGAGCTGAATAATATGATTATTGATGGGAGATGAGATATCAAATAGGATTTTTAATAATAGAAGAACTTCGAATGAGTTAAAGTCGATTAAACATTTGACATTGGTTAGATCAATGTGTTGATAGAAGTTAAAAGTACAATAGCGTGTTGAGCAAGGGATAAATTTAAGTAGGTCCAAGTCTTAGATAATTAATACTAGAAAGTCCAGTTGGTATTTTTGATGTGTGTATTTCATGCATATTTTTTAGTATTATTTTACATGTATTTTATTTTATCACATGAGTATATTATAGGACTTGTGTGATCAATAGAAAGGTGAATATTGATTCATCTTCTTTATTTTCGCTTCGTCGTTCATTCGATCTATTAAGGTTAATCACAGTGGAATATAATAAAAATAATAAAGAATAAAAAGACATGCGAATTTACTTGGTTCCCAATCCTATAGTCAATACGTCGAAAGCCTAAGTACAGGACATAAACCACTTACAAATTAATAACACAAGCACAAATAGAATGAAATAAATTGCAGCTTGTGAATACAAGCAAACTTAGTCGTCGATCGTTCTAGAAGTCCTAAGTACCTCATACTCCTCCTGGCAATTCCCCGGTTGCATGAGCAGAGCCTTATCGTCTTTTGATAGTAGAGTCAGAAAGTCGAAGAATAGAGAATTATTGTTCTTGAATGTAGAGTGTTCGTCTCCTTTTATAAAGTTGCATTAAATCTTTATCTGGATTGACTCTTATCTAGATAAGTCAATCTTATCTTTATTCACATCATCTGACTTATCTTTATTCTCGTCCATATCATAAAGTTGAACCTAATCTTTTTTTTTCATGTCAGTTTCCATGTTAACCTGTCATGTCAACATCTCTGACAACTCAGTAATTTGGTCAACCTAACCCAGTCGATTAATCGAATCGATTTTTTAGTCGATTGAACTAAGTCAAGTCACTGATTTGAGTCCGAACTCGAACTTGGTCAATTGAACTCGATCGATCTACCAATCTTTGGGATCAGTCTACTGAACATATTCGATCTACCAAAGCACTAGTTCAGTCAACCGAATCGGTTTAGGTCCAATTTGACCCGAGTCAATTCTGGTTCACCCTAGACTTGGTCCATCTATCTCCGATTGTATTTGTCTGCTCTATGTTTTGCTTCCAACTCCAAGTTCCTGCAAAACAGTCATACAAAACACAAGTAAGCAACCTAGTCTAATTATGTAAGTCTATTTAACCTACTAGACTTATCTTTAGCTTGGGGTCAATTCCTCTAAGACTTTTCCACCTAAAGTCTACTTCTTACCAAGCCATCAATCCTCCAAATCCACTTAGACTTTTGCTCGACTTGATCTTGACCCTCAGGACTTTTCGCTAGACCTCTGGTCCTCGATCTATCTAGACTTCCTGCTTGGTATCCTTGAACCCCATGACTTCCTGCCCAATGCCCCCGATTTGTCAAAACCTCCTGCCCAATCCCTTTGACGATAACTTTCTTGTCTAACCTCTAGTTAGGACTAATCACTCAGTAAACTTCTCACCAATCTAACCTCCCGTTAGGATTTTCTTTTGCCAAGCATTCGATCACCCTTAACTGTTTGGACTTACCCTTACTTAACCTCTAGTTAGGACTAGTCACTCGGTATACTTCTCACCTACCTAACCTCCAGCTAGGACTTCCTTTGTTGGTCATCTAGTCCTGATTATACTTTTCACTTCCAAACATCAAGTCTTGTTTAGATTAACCCTTGGTCAATTGGACTACACTTAGGTACATTGTTAAATTAAAATCCTGGAGGTTGATTGCACCAACACATTTCTTTCATACTTGTATCTTTTGTTTTATTGCTTTCACTCTTTTTATTCGGATATCTACTCCTTGTGTTTTTTAATTGATAGGATAAGAAATTGCAGTTAAATCAGAGCTAAAAGCCTTGGAATATGAATTCAAAGTGAGGAACATGCTTTGGTCGTGTCCTATGATATGAGTGTTAACCTCTAGCCAAAGTTAGATAAAGAAAGAAGCAAAAATGAAAACTACAACACTTGACTGGGTTGGCCGTGCCTCATTCAGCTGCAAAAAAGATGAAGTCAGAATTCGACACACCCAAGTCGTGTCCCAAAGCATGGTCGTGTTGAACTTCTCAAAACTCGATACACTCAGATCATACACCAAAGCACGATCATGCTTTTCTTCATAGCATCAGACATGGCCTAGCCATGACTGCTGGTATGACCGTGTCTGACCCCCGACTTTAGCCGCATGGAATGGCATGGCCCAGTTGTGTCTCCTAGCACTGTCATAGCACGACGGTGGCGCCTCAGTATTTTTGGTATCTATCTCCATTTTAGTCGATTCCAAAGGCTATAAAAAGACCTAAAAGCTCTTGTTTGAGGGAGGAAGATTTTCCCCATGACAGGGATCCCTAGGAGAGCCACACTAAGGAGTCGTCAAAGTTTCTGTCCACTCTAGAGCTTGGAGATTCTTCCGAAGATACCAACAACTACACAACTAAGCTTCCTCTTCACTTTTCTTTTTGATTCGATTTATAGGATGTCTTCTTCTCTATCTTTCAGCTGTAACTTTATCTCTATATAGTAGTATTCTAAAAAAAAATGATAATCCAGTTAGCGTTATTGATTATATAGTAATATTCTAGATTATAGGATGAGGGAGTTACCCAATATATTATTGACATTCATTTTATTTATTTATTTATTTTTCTTTATCACATGATATGTTTATCCATGATCCGACTTTATTGTGCATACATGATTATGATACTAATCGTGCATTTTAATATTCCATGGGATGTGGGAAAGGACCGAAAGGTGAACCCAAATCTCTTATCTATAAAGATAGAGATGTGAGGGATTGGTCATGAAAGTAATCCACAATCTTATGAGGGCACCTAGAGGACTGTGAGACATCGTGACAAGAGCCTCCCTGAGAAAACGATCGCTTTTAGTAAGGTTAGCTTGAAAGTAGGCGTCACATTTAAGTAGGCACACTAGTATAATTCCAAAAGTCAATGTTGGTACCTTGGGATAGACCATGTGCATATGTATAAACATCGAAGTAAGAAAGTAAATAGTATTTAGGGTGTCAACAGTCATCGTTATAAAACCAAAATCTTAGAATCATTTCCCCAAATTTTGATTTCTCTTATGGCTTCTCATGTGTTCTTAACTCATATTCTTTCTTTCTCAACTCTTGTGATTTACGATTGATTAGATAACCTGCTTTGCAATTCCAACTGGTACTTAATTTTAAAGTCTCTGTGAGATCGATTTTTTTATTTACTTGATGGTAGTCGTGCACTTATGATTTTCTCCCATCATGTTGGCAAGGGAGGATATATAGATAGGTTAAAGGTGATCAAATGCTTATTAGTTGTGAAGTTTAATTAGTATTGGCAAGGAAGGAAATCTAGGAAGATTATAGGTGATCGGATACTTAATAGGTATGAAAGTCTTGGATTAGTGAACTAGAGGTAGGTGTGAAAATTCTAGAGGACTAAACTCTCACTACAAAAAAAAAAACAAATTTGGGGACAAAAGTTTGGAACAAAAAAAATTCTTTACCAACGAAAATAAAATTCAACCCAAATAACCAACAAAATTTGCAACGAAAAAATTTCGTTTCAAGTTTGCAACAGAAAAACATTTCGTTGCTAAATTCGTCCCCAAATCTGGAACGAATCCAGAATTCGTCCCAAATTTAGGGACAAATCCTGGATTTGTCCCAGATTTTGGAACGAATCGAGGAATCATCCCAAATTCTGGGATGAATCCAGGATTCGTCCCAAAGTCTGGGACGAATTCACGATTCGTCCCAAAACTGAAAATATTTTTTAAAAAATAAAATCAAACACCGAAGGCTTATATCTTGACCTAGAGTCATCGGAATTTGATGGAACTAGTTTCTATGCGTTCATATCGTTGACATGATCATAAATATGTCATCATCCATAATTTTTAATTAATATTTTTAGTGATTCAAATTTTTAACACCAAATTAGGTCAAATTGGGATTAAAAAATTCTAAAAATAAATATATTTGGTCAAAAATAATTTTATGGATGTATTTATGATCAGGACAATGATACGAACGCATAGAAACTTGTTTCATCAAATTCCGATATTTGTAGGTCCGTAATTAAGGTGTCCCATTTTGTACTTATTTTTTTTTTAAATAATTAACTTTTTGGGACGAATCTAGGATTCGTCCCAAAACTGAAAATATTTTTCAAAAAATAAAACCAAACACCGAAGGCTTATATCTTGACCTAGAGACATTGAAATTTGATAAAAACAAGTTTCTATGCATTCGTATCATTGACCTGATCGTAAATATGTCATCATCCATAATTTTTAATTAATATTTTCAGTGATTAAAATTTTTAACACCAAATTAGGTCAAATTGGGATTAAAAAATTCCAAAAATAAATATATTTGGTAGAAAATATTTTTATGGATGTATTTACGATCAGGACAATGATACGAATGCATAGAAACTTGTTTCATCAAATTCCGATGTTTCTAGGTCAGTATTTAAGGCGTCCCATTTTGTCCTATTTTTTTAAAATAATTAACTTTTTGGGACGAATCTTTGGATTCGTCCCAAAACTGAAAATATTTTTTTAAAAAATAAAATCAAACACTGAAAGTTTATATCTTGACCTAGAGACATCGAAATTTGATGAAACAAGTTTCTATGCATTCGTATCGTTGACCTGATCGTAAATATGTCATCATCCATAATTTTTAATTAATATTTTTAGTGATTCAAATTTTTAACACCAAATTAGGTCAAATTAGGATTAAAAAATTCCAAAAATAAATATATTTGGTAAAAAATATTTTTATGGATGTATTTACGATCACGACAATGATACGAACGCATAGAACTTGTTTCATCAAATTCCGATATTAGTAGGTCCGTAATTAAGGCATCCCATTTTGTCCTTATTTTTTTTAAATAATTAACTTTTGGGGATGAATCTTTGGATTCGTCCCAAAGTTTGGGACGAATCCAGGATTCGTCCCAAAACTGAAAATATTTTTCAAAAAATAAAATCAAACACCGAAAGCTTCTATCTTGACCTAGAGACATCAGAATTTGATGAAACAAGTTTCTATGCATTCGTATCGTTGACCTGATCGTAAATATGTCATCATCCATAATTTTTAATTAATATTTTCAGTGATTAAAATTTTTAACATCAAATTAGGTCAAATTTGGATTAAAAAATTCTAAAAATAAATATATTTGGTAGAAAATATTTTTATGGATGTATTTACGATCAGGACAATGATACGAACGCATAAAAACTTGTTTCATCAAATTTAATTTCGATGTATCTTGGTAGATATTTTTTAAAACATATATAGGTTACTACTAATTAAAAGGGTGTTATGCAGCAAATGGTTGTAAAATAGTGTCTAAATGCTTAAATATGGACTTAAATACATCAGAATTTGATGAAACAAATTTCTATGCGTTCGTATCGTTGACCTGATCGTTAATATGTCATCATCCATAATTTTTAATTAATATTTTTAGTGATTCAAATTTTTAACACCAAATTAGGTAAAATTGGGATTAAAAAATTCCAAAAATAAATATATTTGGTAAAAAATATTTTTATGGATGTATTTACGATCTGGACAATGATACGAATGCATAGAAACTTGTTTCATCAAATTCTGATGTTTCTAGGTCCGTATTTAAGGCGTCCCATTTTGTCCTTTTTTTTTTTTAAATAATTAACTTTTTGGGACGAATCCAGGACTCGTCCCAAAACTGAAAATATTTTTCAAAAAATAAAATCAAACACCGAAGGCTTATATCTTGACCTAGAGACATCAAAATTTGATGAAACAAGTTTCTATGCGTTCGTATCGTTGACCTAATCGTAAATATGTCATCATCCATAATTTTTAATTAATATTTTTAGTAATTCAAATTTTTAACACCAAATTAGGTCGAATTAGGATTAAAAAATTCCAAAAATAAATATATTTGGTAAAAAAATATTTTTATGGATGTATTTACGATCACGACAATGATACGAACGCATAGAACTTGTTTCATCAAATTCCGATATTAGTAGGTCCGTAATTAAGGCATCCCATTTTGTCCTTATTTTTTTTAAATAATTAACTTTTTGGGACGAATCTTTGGATTCGTCCCAAAGTTTGGGATGAATCCAGGACTCGTCCCAAAACTGAAAATATTTTTCAAAAAATAAAATCAAACACCGAATGCTTATATCTTGACCTAGAGCATCGGAATTTGATGAAATAAGTTTCTGTGCATTCGTATCGTTGACCTGATCGTAAATATGTCATCATCCATAATTTTTAATTAATATTTTCAGTGATTAAAATTTTTAACACCAAATTAGGTTAAATTGGGATTAAAAAATTCCAAAAATAAATATATTTGGTAGAAATATTTTTATGGATATATTTATGATTAGGACAATGATACGAACGCATAGAAACTTGTTTCATCAAATTCCGATGTTTCTAGGTCCGTATTTAAGATGTCTCATTTTGTCCTATTTTTTTAAAATAATTAACTTTTTGGGACGAATCGCTAGATTCGTCCCAAAATTTGGGATGAATCACTGGATTCATCCCAAAATTTGGGGCGAATCCAGGATTCGTCCCAAAACTGAAAATATTTTTTAAAAAATAAAATCAAACACCGAAGGCTTATATCTTGACCTAGAGACATCGAAATTTGATGAAAAAAGTTTCTATGCGTTCGTATCGTTGACCTGATCGTAAATATGTCATCATCCATAATTTTTAATTAATATTTTTAGTGATTCAAATTTTTAACACCAAATTAAGTCAAATTGGGATTAAAAATTTCTAAAAATATATATATTTGGTCAAAAATATTTTTATGGATGTATTTACGATCACGACAATGATACGAACGCATAGAAACTTGTTTCATCAAATTCCGATGTCTCTAGGTCCGTATTTATTCCTTCTGATTTTGTTCCTCTTTTATTTAAAAAAATTTTAATTCTGGGACGAATTCCTGAATTCGTCCCAGATTTTGAGACGAATCCAGGATTTGTCCCAAACTTGGGGACGAATCCATGGATTCGTCCCAAATTTAGGGACGAAATTGGGAACAAAAAATATTTGATGCTGATAGCCCTAGATCTACTCCTCAGCCCGATTCTTTTTTCCTTCCTTCATTTCTTTCCTCTCTCTCTCTCCCCCGTTCCCCCTTCCTAGCTGCAATTTACAGGGTTTCAGCCACATCTCCGACCGACGACGGCGTGATCTGCGACGATCGCTTTATCTCCGGCGGTGGAAGGTTTTCGTTTGGTAATCCCTCTGCTCTCGGATCTCCCTCTCTCGGCGTCGCGGGGATGCCTGCCGGCATGGGTTGGCCGCGGCCAGGCGTTGCCTGGTCGCCGCCGCCAGGCGCGTGCATGGTCGCCGGCGGCAGGCCCTGCCTGGCCTCCGGCACACCCTACCTGGCCTCCGGCAGTCCCTGTCTGGCTGCCGGCAGGCCGCTACCTGGCCGACGTGTGGCTGGCCGCTGCCAGGCACTGGCTGGCCAACGTCTGGCTGCCGGCGTGGACCTTCTGAATTTTTATTTAATATTCAAAAATTACTGCCTGAATTGATAATGTTATTTGTGCAGGTCTCATTTTGGCGTGATCTCAGTGTAGTTGAAGACAGCTCTATTTGTTGACATCTTTTCGGTATTCTTAAGTTCATTATTATGCATTTACTAATTTGTATATAAAGTTAGCTTTAAATAATTATATTATAGTTGATTAATTGCGTTCCTTCTTTTTTATTAGCTGTTGTTTTTATTTTGTCTTTAATGATAAGATTTATCTATAGTAACTTTTAATAATGTTTAACTGAATAGTTGAATTCAGGTAAAATGCAGAATGAGCGAAGTTGGATGTATAACAAGAATTTTCCTAATCGTCAGGGGTTAACTCCTGAGTTTATCACTGCCTTGAGGCAATTTTTGAATTTTGCATCTAGTCAAGTTATGTATATGGATGGCAAGAAGATATGGTGCGCGTGTAGAAAATGTTACAATGGGAAATTTTTACCCACCGATAAAGTTGAAGAACATCTTTGTAGATTTGGTTTTACTCCAAATTATTATAATTGGACAAGTCATGACGAACCATTCATATCTGATGAGGATTATGGACGGAATTTCCAAGCCTCTGCTAGTGGGGATTAGAGTTATTATGAACAATTCAATCCATATCAGAGGATGGTAATTGATGCAAGTTGTCAGAATTATATTCCCGAGACGCTTGGTGCAAGTTCTAGTTTTCCTCCAACAAGTGAACAAATGTTTGCCACTAATACATTGCTGTTGGAGGAGCTTGATGTACCAGGTCTGGATGAAATATATTACAAATTTCAAGAAGTATTGAGTGCTGCAAATGAACCATTATATTCCGGTTGTGACAGTCAGACTAAATTATCTCTCACATCCAGACTATTAAATATAAAGGCAGATCATAATATGTCGCAAGATTGTTTTAATGATATTGTTCAAGCGTTTGACGATACATTGCCACGTGATCACAATTTGCCTCTTGATTTTTACAGTATGAAAAAATTGGTGAAAGATTTAGGTCTTCCGGTTGAAAGAATTGATGTTTGCAGAGATGGTTGTATGTTATATTGGGGAGATGATGCAGATGTAGAGGTTTGTAAATTCTGTAATCAAGATAGGTATAAGACAACCAGAAGGAGTCAACAACGACGTAAAGCACACAGCCAATTGTTTTATTTACCTTTAACTCCTAGGTTACAAAGATTGTATGCATCAAAGGCAACTGCGGAACACATGACTTGGCATGCAACTCATCAAACAGAAGAGGGTTTAATGTGTCATCCATCAGATGTAGATGCGTGGAAAATTTTTGATAGAACATATCCAGATTTTGCAGAGACTAGAAACATTAGATTATGTCTCTATGCTGATGGATTTGCTCCGTTTGGTAAATCAAGAAGAAATTATTCTTGTTGGCCAGTTATCTTAACGCCGTATAATCTTCCACCTGGGATGTGCATGAAAACACCTTATATGTTTTTAACATTGGTTGTACCAGGTTCGCAAAATCCAAAGAAGTTAATAGATATTTATATGCAACCTCTGATAGCAGAACTTAAACAACTATGGGATGAAGGTGTTCCTACATACGATGTTCATTCTAACCAGATGTTTATACTAAAGGCTGCTCTTCTTTGGACCATAAATGACTTTCCAGCTTATGGTATGCTATCAGGTTGGAGTACTACTGGGATCTTGGGATGCCCAATATGTATGGAGAGATTAAAGTCATTCAGATTGAAACATGGAAAGAAACCAAGTTATTTTGATTGTTATAGACAATTCTTACCAACAAATCATAATTTCAGAAAGAATAAATATGAATTCACTAAAAATAGGATCGAAAGAACACTTCCGCCATTGAGATTGACAGGTCAAGATATTTGGTATAGAGTACATCACTTTCCCTCTGTTATTGAACAACCATATGGTACAACATATGAATATGGGAGTACACATAAATGGACTAAACGAAGTATATTTTGGGATTTGCCGTATTGGTTTAGTCATTTGATACATCATAATCTCGATGTAATGCATATTGAGAAGAATGTTTTTGATAATCTGATAAATACTGTGATGGATATCACCGGAAAAACAAAAGACAATCTCAATGCAAGAAAAGATATGTGACTCATATATAAAAGACCCACTCTTGATGTCAATGAAAATAGTAGGGGACCAAAGCCAAAGGCAGTTTATACATTAAATAAGGATCAACGACGTGTCCTATGCGAATGGTTGAAATCTTTGAAATTTCCAGATGGGTATGTCTCTAATCTTGGAAGATGTGTCGATATGAAAGAATAGAAGTTAATTGGTATGAAAAGTCATGATTGTCATATCATAATGCAAAGACTGATTCCTATTGCTTTTAAGGAACTCTTACCATAATTTGTTTGGGGAGCGATTACGGAGTTAAGTATTTTCCTACATGATATTTGCTCAACAGTTTTGAGACGTTCACACATGGAGAAGTTAGAGAGAGATATTCCAATCATTTTGTGCAATTTGGAAAGGATATTTCCACCCTCTTTTTTTGACTCCATGGAGCATCTTTTGGTTCACTTGCCATATGAGGCCAAAGTTGGAGGACCCGTCCATTTTCGGTGGATGTATCCATTTGAAAGGTAGAGTGTCTTATTTGTATAATTCGACTGTTTGAATGCAAAAAAAAATTACTTCTACTCCTGGATTTTATATATATATATATTTAATATAATTTTATATATCTTCAACAGATTCTTATATCATTTGAAGAAAAAAGTGAAAAATAAAGCACGAGTTGAAGCTTCTATTGTTAATGCATACATTGTGGAGGAAGTCACCACTTTTGCATCATATTATTTTGAACCTCATGTTCAATGCAAAAGGCGAAGAGCGGGCAGAAATGATGAGGGTCCTATTGATCCAAATGTTACCTCATTTTCAATTTTTAACTACCTTGGTCGACCAAGTGGACCATGTAAACAAAGATACTTAACTGGTAAAGAATGGTGGGCAGCCCAAACATATATTTTACTAAATTGTCTTGTATGTCATATTATATATATATATATATATATATATATATATATATATATATATATATATATATATATATATATATATATATATATATATATATATTTTCAATTGTTTGTGTAACAATATGTTTTTTTGAGTAGGATATTTACCAACTTATATTCTGAATTATCGACACAAGAGTTCGATCGATTTTGTGAAGAAGAATTTGTTGCATGGTTCAAATCATATGTAAGTAAAAAATCTATATTTTGTTGATACATATGCATACTTTTAACAATTTGTGTTTTGACCTTATGTTCAAACTAATCAAGCTCGCCTTGAGCAAGAATGGCTAATCCATCTGTCATGGGGTCCAAATTCATGCGTACGCACTTGACCAACATATTTCATAAATGGATATAATTTTCATACTCAAGACTATGGAATGGGCAAGAATACCATGAATAGTGGGGTATGCGTATCGTCATCCAATGAAGGAGGTGCAAGCAATGATTTTTATGGTTTGTTGGATGAAATTATAGAAGTAGAATACCCAGGGCCACAAATGCAAGTTATATTATTTATGTGTCGCTGGTTTGACCCTGTTAGAGGGATGAAAGTGCATCCACATTATAATTTAGTTGAAATAAATCATAAGAGATTTTATAAGAGATATAAACCATTTGTGTTGGCACAACAAGCAATTCAAGTATTCTATTCTTCATATTTGAGTTTGAAACACGATAAGATTGATTGGTGGGCTGTTTGTAAAACCAAAGCTTGAAAAAAAATTGAGGCACGTTGGGAAAACATTGCATATCAACAAGAGGAAGTTTCAAACACCTTTCAGACTGAGGAATATATTATTCCAACTTTACGAGATCCCAACGGTGTAGTAATCAACGTGGATAGAAGTGAAATTGATGATGATGAGGAGGAGGAGGAGGAAGGAGAGGAGGAGGAGGAGGAAGAGGAGAAGGAAGAGGAAGAGGAGGATGAGGATGATAATGACAATGATGACTTTGATTTTTTATGATGGGTAAGTTTTGTTAGCTTATTTAAAGAAATTTCCCATATTTTATTGTATATACTGTCTCTTTTATAATTTGATTCACTTTATCTGTTAACACATTGTATTTGTTCCTACAGGTCATCAGAGGTCACATTTCATAAATTTCCCCTCCCCCCTTTTCCAGAATCTTTACATAAAAATGGTAAGTTTTTAATTATCTTTTGTTATGTATTAGATCTGTAATTAACTTTATTAAATTATTGAAATTTCCAGCATATATTTCGACGTGGTGGACGTAGACGGCGACCACAGGACGAGACACATCCATCACCTGCCAGTGAACCTATGCCACCCCCTACTCAGGCAGGACCATCCCATGTGTCTTCTCCACCGGCATCATATTCCCCTGCCAGTGTACCTATGCCACCCCTTCATCAGCCGGGCCCATCTCATGTACCTTCTGCACCGGTTTCATATTCGCCGCCGCAAGTACCATACCCAGAGCAGTTACCTATCCAATCAGATCCTCCTGACTCAGCAAGAAACTCATTTGCTGAGTTTAGGAATGATAGAGCTCCTTTAGTCCCCATCGGTGATTCGTAAGTACTATAAAATATTTTATTTGTTAGGCCTATCTTAATTATTTAACATCGTTATTTTGTAATTTAATGCAGATTTGAAAATCCGGTACAAGTTGTTCGAGAAATAAATAGAATCGTGAACAACCATTGGGAAGGGGATTCTATGACATATTCAAGCACTCCACCGACCACAAAACAACTTTGGTGGAGCGAGTTCAAAGTATATTTTCTTGAGTTTACTTCAATTTTACAGTTATTATATAATAAAACAAATTTCTATTTCAGCGCTTAAATAATTGGGACCCAAATGACGAAATGGAGATACAAAGAATATTTAAAAAGAAATGTGGTGATCACATTAGACATGTATTAAGTCACGCAAAGAATCGGGGGAAAAAGCCAAACTTCATTACTGAAGAAAATTAGGAGAGGATCACTATATTTTGGGCAACGGAGGAAAGTAAACAAAGGAGTGACCTGAATAGAATGAATCAATCTCATAATTCTGGTGACTCAAGTGCTATATATGCGGGAGGCTCCATTAACATAGATGTGCATAGACGGAGAATGGTAATTTTTTCACTCTTTCACAAATTTTTAATATATATCAAATTATTTCATTATTTGAAATAATGTTTTTTTAGACCAAGGAGATAGGGAAGGAACCTTCTTTCATTGATACTTTCACCCGCACTTTTTAAAAAAAAAGATAACACATGGAGTGGGGTGAGAGCAAAAGCAGTCAAGGTTAGAATTAATATTTATTTTATCTTAATATATGGTTTAAATTTAATTAGTTACGTACCATTATTGTCTTAATATTATATGTGTTTCTATTATATCTAATCAATATCGTATGTGTTTTACAAAACAGGAAAAATATAATCAACTCGAGCTAGCCCAAACATGCTCACAAGCTGGTATCGATAGTCAGGGGTCTGAGGAGTCTGTTGGCAATAATTTGAGTTTATGGTTAGAGGCCAATGGAGGACCAAAAGGGGGAAGGATATTGGGGATGGGTTCCTTGAGTAGAACCCAAGATTAGTTGGAGCTTCTTCCTCCACATCAGCACTTACGACCCAAATAAATACCTTGACTGATGAGGTTAGCCATCTAAAGGAAATAATATCGCAAAGAGACCAAGAAAGGGTGCAAAGAGACCTAGAACGGGCTAATTTGGAGAAAGATATTAGAGATATGCGTCGACAGCAAGAATTAATCATGCAACACCTTCAGTTGAGCTCCGCTCAAAGTCAGAATCCTCCCAATGACGACGATGATGATGCCTACGATGATAACGATGATGGTGGTGATGATTTTTGATGATTTTAATAATGTATGATGAATTTTTTTTTCTCATGTTTACTGTTTTACGCATTAATCAATGGTTTTTTTAACTTTTCTAATTTTTATTTTATTTAATATTGTCAATTTGTTTTTAACAGGGTTGCTGAGGAGAACTAAAGGTCGGAGAAAAAAGTAAGTATTAAGTAACATGTTAAACTTTTAATTTTATTTATTTATTTATTTTCTAATTGCTTTTATTTTATTAAATTTATTACTACTGCATTATTAGTTCAAATTCCAAATTATGATTACAGTTTACCTAGCAACCAAGTAACCATGAGTACTAAAAGACTAGTATCACCAAATTAAGCTTAACTAGTTTGTGTTTTCTTCATTTGAGCTATTTTCATATGTTAGGAAATTTTAAGATTACCTTTCATTCTCTCCATGTCACATGGACATAAAATATTTGTAGCGATTGATTGATATGGTGAAATAGATATTATCATAACAATTTCAATAGTTAAAACTCATTATCATTGTAAGAAAATTGTTGTCTATTTATAATATTTAAGATAACAGTTAAACATAAAAAAACCATTTGACAATAAAATATTTACTACATTCAATCCATCGCTATATTATGTTCAAAATCTCAAAATTATTTATACACATCTGAATTGTAAGATAATATAGCTATGTAAAAAAACTAAAAAATATACCAACTAAGAATTTCAAAATTATTTGTACACATCTGAATTTAGTACTATCAAACCATAAATCAACTTTTTTTGCATGATATGCATCTTTACACCATTCTAAAATTCTTTACTAGATAACGATGCATCCTCCTATCTTAATATTTTGCAAAGAGTTGTTAAAGACGTGCTAAAGCTAATCATATGAAATTGTCAACTAGTTAACACAATGAAAGGAACAATTATTTTAAACATCCTTTAGTTTACATTAAACACCAAAACACAACTAAACCAAAGACAAAACTATAAATTCAGCAAATTAAAATGAAAAATAAAGTTAACTAAGTGAGGAAATTTGAACCCTAATACCATACTTCACAAGATCTCTCTCTCTCTCTCTCTCTCTCTATGATGTGCCAATTATATTAGGTTGTATCATAGTTACGATACTTGTACTTAGCTTCCAAATAATTCTTATAATTTTATTTACCGTTGCTATGACATGGATGGTTCATATCGTTGGTAAATAGGGCATTTATTTGAATGTTTAAGGAATTTCACAGTTATGTCATGTTTCCAATCATTCTTGTTACATGGTCATATCGTATCATATTTACAATCTTTCTTGTTACACATGATCTTGTTTATTTGTTTGTTGTTATGTAGGCAAAGGAGATTTGATGGGGAGCAAAGCTTTTGTGGCAGACGAAGATGACTTGATGTATTCTTAGTTTATTTACCTTATTGGATGGATGATGGACTTATAAAACATTAGGTTGTTGAACTTTGTATCATATTTTATAGCAGCTTGAACAAGATGGATCTTGTAAACTTTGTTGAGATCTTTATATTTGTTGAATTATGAGTTGAGTTCAATTATTAATATTGTATGTTAAATTAGGATGTGTTGAATGTATATTATTTGTTATTTGAATTTGGTGTTTATGTATTTATGAATTGTATTGCAGAAATAAATTGAATCTGGAAAAAATATTTAATATTGTTGGTGCAATATCCTTTAGGTCAAGGTTGACTGAGTTGACCAAGCTTGGGTCTTGGTCATAGTTTCGATGTTTGACAATACATGTAGACACATGGACAATGCAGGTGCAGTTGTTCATGTGGGGAGATTCTGATCAGGGATTGATCAGTGTGATTGAAGGAGAGTCAAGTAGGTCAAGAGTGACCGAATACCTGACTAGGAAGTCCTAACTGGTATGTTAGGCAGCAGAAGTGAAAGTCCTGGTGAGTGAAGCCAGGCAGAAGGAAAGCCCTAGTGAGTGAAGCTAGGCAGGTGAAAGTCCTGGTGAGTGAAGCCAGGTGAAAGTCCTAGTGAGTGAAGCTAGGCAGATTGGAAAGCCCTAGTGAGTGAAGCTAGGCAGGTGAAAGTCCTGGTGAGTGAAGCCAGGTGAAAGTCCTAGTGAGTGAAGCTAGGCAGATTGGAAATCCTGGTGAGTGAAGCCAGGTGAAAGTCCTAGTGAGTGAAGCTAGGCAGAAGGAAATCCTGGTGAGTGAAGCCAGGTGAAAGTCCTGGTGAGTGAAGCCAGGCAAGGGAAAATCCAGATGGATCAAGGATGATCAGACATCTGGTGGAAGTCCAAGTAGGACAAGAGAGTGACCGGATACTTGGCACGACGAGTAAAGTCCAAGTGGGTCAAAGGGATTGACCAGACACTTGGTGGGAAGTCCTAGCAGGTCAAAGGAGTGACCAGATGCTAGGCATGATGTATCAACAGGTCAAGGTTGACCGGATGTTGGTTTGAGAGGCTTGGGACTTGGTTTTGGGCAAAAACCAAGTGCTGGATCGATCAGTGGATCGATCCAGGCGCTGGAGCGAGCAGTGGATCGATTCGTGGATCGATCCAGATGTCCAAATCGATCAGTGGATCGATTGGGACGCGGCTGCTTTGCGCGATAAGCGCTGGATCGATCTGTGGATCGATCCAGGCATTTTTCCAGAGCACAGAGGCGCTCTGGATCGATCCGTGGATCAATCCAAAGCCTCCCCGATCGATTGGGAATATTCGAATCGATCGGGATCCGACCGTTGCGTCGTATTTGAGCTGCAGGCGTGCGTTGGCTGCAGCAATCTCTTCTCCGATTCACTCCAGATTTCTCGCCAGCTCCTCCACAACACTCACAAAGCTCAGATCGCCAGTTCTTGAAGGATCTTGGAAGTTTTCCAAGTCAAGAGGCGGATCAAAGCCAAGAAGAGAAGCTAGGGTTAGGGTTTATACTCATTGTAAGCTTGTAAGCTTGTATTTCTTGTATCCTTTCCCTCTCTTCTTGTATTGAGTCTTGTAGGGCTTCTCCGCCCTTGGTAGTTATCATAAAGGAGAGTTTTATTTAGTGAAGGGTGTGTGTGTTGGTGTGGATCCTTGGATTAGTCACCTCTTGTGAGGTGGATACCAAGTAAACCAACCGTGTTAGCGTTGTGTGATTGTTTCTTTGTATTTCCGCTGCATATTCTTGAAGAAACAAGCAACGCCAAGCACCGAGCGAACGCGACGAGCTATTCACCCCCCCCCCCCCTCTAGCTACTTTTGGTCCTAACAAGTGGTATCAGAGCAAGGTTGCTCTTCACCGGAATCACCGCCGGAAGGGGCAAACATATCAAGAAAAGCTAGAGGGTGAAGAAGTTGGAGCAAATTCTTCAAGTTCAAGACTTTATCAAGCTCAACTTCAAGATGCAATTCCAAGATGGGCTTGGATTTGACACAAGGGTGGCTCCACCATACACTTCTACGAGTTTCGATTCTTGGAAATCAAGAATCGAAAATTTTCTTATGATGGAGATAGAGCAATGGTTTGCTCTAATGGAAGGCTTCAAGGCTCCAAGAAATTCAAAGGGCAAAGTTCTAAAGAAAAGCAAATGGAGCCCGGAGCAAGTCCAAAGGTGCGAGGCAAATGACAAAGTGGCCAAGCTTTTGGTCAATTTATTGCCAAGCATCATTCTTTGCAAAATTGGAGAATTTGAAGATGCAAAGGAACTTTGGAGCAAATTGGCTAAGCTTCATGAAGAAATCCCCTCCACTGTACAAGATCATGAAGAATCCAGAGAGGGTGACTCTTTGGAGCAAGACCAAGAGGAGGACTCCGAGGTTGAGAGATGCTCAACCTCCGAAGAAGAGGAAATCCAAGAAGCTTCATCCTCAAGGGAATGCACCGAAGGGAACAAGGAGGGAGCATACTCCTTGTTTCATATTCAAGATGATGAAGCCTCCACCTCTAGGATTGAGGGGGAGCAATCCTTGGTGACGCCGGATCAAGAAGAAGGAGAAGCTTCTACATCCGGGTCAAGAGATGAAGAGATTGAAGAAGCTTCTACCTCCACGAGTCAAGAAAAATCAAATGGAGGAGAATCAAGATCGGATCAAGAGGAAGCTTCTACCTCCGGATCCAAAGGAAAAGATGTCATCCCTACAAGCAAAGGTAAAAATATTTCAATTAAAAATAAAATTTATATTATATGCTTTGAGTGTAGGGAACATGGGCACTACAAGAGCAAGTGCCCTAAATTGGCCAAGAAAAAGGGCCAAGTGGCACACAAGGGCAAGGCGAAGCCCAAGGAGATCATCCCCAACACAAAGAAGAGCAAGGAGCATATTATATGCTTCTCTTGCAATCAAAAGGGGCATTACCGAAGTCAATGCCCCAAGGGGAAGAAGGTGGTCAAGGCTCAAGGAGGCACCAGTCAAGGGGGAGCCTCCAAGGTAAAGAAGAAGGTATCTTTTATTGAGCTTACCCCCTTACATTATGGTGAAAAGCATGATAGTTCTAACTTTTATCATTTTAATGCAATTTACCATAAGAATAGAAAGCATGAGTGCTTTAAGGAAAACATGTGGCCCTACATGCCAAAACTACCCAACCTAAGGTTAGGAAGGTAGATAGACACTTGGGCGGGAACACTAAGGAAAATAGACACATGCCCAAGATCAAAAATGCTCATGGACCAAAACCTAAGGATTTAATGATAGAAAATCAAGTCTTGAGATCAAGACTTGACAAACTAGAAAAGACCCTAAAAAGGATGGAGAATATCCTTAAAGGGCAAAATGAGCAATACCTAGGGCTAGGAGCACAAAGGTCATCCAATGGCTATAGAGGTTTGGGATACAAACTCAAAGCTAAAAAGGATGTGCCTAGTTATCATAGGGTTCCATATAGCTATGGAACAAACCCTAAGTCTAGAGGTCAAGTCAAAGATACAAGGGAAGATATCCCTAGAAGTATCTTTGCAACCAAAGTGACTAAGACTTCTAAGAAGTCTAAGAAAGTCACTAACAAGGTCACAAGGGAGGCTATCCCTAGAGTTGACCTAGAAAATGTGACCAAGGCTTCTAAGAAGCCCAACAAGGTCACTAGGAAGGTATCTAGGGAAGTTATCCCTAGTGAGTACCTATAGCATCCAAGGAGCACCAATAGGTGTTGGGTTCCTAGGAGCATCTTCTCTACCCCATAGATGGGTTAGAGAGTGTCAACTCCGATTAGAAGGGTAGTTAACCCAACTTTGAGGAAATTGACACTCAAGGAGCATTTTCAAGGTTTTAGTTAACCTTTGAAAATGAAATGGACCTAGTGATTACTCCTTGAAAGAGTAAAATGTGTCTAATGGTGAAAAATTGATTTTATCTTAAAATGGCACAAATTGGGAAAACCTTGAGAAATACCAAGTTGGGATTTTGGTATTCTCTTGGAAATTTAAGGCAATCCGGGCCTTGATTTATGTAATCACTCTTGAGGAAAAATGGAATATGCCAACATTTGAGGACATGTTTATTTTCAATTGGCATACATTAAATCAAGAAAATTAGAAATGCCAATTTAGGCTTTGGCATTCTCTTGAAGCACTTTAGGGCAATCTAGGTTTAAGTTGTAAGTTTAGCTAAGACTTTAAGGATACTTAGATAGTTAATCTAGGTATATTTTATTTATGCTAAATCTTGCCATGATTGTTTGCCCATCATATGCCATGACATCATGTCTAGTTTTGCATTCATGTTTTATTATGAAAAATCCAAAAATACCATGTCATGACATTCATACATCATGTAGTTATAGAATATTTTCTTTTGAAAATTATTTTATTTTGATGTATGCCATAACATAATCATGCTTAAATTTAATTCCTTGTAATTAAGGACAAATGGCATTTAACAACACTTATTGACAAGTGACATCCTAGGTGGATGTCTAATATTTCTAAAATGCCTAGATAGATATGCATGATCCCTAGATTAGGGCAAAAACCAAAATCTACATCTCACAAAGACTATAAGGTGACTTGTATGTGATTAGTGCACATTAGATACAAGTGAGATGTTAGGATGATGAACAAAGCTCAAGATGTTGATTTAGTGCATTCTTTTGAGTTTTTAGGTTCATCAAAACACATAGTTATGTGTTTTCCCATCATTGGGAAAGCTAATGTACAAGTCATGTGCATTAAGCCCAAGGAACATGATGGGATATTGGTTTTTAAAAGGTTTTTAAAATGTTTTTGAAAAACCTTGGTGAAGGCTATCTTTTGATAGTAATCACCATTGAATAGTTAGACACAAACTTGAAGAAAACTCTAAGGTTTTTGCAAGTTTTCAAGTTTGTGTCAATCTTTGAAAATATGAAGTATTTTCATAGAAAACTATTTTTCTTTGATAGTATATGCCCTAAATAATGTCTACACGAAATCTCATGATTTTTGGATTTTTGTAGAATTTTCTAGGGGTTTCTGAAGTTGACTGAAATGGAATTTCAGCAACTATCAGAGCTCCGATCGATCCATGGATCGATTGGAGTGCCTGAATCGATCCGTGGATCGATTCAGAAGGCAAGTCTCCCGCGAGCAGAAGCTCGCTGGATCGATCAGCCGATCGATCCAGGTAGTCTGAATCGATCAGTGGATCGATTCAGAAAGGTTCAATCGATTGGATCCCAACTCCAATCGATCCAAGTTGCTGATTTTGGCTGGGAAGGCCTGATTTCAGCATCTTTGAACCATGGTTAGTCTATGCAACCATTCCAAACCCCTAAAATACATTTGTATACAATACAAGGGTGTTTTCATGTTGAAAACAAGGATGGATTGGTTAACGAAGACTAAGTAGAAGTTTAGGTTGAGGTTGTTTCAAATATTGAACATTTAAACCTCAAAACTTCTAAATTTGGGTTTCCTAAAGGTTTAGGAATTCCAAGTCATTGTTGGTGCAATGACAGAAGTTACCACCATGTCTTTAGGGGGAGGGACTCTTTAAAGACATTAAAATTATTTTTCATGAACCTTGGAAGGTGGTCAACCTTCCGTTAAGAACATGCTCAAGGTTGAGCGTTTGAACTTTAATGGGGAGTGGATATCCTCATTGTTCAAGTGGCTTCAAGTGGATAATGCTCAAGGATGGGCATTTGCCTACATTGGGGGAGAATGTAGGGTTAAGGTTAATGAAGGGTATGGGACCTTCATTATCGTGTTGACCACAACGAGTGAAGTTGTGAACAACGATGAGCAACTCTTCAGGGGGAGAGTTTTCAACAATGGGGCATTTGTTGAAGTGTGCCTAAAATTGAGGCATGGGTTGATGTGTGCTCAAAGATGGGTTGATGTGTGCCAATAGGGGGAGAATGTGTGGTTTAAGCTAGGCTTTCATTACCTATGGGGGAGCTCATAGGGGGAGAATGAAGGGAACCAACATTCATACTTTTGGCATGAATGGAGTTAAGGCTATGGGACTAGCTTAACTCAGAATGGTCCTAACTTAAAGGTATTGTCAAACATCAAAAAGGGGGAGATTGTTGGTGCAATATCCTTTAGGTCAAGGTTGACTGAGTTGACCAAGCTTGGGTCTTGGTCATAATTTCGATGTTTGACAATACATGTAGACACATGGACAATGCAGGTGCAGTTGTTCATGTGGGGAGATTCTGATCAGGGATTGATCAGTGTGATTGAAGGAGAGTCAAGTAGGTCAAGAGTGACCGGATACCTGACTAGGAAGTCCTAACTGGTATGTTAGGCAGCAGAAGTGAAAGTCCTGGTGAGTGAAGCCAGGCAGAAGGAAAGCCCTAGTGAGTGAAGCTAGGCAGGTGAAAGTCCTGGTGAGTGAAGCCAGGTGAAAGTCCTAGTGAGTGAAGCTAGGCAGGTGAAAGTCCTGGTGAGTGAAGCCAGGTGAAAGTCCTAGTGAGTGAAGCTAGGCAGATTGGAAATCCTGGTGAGTGAAGCCAGGTGAAAGTCCTAGTGAGTGAAGCTAGGCAGAAGGAAATCCTGGTGAGTGAAGCCAGGTGAAAGTCCTGGTGAGTGAAGCCAGGCAAGGGAAAATCCAGATGGGTCAAGGATGATCAGACATCTGGTGGAAGTCCAAGTAGGACAAGAGAGTGACCGGATACTTGGCACGACGAGTAAAGTCCAAGTGGGTCAAAGGGATTGACCAGACACTTGGTGGGAAGTCCTAGCAGGTCAAAGGAGTGACCAGATGCTAGGCATGATGTATCAACAGGTCAAGGTTGACCGGATGTTGGTTTGAGAGGCTTGGGACTTGGTTTTGGGCAAAAACCAAGTGCTGGATCGATCAGTGGATCGATCCAGGCCTTTCCTAGCGAACAGAGAGCCTCTGGATCGATTCGTGGATCGATCCAGATGTCCAAATCGATCAGTGGATCGATTGGGACGCGGCTGCTTTGCGCGATAAGCGCTGGATCGATCCGTGGATCGATCCAGGCGTTTTTCCAGAGCACAGAGGCGCTCTGGATCGATCCGTGGATCGATCCAAAGCCTCCCCGATCGATTGGGAATATTCGAATCGATCGGGATCCGACCGTTGCGTCGTATTTGAGCTGCAGGCGTGCGTTGGCTGCAGCAATCTCTTCTCCGATTCACTCCAGATTTCTCGCCAGCTCCTCCACAGCACTCACAAAGCTCAGATCGCCAGTTCTTGAAGGATCTTGGAAGTTTTCCAAGTCAAGAGGCGGATCAAAGCCAAGAAGAGAAGCTAGGGTTAGGGTTTATACTCATTGTAAGCTTGTAAGCTTGTATTTCTTGTATCCTTTCCCTCTCTTCTTGTATTGAGTCTTGTAGGGCTTCTCCGCCCTTGGTAGTTACCATAAAGGAGAGTTTTATTTAGTGAAGGGTGTGTGTGTTGGTGTGGATCCTTGGATTAGTCACCTCTTGTGAGGTGGATACCAAGTAAACCAACCGTGTTAGCGTTGTGTGATTGTTTCTTTGTATTTCCGCTGCATATTTTTGAAGAAACAAGCAACGCCAAGCACCGAGCGAACGCGACGAGCTATTCCCCCCCCCCCCCCCCCCCTCTAGCTACTTTTGGTCCTAACAAATATAGGGACGAATTTGGTGACGAAAATGATTTGTCCCAATTCTATCATAATTTGGGACAAAATTATTTTCGTCCCAGATTTCGTCCAAGAATCTGGGACGAATTCTGGGACGAAAATTTATCAAATGCTTATGCAATTTATCAACGAATTTGGCAACGATAATTTAAATCATTGGCATGTTTTTGTTGCCAAATTCGTTGCCAGTTTTGCAACAAATTTATTATTCGTTGCAAAATTAGGAACAAAAATGGCAACAAAAAAAATTTTGTCACCGAATTTGTCCCCAAATTCGTTGCAATATTAGGGACAAACTTGGCAACAAAAAATAATTTGTCACCGAATTCGTCCCCAAATTTGTTGCAAAAATAGAGACAAATTTGGCAGAAAAATTATGTGAATTCATCCCCAAATTCATTCCTAAGTTTGCAACAAAAACAATTTTCGTTGCAAATTTGTATACTTTTTTGCAACGAATTTGGGGACGAAAATTTTATTCGTCACCAATTTCGTCCCCAAATTCATTGCCAAATTTGTAACAAACCATAATTCGTTCCAAAAGTTGGCATCAACCATTTTGGGACGAAAAAATTTTCGTCCCTGATTTTGTCCCAAAAAATTTTGGAACGAATTTTTTTTTAAAAATTCGTCCCAAATTTTATCCCAGAATGCCTTATTTTTTGTAGTGTCTAGGAATGTGTAGAGATCTTAGAGGAGTAAATTTTAAACATGTGTGATCATAGTGGTGAGGTTGATAAGTGAAAGCTCTAGTGGTAAGGTTGGGTAAGTGGAAGCCCTAATGGTGAAGTTAAACAGGTCAAAGTCCTAGTGAAAATACTTGGCGACAAGGTTAGGCAAGAGGAGGGCCTAGTAGATCGAGGTTGGCTAGTCATTGGGTGATGATTTAAGTCAAACCTTGTTATTATATTTGATGTCTGTATTTGAGTGTGTAATAACGTTTAGGAACACACATAAAACTTGAAGAGCTTCTATGGATGTTTACATGGAGCTTGGAGAGCTTGTATGGATGTTTGCTTGGCATGGCTAAGGCGACACATTCAGTAGCTTGGAGATTTAAAGAGATAAGAGAAGGATAATATGAGACATCCAGGAATTACAAGATGAGAAGTTCTGAGGTGGTGTTGGAGTAGCTCTAGATTATTGATTTGACATGATTAGGTTAATAGCTCAATGGTTTGAAGTCTATAGAGATTGACAAAAGTTGCATGAGGCAAACCAAGAGGGACCACTCGCTCTATGGCTCAGCTCTGGCACATTGAGGAGATGCTCATAACAGGGAGATCTTGGATACAAATTACCCTAGGGAGCTCCTCATCAGTTGTTTGCTGCCAAGGAAGCGGTGCTCTCAAAGCGGAGGGGATGAATTGAAGAGGAAAGGGTTCTCCCTCCATGACTCTCATTGGAGTTGATATGGAGGATTAACCTGCTCCAATTTGAACTCATATAATCGATTCTCATTACAGGACACTCTCATGGAGGATTCCTTAACAATATGGTTGTTAAGGAGTTGGAGATTATCTTCTGAGAAATTCCCTTCAGCAACGCATCCAAAAATGTGTTAATGGATAAGAGAGAGATGTCCAGAAGCCACTACCCATACATTTAGAACTTGATTATTAGAAATATTATCTATAGGCCCTTGTACATATAGAAGAAAGTACCACTATATGAAATTTTTCTCTCCCTTGTTTATGATTGAACCCACACGCTGAAATGATACAAACTAAACACACCGTGCCCTCACGGCATTCTGCACACCATGAAAATATTTGCTGCATATTGACATTGTCTTGTGGTAGTGCTCCAGATGTTCAAGAGCAGGACTTGGATCAAGATAGACCTGCAAAGTCCAGATATGGCTCGTCGCCACTTCATGGCTTTTATATATCAGCTACTCTATCAATCACGTCCATAGCTTTTACTCTGTCAATATCAAAGTCAATGACCGGAAGCAATGATGGCCTTCTTGTCGTGAAGAAATCGTTCTTGCTGCAGCTCGTTGGCGAATGGCTGTTGCTCTTGCTCAATCTCTTGTGCTTACTCGGTTTAGACTTTGATATGTTAAACTCCTGACTTCTGCTAATTCCAGGGGTTAGTTTTCTAATGTTCACGTATTGCAGCATTTCTTGGTCTTCTTGGGTGAGAGTGGAACTCGGCGAGCTCTGTGTTGTCGAGGCTGGTGAGGGAGTCAATCCATTTGTGGGTGAACGAACTGGAGACTTGATAGGAGATTTGATCTCTCCATTTGCAGACTTGGAGTGGCGAACAAGGTGATGAAGCCACAAAACTAAGTCAAGAATGTACGCATCAGTCTTACCCTTGTCTGCATGATGCAGTGTCTCTATCCTGAGCAAGTCTACTTGACCACCAGCTTTTTGACTTATATCAGAACTGAAAGGAAGATACACAATTGAAATTAGGAAAACCTGGATAAAGGCTAGTAATGATCCGTCAATAAATGACCAGAGACTGATCTAGTTGTAGCATAATGGTTTATTACCTAGTGTTTGCCCACTCCCCAACCCAACCAAAACCATGGTGAGCCCTGGTTAAGTTCAAGTCAAATAACATGGATAAGCATTCATGACGATAATTAAAAGTTTAGAGGATGACTCAAAATGACAAGCTGAATTACTTGGTTGTGTTGTTGGCAAATGGCACAAGCCATTGCAATGTTTTTTCCATCTCTAATTTGATTTGAGGAACAGAAAGCTGCAAAAGATTTTTTTTTAAAAAAAAGTAGCACTAAAGTAATCTGTTATTGTGTTTCGCATCCTGGTGGAACTATATCAAACAAGTAAAGGTCTTTAATGATGATGAGCTACAGATTTAAACAATAGCATACCTCTTCCTTTGTTTGAGATAATTGCAACTTAGAACGAAATGTTGACTTTATATTTGGCGGCAATCCTTGGTACAAAGAATCTCTTGTATTCTGGGGCACGGAGCTTGACCGTGAGACCTATTGGTATTTGATAATTAGAGGATAAGTTAACAAAATAAAAGATTATCCACTATTTTCATACATTAACATTTCATCAAGGAAATTTCTGGTCTATGAGCAGGCTACATAAGCAAATAATTAATAGGTTCTTTGCTTCCAAAGCTCTTGGAGTGCAATGACCATCTCAAACTACATAAATGGTACTTTGTCCATCGTTATATGGAGTGTTGTAAAATAAGACAAGTTTATATTGGTCAACCATTGAATCTAACGATTTGCTAGGTTCTGTCATCCCCCAGGTATAAAAATTAGCATGGTTTATCTAATGAACCTATTGAACAAAGAGACCAACTTAAATCTGATGCCACTTTGCAGCTCATCTTTTAGAAGAGATACTCCATATCTATTCTATAGGACATGAGATATGCTTATCATGAAGTTGGATGACAATCAGTTCGGATAATGTGTAAAATAGAATTACTCATCCTCCTGTGGCACGTTAGTTCAGACTTCAGATATGTTATACATTATTGATAGCATATTAAATCAATAGACAGAAGCCACTAATAATGTTATAATATTCACTCGTCAAACAATGTAAAAAATACTTAAATAAGAAACTACCTCTGAAAACTGAATTTGCTAAAACAAACACTAAAGTCGTGCAATATCCATTCAACCTCCAAAAAATTAGGGTGTATTGAAAATTAAAAAAAATAAAAAAAAATAGTTTCACATTATATTAAAAACAATTAACAACACATATACATTTTCTTATTGAATAAGATAAATATATATTGCTAATTTGATTTAACAAAATGCAACTAAATAAAATTTATCATGATTTGATCAATTAGAGGATAGAGCCCAATAGTGTACAAGGATCCAGAAAATCAATCCCACCTAGTAGGATAAGGCTTGTTGTTGTTGTTGTATGATTTGATCAATTAATGACCAAATTAAATCATTACAACAACAACAACCAAGCTTTATCCTACTAGGTGGAGTCGGCTATATGGATTCATGATAATTCACAGTTTTATAGCCCCGCAGCTTCTCTTCTACAGTAGAACAACACAATGAGATCCTTTACTGAAGCTCAAAAAAGAGAGGCTGTGGACTCATGCTTGGATGGTCATATATGAAATTGTGTGAGCATAACCATCATTTACGCCATCATGCATCCCGCTTCCCTGAAGTTGTTCTTAATTGGCTACAAGGCACATCTTCCATCTGGGTTCCTCCTGAAGTAACAAACTTTTCCGCAAATCTATTTTCTATTGTTTTATTTTTTGGCATTTATGGTTATTCTCTTTTGTGAGATCATCCAGCCCTGTGCGGCTTTACTATATTCTATCTTAAAATATAGGTGGGGCTTGTTCCTCTTATTTTTAACTAAAAAAAAAATGCAAAGCAACTACAGCATGCCAAATATTGAGGTGGAACGCCATACAGTGTGTGCAATTGATGACGCAGCTGAGCAATTGCAGCTGCCGGATATATTTACCATCAACAGATGCATACAAAAGAATATGAAGCTAAATACACCAAGATAAGCATAACCAAATCTAGCTATGATAACTTAATTCTACATAGAATCAATGCTGATTATTTGAAAGGTCTTAAATAGGAAATGATCTGGAAAAAGAATCTTTATAAGCAAACGAAAAACCAAGAAGCTGCTAGCAACGAGCAAAAAGAAAAAACTTGAAACCAATGAAACTAACAACTCACAAGGGTGTCTATCTGAGTGATGATATTTGCATAATGTAGTGCAAGACCAGCAGGTCCTAATCTTCTTTGAAACTTTGTACTCGGCTCTGCCGGTTTAGAAGTATCTGCAATTTGATGAATTGCAATTTTAATTATCAAAAACAGACTATTGCCATGTGTAAATAGCAAACCAAATTTCATGTATGGATGGTCCATCTTAATAAATTCTTATCCCTTTTATCTGAGTAGGAAAGAACTCTCATGTACATGTTGATTGACCAAGTGACAAGTTGGAAAGCATTGTGCAACAAAACTAATTATATAATACTGAAAGACAATTGGAAAATTGGTTGATGTTTGGTATGATGTTGAGATAAGCATAAACAAAAGGGGAGAATGGAAGCCTGCTCTATTAACATACAATGTTTTCCTTGCCATGTTCTTTAAAGTTACCTAGAATTTGCAACCATTAAATCTGAAACATACTCCTTTTAATTGGTTAAAATTACATGTGGCATAGAATATGAAATAACAGCTGCATATACAACATGATGTCATGAGAAGGTAGAGGATAAGTACAGAGCTTGAAAATTAAACATTCAACAAAGACTAACTACAACTACCTAAGTTTTAGATATTCATTAGAGCATGTTGACAAAATGTAACCCAATCCACTATATACTCTTTACATCCATATCTACCATGGCTAAGACTACAATCTTTTTAATTCCAAATATTGAATAGTATATGCAGTAGTGTTGCTCAAAAAATTGAGCTAGTCTTCTCCTTGAACAAATACTTATTTCCCATACTAATTAGCCAGTAAATGTTTTGATTTTAAAACAATAAAATGTTCAACATTCTTCCCACTTGAAACAATAATTCCCACTTGAAACAATAATCTAGATACCACCCTCCCACACATATATAGAGTCAGACTCATGCCTAAAAAATCTTCAAGGTCAAATTGAAATCCTGAAGAAAATAATTCTATGTTACATGGAATAGTTATGATATCCAATAATGCATAAACCAATATAGTATTCTATGTAATAGAATAATTTAATGTTGATTCATGACAAAAAAATATATATATAGGTTTGTATCTATGACACAAGCAAGGTATCATTATTTCATTCCATTAAGAATGCATGAAATGAACAATAGAAAATTTCATCTTCAAATACTTTTAACCTAGAAAAATCATGCTGACTCCGCCCTCTCTGTTGACTCAGACTCAATAGCATCAACACAAATGAAGAGAGAAAGAAATAAGACACCAACCATGTTATGGAAACAAAGGGAGGAATGAAAACAACTACATTCTAAGTCTACATTGATTTTACGTAATTGTCAGTTTATATCAATGTGACAAGATGTATGAATTTATCAATCTGTTGTTATGTATCAAGTACCCATTGGCTATTGTCAAAACTCTATAAAATTTTCTTCTTCTATGTCAGTGTTAACCTTGAGATTTCATTTTCTTTAACCTTTATACTTCTATCATAGAACATATTGGGGTTAATTTAATGCCTCAATAAGGCATACTTTTGATTGGTTGGTTCACATTTGAATGACTTTTCTTCCTAATTTCTAGAATTATATAAACTAAGATTGGTACTGAATTGTATTAGTATAAACAAAATCATAATGGTTCTTTTAAATTCCAATTCATGTGGGAGAACCATATTACTTTACATGTGAACCATAGCATGTCATATGATGTGAATTATGAATATACAGATACAAATGGCTTTGGTTGCAGCGCAGTTGTGCAACTAAGGCATAATGACAGTACACATTTTTCCATAATATATCAGAGTTACATGACAAATAAAAAATAATTTGGTCCACTACCAGCTTTTGGTACTGATCAATCTCCATCCTCCCGACCAAAGCATATTAAAAGTTGAAAATAATTTTAAAAGATAATCAAAATAAACCTACAGAAAATCACTACCAAAATGTAAACTCAATTATCAAAACATGCGGGTATAGGCATGAAATGTAGTCCAACAAAGATAATGTGAAATTCCTAGCCCCGTCCCTGTTGAGCGTTTGATTGATTGTTTCACATTTCATGAGATAGTGTATAACATGTCAGTGGACACCCTTATAATATGGCTTTTGGCATTGTGTTTGCATTCAAAAGTACATTTCCTATATAAACTCGTGATGAAACCCATTGTGAAAAAGTAGTTGCATTTGATAATCAACAAGTCAAAATTAATTTGATTTGATGTAGTGTTTGGTAACACTAAAATGTATTCTGTTAATTAAAATATAAAGTATATTATTTTTACATCTTAAATTTTTACTACTATTTTATGACAACTATTTTCAAAAATAAATATTTTATGCAATATTTATATTCATATTTATTTGTCAAACTATTGTGATATGATTTTATATTTACTTAAATAATTAATTTCATGGTGAAATAGCATTTACTTTATCTGTTACAATCATTATAGTATAATTATTTGAATTACTTAATTGATAGTAAAATAACAACGCTGATTATAGAATAATTTAATAATTGAATAATTTGTGTGACTTTATTATCTTGATATGTTTAAATGATTAGGGTAATCATAAAACAGTTTATGTTTTCAATATGTGATAATAAAATATTAATTCAAATATTAAATACTATTTTACAGTATACTAAAAATGTATTTACTTTACTATAATAGTTAATATTAACATTTATAGTATTAATCATTTGCTTAATTCACTCTCAAAGTGCCTTGGGCCACTAAAGCACTTTGGAAGAACATTCCCTAAACCAGCCTATGTCCTATCACAGGAACTGCAGAAGCATAATGAAATATCAAAGATAGGAAAAATTGAAGATTTGTTAAGACCCAAAAGTAGTCATGACTCATGAATAAAGCAACACAAGAACGTAATACTTGTTGAAGCTAGTGAAGGGAACAAATAGAAAGTAAACTGAGACAAGTTTAATTCAAGTACCAGAATTTCCAAATGCATCATTAATCTTCAAATGTATGAAATGGACAATATCTACAAGCTTCACCAGTACCTACAATAGAACAAGGTCAACTTTTTTCCTACAAAACACAGAAAGGAACTTCCAGTTTCTAACATATATTACTAACGTCTTAACTTCTATTAATATAAACTCCCAAAGGGTTGCCAATTAAATCAATAATTTGTAAAATCAATGTCAAATAACAGAGTATGGTGATTAGCAATGTAATATTACCATATTATGGCACCTTATAGCAACATATCCGCTTACCTCTTCCAAATTCTTGGACCACAGTGATCTTTTCTTCAAGGATTTTACATGCTTTCTTTGGCTCTTCAGTTCTTGCTTTAGAATTTGGAGATTATCCCCTACATATCAATTAATACATTCAGGATGATGATTGTTAATAAAACTGCATATAAAGAGTTACAGTTTTCATAGCAACAGCTGTGACAGGAATGTATGTTTAAGCCAATTAGGTTATTGTAGCATGAAAAGAATGTTAGCATATATGAGAAGAATGTTAGTTCACATCAATATGAGCATAAAGTTGCCCCAAAACTGAACGATTGTACCTCCACATCATATTGGGGTTAGCAACCTACAACATGTTTTGTTGACTAAGCTGAATATTTCATATTATTGACCTGAGTAAGATCTCAAGTTTCAGTGACAGAGAATGCTGACTGGGTACATAGCCTTTCAGCATCCCATGCATATATTTGATTAAAAAACAAACTTACTATTCCAACCCCACAGGTAATAATAGAAAATAATCTGATAAACAAGACCACTACAGTGATTAATCATGGAATTGTAAGGCTTCAGAAGTTGCGACAGTGTTAAAGTTGATTCTTATGAATGACAGAAGACATTGTAGCAGAGGTACAAATGATGCCAAAGGAGAGGTGCGAGGTGGCAAAAGGAATAGAACAAAGTACCGTATAAAATAATACAAAATAAATCCACATAGAGAAAAGTGAGACACGGTATGTAAGTGGAAAACTATGCGTTGTCCCTGAGTTTCAGCCTCTAACTAGAACAATATAATTTTCCGTATTGTGTCAGACCAGTGTGATTTTGATACTTATTTGATTGAATCATTAATAATAATAAATAAAAAGCAGCTCAGTGCACGAAGCTCCCGCCATGCGGGGTCCCGGGGAAGGATCCATTATATGCAGTCTTACCCTACTTTTTGCAAGAGGCTATTTCCAGGAATTGAATCATTAATAATATTATTAATTTTACTTAATATAAATTGTAACTTTTTAATTAAATTTTCATTGTAATTAATTGTTTACTAAATAGTTAATTAGCTTACTAATAACAAATGTTTATTTTTTTCATTTATATTTGTTGATTAATTTGATCACCTTATTCTTTAGAAATAAAAAAAATTCCAACCAATCAAGTTTTATTTTTTAGTCATGAAGTGTAAAGTTCTCTCATTTTATAATAATTTATACTTATGATCTATTCAATTTCTGAAGGTAGAACTTTGGAATAAGACACACTTTAATACTTTATAAATTGAGATATACTTTGCTTTCAAATTCTATAACATTGAAGCAATTAAAGACTGAGAAGCTTTCATTGTCGAGGATGAAATTTTTCTAAAATAAACATATATTTTTATAAGTGTATCTAATTGTATTTAAAATTAATTCATGAGCATTCAATATAAAATTTTAATATTAAATATCATTTTTTGTTTTTTGTATTTTATTTTATAAAACCTTCAAAAAGCATAGGAATGTAGTGAAATAATTTAAATTGTATCATTCCTCTCCTCTCCTCTCTCTCTCTCTCTCTCCCTCCCCATTTCCGCCATGAGTTGTCGTTCTCATGTCGATGCTAAAATTTCTCAGCTAAATAGTAAATTTTGCTTGTGTTGACTGACACACATTGGCACCTCAATTCATGATCTATACAAATTGAATAAGCTGAAAAAACAAGCAATCAGACTCCGATTAGTATTCAAAATACATGTCAATGTGCTTTAAAATCATACAACTAACTTAAGCTAACGTGAAACTTGGATTGAGCACGAGATGCCAATGTTGACAACTAATAGTGGGCAAATGAATTGACACTTGGCCAGGTCATTTTCTTGCAATGATATACTATGCAATATTAGAAGTGAATTTGGTTCTCCATGCAAGAACTTGATAATTCAAAAATATTAAATGATCTGAACTTAAATTCAGGTACCTGAAGAGAAGGGTAGAATATTTAGACTAAATTGGTACACTAGAAGGATATATATACTACCATCTGCATAACTCATAACGGGAGCATTTTCATAGTGCTTTTGATCCATTCAAGTATCTTTATGCAATCTAATTATGCAGATGAAACTAATCCTGTGCTGGGACTTTGCGAATAGAAATTAAAAAAGAACAAAATCTTTTAATGTTGGGAGAATAATCCGAGACTCAACAGGATGGGTGTGTTTGCATAAAATACTAGATCAACCAGCAGTTGCTCATGAAAACAAAATAGAAGAAACTTCTCATGAAACAGTTTCTGAAAACAAAAATAAATGTTGATAACCTAGATGAGAGGCTGACCTCTTTGAACTCCACTTGCACTATCATCTTCTTGCTGTTTTCTCCTAGAATCTTGCTCAAATCTATCCAAGGTATGAAACTCATGATATAATTCCTATAGAATAACGAAATTAGTAAGAAACTTTTGAAAATGAAAAAAAATGACAAAATTGCATAAGATAGCATTTAAAGGTTTCATATAAGACTTCAAACTTATGTAATACCAACTGGAATAACTGATCAGCCCAACCAAAAGAAAAAGTCACTATAATGGCTAGGAACGAGTTAGCAATCACTTTGCATGAACATTGAATTATTGTTTATACAACACATTGAACCTACGTAACCCTACTTAAAAAACCAACATCGACATACTGACATAGACTAGTAAGACCTCCCAACTGCTGAAATGAAGCAGTTCAACTCTTACAATTTTGATTAGAATTTCAAACTGTATGAATCCCACACCTGGAATAAATCAATTAAACTCCAAAGGCTTCTAGTAAAATTTCACATTCGTGTATGAATTTCTCTACCACAAGAACCTTTTGACTGTTTACATAATGGTGATCTTTAGCTTCTGTCTATGAAAGTGGATGGACTCTCCTATTTGTCCAAGAGGTACAGGAATCAGCTAATTCAAAAAAAATTAGGAGAAACATCATTGTTTCATAGGTTTACTCAATCCTTACATATTTCAGTTATGGCAATAAATAAATAGCTTATCACCCCAGAATCTCTCCAACATTACTACTCGTGAAAGAGTCACATGAGTATACAATAGGTTTAAGAACTGATGAGATTTTAAATGAATCCATTGACCAAGGACTAAAAGTAATCATGAGAACATGTGCAAAAGACAAAGAAAGAGAAAAATCAATCCACATAAAAGGGAAACAAATAGAAACAAAAATATATATATATTGCGCAAGTAATCAAGACACAATCATGAGTCTGGACTAGTTAAGAGACTCAACATCGAACTTGGTACAGAATGGAAAATCAAAGCAAAATTATAATATGACATGATATCAACATATGGAGGCATAGCCATATTTTATTCACAGCTTTTTTGCAACAATGGTTTGAGTCATAGTAATCAATCCCACCCCACCAGAGCTCAAACACCTCTCCTTATCCATACCTAGTACCATAGTGCCTGTCCTGCCAATCTAGTACTAGTGCCAGCACAAACCAAGGTTTCAATATCAATCAATATAGATAAAAGGAAAATTAGCAAAATCAATTTCAATACCAAATGAATTACGAACTCGTCTAGGTCTTAGAAATGGATGGGATTTACCTTGTCTGTTGTTAGTAGGGGTTCCTATTAATGTGTTAGTAGTAGGGAGATTGATACCACGAACACATGTTATAATTTATCTCGTTTTAGATTTTTTGTATTCATTCAATATTATCAAAATAAAGTATGAAATTCATATATTTTTATTTATGCAAAGTAAACACAAATGAGATGAGATTGGAAGGGAGTCCAAATCAAGGTCAACGTCAGTGTGAACCATGCCAACCTGTACAATATCAGCATGAACAAGGTCACCATTACAATGATACTTTAAAGTAAGACATTGATAATCTCCTTTCTACTAAGATGACAAGTTCTTTTTCTCCTTTTTTCATTATGATCAAGCTGGTCACAAATTCAAATTCCATTATGATCTGTGGATGAGCTATACCAAGCTAGACAGCATTCGTGCAAGTAGAATTGGTCCCTTCTGTAATGAATTTGATCGACTGTCACATTAAACAGCTGCACTAATGTACCTCATACTGAATTATGATGAGCTAACCTATGGTTGAGCCAAAGGCCAATAAACCAAGGCCCTTTAGCCCCTATACACCAAACAGATGGGAAACAAGGATTCTGGGCCAGTTCCTGTCAACACATGCTGTTATGAGTGAAGACTAGATCGATGAAATTCAGTAAAAGATAATACTGTAAGCATATTCCCTACAAATCATATGCTATAATCATAAGACTCCTAGCCAAAATTTGTGCATGACTCAACCCCTATATTGAATGATTTTCACAAACAAGGATCATGTGTTCCACGGTAAGATGCTGAAAGCACAACTAACACATAATATTTATATCCATCAATGTGGTGATTCTTGTAAGTTAAATCTTGTTTCTTGAGAAGCACAAAAAACAATCCCGCAGAACATAAATAATATCGACATTTTGATGTCACTAATCTACAGAACTTCTCTTGTGAGAATGATGTGTGACCAATTCTCTTTCTATGAACAAAAAATCTATTATGTAAAAACAAAATTTTCTTGTAACACTATCACACAAAAATACTCAATTAAACTCTTGAATTGTAAAAACATCTAGATCTACGCTATTGTCTCCCACAAAAGGGCATAACCTTTAAGCATGTTATTAGACCTCAAAAGCATCATGAGTATAAAAATAATCAGAACCAAACATAAGCATGAAAATTGCCCTTGCTAATTCCATAAAAGTCAGTAAACAATAAGTATCAGATATTGTGAATATGAAATGAAAACATTACAATAACAATGATTACTGAATTAAGTGTACCCACAGCTGTATGTTGAGCTAATGTTAAAAGTTGCTCAATCGCTGCCCCTGCTGCTTCTTTCAGCTGATTTATAGGTGTGAGTTCTGATGTCAGACTGATATCAATAGAAAATATAAATTAATTGTGTGGGCAGTGATACTGGTTATTTTAATTCTGTGGCATAAAGATGGGAATTTTACTTGTTAAAGTAGCGCTCCAAATTGTGCCATTGAGGATCTTTACAACGATTTCCAAAGCGCACAACCTCATTACAGAAGACATCAAACTCTTCCCTATTGAAAAAAAAAATCTTGAATGAATGGAAATAATAGTTAATTTCCTAAGGCATATCTTTGGATATGGCCAACCTTTATTGTGAAATTCATGAGAATATGTTTAATCATAAGTTGCATACTTACCTATGGGATGAATGAATGAAGAATGACATCCCAAAGTAAGTACCTTTTGTCATAAATAGCAATGCTTAGCAATTCATCCATATCTCTAGATATCAAATGTTGTACACCTTCCGAGGGAAGAACAACTTCCTTTAAATGCTTTATGTTCTCCTCTGAAACTGATTGCATAAGATTGGATCCTTTAACTATTGTGTTGGCAACTTCGAAAGATAAAATGGCTATTTTGTTTCCCTTTGTTGACATTCCTGCCATAAAACTACTACTGAGATGCAAATTTGTCACACTAGTCCCAAGAGTGTCCAATACCTCCACTGCTTTGCCAAGCCCCATACTACCTGCTTTGCCCAAAACAGAACTCACTTCTGAAACCTGTTATACAATAAGGTGTAACTGATATGCATTGATAACAGGGATGTATACAATCAAGAATTACAAGGGAAGAATAAGGTGCAAGCACATTGCAAAGAAAATCATAATCAAAACATTCTATAGTTGTGGCTGTTAAAAGTGCTCATGAAGGAAAGCAGAATATAAAAGATAAGAAGTAGAGTAAATACAGAAATATTCAAGATCAAAGTGTTCAGTTTTTTTTAAGCAAGACAGCATAAGAATAAACAAGTTAGATCATCCTTCCTTTCATTGTGTTGCAAAATGTAACTGACAGATAACATCAGGAGTACAAAATTGCAATGTATAGAAAATTCAGAAATTCATCAACCTAGGAAGAAAGTACACTTCTAGAAATGAGGCAAAATAATTCATGAACCTATAACAAATGAGACAAATTGCATCTAAACTACCTAGATTCCTTGTCATCTCAATTCTGCAGTATGCATCTATTTTTTGTTTAGTCAGTAGTCATTCATAGTTTTACACCTCTTTTGACATGTGAAGAGAGATTATTAAAATTATTAGGCTCAGAATCATGATTGAAAGAGACAATTTGTGATAAACATTATTTGCATTCACCCTTCTGATACAATGGCTCAAAGCACAGGAACAGAATATAGTAGAAAAAATACCTGAAAATTCAAAAGAGGGTTGTCAAGAGTAATATGAGTATCAAGCTTGAAGGGTTCAGACAATGTATTCAACCAAATTGGATTTGTAGGATCAAAAAGATCAGAATCAGTAAAAAAAAAAGAGAAAAATAAAATTGTTTCATATATCATTTTATTTAGTACTATACTAATTGAGTTAATATACATAAGTACATAATAATACTATTAGACTTTTATATATGTGACTACAATATATTCCTAAGTAACTCTAGGAGAAAAATCCCAAATGTAGTCCTTCTGCACAAATAGCACCCAAACAAGGCTCTGTTTTTTCAAATTTCCTAACAAGCTATCAAATCACCATAAAAGACATTTCAATTTTACCCCTGAAACAACAGTTTTTATGAAGCATTGTTGTAAAAAGAATCATTCACGACACTGGTTTTGTTAGAACATTGTTTTAAAGTTATATTAGATATTTTACATTATGGAACATTAACACTGTCTACAAAATTAGGATCATTCTTTCAGTGTGTTTAAACAAAATCACCCAATCATTTACACCAATTTAATTACAGATCTATCAAACTCTTAATAGCTCTGTTTACGTGTACTAACCCTTTAATTACAGATCTATCAAAACCATTAGTAGTTTAGTTAACATAACCACTAATTAATACTTATATAATATCTTTTTATGGTTCAGTGCCTCTTTAATACAATCTAAAGCTTATTAATTATTATAACTATTTACAAACAGTGGTATAAAGAGAATAATATCTAATATTTGGTGGCGTTGGGACACGAGTTATCCCTTCATTTTTCTATGCTAACCTAACTATTACCAATTTTGCATCTCTCCATGTGGACCATGTACCACTCCTCATGTCAATCCTAAACACTATCATGAGTTTCTTTATAACATAAATTCATTGTGAGTCCACCTCTATCACACTTTCACCAAAGTCACATAGCTCCATTGCGCATTTCCCTATCCATTGCCATATGTTGATGCTTTCAAGTTGGATGATGAGACTCAAATATCATGTCCTCTTGTAATTTGATTCCATCTTTGCATTTAAACATTTCATTGTAGGACTTCACCACCTCATTGTAGTCCAAGACTCCAAGTTAAAAGTTTGAGAAAATAATGCATTTTTTCATCTATGTTTTTTTACTAGAGGAATTACATGAGGAATTCTAGAAAAAAAAGATATTAGTGTAACATATATTGAACTAATTAAGGATATATATGAGGATATAACGACTAGAGTAAAAACTTCAAACGGAGTAACTGAACATTTCCAATAAAAATAGAGTTACATCAAGGATTAGCTCTAAGTCCTTATCTTTTTATACTAATTATGGACGAACTCACTGCACACATTCAAGACACAATACTGTGGTGCATGTTGTTTGCAAATGATATTATTTTGGTAGATGAAACACATGAAGGAGTAAATGCTAAGCTAGAATCGGGAAACACTAGAAGGAAAAGGTTTTAAGCACAGTAAAATAAAAACAGAATATATGAAATTTAAATTTAGCAATATTAGATATAATGAGATAATTGTTAAGATAGGAGATGACGAGTTGTCTGGAAGTAAGAGCTTTAAATATTTAATATCATTTTTGTAAAACAATGGAGGGATTGAGAGAAATGTCTTACATAGAATACGAGAGCGTCGGGTGTTTTATGTGATCGTAAAGTTCCTTTAAAACTTAAAGGAAAGTTCTATAAAACCGCAGTTAGACCTATATGGAACTGAATGTTGGGCTATAATTCGAACTTGAGAATTGCAGAGATGAGGATGTTAAGGTGGATGTGTGGACATACGAGGATAGACAGAATAAGAAATTAGAGTATTAGAGGGACAGTGCAATTGCATCTATTGCGGGAAAACTCCAAGAGACGTTTAGGATGGCACGGGCATGTACTTAGACGTCTAATAAATGCTTCAGTTAGGCGATGTGAAACTATGACAAACATGCACATCAAATGAGGAAGACAAAAAAAACTTGATTAGCAACAATAAAACAAGATAAAGTTTATTTAAATATAGATGATGATATAGTAGGGGATAGAGCCCAATGGCGTAAAAGGATCCACATAGCCGATCCCACTTAGTGGGATAAGGCTTGGTTGTTGTTGTTTTTGTTTTTTTTTTACTACCTTAGCAATGTTAGTCAATTTCAATTGGATTCTATATATTTTAGTCGTTTCAATAAATTTATGGATTTATTTCTCAAAAAATATCAAATAGATCATTGTAGATCCTGACCCAACTCAATCAATCTGAATTAGAGTTGTCTAATATGTTTGAAAACCATGATACATTGACTCTAAGAATAAAATATCACCAACTAATTCAGCATTGAATTGAGAATATAGAAAAACAAAACCATCACCACAAAAAGCAACTATGTCCTAACTTGTATCAACTTAGGTGGACTATATGGATCGTATATCCTCATTTGAAAACAAAAACTATAGGAGTGGGCCTATAGGCACCAAGGTTTAAAATTTCGACATATGCCGAGGTTTCGGTCCTGGACCGGAGCGATACGATTTTGTACCGTATCGTGTCGTGCCGATATAGTTTCGGTATTTTTTTAA
The DNA here is from genome assembly GCF_018446385.1 of Zingiber officinale. NCBI lineage: Eukaryota > Viridiplantae > Streptophyta > Magnoliopsida > Zingiberales > Zingiberaceae > Zingiber > Zingiber officinale. Next base: position 154,601,133 of record NC_055988.1, on the reverse strand, counting down.
ATATAAAATATATTAATTAAAAAATTAAATATTTAACATAAATATTGAAAAAATAAACAATATAAAAAATAATCTTTAAAAAAAGGGAAAGATAAATATATGAAAATAGATAAATAAATAAATAAAAAATTATTATAATTTTTAAATTAAAATAAATGAAATATAAAATTAATTAGATAAGTTTATTAGGGGCTAATAAAGCCTCTTTAGATTATCTCCATCATAGCTAGGAGTTGATTAAAATAATTAACTTAAGTTTAATTTTAAAAAAACCGTAATCTAACATCACTTGCGAGCTCGCGCAACTTCGGTGTTGCTGCAGGGTTGCGCGACCCCTCGGCCATGGTCGCAGGGATCGCGTGACTCCTCCAGGGCCACAGTGGTGGTCGTGCAACCCCTCTGCAGCAGCTATAGGATCTCGCGACGTCTTCGCGGCGACAATGGAAGGGTTATGCGACCCCTCCGCTGCTATTGCAGAGTCGAGCGACCCCTCTGCTGTGACATCGCACAACACGTCGCAATGGTCGTGAGTTTGGTGCTGGGATCGTGTCGGTGTCGGTCGCTAGGCGGAACGAGATATTTCGTCCGTTTCGACTGTCTTGGCGCAGCACTTTAAACCATGATAGGCACACTGAGACTTTATTCAATAGGGAACAAAATTTATATCCTCTTTAAGCTATGTGCAAGGCTATATAATTCTTGTTAGCATCCAGGTAATCTAGATTGTTCTAAAATATTAGATAAATTTTAACATTAATCTCCCTCTAGTTCAAACATATTTAATTCTAACTAGTTCAAGTCATTCAATTTCATAATCTATCTTTTGACCACATTCATACAACTGTACCTTAGTTTTTCTTATTTATTATCAATCAAGATTACACCTAACTGCATGTAAGTGCAACCAATAACATAACTCTTTTGTTTATCAATTCGACTGACCCTACAGTTTGTCTTAGCATTCTCATCTATATTGGTCCTTTACATCTAATGTTTCAAAGCATCATGTATCAACTATCAAGCCACTATTATGAATTTTTTTATCTAACCCATCATGTATCAATGCACTATGCTTAGTCCATGTCTTCATTCCTATGGATGATTGTAACTCTTAAAGTGCTCAGCCTTTATCTATGAATGAAATTTCTTTATTCTCTCCTTGATGTTGCATAAGATATGGATAACATTCATGTGGCTGATCCCACATAATGGGACACAAGTAACTTCATATTGATGGTGATGATACAATAGGGGTAAAATCACAAGTTAGAAGCTGATTTTTCTTTTTTTTTGACACTTGTGGTTATAATGAAGGTTTAAAATTCTAGGGATGTACAAGTCTCAATTTGGAACGTGAAATTGGAGAGTTGGGGATTTGCACCAAGTTGGGAAGCAAAAGAACCATTCAAGCAATACTTTATAGACAGAAATTATTGCATTTAAATCTATTTTTTTATCTTCCATAATTATTTACATTTATTTTTTTTTATCTTTTTAACTTTAAAATTTTTTTACAATACAATGATGTCCATTGACTAACAATGATCAAGCCGATTAAATCAAACCTAATAAAGGAATTCAAATGACCAATAATTCAAGCTTCATTAAAAAAAATCATGATATTTTTTGGCGCACAAGTTGGGCTTGATCTTTTCAAAATGGAAGTAACTTCTCCCATGCTCATCTCCTCATCAGGGTGTGTGTTAGTCCAAACTCTTTGGAGTTGGCTGCAAAATTCTTATCAAAAACTCATGTAAGGTTTTTCCACTTGAGATCCACACTCATTTTTATCATACCATTGAGTTCTATACCAACTCCGCCCATGATGAACTGTTGTTGTTGTTGTTGTAGTATTCAGTTCTATACCAATCAAAAACAATTTGAGTGAAACAATTAAAGTCTTATAATAACTTTGTGCAAAATTGCAGTTGCAGCCATACAAGTATTCATTGGTTATATTCCCAATAGTTGTTAAAATACATCATATCATGTCTTTTAAACATCACTAAAATTATTATAACTTGTCATCTTTAAAAATGACTTTCATAAGTTCTTTCCAAGTAAACAATAATTATGTGGAAACATTGACGCTCAGTTTCTCAGGATAGATCAAAGAGTCCATCAACAGTATGGAAACATAAAAACCACCAAGTTATTTCTTTAATAGTCTTGTATGAACATTCAATAAAAAAAGAATTAATTTCCTCAAAGAAATCCATCCAAATGAGAGAAGCGGCTCATTATTTTGTTATGCTTAACCATTGGACCAAAATGCTTAAGCCCAAAGGAATATCAGTTCACTCTTCTAAGTCAATCGAGACATGAGGTCCAACACAACCTAGAATCATGGTTAATCTTTTATTATATGAGGCCTAATGGTGCTAAAACAACTCTTGTCAAATATCTCACAATGCTTAGAATCTGGTCCATTTTTATACAATTTCTAGCAGCCCACCCAATAAAGAGAGCTGACCCATTAATTTATTAGGTCCAACCATTGGCTCCAAATGCTTAAACTTAATTAACAATGCTTCACTCATTTAAGTCTATAAACATCAGCCTACAAACTCTATGTGAGAATAAAGAAGAGTGTTACACTTGCCATACATTAAAACAACTCCTCTTTTTTTATGTTAACCCAAAATTGAATTAAGCATATATCAATAAATCAACAACATGCATAGGATGGGACACCTTATTCCATATAAACACTGATATCACAATGATCCATATGAGAAATCTTCTAGTCTTAGCGGCCTAGTAGACCGAGTGAGTGCTTCTCAGAATAAACATCAGATTAAGCACAAAGACAGAAGATTGGACATAATGATAGATGGTAAATTTCCTAATTAAAATTAAATTGAGGTCACAGAAATCCAAAAAACTAAATTAATCAAGAAAGAAGTAAATTTGCTGATCTAGGATCAAACAACACATGCATGCAAGCTATATTAGGAATTCTTTCAAGACATGCACAATGGTAGAAAGGCTATGCACAAATACAAATGAAGAAATTGAGTGGTAAAACTAAACATGGTGGCATAAAAAATGAACCATGACTTAATAATGCACTATGTCAAAGATTTGGTTGGTTCCCTAAAAGATTGGATCCCCTCTCTTCAAAAGGTTACTAACCCTTTTATTTATTTATTTATTATTTATTTATTTTTGATAATTTAGGTGTATGGGCTTCGCCCTGGATGTAGACAACCTTCCCCATTGATTCGCCTACTGGGTAAATCCATAGAACAATTTATGAACACTCACCGACCTCAAGGATATTTATCTCATTTGAGATTCGAACCTTGGTCCCCTTATTATTCCTCTGGGCAGAAAGTTCCAAACTTACTACTCTGCAACATTAGATTGGTATTTTGCAGAAATGATAGTTATGACATTCTTGGACTGATTCATCTAAACTGTCCCATTTGTTGTCCTGCCACACTATGAAGTATCCACACAATCACTGAAAATGGTGAGAAAAAGAAAAACATTGTAACCCATCTCATCTCGCTTAATATGATGATGGAAAAGGTATCAAATCATTCATTGTGTTAGCAGTCCTTGAAAAAATAAATTAAAACAAGAACATCAGACAAGCTTGCCTTGGTAGTCCCTGATTTCACAGAGGTACTGTGTTTAGAATTGGTTAGCCTGGAGGAATTCTGCGAGGCAGATCTAGAGAATTGTGATTCAGTCTCATCTGCAGAAGTGACGGGAGAGTTTCCAGGAACAGGTTGTTCGTGCAGCTGCTTCTCCATTGCTTCTTCCACTGTATTCCTTTGCGTCTTGCGAGACTGATTCGTTGTTGACTGATTCCTGCGTCCATTGGGGTCCAGTGTATCACTAGGCGATTTATCCACGGCTGATCTTTTCGAACAAGTTCCGCCCATTTGACCGAATATTTTGTCAACTCTAATTCTTCGTCCTTTTCACAGGCCAGAAACCTCTGCAGTAATCTCAGCAAAAATCGCTACAAGAAGCTGTCCTTCAAAAGAAACGATTCTATGGAGCATTTAAAATATGACGTGAAGAGTTAATCGAACCAGGCCGCAGCTTTGACAGATGAACACGAACATGAAACACCTAAAAACACTAGGAACAAACTGGTTTAGGAAGTCGAAGTCGAATTCTCCAAATAATCATAAATCACACACACACACACACAAACACACACACAAGAAAGGGAGGAAAAAAATGCGAATTTTCAAGCACCCACACATCGTGAATCTAAAAGTGAGAACCAGTAACACACCTTGTCGAAACGATCAGAAACGGACAAAAAGAAAGAAGACAGTAGGGAGAACGAAACAGCCAACGATCGATTCGAGGCTTCTCCGAACGATGAAGAATCGATTTTCCCCGGCCACGGGAGCGACAAACTCCGCCGCGGCAGGAGAACCTTATTAGGCAAGCCCCACGCTCGGTCAGCCCCGAACGCTCTTACAAAATGAAGAAGAAAACCAAATCGCAGTTTTCAGGCGCATCACTAGGAGGAACGGCGATATAGAAAAGGACCGCACCTGTCGCCGCAAACCGATCAAGCAACAACGAACGAAAAGGGTAAACTGCTCTGGTGAGTCAGTGAGTAATTGATTGATAGTTCATCCCATCGGTCAAGATCGCATCTTTACGCTTCCCCGGCATCGGGAGGCAGAGAATCACATGAACGAAGCTCAGCACGCGTTTAGGGAGGGACACAAGTGGAAGCTGATCAAGCTCAAAACACAGTAAAGTCCTCTTTTGACTCCGTCTTCAATTTGGATACTCCTTAATTATTTTTTTCTTTTTTTTTTACGGCCTATACAATTAACTTCCCCTTAGTTTTCTCTACGTAGATATTTTTGAGGACTCTGGACTTGAGAAAACGAGGCCAAAGAAAATATATTCCCTTGTGGGGTGGTTGTGCTTGGTCCATAACGTGTGGCAGAAGTCTCAACAAAATAGTTTTGACCAGTTCAATTCCACAGCCAAAAGAGCATTGGCCGCTTGCATTCTCGGGCACACAGCAGGGCTCGATCTTCTCTTTTCTGCAGAGTATTCCTGGCAAAAGAGAACACACAAAATAACAAATCTGGAGAATTATCTATCATACAAGCATCCATCTACCATTTACAGAACAGGAGCCTAAAATTCTAACTTCTTGTTTACGTGAGGACTGATGACCGTTCAATCTTTAATTTTCTTCGTAGAAATTACAAACTTACATCATCGACAGCACTGTGAATTACATCGACAGAAGCTTCTCATTTTTAGGACATCAACTACGAGAGGATGGACATTGCTCTCTTCAAGTCCATGGATTTTAGGACAGATTCAGGTAGGCAAGAGCCTTTAGGAATCCACAGATCACCTTCTTGGGGAAGCAATATGTTATGACTTTTGCTCTTTGAGTCACTGTTTCTTTCTGCAGATGTAGCTTCTTTCTTTTTCTTCACGAACTTGAAGAACTCAGCAACTTGCCGTGCGTACCTACAAGATCAAAGTATCAGACTTTTGACATGGAATGCAATTCGCTCATTTTAGTAACACCGATCCTCTTTATAACTCGGTATAGTAATCTATCCAGACATTTTAACTTTAGCAATTGCATCCTAACCTATTTAAACCCTCCAAAATGGTACCCACCGTCAAATTTATCAAACCACCTCACCTTAAGCAAGATTAAAGTTCCCCCATTGACTCACTGATCTTGATTTTTTTTTTTTTTTTTTTTTGCTTAGTATGATGCAATACTCGTATTAAATTCGATAAGAGTAATCATATCAAAGTATCAAGTCAACTATAACAACAAATGGATGACAAACTAATGATAGGACAGACAAGATTTAAATAGATTAGGATAAATTATTTAGATAAGAAAATTTTCAGCCTTCCACGTATAATGCTCAACAGGTATTATTTCTTTTAACGTAGTAGTATAACCACTGACTAATTTGTCTGATTTACATATGTGATACCATGGTAAAATAATTTAGTTGGAAATTGTATGCAAAGCTAACCAACCTCATCTGAAAATTCTCACTGGTCCAATTGGTTCAACAACCAACCACTTAATCATTCCTAATCTCAAGAAACACCCAAAAAAACTGAGTACTAACAGTTGATTTATTGAACCTGCCCCATGCATGATTTTCATCTTAAGCTCTGTCTGTGCCAATGAAAACTATTTGCTAGAAAATATTTCTGCATGCTCTTGCGTTGGATATACAAAGTTACTCTGGTGAGCAAAAATAGTTGACACTGAATGACCATTTAACATGGGAAAAAAAGACTTCAATACACGACACCAATGTGTCCTAGATATTGTAAAATAAGGAACGATAACCAAGTTACTGTAAATCAAATAGATATAAATATAAATGAAACAAAAACTTAAGTTTGCAGATATATAAATAGATAATGTAAAATAAACTAAGATGGCTACACATCTTCGGCCCTGCTTGGTCTAAATTAAAAGAAAAGATATTTTTTTAAAAAAAAATAATGATGATTAAAAAATATAAAAAGATCTAATAAAAATATGGTAATAAAAAAAAGTAGATTAGAATGGTTCGATAATATAAATTTTTATTGTAATGAAAACGATATTATTAGATATTATAAAAATATAAAATACAATAAAATTAATAAATAGCATGGTTCAAAGATTAGCTCATGAGTTATGTTTGATCTAATGTTGTATCATCTCTTTTATATCACCAATAAAATCCCCACGGGATGCCCAGTTACTAGAGGATAGCAGATTTGCGAGGCAGGGATCAATCCCCAGCATACGGGCGCATGCTCTCAGGAAAAAGCTTCTTCCACCCTCTAGCCACTTAGCAGTCGATTATAAGCTGATCCCGTGATTTACCTTCCTTCACATAACCTGAAGACGGACTCTAAGGGACGTCTAGAGTCGGACTGTGAGGGATGTCTGGAGTGAGCGTAATCACCTTTTGCTACAATAAAATCTAATTAAAAATCATTTTAAATTTCTTTACAGCAAAACTAAACATACAAGGATAAGTGACCACCCTAGAACATATTTTCTATTTCCATCCTCTAGATAATTTTTTTTTTTCCCTAATGACACTGTTTTTAGATGGTTTCTATAGTAGATAGATGATCAAATGAACAATAGAGAGAGAAGAAGATATTAGACATGTTTAAAGGCAACCAATGAATTATACAATTAGATGAGTTTAGAAAAAAAATAGAGCTGATGAGGTAAGAGAGAAGGAAATGAAACAAAACTCTAGCTGGTGTAGAATGGTAATTTAATTTATCTGAATATTATTAGTGACATACTTGGATACACTCCATGTAACCAACTCCAACAAGTTGGGATTCCCACAGCTTGATAATGATGATAATGATAGTTTTTAGGTGTTTGTTTATATTGGTTTTTAGGATGCGGCTCTTTTGAGTGCCTAAATATGTTCATTCTAGTTTTTTGAATGATGTAGAATTAGCTCTTGAGGAAATTATTTCAACCCAATAACTAAGGCATCAGTGTGCAAAAATGTTGATCTAAATGGACAGCAAGCCCCATTCAATTAAGTACACACGAGAGATGATGACCCTAAGCAGGCTAAATAATGAAACAGATGAAATTCACCGCAATTCCAGTATCCAAATTATGCATGATGGTGGAGGGTGCCTGCTTTTGCATCCTAATAGTACTAATGACAGCTTTTAAGTTGAGGCACTAGACATGATTCAGATGTACAACAAAGGAGAGTAGTGGACATAAAATATAAAAATATTAAAAGAAGATTAACGAGAATCGAACTGTGTGATCAAAAACAGGGAAAGAAGCAGTCAGGCCACAATATTTGGTGAAAATACTTCAGAACTTACTGCTGTTTGGCTTCAATGTCCCTGTTAAAATCAATGTTGGGTTCACAATCCAGAACTAAAGCTGGAACCTGCTCAAGAATAAAACTCTTAGATTCACTGAATAATTTTCTTTTATAGGTAAAAAAAGTGAAAGTCACCTTTTGGATAGTTGGATGCATATGATCACCTTCTAAAAGAAACACACGACCTTTAATATCCAAATGTACAGATTTATCCATATGCAGAGGCAACTGACTGACTGATAATACACCATGCTTTCCATTTTGTGAAGGGAACAGCCAACTTTCATGTTTCTCATGTAGATCCCTCAAGTAGTCCAAACTGACACCTCCTTCTTCTTCTCTCTTACGCAGCATCATACGCTTGTGGCAAGTATCAGGGCTAGCTCTAAGATAAATGAACCCGTCAGGAATTAGCCCCGGAAGGCTCGATACAACCGGATCGAACCATGAATCATAGATGCTAATTTCCATTTCATTCATCCATTTGGCCTCATAAACAGCTCTTACAAATACCTAAACACAGAAGATAATCAGCATCAAGACTTGACAAAATCCAAAGAAGAACTAAATGACCATGATTATCAAATGAAAATGTTGCTCAAGTTATTAATTTATCACACAAGTATGCTTACCATTCTATCACTGAAGACACTTCTTTCCATCAGCCTGAGAGGTTTTATTCCAGAAGCTGATTCTCTTTCCTGCATGACCCTCGTTACAAATACATAATTCTGAAAGGTGTATGCGTACCTTTGTGGCTCAGCATAGAAGGCATCCAATATATTGAAGTGATCAGGACCAACATCCTGCCACTTGGCAATAGGCTCAGGAACTATTTCCACTAGATCACGTAGTTCAATTGTTTCATTAGCTATCCTTTGAAGAAAAGTAGTCTTCCCCACACTGATATTCCCTTCAACACAGAAGGTAAGTCTATTGTTAGGTGGAAGCCTGATATTAGACTTGGTAGTATCATCTTTCAACTCTTCTTCCACTTTTTCTTTGATAAAGGAGGTTATGCTCTCTGCATGGTTTTTGTGGATGATACCTATGGAGCTTTTTAGGTATTCAACCATCTTCTGGCTTGATTTACCAACAACCTGCCAAGACAAAAATTATGTAAGGGAAATCACCTGACTATTCCGAAAGGAAATTCAAACACTGAAGGATGGACACGTTCCAGAAGATTTGCCATATGTAGTGACTTGGAAGAAATTCAGTCCATCAAATTGTCATATTAGCAATTCAACTTCCGGAAACAAAAGAAAGAAATTTATGATATGCAATGCAAAGGACATTGAATGCAAATGCATATATCAACCAAGGAAATGGCATTAAACAATGAAACTATACCAAGCCAAGTTATCATAAAGATACCGTAATTTTTTCACACCAAGTATGTGAACTCATGAGCAAATGAACACAACAGGAAACTTGTCCTCCTTATTCACAAATTCACAGGGAATTCCAAAAGGGACGTATTAGTTAAACTTTTGAAGTTTGTTCGTGTGTGCGTAAGGCACAGTGGATGGAACTCCGAGCACAGGTTGCAACAGCTAAAATTAACTCAATGGGGAAGCACATCCTACACCTTATCTATGTAAAGTTGTTTGAGCTGATCCACGCCTTCAAAACCCTTGTCGACCAGCTTCCTTAGATTCCGAGGCCCAACCCCAGGAATCGCTAACAACTCTAAGCTCGGTGACAGGGCAGCGGGAGCATCCAATGAAGCTCCTTCCCGTACCCTCCTGTCCACCGGCTTTATGGTTGTCTGCCGCGTTGCCCCACTTCTTTTATCCCTGTCCATAACCCCATCCTTCTCCTCCTGTTCCACTTCGGCAGTGCTCTCCAAGTCCCCACCTTTCTCCCGGGTCCTCTTAGCTTCGACCGTCCTGAAACTCCTCGACCATCCGCCGCGGGACAAGGAAGCCGAATCTGAAGCTCGAGCCGGTCCGAAGAGACTGAGCGCATCTTCTGGAAATCGGAAAGCAGGACATGCGTTCCTGCAGGGACGACGGATAGGAACGAGAGTGGAGACGGAGCTAGAAAGAGGGAGGCGGAGGGATTGCATTGGAGCGAGTAGGAGCGGTCTGGCGACTGCGGTCTCAAGGCAGCCGGCAACAGATAGTACGGGTGTTCCACGCCAGAGCTTGCGCATGACTTCCGCTGTTGCTACTGGAGTACATGAAGAAACGTAGAAGGAGGAGGGAGTCACGAAGGGAACTAGAGAGGATTAGGGTTTTCGGCGGGAGGTGTAAACTGGGGTCTGTCCCCGTATTGATTATTTCTTTCTTATTTAAAACGGCAATTTACTAAGTGCGGTCAGATTTCCATTTGTATTTATCAACCGAAATTAGAGCATTTTCACCCTCAATATCGCCAATACAAATTCGTCATCAAGCCAATACCAAAAAAGTAAATAATAAATAATTACTAATTATTAGTAAGCCAAAATATAATGAAAGACATATTCAGATATACCAAATTTCGACTGATTTCATATGGTAATATTCATATCTTAACGATTGCACCATACTAAAAGGACCGGCATCAATATAGATAAACAAATCGGAAGGCGTTTTACTTTAATGATTTATGTCCCCTTTTGACAATTTAGTCTCCAACAAAATAAGAGGTATATTTACTGTTGACTTTAAATAATTTTTATGGATTTTAAAAGTAAAACTCTATAAAGATATTTTGGTAGTCAAAGTTTCAATAGATTTATGATTTTTTTTTTAAATTTCTTAGATACAAATTATAAATAATAAGAGCTCTACAAAACACTTCTATAATTTTAAAAATAAAATAAAAAAATCTTCTCCTCACCATTGAAATTTTTATAGATTTCAAATCTTAATTTTTTACGAATAAATCCTTTATCTTCCCGCTCCTTTACAACCTCTCAACGATCTCCATCAACTTCTCAGTATGTATTTCATTCGAAGCTGAGAGTCCTCTGAAGCATTTTGTCGAGTGCACTCGCCATGATTCGTCAGAACGGAAGTGGAACGGTTGGAACGGGAGTTCTGGTATAGGAACGCCTCACGTCGTTCCAAAGTTTCAGTAAATAACATGGATTGCTTTGAAACGTTGTTCTCCAACGTTATAATGGCAAAGAATGAATCGCAACAATTGGAACGGAACAACAACCACTTACAGTCTTTTCTTCGACGAGGACTCACGGTAGCAGGCTATCAGCAAAGATTTTTCTTCGATTGCTCATGATGGGAAAGAATGAGGAATGTCATTCGATGAAACCTGTGGTGCTTCGAAAAGGAAGAAAACAAATAGAAAAATTATTTAAGGCGATCAGTGATGCTTCCATCGACTATTCGCGAGCAGGTCGAAGTTGAAATCGAAGTTGATTTGGATGAGGGTGTTGTGCGTACAGGGAAGGAAAACTTGAGATATTAGGTTTTAATATAAAATATATATTAATAAATTAAATTACCTCTCGACTTAATTAATAGATAATTTTATAAAGTCTAATGAAATTAGACCTAAACCTATTCTATAAAATTTTTAAATTTTAAAAATTTATAAATAAATTTTATATATTTCTCTTTATATATTTTAATAATATTATTACTAATCAAATTAATAATATTATTATTAATTTTATTACTAACCAATTTTATCAACACAATACTTTATTAAAAATTTGACCAAATTAAAAGGTTAATCAACATTTCATGATAATTTAAATCAAATTTATAAATAAAAATATTTAAAATTATTATAATATTATTAGATTTAAAATTATATTATTAATTTTTTTAAGAAAAATTATAAAGTGAGACATTATGCTCTCTTTGTTTTTAGCCAAAACAAGATAAAAGTTCAAGAAGTTGAAAAAAAATTTTATGAACCAGTATATTATTTATTATTTTATTAAAAAAAGTAATTTAATTAGGTATTTTAGGTTTTGATTGAAGATAAATATCACACGAGATCATGATCACCTACGCTTTTTTAAAATTGAATACTATCGAATCGGATAAGTGTGATAGAAGAGAGGGGGAATGAATATCGCACTCTTAAAACTTTTCTTTTACTTTAAAAACAAAGTTGTGCAGCGGAAAGTAAAAGGGACTCATTCGGTTACTTGGTTCGAAGTCTAGGTCAACTCCTACTCCAAGGGTCGCAATCCTTGACCGCACCGATGGGTAATTCACTATAACTCTTTGATCTTGCCCTGAAGCTGAGTAGATGGCCACCGGGGAACAACGTTGAGGTGGCTCTTCGTCTACACTGATGCTCCCTCGCTCCTACAACCACAAGTCATTAGTGCCAAGCCGGGAGGGGGTTCCCGGCGACGGCCCTCCGACGCTCAAGTCACACACCCGCAAGTGAAGAGAATAGAGGAAGCAAAGAAGTGAATGGTGGTGCCAAAAGACGTATGCGCGTACCTCCGCGGATGGCTGCTTCCCCCCTTATATAGAGCTTCGACGGACTGACTACACGCTTCCCGGGCGGATGCGCATCCCCAAACTTTCCCCCAAAACTAACATCGAGAAAGGATCCCTGACATCTTACCATAACGGGGCGAACGCATCTTTGCCAAGGCGGCGAAATCTTCTTCCGTACGATTTTCTGTCCATCCGCGCCGTCAGCCGGCGGCATCGACTCCCAAAAGGATGTTGGCACGTATCCTCCATTTTATTTGTCGGCTATTAGTCTGATTGGACTTCCCTTGATTTATCCGGCTGGCCAACTCTTTGACCTCCTACGAGTATATCTAGACCGATCGGCGTGAGTGCCCTGGTCTCGGTGCGTCGTAGGCTCAGCCAACCCTCTTTGAACTCTTCCGGTCGATCGGGTTGTAGGTTTGGCCCACCTTCTCCGAACTCCTCTGGCCAATCGGGTTGTAGGCTTGGCCCACCTTCTTCGAACTCTTCCGGTCGCTCGGCCTATGGGGACTTCGGCTTGGCTAGTCTCTTAGCTGACCACCTCTTGACTTTGACGACCACCCAAGCGTTGAACCTCCTTGGAGGTGGGCCTTCCTGGGTTATCACCGGATCACATGCCCCCCCCCCTTTAAGTCTAGTCGAAGGAGGCTGTAAGTCTGACTGACTGGACAAAATGGTGTGAAAAGGTGATTTCCTGCCGGGTGTTTCGGTCAACTATGCCTCTTGGTCAGGGCTCTGTTAACTGGCCTCGATTTTCTTTTTGAAGGGGTGTTTCCGGCGAGCCGAACGGCCGGCATGAAGGATCGTCTAACCACGAGCCTTCTATCCTTGCTCGATCGGCTCATGGAACCGTTGCCTAGGCGCTCTCCGCAAAATCTCTTGGAACCCGCACCAACCCGAGGCATTGATGTGCATCATGCTTCCTTAATTACTTTGACAATCGCCTTCTCGATGCATGCCACGCGTCGCCACCTATCGGCGCATGTTTGAAGTGACCAGTTGGGATGTGACCTTTGGGTTATTTGAAATTTAACAGCCAGATTTGCCTCTAGGTGTTCATGATGTCGATCGGACGGCTGGGCGAGGTCTCTTGATATTTATAAGCTCGTCGTCGCCGCCTTCCTTCTTCCGTGCTTTTGTTTCCGGCGAATTCGTCCGTGTTCTCTAGTGATTTCCTCTGTGTTCTTCGGCAAATCCTCCGTGTTCTCCGGCAAATCCCTCTACTTCCCTTGCTGCTTTCGTCTCGGGTGAGTCTATTGCCTTCTTCTGTGGCTCCTTTTTGTTCTATCTTCTTCGATTTTCTGGCGAGCTCCTTTTCTTGCCCTTGTCCCCCTTTTCTTTTTGCACTTCTTCCCGACTCCTCTTGTTTCATCCCTTCTACCATGGCCGGTGCATCGCAGCCCTCGTCTTCTGCCTCGGGCACCTGGTACGATACTATGAAGTCCAGGTTCGATGAGGATGATGCTTGAAGCCTAGCCAATATCTTTGAACTTCCTCCTAGCTACGAGATCCATATCCCGCTAGCCACCGATCGGCCTTCCGCTCCGCCGACCGATTGTGTCTGCTTCTTCCGCGACCAATTTGTTGCCGGCTTGCGGCTTCCCCTTCATCCCTTCATCCTAGATGTTTGTAAATACTTCAGTTTATCCCTTTCCCATCTAGTTCCGAATTCCTTTCGCCTTTTGTGCGGGATAATTATCTTATTCCGCTTACATCGCATCCCCTTGATTTAAGGTCGCCGCTCGACAGTCGATGACGCGAGGGTTTAAGGTCGCCGCTCGACCGTCGATAACGCGAGGGTTTAAGGTCGACGGTCGTTTAAGGTCGCCGCTCGACCGTCGATGACGCGAGGGTTTAAGGTCGTCGCTCGACCGTCGATGATGCGCTTGTTAAGAAATGGATTGGTGAAATCAAATTTTTTTCTTTCCTTCCTGCGTCTAACAAGAATACATACATGCAAGGGTACATAAATTCACTCGCGCACCTTTCATCCGGCTCTGTAAGGTTGGAGGTGGTTTGCGTTCCACGGTCGATCCAGCCTTCTTCCTTCCGCATCTTCCAAATAGCAGGCGCCCTGATTGCAGCTTCTCCACCACTTTGAATGGGTCTGCCCATGGAGCTTCCAACTTTTTGACGTCACCGACCGACTTAACCCTTTTCCAGACTAGATCGCCCACCTGAAAAGATCTAGGGATTACTCGCCTATTATAACTTTGCCGCATTCTCTGTCGGTATGCTACAAGTCGGGCAGCCGCCTTGTCGCGAGCCTCGTCGATCATGTTGAGTTCCATCCGTCTTCTTTCATCATTTCCCTCGTCATAGTGCAACACCCGATCGGACTCAATGCCAATTTCCACGGGGACAACAGCTTCCCCGCCATACACCAAATGGAAAGGAGTGAGGCCAGTTCCCTCTTTGGGGGTCGTTCGTAATGCCCATAATACGTTAGGCAATTAGTCCACCCAACTGACTCCTAGATGGTCGAGCCGCACACGCAGTATTCGAAGGATTTCCCGATTGGTGACCTTAGCTTGTCCGTTGCTCTAGGGGTAGGCCACGGAGGTAAAAGCTTGCTGAATGTCATAACCATCACACCATTCCTTTAGCTCTTGACCTGTGAACTGCCTCCCATTATCTGAGATGAGTCGACGAGGAATACCGAATCGACATATGATATTCTGCCATACGAACTTCTTGATCATACTTTCCGTTATCTTCGCTAGCGGCTCGACTTTCACCCATTTTGAGAAGTAATCCACAGCTATAAGCAGGAACTTTCTTTGGCCTGTCACCATAGGAAAAGGACCGACTATGTCCATTCCCCACTGGTCAAACGGGCATGTGACAGTGGACGTTTTCATCTCGGCGGCTGGTCGATGTGTCAAATTGTGGTGCCTTTGACAGGATAAGCAAGTGGCCGCCCCTCGGCTCGCGTCTTCTTGGAGCGTCGGCCAGAAATATCCTGCCAGAATAATCTTCCTAGCCAGTGATCGTCCGCCCGGATGTCTCCCGCAAGAACCTTGATGCACTTCTTGAAGGATGTATTCAGCATCTTCAGCACCCACGCACTTGAGCAGAGGATGCGAGAATGCCTCTTTATATAACTGCTCGCCCACTAATGTGAATCGAGCGGCTCTCTTCTGTAGAGTTCGATCGGCCTCCCGGCTCCCCGGCTGACCCACCGACTGGAGGAACTCAATGATGGGCGACCTCCAATCTTCCGACAATAGTATTCCTCCCGATCGGTCAACACATGCCACTAGGGAGACCTGTTCGATTGGGCTACTGGTGACGATCGGAATCACTGTGCTGGCTAGCTTGGCCAGCTCGTCTGCTACTTGGTTCTCAGACCGAGGAATCTTCTGTATAACAACCTCTTGGGAATTCCCCTTGAGCTTTTTGAAGGCCTCGGCGTATAGCGTGAGCCGCACGCTATTGATCTCGAACATCCCGTTTAGCTGCTGGACCGCCAATTGTGAGTCTGAGTGTAGGAGTACCTTGGTGGCACCGACATGCCGAGCAGCTTGCAGACCGGCTATAAGCGCTTCATACTCAGCTTCGTTGTTGGTGGCTTGGTAGTCCAGCCGAATGGATAACTGCATCCGAGCTTCTCTTGGAGATATGAGTAAGATGTCAATTCCGCTTCCCTGACGAGCCGATGATCCATCCATGTACATTGTCCATGCGGTTTCCGGCTCAGGATTTTGCACTTCCGTGACGAAGTCCACCAGTGCTTGTGCTTTATGGCTGACCGGGGTTGGCACTAGATATCAAACTCACTGAGCTCAGTAGTCCACTTAATTAGCCGACCCGATGCCTCGGGGTTGAGCAGTACTCGACCCAAGACGCTGTTGGTCATTACAATTATAGAGTGGGCCAGGAAATAAGGCCGGAGTCTTTGGGCAGCAAGAACTAATGCATAAGCAAGCTTTTCGAGACCAGTGTAACGCAACTCGACATCTTTTAATATGTGGCTCAAAAGTACACTGGTTGTTGTATTCCTTCCTCTTACCTGACTAATGTCGATCCAATCGCATACTCGGTAGATGATAAATAAATCCAGAGAGGCTCTCCCACGATTGGCTTGGCTAAAATGGGCAAGGAACTGAGATATTGCTTGAGTTCTTCAAAAGCCCGGTCACACACTTCGTCCCATTGGAACCTGGTTGCTTGTCGTAGAATTTTGAAGAACGGCAGGCTCCGGTCGGATGATTTGGAGATAAATCTTGACAAAGCTGTGATCCTTCCGGTCAGCCTCTGCACCTCTTTTAAATTGCGAGGCGGGGGCATGTCTTGGAGCGCTTTTACTTTGCCAGGGTTTGCCTCGATCTCTCGCTCGGTGACAATGTAGCCCAGGAAACGCTCGCCTTTAGCGCCGAACAAGCACTCGGGCGGGTTGAGTTTGATCTCGTAATGTCTCAGAGTCTGGCAAGTTTCTTCTACATCTGCACATAGGTCGACAGATTGGAGGGACTTAATGAGGATGTCTTCGAAGTATACCTCAAGATTCCGCCCGATCTGCTTTCTGAACACTTTATTCATCATCCGCTGGTAAGTGGCGGCGGCGTTCTTTAACTCGAACGGCATGACCCTATAGCAGAACATCCCATCGGTCGTAACGAAGCTGACTTTTTCCTGGTCCTCGCACGCGAGAGGTACCTGATGATAGCCCTGGTAGGCGTCGAGCATGCAGATCAGCTCGCACCCGGCTGTCGAGTTCACCATCTGGTCGATCCGCGGTAAAGGGTAGGAGTCCTTGGGGCATGCCCTGTTCAAATCCCTGAAGTCAATACACACTCGTCATTTATTACCTGGCTTAGAGACCAGCATAACGTTGACGGGCTAAGCGAGAAACTGAATCTCCCTAATGTGTCCGGCCTCTAGTAGCTTGTTAACTTCGGCCCGGATGATCAGATCTTGCTCGGCGTTGAAGTCGCGCTTCCTTTGTTTGACGGATCGAGCGTCTGGCCGGACATGCAGCTCATGCTGCGCCACGCTCAGGTCAACTCCAGGCAACTCGTGGGTTGACCAGGCGAATACGCTATGGTTCCTTCGAAGGCAAGCGACCAGCTCCTCCTTCTGCTGGTCCGACAGATCAGATGCTATGAAAGTAGTGTCCTCCGACCGGCTTGGGTGTATCCGTACTTCCTCCTTGTTGTCGTACGTCAGCGGGGGAGGCTTCTCTCGGATGGCATTCACCTCCAACCGGGGGTATTTCCTGGCTGCTTTAGCTTCTGCCTTGACCATTTCAATGTAACAATAGCTGGGCCACCCCTTGGTCTCCCCGGACCTCGCCCGCCAGGTTCCCCACAAGGAATTTGATCTTTTGGTGATAGGTGGATACTACCGCCCAGAATTTGTTGAGGGTCGGCCGACCCAGTATTACTTTGTACACCGAGGGCGCATCAACCACGATGAAATTCGTGGTGCGCGTCCTAACCAAAGGCTCTTCTCCGAGCGAGATGGCTAGCCTTGCCTGCCCGATCGGCAAGACTTCATTGCCCGTGAAGCCATATAGCGGAGTTGCCATGGGTCGGAGCTCGGCCCGATCAATTTGTAATAAATCAAATGCTTGTTTAAAAATGATATTTACCGAGCTTCCCGTGTCGATGAAAGTCCGGCGAACGGTGTAGTTGGCGATCACCGCCTTGATGATTAGCGCATCATCATGAGGAACCTCCACTCCCTCTAAGTCTTTTGGACCGAAACTGATCTCTGGCCCTGCTACCTTTTCCTTGTTGCATCCTACTGCGTGAATAGATAACTGTCGAGTATGGCTCTTCCTGGCTCGGTTGGAATCTCCTCCAGTCGGACCGCCCGAGATCATTCTGATCTCTCCGCGAGAAGCGTTTCTTCTATTTTCTTCTTCTCGCGTAGAAGGTCTATTCCGCTATGAGGAAACTCGAGCGGGGCTTCGGTCTCGTGGGTGATGCTCCTGCCGATCGCGCATCCTCTGACCACTGGCTCTCTGATCGGTCTTGCGCTCGGGATGCCAATTCGGAGTAGGGGACCGGTGTCGGTATTCCTCGGGCTTGGGCTGGTGAACCATGGGGTCACCACGCCATTCCCAGGTGTTGTGTGTTCCCGACTAGTGGAACTTACAGAACATTGGTGTCCATTTTTTGCCCTTCCTCTGCCGATTAATCTCCGAATGCACCACATTCGTTCTTGGCTCGGGGTACTGTGGTGCCCCTGTGGCTCGGGGCCCTCTTGAGGGCTGATGGCAGCTAGGTACTCTCTGCTCGGACGACGTGTGGGGCTCGACGGGCGCTTCTTTTCTGCGGGTCGCCTGTGCTTCCTCCACATTGATATACTCCATGACCTTTTTTTGTAGATGAGCGAAATCCCGTGGTGGTCTGCGGATGACTGACCTAAAAAACTCGCCTTCCACAAGTCCCTAGGTGAAAGCATTCACCAGTACGTCTGAGGAGACTGTGGGTATATCCATCGCGACTTGGTTGAAGTGCTGGATATAGGCCCTGAGCATTTCTCGCTGGCCTTGCTTCAGAGAGAACAAGTCGACACTTGTCTTCTAGTGTCGGCGGTTGCTCGCAAAATAGTGCAGGAAAGCCGTTAGGAAATCTTTGAAGCTACGGATGGACCCGCTCGGCATTCGTGTGAACCATCACTATGTCGGTCCCGATAAAGTTGTCAAGAAGACCCTGCACTTAACCCCATCGGTGTATTGGTGCAGTGTAGACGCATTGTCGAACTTGGCCAAGTGATCGTCTGGATCGGTTCTCCCATTATATTCTCTGATTGCCAACGAAGTGTAGTGTCGGGGTAGGGGATCCTCCATGATTCCTCTTGAGAATTGATCGTTGATCCTCTCAGGCGAATCCTCCTCTCGCGGCGCTTTTCCCTTCCTAGCATCCCTTTTCGGGCGCCTCATCTGACAAGGAGCCCCTGTCCCGGCGGGCTCGGCCTCCTTTCTCCGAGGGTGTCCGGAACAACGTTCGATGAAAGGGGATTGGCGCGTTGGGCGCCGGTTCGAACGTGTCTGACTTTTTGCGGATTTCCTGGTCGGTCACGGGTTCAGCTTCGCGACCCACGCCTCCAGGCTGGCCAGATCCTGAGACGGCTGGCTCCTGTGTTGGGAGCTCGGCCAACACTTGTTGCTGCTGCTCCATCGCCCTTGCCACTCTGGCTTGGATCAGCTTTTTCAATTCTTCTGTCGTCAGCGTTACAATTGTAGGTCGTCCGGCTTCTTCCATCTTCTGCTTCCGGGTTCAGGTTGAAGTTCCCACAGACGGCATCAATTTGATCATGCCCTGAAGCTGAGTAGATGGCCACCGGGGAACAACGCTGAGGTGGCTCTTCGTCTACACTGATGCTCCCTCGCTCCTACAACCACAAGTCGTTAGTGCCAAGCCGGGAGAGGGTTCCCGGCGACGACCCTCCGACGTTCAAGTCACACATCGGCAAGTGAAGAGAATAGAGGAAGCAAAGAAGTGAATGGTGGTGCCAAAAGACGTATGCGCGTACCTCCGCGGATGGCTGCTTCCCCCCTTATATAGAGCTTCGACGGGCTGACTACACACTTCCCGGGCGGATGCGCATCGCCAAACTTCCCCCAAAAGCTAACATCGAGAAAGGATCCCTGACATCTTACCATAAAGGGGCGAACGCATCCCTACCAAGGCGGCGGAATCTTCTTCCGTACGATTTTCTGTCCATCCGCGCCGTCAGCTGACGACATCGACTTCCAAAAGGATGCTGGCACATATCCCCCATTTTATTTGTCGGCTGTTAGTCTGATTGGACTTCCCTTGATCTATCCGGCCGGCCAACTTTTTGACCTCCTATGAGTATATCTAGACCGATCGGCATGAGTGTGCCTGGTCTCGGTGCATCATAGGCTCAGCCAACCCTCTTTGAACTCTTCCGACCGATCGGGTTGTAGGCTTGGCCCACCTTCTCCGAACTCCTCTAGCCGATCGGGTTGTAGGCTTGGCCCACCTTCTCCGAACTCTTCCGGCTGCTCGGCCTATGGGGATTTCGACTTGGCTAGTCTCTTAGTTGACCACCTCTTGACTTTGACGATCACCCAAGCGTTGAACCTCCTTGGAGGTGGGCCTTCCTGGGTTATCACAGGATCACTCTTCTTTCCGAAAACCTCGGAAAGAAACAGTGCGTACAAGAGATGAATAAAATAGTAACATCCTACTATCTTACTTGAGTTAATTACAATGCAAGCTAATAAATGATATACCGAATGTAGAAATTGAAGCTCGCTCGGTACTTCCGGACGAAGTAGCTTAAAGAGTTGTAGAAGACTTGTAGCACGAGCAGCTTGCGTAGTGGAGAGCTTTGAGATGATCAGAAAGTATATATATTTTTAGCCTCAGACCTTGAGCTACTTTTTATAAGTGTCATTGTCGTTCGGTCGACCGAACCAGCTCCCTTCCTTCCTGGCTAGAGTCTGACGTTGATTCGATCTTTCGGCATTGACTGGTCATTAAGGGTTCGGTCGACCAATCCCTCTTTTCGATAGACCGAACAGGCTTCTTCCCTGTTCGTCGAAATTTACCGAGATCCATATTTAATGCTGCATTAATGGTTGATTGGTTCGGTCGACCGATCAGCTCTATTTCCTTTTGCTTCTGATCGATGCTGATGAACTAGCCTGTGCTGAGTCATCATGGTTCGATCGATCGATCTTACTGTTCAGTCGACCGATCAAGTTCTGATCGGATTCTTGTCTGATCTGAACACTGCTTTGATTTCTCCTTGTTCGATCGACCGATTATCCGGTTCGGTCGACCGATCTAGCCAAACGTACAAAACAGTGTTAGACAATAAACCTACAAAATAGATGTTAGCACAGTAATAATATATTATACATGAATAGTATAAGATAGTAGAATTGTCTTGATCTCAATTTGGAAACCTTCCCGGTTTCTTCAGTTGGATCAGTGACCTTAGGTTGTTCCTTTCAGGAACACGACCTCACTATCGCTCCTCCAGTTGCATATCTCAACTTACCTGCCAAACATTGGTCCTCCAGACCTGTTTGGATTTTGCCAGCTCAGTGTCTGATCGCCTGATTCACTAAGGCCTTTCCTGCAATACTACATTAGCCAAGAACAATAATAGTAATACAAAATACAATAGTAAACCTAAACATAGAATTACCGAGATCCGCTGGTCCGGTCGACCGTGCGCGATCGACCGAAAACCATCAGATCAACCTTGCTTGGAGTTTACTCCTCCAAGACTTCTCGTTACCTAAGGTTATCTCTCCCTAGGTTTTTTCACCACTTAGCTTTACTCACCAAGACTTAGTATTCGGCTACCCAGGGAGCAGGTCCTCCAAACCTATCCACCTGGCTTCCACGATATACCGAGATTTCCCTTGCCTCAGTATTCAGCTATCTAAGGATCAGGTCCTCTAGACCTATCCACCTGGCTTCCACGATTTATCGAGATTTCCCTTGCTTAGCTTGTAACTAGGACTTCCCTTGCCTAGCCTACAACTAGGACTTCCCTAGATCAAGCTCCATACTTAAGCATACTTAAACATATTTGTCTAATATTAAAACCTTGGAGGTCGATTGCACCAACAAATACACCCCTGTAACCCTACACCTCTCCCTCTTTTCTTCTCTCACAAGACAAGACGTTCCTTTCTCTCACAAAAAATACACAATCAAGGGTTCTCATCCTTAAATTGCAAAGGTATGTTTTTAATGAAATTTTTTTAATCAACCGAGTCGATAGTGTCCGCTATATCAGTTGGTATCAAATTCTTGTATTCATGTGTGAATCAACGAAGTCAATAGTATTCACTGCGTCAAGAACACAGTTTCCATAAAGTTTACAAATGTCTGTAAAAATCTTATAAAAAAGTCTATAGAACTTCATGGAATTTGTTTCACAACTATGTGAGACTCTATAAAAGTTAATAAAAATCTATCAACTCCATAAAAATCTATCATTAAAAATAATAATAAAAGTCATCCAACCTCTTAATTGAATAGACTCCGTAAGAATAGCTTATGGAAGCTCTTTATATTACAACTAGCAATACTCATTCCTTGTCAGAGACTTGTGTCCATCCTCATCTTCTAACCGCAACATATTTAAGGTGCCTTGGTCATTGCTAGCTGTTGAGGATGACGTCGCAACAAAGGTCTCTTCAATATTCCTTGTCGAGCTCATCCCTAAGGTTGATGTCGTCACATTGGTCGAATGAGAACTGTTCTCGGTTACCTATTGAGCAACCAGTCGCTCCAATCTGGCCTGATGTCTATGCTTGCTATCTTCAAGATCTTGTTCTGCGTTGAGTCTACCCCTAGCTGTTGATTGTTGGTTACTGTAACTGCTTGCTATCGTCATAGTCGGTAGTCCATATTAGGCATCAATTTGTTGCTCAGGGAGGGTTTGGGTGAGGACTTGCTACTACATCTCTAGTATGGTGGGCTCCTGTAAGACAGTAGAGCTCCTGCACCAAATCCTGAGCAGTGACTATTGTTGTTGTCTCTATATAACTAGCATTGTGTCATTAGCGTCTTCATGAGTGTGCCCTTTGTCCAGTTGGTTGTGACCCTATCAAATGGCTTATAGGAGTCTCGTGTGCTTACTGCATTCGCGCCCGTAACCTTGTAAGACCCCTTAGTGTGCCCAATCTAATGGCGAATGTCATAGTTTTCTGACATTTCTTCAAATTTATGTTCAAATCAATATGTGTCCCATCGATAGTGTGGTTGGCACTGTTTCCACTTTTATACCCCTGGACATCCACCTCCACCAAAAAATCATGCATAAGTAAGATGCTCCCTAGCACACATGAGCTTGTCTATATGTCATATATTGTGGACGACCAATCTCATAACTTACAAGGCCGAGTACTCTCGTAGTCCAGCAGTCCACCGACAAACCGTGGATTTGAACCCATGTTGGTACAAATCTACCATCTTCATCGAAGAAGAAACAACTTGTACATAATCTTAAGAAAGAGTGATTGTCAAATGCAATGTACATGCCACCCCTAGCACTCGGTCTCTATCCTCCATTGTGTCGAATTGGAAGACAATTCTTTCACTCTTATGCATATGGAAGTGATATGATGTGTACCATCGATTCATGATCACAAATTAGTCTTGCATGCCTTGGATTATGATGTTGGATATAATCTCTATTTAGTGGATATAATTATAAGTTGTACATATGAATACAAACTGAACTCATATAAAGTGATCTAACTTAAATTTATTGGATTTTAGGTTATCAGATGTGGGTTGAATATGTAGAATCCTTTATCCCAATATGTTATTAGCCCTTAGCTCAATATATTATCATATATGGGTTGATAACGAATTAGTTGCCTATATAAGGGCATATCACTAAGTGTTTAGGGCATCATTTTGACATAAATCCATGTCCCCCGTTGATGAGGCGTAGTCAACCCTAAGCCACTTGGAAAATCTCTTTATTTTGCTTCTGCTTCTTCTTCTTCCACCGGGGGATTCTCACACGATGCTAAGAACAAGGATCATGACTCTGTAATCAGGTTTCTTATCATATTTATATATTTTTTTTGTTTTCTATGCATGTTTTCTATTGAAACAAAATTCATGCTTATGTTTGTGTATTTCCTATAATCAAGTTCTTATTTTGTTTCCTATAATTCATGATGTTTAGGATTTACAAGAACTTTTGAATTGGTATCAGAGACAAGGCTCCGTTTCTTCATATTTTCATGGCAATACAGTGTGGCTTTTTGTTGATCTATTGTTCTTATGCTAGATAAAGTTTTCCATGTTTGATCGCCAAAATCTTTTGCATAGAAAACCTAGGAAAGACTTGATCTTCCATGATGTTCATGTATTTCATGAAGAACATGAAGAACAATGGTGAATCACCGTCATCTTTGGAAAGAAGTGCCACGTTTAACCTAATTTTAGGTCAAATTACGATGGCTCAATCGATTAGCTTGGTCGGTCAATCGATTACTAAGTCTAAAATTATGAATAGAACCGAGACTAATTGTTGACCTCCGCAAGTGTACGGAAATGTCGTAAGTAATAATAAAAGATATCGTATCTACAGGGACTGGAATAAGCACTAAAGATGTCTCAATGCGAATTAGCTAAACAACTAATCAATTGGTTTTCAAAAGCTAAGTATGACTATGAAATGTAAACAAAGAAATGAAAGAATAAGAAACAAGAATAAGGGCAATGATCGGATGATCGATTGGGGAGGCTTGAATTGATCGAATGATCGATTCGAAGTGCCTCTGTTCTCCGTTGGAAAAGACTTGAATTGATCGCTCGATCGATTCAATGTTCCTCGTGTCACGTGAGAAATCCAGCCTCAATCGATCGGTGGATTGATTGGCATTGCACAATTGATCGGCTAATCGATTGGCGTTGCCTAATTGATCGGCTGATCAATTGGCATTGTCCAATCGATCAGCTGATCGATTGAGGAATCTTCTGTTCTTGCGACAATTTCTCCCAATTGATCGGCCGATCAATTAGGTTGCTGCTTGTTGCAGCACTCTCCCAATCAATTGGTTGATCGATTGGGCTTAGGTCAATCGATTAGCTGATCGATTGCCCCAATATTGACTTGCCTAAACTAGTCCAAGGTTCCCAAACCCAATATCCGATCAACAGTGACCTGTTGGGACTCCTCCTGTTAAGCATCTGGTCAACCTTGACCTGTTGGGACTTTTTCAATAAATGTCCGGTCAATCCTTTGACCCACTTGGTCTTTTATCCTCATGCCAAGTGTCTGGTCAACCTTGACCCATTTGGACTTATCGTCTCATGCCGAGTGTCCGGTCCTCCACGACCCACTTGGACTTCTACCAGATGTCCGGTCACCTTTGACCCATTTGGATTTCCTCGTGCCATGTATCCGGTAAATCCTTTGACCTAGGGCTTTCCAACACCAGATGTCCGATCAACCTTGACCCACCTGGATCTCCACATGTCTGGTTTTACTCACCAGGTCTTTCCATCTGCCTAGCTTCACTCACTAGGACTTTCCATCTCATTGCCTTCACTCACTAGGACTTTCACCTAGCTTCACTCACTAGGATTTTCACCTGGCTTCGCTCACTATGATTTTCCTCTGCCTAGCTTCACTCACTAGGACTTTCCATCTGTTTGACTTTACTCACCAGGACTTTCATCTAGATTTACTCACTAGGATTTTCACCTGCCTTCACTCACCAGGATTTTCCTTTTGCCCGGCTTCACTCACCTGCCTTCACCGGGATTTTCACCTGCCTGACTTCACTCACCAGGACTTTTCATCTGCCTAACCTCCAATTAGAATTTTCCCAGTCAAGTATCCGGTCAACCCTTTGACCTACTTGATTCTTCTTCAGATTCAACTGGTCAGTCCTTGACCATAGGAGAATTGTACAAACAATCTCCTTAATCGAATGATTGCACCTGCAATCTCCATATATTGTCAAATATTGAAATCAAAATATCAAGACTCAAGATTGAGCCAACTCAAGATTAGTCAACTTAATCAACTTGACCTAGGGGATATTGCACCAACATGCTCGACACCATCCTTGATTATAATGATAGTAGTTTTCTGTATTATGAGTCCCCATACGGTGATAGGCATAACATAGGAGCCCACCGTTAGGACTCTAGAAGGTGCGTCCAATCGGCTTCCACATGTTGGACTACGTACGACCTTGGCTTATGTTGATATGGCAAATGACCCACTCAAGGCCCTTTTGGAGGCAAAGTATTGGGGGCTGCTTAGCTCTCAGGAGTGACGATGGGAGCAGGAGCTACTTGTTTTTTCCAAGTGGGCTAAGCATCTTCAACATTGATGTATTTAGTGTCTTGTCCGAATAGATGATTAAAATCCCCCGGAGGCTTCCTGATGAGGGATCAGAAAAAATCATTATCTGTGAGTCCTTGGGAGAAGACGCTTACTAAAATTTCTTGGATGGCTGATGGGACATCCATGACCACTTGATCAAATTTCTTGATATAGGCCCTCAGCGTCTCCTTGGACCCCTGCTTGAGTGAGAACAAGCTTAGCGGTGTTTTATGGTAACGACGAATGCTGGTGAAGTGATGAAGGAAGGCCATTCAGAAGTCCTTGAAGCAATAAATGGACTTAGCAGGCAGTTGTTTGAACCATCTTTGTGCCAAGTCGGACAAGGTAGTGAGGAACACTTGACATTTAACTTCGTTTGTATACTGGTAGAGCATGGCCACATTCTCAAACTTAAGTAAAATGGTCCTCTCGGGTTAGTTGCTCTGCTATATTCTCCAATTGAGAGAGGTCGGCAACGAGCGAGCAGCTTGTCATCTATGATTTCTTATGACATATTTACCCACTCGGGAGAACCATTGACCATTGGTGCTTTACTTTTACGAATGTTCCGAGCGGATGCATTCTCGAAAGATGATCCTTGTGGCTTCTTTGCTTGACCCATGTTATCAAGGGTTGTTCGGAACAATTCCTTGTGATATGCAATTGGTGATGGCGGCATAGGCTATTACGTCTCAAGGAAGTCTTTGCCCAATAAACGGACAACATCTCCTCCCTTATGACAACATATGAAACCTAGATACATTGCCACATGGCAATACAAGATAATATATATAGTCCACATGACTGGAAACAACAACCACACAGTATAATATGTAGTTCACGTCGCAGGATAAAAAATATAGCGAAAAACATAAAGTAAACATATAAACCCAAAACAACTGACTACAAGCCGACCCAGTTTGAGACAACAACATCAAAACAAATACAATAAGTCACAAAGCTAAACACCAAGTCAACGTCGAATTATTACAATATCAAATCCACAAATTCAAAACATAAATAAAGTAGGAAGCAAAACTAAAAACCATCCTCAGATGTGATATAGGACCGGTAGTCAAGAAAGTTCAAGTGACTTTGTATCATCTACCTGTTACCTAAGGAAAATAAAAGTACAAATGGGGGTGGTGAGTCGAAATGACTCAGCGGGTCTAAGACAAATAGTGCATGAACACAATATATTTAGAAATTCAAAGATATACAATCTCATGAGGAAATAATAGCAAGAATAATAGTGATATCATAGTAAATGTCTATACCTGAACTCATATACTAAGCAAGTAGTAGAAAGTCAGGTGTAAGTGAGGATCTGTAATAGTATGAATCATAACTACAAGAGCAGCATGTATGATATATACATACTATCAATAAGTAAGTCAGTGTCGATGCACATGCAATAGATAAATCTCAATCATATGTAAACATATCATAGTCGTATGGATACAATAAAATAACAGCATATGCAAACATAAAATGATATGCATATGCATGATATGGTCACTCCCGCCCACCCCTCAGCACCATGACTCCTATATGGTCGAGAGGCTTGGGCAATGACAACTGTACAATACTCCAACCACCGCTACTCTTTAGTAATCGAGTGGACAGTTTACATACTCGCTAACTAGCTATATAGCAACGGAGTCTTTGTTGCTCGCAACTCTAGCTACCACTACCCATGAGTGGCTGAGTAAGCACGACAAGACAAGAGGCACCTACTCCAGCAGCTACCACTACCTATAAGTGGTCGAGTCTGCGGTGCTGGCCAACGACTCTCTCAACCATAAGGGAGACATAGTCATTGGCATAAATACAATGATATGATGAGCAAGATTCGAGTAGTCATCACCACAGATATATAAATAGCAATTAACTATACTAACATGCTCAACAGAGTACACGTATACACTACAATCGATGCGAGTAAACAGGGTATCTAATATTTAATAAATATTATGGATGATAACAAGAGACTGTATAGATATCAAATCGATCATCTCAAAGATCAAACATGTAAATATCAAGCTCAGGTAAAATATGAGTAGAGTCAAGGTAAATATAGCAGCTATCCAAATATAGTTCATGCACTAAGGTCAAAGTACTAAAAAGATAAAGCAGGAAGTATCCACCTTAATTGTAGATCAGGCTAAATATCCTCCCAGTAGAGTCTACTTCAATTCAGAATCTAAACCTTGCAATAAATATCACAATCAAATTTAAGGTTCACACTAGAACAAGTAATGAACCCTAATCTTAAACTGAGTAGGAAACTCTAATTAGATCAACCTAATTATCAATCAGATCACTGATTCTATTAATCCTAACTCCATCGTCCAATTCATTAATTGATTCATTTGTTGACTCAATCCCCAATTCTTTCACATCAACTCTACTGATGAGTTAATCAATTAAATAATGACAATCCTTTATGATTAAAGCATACTTAATTCCTTAACATGATTAAAGCTTATCCTTAATCCATAATCAAGTTCTAACCAACATCATCATTATTTTACCTAATTCAACAATCATCCAATCATTTAATCCATCGAATCAACTACTAAGCATCATAAACCTTACATATATAGTGCATCCACATGATCAATTGCTAACCATCAAATCTGATAATTAATCTAATTCATTAATTAAATTAGGTTGAACTAAATTGTCAATCCTAATTAAGGATTCACCTCAATTAATTCAATCCACAATCCATCACCACTAATCATTATACTAATTAAATTCAATGTAGAAATGAAATCAACTTTAAAACTCACCCAAATTCGGATGCTCTGCCATTGACTTGTGGTCGGTGCAATCTACTATCAGAATTGTGGTCGGAGCTAAGTGAAGCCACTTATCTCCAAGCCAAAAACTTCTAATCAACACCAAGTATAAATCCTACACTCAAATTGTCTACTAGAGATAATCGGTTAGCTCAAGGGTAGCAACAACTTGAGTTAAACAGGAGGGAGGTGACAGCCACGATGATGGTTGGTCTTGGCTGCTTACGCGGATAAGATTTCATGAAAAGAAGGCAGTGGCAGCGACGCCTGTTGGCTTCTAATCGAAGATGGGAAAGAGGGGAAAGCAGTGAAGAAGAAACCGACTGTGTTGGCTGCGACATCCGCACCGACGAAAAGGGGTGATGACGCTGGTCCTCACGATGATTGGGAGATGGGGCAGCGACGATCTCTCATATAGCCGATGACTTGATAAGAGGAAAGTAACGATGATAGTCGGTTGGCTTGGTAGAATTGCGCCTTGAGTTCGCGACTGTGGCTACGTCGGCGATGGCAAGACGGTGTGATGACAGGAAATTAGGGCACGACCCATACTACTTGGGCTAGGTGATGGCTGGCGACGACGACACGGCAAGGGCCACAATGTCAACAATTGGGGCGGCGTGGCAAGGTCGTAAGAGAGAGGGATACGAGATGAGGAGAAGAAAGGATCGGGTGAGAGCAAATGACTTAGAAAATTCAACCTAGTTTAATTAATTAAATTAATCCATCTCCACTTAATTGATATTCCAAACACGCTTTCCCAAGTCTAATTAATTCATCTCCTTAAATATAACATACATACTCTGTTTAAATCTCAAAAAATTACTAAAAATTTCTAAAAAAAAATCCAATAAAGTTATTTCTCAAATAACTCTTATTATTAAATTGTCGTATCTCACCAGGTAGCAGGCTGGTTGGCGGAATGGGTACTTGAGGAAAGGCAACTAGGGGAGGCTGGGTCGGCTGGAACCCAATCGGGCCTTCCACTCGAGCTCCGTGTTCAGCCTACTAGCCAGTCGCTAAGATAACGGGTCAATGAATGACCCTTGACTGTTGCTTGTTGTTGTTGCACCATTTTAGTTGCTCGAGCCACTATCAACATCTCTAGTTCTTCTTGCGTCAATGTGGCAAAAGGTGATTCGCTCGCCCCCAACGCCTCCGCTAATCCATCCCTAGGCCAACATGGAGGAGGTAAATCACTGGTGACTATTAGTCATTAGTGTAGGTGGCATAGTTCTTCTTGCGCCAATGTTACTATGGTCAGCCGTCTAGTCTCGTCCATCTTTACGTCTTGGATGTAGGTGAACTTCCCATAAATGACGCCAAATATGATCTTGTCCGAAATCGGTGAAGGTGCCTGGTTGGGAACGTGACTTTGATGTTGACCAAACGAAGACTCTAAGTTGTCATGCATGTCATAAAGAGCGTTAGTTGCCAGACCAGGGAAGGGGTTCCGACGTTGACCTTCCGACGCTCAACCCAGTAATTGAGTAGATGAATAGTGGAATCAACAGTAGCTACAAGCGTGTCCAAACGATGTAGCTTCGCATACCTGCGTCTGTAGATGGTGACTCACCCTGTGGTGTCTTTACACGCATCTCAAAGCATTTTTCAAAAAAGATAGATCATAAAGAGGCTCTAACACCTTTCCCCAAATGAGCCTGCAATCTCTATGATTGACAGAGTGGAAGCTTCGAATATACAGATTATATGTAGAATATTCTCTGTTCTCCTTTATATAAAATGTCAAAAAGGAATACCAGGAAATGGGTTACGGAGCTCACAATGGCCTACTTTGGCTAACCAACCGAATCACTAGAATAGTCCGATTGGTCATCCCTCTCGAGGGGTTCCCTATCAGCTTTTATGAATGTAATCGGCGACTCAACCTTCACTTGACTTCTTCAGTTGAGTCAGAAAGTTTAAACAAACTGAGTGTCCAACTAGTCCGATTGGACATATGGTCCGATCAACTAGATCACTCTGTTGAACTGATTCACTATGTTATTTCTGAATCAGGGATAGGGCTAGCTCGGCAGAATGCTGACTTAGCTCAAAGTTCCATAAACGTCATGTGAATGCGCATCTGACCGGACCCTTAGTCCGGTCGACTTGACGATCCGATCGGCTATCTCTCGGTCGAAGTCATCATCTATGCTGGCTTCAAAAGTTGATACTTCTTAACTTTGACTGCTCTATCATCCGATCCTCTTGACTTTGATCCAACTCAGAAACCAGTTGAATCGTCGCATCAACTCCCTATAATTGCATTAGTATAATTTTATTCTTTCTATATTTATAATTTTTATCAAATTTTTTCTTATAATTTATTATTATTATTATTATTATTATTATTATTACTATTTTATCTGATATATTATCAATTATCCCTTTTATTTGTATTTATAAGAATATTCGAACGAGGATAAATGGACAATAAGTATCAAACTGTAGGGTTTAAAATGAATAATTAAACTGCAGGGTTTAGTTATAAAGCTATTAAAATGCGGGCTAAAAATGAAAATTTTCTCATAAAAATATCTCTCTGCCTGTAAAAGACTCACGCTGACTACCCAAACTCCCCTTGCGCTTCTCTGTCTCCGCTACAAAACCCAATCCCTTCCCTTCCCTTCCCTTCCCTTCCCTTCGTCCGCTCAATCCAACAGTTGCAACCTCTCCCATGCTCTCCGCCGCGTCCTGCGACGCCTCTTCTGCTCTCGCGCTTCGTTCCAGATAATTCCTTGCCTGGATTGCAGAATCGGCCCTAAGATGATTGGCGTTTCGACTGGCACCTCGCCCTATTCTTGCTATCTCACACTTGCCAGACCTCTTTCAACGGCGCCATGCTTTGCGATCCGCCAGGTTTCAACCCGTGATTCTAACCCGACGTCTGGGTGTTCGAGATGTTTCGTACCCTGCTGCGCCACGAATCAGCAGCAGCAGCGGCAATCTCGGCCTGCCAAGAAGAAGACTGGGCGGAGGAAGGCACCGGGAAGGATGCCGCCGGATGAAAGCGGAGATTCGGTGGAGGTGGTACCCGAACCTGAGAACGTGTGGAGTCGGCCTTCTCCGTTGCCCAAGCCCCCTGCTGGCTTCGTGCTTGACGAGCATGGCAGAGTTCTTCTTGCCTCCTCAAAGCGGATCACAACTATTGTACATTATGCATCCTCTCTCTTGCTTTTGTCAGCTTTTACGATTTATGAATTAATTTGTCTTTTGGTGGCCAGATTTGTACTTAGTTTCTGTTTGTTCCATTGTTTATTCTTGGATAGAAAATTCCTAAAGCTTTAATTATATCACTATTTCTGTTTTTTTGAGTGGAAAGTTGATGGGGTGCTAAGCGAGTAAAAGTATTGAAAAATAAGTGAGATGAAAGAGTAGCGTGGATGAAATTTTGTGTTACACTCACGTATTTGCAATTGTGATCTATTGCTGATGCGGATCAATATTACAGAGATGGTTGGTTTCTGTGATTGCTTCCTTTATGCAAAACAGCCTGTGATATTATACTCATCATGAAACGTTTTTGGATTGATATCAAGATACATTAGTATTAACGTAATGGGACTGCACCTCAAAGATACATTATATGTTTTCATGAACATCCCTGAAGTTGTGAAACATTCAACTGCATGAAAAGAAACACAACATACGCTGTATGGAAATCAAGGAAAACCAGAGAAAAATGAGAATCAGGTTTGGAAGTGACAATGTACCAGTGCCAATTGATAAAAATGTACTTGTTTGTGTGCACCTTTTTTGTTGTTTCTCAATGAATGAGAACACACTGAAAATAGGAAAGAAACAATTCGTTGAAAATAAGAGGAAGCATGGACCTTCCCTACATCATCTAGGTTAAGTTATTTTAACTGGGAAACCTAAACTCATTCAATCAATTAGCCATCTTATATATAGATCCCTCCCAGATTTGAAAATGGTGTCTATTGGTTCAATGTAGCAGTGATTTTTGTTTGCTGTATATGATTAGTTTATACCTATTAGTGGATGTTTAATGTTGTTCTTATTGATTTGATTTTGGATGCAACAATAGGATTTGCTAGAGTTGTTGCATGAGAATTATTTGTCTAAAATTACACTGGAATTTCCACATGCATATATATTTTCTCTTTACCTTCATTAATTTGTGTTAGGAGATAAGGTAAATGTATTGCTGATGTAAGCCTAGCTAGTTTTCTAGCTTTACAGACTTAGCTAGTTTTCCGGCTATTCAATTTATTTGTCTGCATCCATGTGCAAACTATTCTTGTTTGTGTTTTTTTTTTTGCATCTCATGATGTACAAAAGAAATTATTAACCATCCTAAGCATAATCAAGAAAAATGTACTGTTTTTTTTATTTGGCAGATTGATGCTACAAACAATTTGCCACTAGAATGTGTTATTAGGAGGATTTTCCAAAGTTCTGCAGGGGATGAGTGCTTCCTGCTCAGCCCCCTTGATCCGTAAGTATAAACTATAATATTTTTTGTTAATTTTGAAATATAGTTATTGCATAAGATTTACTCCTTTTCAGGCCTATACAGATCCTGAAGAGCACAAATTTTGAGGGGTGGTCAGCTGTATGATTTCCTTCCTGTTTAAGTCGTATTTTTTCCTATGATAATGCATGAAATGTATCTTACGATGTGACTTCGGATAAGAAAAATATATTTAACACGTGTAAAATTTTTTTCTCTAAAAAGTGTTTTTTAGTTATGGGTTTAATCTGGCAGTTAGTTTTGCTTCCATCATCTCCCAAACAATAACGTAGGATCCCATGTTGCATTTTTGACTATTTGGGTGTCATGATTGTTGATTTTGTGCTGAGCTTTACTTCTTTCCGAATTAGATTTGAAGAGCTTGTTTTCTCAGATGATGCCATGGACTTCTCATAGTTGATTGTCTATAGTTTAATGCAGCGACCTTTTGATTTTTCTTCCTCCCTTTCATGGGGACATCAGTCTTCTACTCTTTCCAGCTCTTTATATTTCTAGTCATACTGATTTGCTGTCAGTTGTCTATCAAAATGAACCAAATATTCACATGTTTTCCATTCTCTGTTTTTTTCCTTTTTCAAATGTTAGTTGTTGCACTTTTCTTTGATTATTTGTTACAAACAAAATCAAATCATACTTCTTTGGCTTGCACATGCCTTTTTTTTTTTTTCAATTTCTTCCAGAATCAGGCTGGAAGAACTTTCTTTTCCCAATGATGGCATGGGCTACAAATAGTTGACTTTCTATAGTTAAATGCAGCAACTTTTTGATTTTGTTTTCTTTTTTTTCTGGGGGCATCCTTCTTTACCTCTGTCCAGTTCTTGGTGTTTCAATTTTTAGTTATTTATTTGAACTGTTAGGTCATAATTACATGTTGCCTGTTATGGAACTAAATGTAAACAGTGAAGGATTTACCAATTACACGTATTATAACTAATATGATACCAAGTTAATATTCATATAGGTCTAAGGACTACCTAGAGGAAAAACCTAGGGATGGCAATTCGGGTCGTGTTCGGGTTGGCGGGTTGACGGGTTGACGGGTTGGAACATCAAAACCCGAACTCGACCTGATTAATATTTTGGGTCAAATTATTCGACTCTAATCCGACCCGTTTATTTGTATTTGATCCGAACCTAACATGACATGACCCACAACCTGAATCCAATCCGAACCCGACCCGAAATGACCCATTTATAAAAATATGTTCATCTTAACCCCAACTCAACCCAAAACCCTACCCCAAAAGACTCATTTTATAAAAATATGCTTATTTTAACCCGAACTCAACAGAATCCAACCTGAACCCAACCCGAAAATATTTATAAATGAGTTCGCGGGTTGTAATCGAGTCATTCAAGTTGACCCGAACCCGACCCATTTATTAATCATGTCAAGTCGACCCGAACCTAATAAGACATGCCCCTAACCTGATTTTTTCATGTTCGATTTGGGTCGTGTTTTCGTGTCGGGTTAGAAATTGCCACCCCTAGGAAAAACCCTCCTAATTTCCCTTGATATTAGAATGGTATCAAAGCGAAGGAAATTTTTACCAGGCATGTAGTTAGAAGCATCTAAATTTAGAATTCAAGGTTTTGACTCAGATGTATGCGTCATATAGCACTTGAATGAAGTACCTATATGCACAAAGGATGTTGCAGACTGAGATAGCGGATAAGCGCTTGAATGAAGCTACTTCGTTCAGCTATCTCAGTTGGATGTAGGAACAGCAAGAAGTTGAAATTCTGAAGAAGAGAACCTTCAGTGCCCATCAAAGTAATAAAAAAAACTGTATATCCAGTAGCTAGAATGGATCTCTTTACCAAGGTGATTTCTCTTGGTTTCCTTGTGAAAGGATCTGGATTAAGTTACCAGAATTGAGAAGTTAGACTTCCAACAAAGTTACTTTAGATGCACAGGATGACACAAATTCTTCAGTGTTGCTTTTCTGACCAGATTCAAGACAAACTAACCATCAAGAGAATTGCTAGAAATGAATGAAGAGTGACAAATACACATGTGACATTTGAATGCAACATTACAATTTCATCTATCATAGTTTGACTCCACCATAAAACATATAAAGACTGATTGCCACTTTGCCAGGGGAAAAATAGAATACAAGGAGATCATTAGATCATTACTTCATTTGTTAATTCTAACTTCTAATTGTCTGTTATTAGATTTGCTAAGGTTTTAAGAGAGAATATATTTCTAATAAGCTAGAGGTTTAATATTTTGGACCACCTAGAAGGGGCAGGGGTGTTAGGAACCTGTATGTAAATAATTAGGGAGCTATAAGTTGATAGTTAGATGCCTATTAGTAAATATCCAAATAGGCAGGGATGCACATTTAAGGTGATAACAAGTAGCATGTGTATAGGTCAGGGGATTATGAGGGCTAAATTCAAATAATCTTCAAGATGAACGTCATCCTCTCTCTGTTTATGTTCAGATGTTAGTAATTGCTTTCCTTGAATTCTTCGATTATGGTGTTTGATAAACTAAAGTTAATCACACTTTTGGCTTTCACATGCCTAAAATTCTATGCTTACAGAAAAGAACATTGCTTTGTCTCTTTTCTGGATTCTGAAAGTTTGTCCTTTCACATCACTTTCTTGCTCATTTTGAAATGATTATTCTGTAAATAGATATCTTCAATATGTTCCTCTCATATGCTCCACTGTCATATTACCAATCACTCTTTATGTTCTGTGAGACCTGTTGATTCATTATTCCTTTGCAGGTTGATGATGAGGAAGTTGATGCTGTAACCCCTTCTGCTGCATATGCCCTTGCCAAAATTCATATGCATCTTGTACTTAGTGGGTATGCATTACTTGACCTCTTCTATCCGTTATTTATTATGGTTCCAGATTGCTTTTATGGGGTGTTTGATTCATGAGAATAGCTATCGTATTCTCTATAGATTTCCATGAAATGAACATTCAAATGTTTGGTTGCAAAAATGACCTTGAAATACCTATTCTCGTAAAATAGTTATTCCAAATTTAAGAGGAATAAGTATTCCTTAATTAATTCTAGGGATGACTGGGTCTGATGAGCTAGTTGGTTTGGTCAAGTAAGTTGGGCCAGTTTGTCCCTGTGGATCAGTGGGCTGATTAGGCGGGGCATGCTGGGGTGGGTGTGGGTTGTCCAGATAGGTGGATTAGGTTAGGCAGGTTAGTATACCCTACCCCATATTCATTGTGAAAACTATTCCTTGTGCGTTCACGATCACATTCCTACCAATCAAAAATAAGAATAGTTATTTCATGTGTATTCCATTGCATGAACCAAATTAACAAATACTTCTTGTCTAT
Organism: Zingiber officinale; assembly: GCF_018446385.1. Classification (NCBI taxonomy): domain Eukaryota; kingdom Viridiplantae; phylum Streptophyta; class Magnoliopsida; order Zingiberales; family Zingiberaceae; genus Zingiber; species Zingiber officinale. Next base: position 154,564,451 of record NC_055988.1, on the reverse strand, counting down.
TATAGTTCTAAAAAGTTAGAAATAACTATCATATTCCTTGTATATCCCATTCCATAAACCAAACACACCAATGGTGTCTACTTTCTTTGGAAATAAATATTTAGAAGTCTAAATCAATGGTTTGGAGGATCATGTGTTCTGAAAAAAAATACTATTATAAAAATGATTTCCTTTTTCCTGATTAGGTTTTGTTACACTGCAAGAGGAGGCTTCTGCTACTCAGAAGAAGACATTCTGGAATTTCACACTGGTGACTTGTTATATTGATGCTTGTTGACATGAAGATTGAATGATTTTTTTTTTTTTTTATCAACACAAATCCTTATGGTGATTTGGTAGTAGGTTGTGCATATTAAGTGACAAATCTTTTCCTGAGCTTGAAAATCTTCATTCAGTCAGCCCTTGAGTTTCTCTAAAATCTGACCACAAATTTCTTGCAGGACTATCAGTATTATGGGACTTTCTGTTATCTGTTATATCCATTCAACGGTGACGTTCAATATTTAGTTTAGCTTTAACTATCCATCTCACGTTAGTCATTTATATTGTAATACTAGATTTCTGTTAAAGGATATTCCGATTGGAAGGTGCTATTTAAAGATGTTAATTCCCCCCAATTCACTCCATTTGTCATTTTCCTGCTTTTATACTGTGTCCTAGGAGTTCTATACTGCTAACTTGTGCCCCTCTTCATTTGATGCTGATTTTGTCAATTGGCCCGTCAATTTGAATATTCTTTTTCGTCATTAGCACAATATCTTGTTCATATTTTTCATATGTTTGACGTAAAAATCAAATAGCTGGATCATAGTTTAAAATCTCATGCCATTTTGCCCGATATAGGCGAAACATTTCATTCCACCGTGACCGGTAGAGGCACGTCTTTGATGTCGATGTGCCTTGAGGCCCCGCAGACGCGTTCGAATGCATCGCGCTAGTCGACGATGCGTCCGAAAGTGTTGCGCTAGCCTGGAGGCCGTCGGTGACGAGTTCAGACGTGTTGCAGGAGTTGGCAGAGACGCACGGCCCACGGTTGTTGGCGGCACATAACAGATGGGGTTGGGGTCCAAAGGTTTTAACTTAGGTTTAATTAAATAACTTATTTTAAAAATTTTAATCAACTCCTACCTATGATTGAGATAATTTAGATAAACTTAATTAAAGCCTAATAAAATCATCCTTTTAATTCTCTCTCTCTCTCTCTCTCTCTCTATATATATATATATATATATATATTCTATATTTTTTATTTAAAAAATATCGAAATTATGTTAGCATGGTTTGATATAGTACTGAAACTATATTATTTTGGTTCGGGACCGAAACCTTGGCACAGGTCCAAATTTTAAACTATGAGTTGGATACATCTTTGTCTAGTAGCATGGATCTTCCTAAAATATTAAAAGCTTCTATATAGCCAATAAACTGTCAATATCTTATGATTGACCATGGCAGTAAGTTTGTTGTATTTCCATACATGAGATGCATCAATTTATGTGTGACACAACACGAATAAGGGCTTGTGCCTCAGTTGACCATGTCACCGGACTTGACATAATGCAAGGATAGGTTCATGTACCTCAACATGCAATCTCGGTGTTACATGCCTCAGTCAACAATCTTCACATAGAGGAGATCACTGGATAGAAAATGTTACTATTGATGGAACGATTGAGGGCTTGGAAAATAGTTGGGTTTACCGTTGGCATTCAGTGGAAAAATAGACTAGAATTGCTAGAATAAAGGTTATTTTTTTTTTTTAGTTTGAAATTTAACCATATACAGATTTAATTTTTTTAAAAAACTTTTTATCCTGCATCAGTGTGATTCCACTTTGCTGTTCTATAGCAATTCATTCTTATTCTCCCAAGACCACCTCAACAGCTTGTCAATAGGAAATACCATTGTGCTTCTCTCTTGGGATGATCATGATTGGATTGTGATAATTTCAAATATATAATATAGTCTACATGTAGATTTGATTTACATTGATTTTTTATCCCAACTAGATGTCACTAGTGGTTAGAGTGCTTCTAGTTCATAACAAATCTTGCAAGTTTGCTCCCCTCAGTTTAAAATTCATTGTTTACACTACACTGTATAGGGATCTTGTTCGTATGCACTAACATCCATCAAAATTTGCAGATGATGGTGAAGCTGCTGATGGTATGCCGGCGGAAGGATTGAAGATAACTTGCTTCACTATGGTGAGGCTGTTAACAGCTATATTTACAGATTCACCGATATTCATTATTATATGGAAAGGATGTTAATTACTGAATTATATCAGTATACTTGTTCTATGATTTGAATTAAGATTCTAAACCAACACAATAAGAAGCTAAGGCTAACTGTATGCTTCAACTATTTGGGAATCTACGTTCCAACATATAATTCTTGAACAGATGATATTTAATTATGGCCTATTCAATAGCATGAGATTAAAGTAACCATCTCATATGCAGATGTGTGAGCATTTCATTTAGGAATGTTGTATCTCAAGTATTAGATTTTTTTTTTTGTTTCAAGTCGATAAAAAAAGGAATAATGTGCTTTTGTGATACATAAGATGCTAATTTCAGTTTGCTGGGAGAGAATATCTAAGCATACTTGTTTAAGTTCAAAAACATCGGCTGCTTTATTGATTATATTTCTTGATCAGTGTGACTGTTGAGTTTGTGAAACATTTATGGTTCACCATGGCTTGATTTACATGAGTTGGAGCATCAAGAAGGGGAGGGAAAGGGAAGAAACATAAAATTGCACACGGTTCATGAATCATTTATGGAATTTTTTTGTTTTCCTCCCCACCTCCCAATCTTCCTAGTTATCCACCTGAGTAAACTTAGCAAAATGGGAAAGCATATCGGCCTATTTGTTTTGACTGATTTATTTTCCAATATCAAGAAAGTATGACCAATCTGATATTTGTTGCCGGCCATTAGATTTTCCCTGGAGCTTAGCTATTCTCCTTTTGGCAGATGAATCTTTTAGTCTGATGGAACCACAACATGTTATATTTAGCTGAAGTGTTTAGACAGACAACTTCAAAGATTGTGAATAGGTTCTTTAGTTTTTGGTGGAGATGATAAAGTAAATCACAATTTCTATGCAGATTTGCTGCTATGGGTCATTCTATTGTGGAATACCACTGACTACCAATATGACAATTTCCTTACTTTCTCCTCTATGATTTTGACTTTGCTTACCTTTTTTTTAACTTATTTATTTTTAGATTAGCTGTTATGATTATTGATGTTATTCTTTATTTTTTTACTTATGTTCATTATTGCTTTCACTGTTAGAGATTTGAATAAAATATGTTATACTTAGCAAGCGAATATTCATATAAATTATTCTGATAACAAGATTCATGTTTTATTTGCAGGATGGAACAAACTACATGATCTACACACCCTCAGACCCGCTCTTGTTCGTTGCTGTGAAGGTGGGTTCTCAATTTTCTTTAGGGAACTGGATGTTTTGGTATAGGAAATTGTCTTTCTCTTATGCTTGAGTTTTAAAAATCAATGTAATTTGCCACAATTATTTTATTGTGCAGGACAAAAATGGTGTTCTGAGAATTGCTGATGATGTAAGCAAATTATTTTGGTTATGAATGCCTACGATGGCAAAAATGGTGTTATGAGAATTGCTGTCATGAAATTTCCCTTGATTATTTTGGCATATTCTGGAAAAATTTTAATCTAAATTTCTCTTGGTTGTACATACAAACACATGTACCTTGATATTTATTACTTGAACCTCCATAAAAATTCAAAATCTAACTTCGTTGGAGTTGTAACCAAGCCTTTTATCTATATTTGGAGGGCAGGCTGCTATTCCTTTGGTCATTTACTTTTGTACTAGTAGAAAATTGCATTTGATTTCTTTCTTTTGTATGAATCATTTGAATTACTGATAGTTGGAAATTAGATTAGATTCAGAGATCAATAATTAGGTTAATAAGTACATCTGACAGCTTATCAACAAACTAACTTGTTTTTTTTTTTAATTTCCTTCTGCATTTAATTGGCTCTCTGGGAAACAGGATCTCTTGGATGACCCTGCTATCATCAGTGCCATGGACGAGGAGACGGAATTCAATGCTCTTGTGGTATGTTTGACTTTTTATTTTCAGCTTCAGTGAGTTGTATAAAATGTTTGAGCCATTCTGAACACTAAACTGCATTGGGAAATACAAACACCCGTAGATCCAATTCACTTTTCTGGGCGGCTAAGGTGAGCACACAGCTACAAATCCCCTAGCTGACCTCTTATTTAGCGATATTGGTTAAGCTGATCAGGCGGCCTCCAAGTAGCTGTCTGCTTTCTTGTTATTGTGGTCAAATATATGTTCTTGATTCAAAAAGTTAAACCCTTGGCTTTAGATATATACAACTTGTATGCATTTTTCCAGTTATACACATTTGAATGCTTCAAAAAATTTCTTGATTCGTTTGGCAGATGCAATATATATGGCATCTTTCAATCTGAACACCTTTGACTGGTCGCCATCTAATTCATTTTTAAGCCTTTTCTGATTGCTTGATCATTTTATTTCCATACCTCTACAATCAGCCACTGACATTTGTAATTTCTACAGGAGGAAGAGACTGCTCTTCTTGAATCATCGATGGGGGAAGGATGACACTACATGTTGGAGATAGGGATATTGTTATTGGCATATGGACGGAAATGGCAGTGCAAAGTTTATCAGAAGCTAACTTGTGTGCTAAAAAGTGGATCCGTCTGTGGCATTCCTTGAATTCTGTCAATCTATTGTCAAATTTAATTACGATAGTCCCCTTTACGATCTTTATTGATTTTTTGTTTTGTTTTTGTGATAATGAATAATAGTTATATGCCTTTTGTCTTGCCATCCCTGTGCCAATCATAGTCTTTTTAAGTTTTTAACAGAATGTGTGAAAAGGGACACCATGCTGTGGAGCTTCTCAATATATGTATAGGTGTATGATGTGTTGAGTGCTCACGCTGGGGGGTGGGGGTGTCCAACGTGACACCCCCCTCTGTTGAGATTCACATCGAAGGGAGATGTGGAGCCACAGAATGCTGTCGCTTGGAGGGTTCTATTGAGTAGCTCTACACAATTGTCCCTTCTCACACATTCTGTTTAAAAAAAAAAAAAGACTGTATGATGTGGCATTTGGTGAGGTTGCATCCTCTAGGGACTGGTTGGAAAACATCGGTGAGCGATCTGGATTTCATTAAATTTATTGATCTTCCGTGGCCGTTGAAAATGGACCAAATTATAGAAATTGAGTATGATTAAGCTCAGGAGTGTTAGGAATAAAATGATTCCAGTTTGCAGTGAATATGATGTGTTTAAAGTCCATTTATGACTTTTTTTAAAAAATTCATTGATGACTTTAAGTGTCATTAATGATTTACTATAAAAAATCATTGACGCACCTAAAAAAACCTCTAGTTTTTTTGTTAAAAAGAACATGAATAGATTCATGGGATCAATAGGAGTATAACAATACAAATTTGAAATAATTCCAAACTTTTTAAGTCAATGAAAGAGCTCATTTTTTAAAATAAATTGGAGTATAACTAATTGTATTCATACATCAATCTAAACATGGAAAAAAAATAACATAAATAGATATAGGGAACCATCAAGAGTGTAACTGTGTAAATTTAGAATAAATTTGAATTTTTAAAGATTATCAATGACTTTTTGATCAAAAAAAGTTCAAAATTTTAAAAAAACATATATAGATAGATTTAATAGGTCATTAATTAGGAGTATAATTTGTCAATTTGATATGAATTTGAGATTTTGTATCAATGAGTTTTGAATGAAAGTGATTCATGAAATAACTAATTTTTGTTTTTTATGGTTTGATTCAGCCCAAGAAAATATTGATTTTTTTACTTTGGTTTTAAGCACAATGACGGAAGGACATTTTAGAGAAAGTGCACTTTTTCTCTTATTAAAGTATACAAATTTTATACCGATTAATAGGCCTCATATTCTGTACTAAATAAATTTAGAAAGCACAATAACTCCTACGGTAACATTAATGTGTCAAAAAATTTCATCCCACAAATACATTTGACGTGGGAATCAAACTGTTCAATATTCTAATTGACATATTAAAAAAAAAATTTAATTGATTGACACAATCAATTTGATTAAATATGATTTACAGAATATATTCTGATGTCCAATTACATTTTAGTTTCCTTATTTTATGTAATCAATTGTAAAGATTAAAAGTTGATTTTACTATGATGGTGAAGAGTGTATATATTCTTATAATTGATTATTGATGAATACACAGAGAATTATCAAAGCATTCCTCTCACGTATTTTTATATTTTTTTTCATAGTATCAGAACAATAAAGGTTCTGAATACAATACACTTCTGCTGCGAGAACGGCAGAAGAAAGCTCGGAGAAGGAGAAGGGAGCCAACCAATCGAAGTCTCTCACTTTGCATCATTTTGATCACCTCGGTCTGGTTCTCATCTTCAAACTACTCGAAGGAAATAATTATAAACAATGGAGCCGAGTGATGTGCATAGCTCTAAGAGCGAAGAACAAAATTGATTTCATCAACAGGGCAATCAAGAGGCCGACAGAAGACTATAACACATTTCAAACATGGGAGTGCTACAATCACATAGTGCTTTTATGGATTCTTAACTCTGTTGATTCCAACATTACAAGTAGTATTATCTACACAAAATCCGCAACCAATGTATGAAATGATTTACAAGCCAAATTCTCACAAGGGAATGACACTCGAATTTTTGACATTCTTCAAGAAATTATAGAACTTCGGCAAGGACATTAATCTGCATCAATCTACTATACCAAGATGAAAGTTCTTTGGGATGAATTATCTTCGTACCACAATCCAATCACTTGCACTTGTGGTGGCCTCATGTAATTTCTTATGGGAATTACAATAAAATTTAATCACTTTGCATATGATTACCGATCATATAACATGACATACTTCAAAAACAGAAATAAGTGACATTAAACACGAACCTTATTTTAACTAAGGTATGAATCTATATGCTACGACAAGTAAAAAATCAACATAAGATCACCAAAGCAAGCTAGGTAATCGAACAACAACCATTATATACACACACACATAAAAAACTAATATACAAGTAACAAAAATATATGTTCATCAGTTTCAAGTTTTTTCTGTCCGTGCATTATTACAAGTATACATCATCGTTGACATTACTACCACCAAGAACTTCTAGTATGAGCAGGGTTCAACATGAATAAATACCTCATTAGCAGGAAGTAGCAGGAATGATGACTTCATTAAGTTGGGGATTTATTTATATTGAGCCAGTGGCAGTCATCAAAGCTGCACCTTGCGCTGCCATCTAGAGCTTCAGCAACATCGGCAGGCTCCAAGAAAAAGGGCGTCCATGTTGGAGTGCCATCCTCAAAGGAGTTGTGGGTGAGGCGTAGAATGTCAGAACCATCGATCTTGATGGTAAAAATTTCCCCATAAGGCTGGTAATGATGGGGGTTGGAAATGGGTTCTGCTGAAATTCCTGCATAGTCTGAGGTGAAGACCAAGCTCTTTGAGTCAGGACTGAAGCAGGGGTGGTTTGTTCTTCCTCCACTACTTCCACTGTGCACCACCCTTCTCAGCCCAGTGCCATTTGGATGCACGATGTAGATACTGAAACCTCCGCTCCCTGGATTATCCCTGTCGGAAGCAAAAGCGATCCATTCTCCATCAGGTGACCAGCTGCACATGGTATCAGTCCAAGATCCCTCGGTTAGCTGATGAATTCCAGCACTCTCACCCTCCTCGGCGTCCATAATGTACAGATTCTTGTGTCCAGAGCGGCCTGATCGGAAGACGACCCATTTGCCGTCCGGTGATGGGGAAGGGAACGCGTTATTCTTGCCCCCAGTTGTCAGCTGCTTGATCGAAGGCTGTGCCTGTGCGTCCTCATCTCCGTCATCGTCAGGGAGAGTGATGGAAATAATATCGACTGTGGTGCTTTCTCCGGCAAACTCGGGGCCAGTGCTTGTGTAGATAACACCTTTCCTCTTCCAATCCCACGCCGTAGGAAAAGCATTACCAGAGAAAACCTCCCTTGGTTTGCTTGAGCCATCGGAGTTCACCACGAACAACCCGGGCAAATTGACATAAGCAATCTGTTTGCCGTCGGGAGAGAAGGAAGGGAAGGAGCCATCGAACCTAAGGAGTGAAAAATTTTCCGGTGCGACGCTCTTTATGTTCTCCAGCAACAAGGATGGATCTCCATTGCTGCTTCCCCTGCATCGGTGGTACGCGACTTTGGATCCATCAGGGGATATGAAGGGATTATAGTGGTGGGAGTAGGGGGCGACAGGCCGTGTCACCTCCACATAAACGTTGCTTCCGTTTCTCATGTCGATCAGCTCGATGTGACGGTATTTAGAAGTCTGTCTCCTCGTTGCGACCGCTATAATTCCCGGAGCGCCGGCGGAAGTCGCCGGTGTGAAAGCATGGAAACCGGGAGGGGTGATCCGGACAACAGATTCGACGGAGACAACGGTGGAAGCGAAGCTGATGGTGGCGCGGTATATGCTCCACCACCCGTCGGAACCCCGGCGGTGGAAGTAAAGAGTGGAGTCGTCGGCCCAGCACGGCCAACTGCCGTGGTCGACGAGGAGAGACCTGCGTGACCCGTCCTCTGTTCGTAGGAGGTAGATGGAGGTGCGGAGCTCCTCAACATCGCCGGACCAACCCTCGTCACCGTAGGAAGCGACGGCTATCCATGCGCCGGAGGGGGAAACGGCGGGGCTAAAGTCAGCAACGCCGGAGGGGGTGAGTCGGCGGGTGCGTCCAGTGGGGATGTGGGTGGAGTAGACAGCAGCCCAGCTTTGCCTGGGGGAGGAACTCGGATGGTGGGTGGAGACGTAGACAAGGAGGTCGCCGGAGAGGGAGGGGCGATCCATCATGGAGATGAGAGGCGCTCCGCGAGTTGATTCGGCGGTAGGAAGGAGGGGGAGTTGCAGGCGGGTTGGCAACTGGAGGGCGGTTCGGCGAACTGATGGAGATGCGGAAGCGGAAACAGAGGGGAAGAGATCGAGATAGATGGCGGAGGAGCCGTTGCGCTCAGTGACGTAAAGAAGGGAGTCGAGGGAGGAGAAGGAGGAGGAGGAGGGAAGGAAGGAGGAGGAGGAGAGGGAAGGGAAGAAGCCGTTGAAGTTGATGGAGACGCCGTCGGTGAGTTGACGGTCGTTGTCAGGTGGGAGGGTGGAGGAGGAGGTTGCGATGGGGAGGGAGAAGATATCGAAGTTGTAGCGGCTGCGGCCGAGGGTAGTGAAGATGATGGTACCGGCAGCAGAGGTGGCTTCCAGGGAGGAGGACGAGAGAGGGAGGAGGAAGAGGAGGAGGAGGAGGAAGAAGTTATGGTGGCTCGTCGTCATCAGTGCCGCACTCTGCTCTCTTTGCACTCAGCAGTCTGCATAAAGGGGAAAGAGCAAGGGTAAGGGCAAGGGAAAGATAAGGAAGGTGTGTACTGACGGTTAAGATTAATTGGCTGCATATTGTATTTTTCGTACCTTTTCTATCAAACGATATATCTAAAGAATTGTAGAAAAAAAAATTAGGCTCATCTTGTACGTCCGTTACAATTTGTCCCGAATTAAAAAAAGGGAAAATAAACTATAGAATTAATTTATTGTCCTTTCTACGAGACTTTTTTTTTTTCAGAAATGGGCCGTTGGTCATTTAGATGGATATATTGAATTTTTTTAATGTATTCTGATTATCGATAAAATATTTTTATTAACTAATAAATGGGTTGCTGTCATTGGGAATGAAAGGTCCCCGTCTTATCTAAAGGCTTCGTTTTATATGTTTCCGTAGCAGATGAGAAAATATATTAATAAAATTAAAATTAACAAAAAGGTGTTTCTACTTTGACACTGTTCAATCTCCTGCTATGTCAACCAAAAAATATTTCGACATCAACAAAAAAAAAAATTAATAGAATAATCAACAACTATCTAATTCGATTAAAAAGATATCTAACCTTTACAAATTAATTTAAATAGCACCGACCGATTTTCTTTGAGTCTAATTAATAATAGAAATTGAATTAAACTTATTTCTCTTTAATTGAGAATGTCAGGCTCCTTGTAGTTGTTGGTATTTATATAATTTAATTACTCTATATACTATACAATAAATTTGCATATAACTTTTAATTTAATTAGCATCAACGATAAATTAAAGCCATGCAAATTTTAATTAAATATATATAAATGTCTCAGTCCAAGGATAAAAAGAAATTTATGAAATAATATATTATGACAATAACACATATATATTAACACATATATGTCCTTAAGGTCTCTATCTCAATAATGGAGTAAATCATTCTATCTTATATGGTGGCACAACAAGTGTAGGTTATATTATTTTATAACCTAAAACGACTTAGATAGTTAATTAGAATTAAATTATTACTTCATATTTTAATCACAAGTATATTTTAATAAAAAAATCCAAATAATATCCAATTGATATCACATACTAATTATAAAATACATCCAAAAATACAATATGCACATGATTAATATCAATCTAATTTTCAAGGTAATATACATCCTAGATGTAAGGAATATAATGTAATGAACAATGTGTTTGTTCGCATTCACCTCCAAATGCTTTCTTAAAAATTCCTCCAAAAAGCTTCATTCCCCCTCCTTTGATCCTTTTTAAATTATAAAAAAAATTCGTACTAATGCATATGCTATTAAATTGCCTACTTATGTAAATATCAATCTAATTTTCAATATTAAGAACTTACTATCATATTGGGGAACGTTCAAACTTTCTCTTTGTTTGTTGAATTGCCTACTATGAATATTGACTAATCCCACTTTCATTGGTGACACAACCTTCTTAGCCTACTAGGATGAGTTACCAAAATAATTGTTCCTTACACTTGGAAAAGACGATCCAAAAAGGAAAGTCAATAACTCACTAGAAGTCGAGTTCTTTTAGATGGGAGAGAATAATGCAAACAAGAAAACACATTAGTATAAAAAGGTAATGGTTGAATAAATAGGCCAACAATTATCACATTCGACTGAAATAGGCATCACCACTTCATAACTATTCCACGTTCCTAGTCAACCAAACAAAAAAACAAATTGACATTAAAATAAACCAACAATTGTAATTGTTGGTTCAACAAAAAAATTGCACTCACTTCACAACTACTCCACCTTCATGGAGTTAAGTTCTATTATATATGTTTAGAAAACTAATATAGCCAAATATTTAATGCTATTAAAACTTATTTAAATCATTAATTTTTATATTTTGTTTAAAAAATTAAAAAAATATATTTATTTTCTTAAAAAGGTTTATCATATTTTATCAAAATGATTAAGGTTTTATTTTAAAAAAGTCTCTTATTTTATTTTTTTAAAAAAGGTCTTGCTATCAAACTATAAAAAAAATTGAAAGAAAAAAATATGAAAGTATGTGGGAGGAAGGCTTTGTTAATCCGGTGTGTATTTATCAATAGTCAATTATAAGAATATATATAATCTTCACCACTGTAAAATTTACTCCTAATCTTTACAATTGATTACATAGAATAAAAACTAAGACCTAATTGGACATTAGAATATATTCTATAAATCACATTTAATCAAATTATTGCTTCAATCAATTAAAATATTTTCTTTTAATATGTCAATCAATTAGAATATTTTCTTTAATACGCCCCTCAAGTTGTAGCGTGGATGTCAAGAATGCCCAACTTATAAATAAGTGTGCGAAATGGAGATTGACCCAATGCCTTGGTGAATATATCCACTAACTGATTTTCACTTGGCATATAAGAAGTCTTTATTTCTCTTTTTTCAATTCGCTCTCGAATTACGTGACAGTCTATCTCAATGTGTTTTGTCCTTTCATGAAAAATTGGATTAGCAGCGATGTGCATCGCTACTTGATTGTTACAATATAAAAGTACTAGTTGTTGATGATCGATGCCCAAATCTCGTAATAAGTACCTTAGCCAAGTTACTTCACAAGTGGTAGAAGCCATGGATTTATGTTTTGCCTCAGCTAAAGATTTAGACACGGTGGTATGTTTCTTATTTTTTCATGAGATAAAAGTTTTTCCAAGAAAGATACAATAACCAGTGATTGATCGGTGTGTAGTAATGCCTCCACCCTAGTTTGCATCGCATAATCCAACTAAATTTAAATCACCTTTACAAGAAAAAAATAATTCTTATCTTGGTATACCTTTTAGAGCAATTGATGAACTATATCAAGGTGAGAGTGTCTAGGTTCTTGCATAAATTGACTAAGAGTACTATGTGAAAATGAAATTTCTGGTCTTGTGATAATTAAGTAGATCAACTTTCCTATCAATCATCGATAATGTGTCAGATCTTTGAGTAAGTCGTCATTATTGGAGGTGAGCTTCAAGGATTGTTTCATGGGAAACTCAGCAGGTTTCACACCAAGTAATCCCGCTTCCTAAAGGAGATTGAGTGTATATTTGCGTTGGTTGATAGAAATGCTCATTTTAGAACGAGCTACTTCAATTCCAAGAAAATATTTTAACATTCCACTCCACGGTCCCTCAATTTGAAGCAAGATGCAAGAAAAGTCTTCACATTATTGATGATCTTTTGATCATTCTCTGTTATAATCATATCATCGACATATAGTAAAATGATTGTAAAAGACTCTTCACACAACTGTGTGAAGAGTGAGTAATTGGCACGTGATTGTTGGAAACCACACTTGGTAATGGCAAAAAGAAACTTTTGAAACCATGATCTTGAGGCATGTTTTAATCCATAAAGGGATTTGTGAAGTCGACATACAAGTGACTCCTATTGTCGACGATAATCAAGGGTGGTTGCATATAGATTTCTTCAATAAAGTCATCATGCAAAAATACATTTTGAACATCCATTTGGTAAAGAGCTCAACTACAAACAGAGACAATAGCTAGTATGCATCGTAGAGTAATGAATTTTGCAACTGAAACAAATATTTTATTGTAATCAATACTTTATCACCGCTGTTATTTTTTATTTTTATTTTTATTTTTATTTTTGACATTGTAGAACTGAACCTATGTATTGATTTATAACTTGTGGTTCTAGTTGTCGAGAGAGCATGAAGATGCTTTGTTGTAGATGTAGATTTCTCCAACTGAGATGGTTTTTTTAACTCGATTCTATTTAATATTTTCCTTGTGTATGATTAAAATTGATAAATTATAATTATGAGATTAAACAAATATATGATTTTTAAATAAGATTTTTTTAAAAAAATATATTACATAATAACCTGAGGTTATATATATATATATATATATATATATATATACTCTTGCCTTTGGTAGGTACCTTTAAATTACTCATCCTTTTATATATATATATATATATATATATATATATATATATAAAACTACACTCTTGCCTTTGGTACGTACCTTTAAATTACTCGTCCTTTTATAATCTTCTTTCTCTGTTGTGTTTTTTTTTTAATATATATATATATATATATATATATATATATATATATATATATATATAAAACTACACTCTTGCCTTTGGTATATATATATATATATATATATATATAAAACTACACTCTTGCCTTTGGTACGTACCTTTAAATTACTCGTCCTTTTATAATCTTCTTTCTCTGTTGTGTGTTTTTTTTTTAAAATGTAGATGTCTAACTCTTTAAATTTATTAATATCTGATTAATCCGATCTCATAGAAGTTTTTTACATATCATTAAGTTCTCAGGACGTAGCGCAGACGGTGAGCGCATGGTATCTCTAGCGTAATGATCAGGGGTCGATTCTCAGGAACTGACATCCTGGGGTTTACCCCGCCATGCGCCTATGGCCTGTGTACCTGCATGAACCTCTCTCCATATCCGTGGGGCCGACACTAGAGAGCCGCTAAGGTAGCGGATCTATCTTTTTTTTTTACATACCATTAAAATAAATTAGGAAGTGTTAATGAAGATCTATCTAGATGATCAACATTTTTAGGCTCTTTTCTCACTAGAGTAAAAATTTCCTATAATATGTCACAATTGAAATTGAAATTGAAATTTTAGATTCCTTAATTATCCATCGAAGGATTTAACCATCACACCATTATCTTATCACATTTTTTCCTGCTTTACATTTATGGATTGTTGTTACTAATAACAAAAATACTAGACTTAATAGGTAATGACGTTGAAAAATTAATATATAAATAAATTTTAATTGAATTAATGTAACATTGAATGAAATGTTTGTAGTATATAATTATTTGTAATTTAGAACTTCCACTTAGTTTAATTTCTAAAAGAGTTATGTAATTACTTGTTGTATAGAGTTATGGTTTTATCCTCTCAAAGAGTCGTGACTATTTGCAGTTTAGAGTTTTGACTTTGCTTTTTAAAAGAGTTATGTGACTATTTGTAGTTTAGAGCTTCCACTTCGTCTCTATAAGGGCAATGCACACATGATGTATTTTTTTTACTAATAGATTGTGGGTTATTCACTCTTATAAATAATGTATCCTCATTAGGTAGATCATGGATCGTTCATCCTATATATGTATGTATATATACATACACATGATATATTTCGTATTCAGTGAATTGTGGATTGTTCATCCAATATATAATTGATACATCTTTATTGGATGAATTGTAGATTTGTTCACCCTTTATATATAATATATATATATATATATATATATATTTTGTATTAGGTGGTTTATATATATGATACATTTTTGTAGGATGAATTACGGGTGGTTCATCCTATATATTCATATATAATTATAATACATTTCTTAATGGATTGTAGGTCATTGTTCATCTATATGTGATGTATCCTTCATTAAGTAGATGGTAAGTTGTTTGTAGCATATATTATGTATATGTTTAATTTCCGAGAAATTAAAAAGGAAATAATTGTAAGATATGTTTAATTCCTGGGAAATTAAAAAGGAAACAGTTGCAAGAGTTTAGAAGAGGAAATGTGAAAAATGATTAAGCCTTTGAAGATAAAAAAGAGACAAATTATGGTAAGAAATTATAAGATTAAATTGGTGGAACAAGATGACATTGCTTACATCAAAATTGTCGATTGAGTTTCATAATCAAGATTATCGATTGAGTTTTATGCATAATATTGATAGAATTTATTCAAAGGTATATATTTAGTTAATTTAGTTAACTTTGTATATATATTTCTTTGACATTATTACAGTTCATGCGTGACGAGCAAAGCTAGTTTCATGATAAACCTAGTTTGTACGAGGTGTGATAATAGGATATCAGAGCTTCAGGTTTAAGGGTGTGTTAGAACATTTAGAGTTAAGTCATTTTATACATATTTAGTGAAATTTTTGAGTTGATCGAGTGTATTTATCCTAATAGAATTCTTGAGTTAGATTGATTTGGAGTTCTCATTTTGATTGAGAATATAAAGGGTTGTTGTATATTGTTGTTATCATTGGATTGTCACCCTGAATTGATTAAAGTTAAATGCATTTAGTTTTTTTTTTTTTTTTTTTTTTTTGTCGAGGTGCATAGTTTTTCTGTAGTCTCTTTTGTTAGGAGCATAATATAATATGATATTTTTTATATCAAGTATTCAAATCTTATAATTTTATAGTAGACGGTCCGATTCCACATTCTGTCTACTAAATAAATTTAAGAAGTATAGTGACTCTTGACATGATGTTCCAATTTCACTCGTAGTTCAATCATCATAGGTGTACCATGCATTGTAATTGAATTTTGTTTGCTTGGGAAATAGGGGGAGGGGGAATCTCCTAAGTAGGAGAGTTATTTGTCTCAGGACTAGAGCCTTTGCCCATTGATATAAGTTCACTACTTGGGTACCAATTCGCCATAGGGCGCACATAATATGATTTATGATTGGGTTGGTGGTTATGTGATGGATTTATCCGATGGAGTAAAATGCATTACTACCATTATTAGCATCTTCAAAGTATCTAATGCATTCAAGTGCTCTAATAAATATGACTTTATGTAATGTGTCAACAATGACGCACAGTTAAGGTGTACCTTTAATAATAATTTTTATAATGTACTCAATTAAATGTGTTACATATAATATTATATTTTACAAATAATAATGTATAAAAATAATACATTATTAAATATATTTTTGACAGCCTGCAATGCACGTTCTTAAAATTAAGTATTAATAACATGTTTTTGCGCGCTGTTAAAAATATGTCGGTAAAACAAACTGTGCGTTGTTAAATAATTTTTTTAATTTGCTCACAATTTCGTCGTCCAAGCCCCAAATTTTACGGACGTCCGACTTTTTTCGTTAACTTAAACTAAGGTGGCGTTTGATTTAGAGATTTGAGAATAAGGAAATGGATTCATTCTCAAACCTTGTGTTTGGTTGATGAGAATGGAATCAAGATTTTGAAATGAAACCCAAAAACTTAGGTATGGATGAAACCTGTCCCCAGGGCGTAGCACAGATGGGGAGTGCATGATTCTGTGGCTGAAAGGTCCAGGGGTCGATCCCCGGGGTGTCACTGCCTGGGGTTAACGTCTCAGCTATGCACTTTCCACTTGTATACCTGCATTTACCTCTCTCCATATCCGTGAGACCGGCTCTAGGGGGGCCGCTGATGTGACGGTTCCACATTTTTGGGTATGGATGAAACTCACCCTCTTCCTTGGATTTTGATGGAATAAGAATAAGAATTAAGTTTGGACGAAAATACTCTTAGTATATTTGTTCAATTTTTCTTTCATTTCACTCTCTCTCCTTGTTCTCTCTCATCATACTTTCTCTCTTCTCATTCTATCATCATATTTTCTCTCTCAACATACTTTCTCCCTCCTTATTCTCTCTCATCACACATTCTCTACTATTTTCTCTCTATATTCTCTCTCATCACACACACACTCTCATTATTTTCTCTCTCTTCATTCTCTCCTCATTTTTCATCATACTTTCTCTCTCCTCAATCTCTCTTACCATACTCTCTCTCCATATTTCCTCTCATCACACTTTTTCTCTCTTCATTCTCTTCCATCACATACTCTTTTCTCATTCTCTCTCATCACAGATTCTCTACCATTTTCTCTCTGTATTCTCTCTCATCATACACTCTCTCATTATTTTATCTCTCTTCATTCTCTCATTTTTTTCATCATACTTTGTCTCTCCGTAATCTCACTTATCATACTCTCTCTCTCCATATTTTCTCTCATCATACTTTCTCTCTCTTCATTCTCTTCCATCGCACTCTCTCTCTCTCTTCATTTTCTCTCATCACACTTTCCCTTTCTTCATTTTTTCCCATCATACTTTCTCTCTCATCACATTTTCTCTTCATACTTTCTTTCCTCAATCTCTCATTTTCTTTCATCACACTTTCTCTCTCTTCATTTTTTCTATCACTCTTTCTCTCTCAACACACTTTCTCTCTCATCATACTTTTTCTCTTCTCAATCTCTCCTATCACGCTCTCTCTCCTCATTTTCTCTCATCACACTTTCCCTCTCTTCATTTTTCCCATCATACTTTCTCTCTCATCACACTTTCTTTCTCATAATTCTCTCTCATCATATGTTTCTCTCACATTCAACTTTCTCTCCCATCTAATTTTTTTTTCTTATTTTTCTCTAAGGGTAAAAAAGAAATTTTAAGTTCATTCCGATTGAAAATATTCAATTAACCGAACATTATTTTTAAGAATGATACCCAAGCTCATACTCATTTTCATTCTCATTCCATAATACTATGATACTCATTTCCATTCCGATTTCTAGGAGAGAACCAAACACCACCTAAGACTTCGAGTAGCATCTCTCCTTTCCTCTCAACAATGCAACGTGACCTTTTTCTATCGCCGACAAGGGGGTCGTCGATGAGGCGATAGGTGATAAGGAGATAGTGAGCGCCATTGCTCAAGAGGTGGCCGATGAGACAGCGAGCAACAACCACTACCTTACCAATGCGCGAGACAAACACTTCTCGTGCAAGCGGTTCACGAGTGTCTCCGTCACCACCTATGACTTCATTCCCTTCATGGGGATGGGTAGGTTTCTCCTTTTCCTTGTTGATCCCTCCTGGAGCAAATTTGTTGGTGTTAGGATGTGATTGTTTTTTCTCGGAGCTTTTTTTTATTAGCATAAAATTGATCTATTTTCCTTGTTCCCATGATTTTTTGTATTAATCAAATGGTTTAGGCAAGACCAATTTTTGTGGATGTGTTGCCAGGGCGAAGGGAGTGAAAGGGTTCGATCCAGGAGCTGCTAAAAAAAATCAAAATTTACTTTGCTAAGGTATTAACCAAGGTTCTAAAATTTACTAGTTCTAGTCGAGCATTATACCAACGCCTAACACATATGTCACCTAGATGGGGACTAGGCATCGCTAGTCGGATTTCATAGTATCAATATAAATTACATAATCAAGTATATACTATAACTCCAACACATTAACATCAAATTTAAAATATGTTCAAAATTATACAACTAATAAAATATCACATATCTATTCTACTTCTTCTCCCTAATTTTCAATAATTTATTCTTCATCAGACACATACTTAATACCATCACTGTGATCTTCATTTTTTTCTTCGGATGCAAAATCATCTTCGTGAAGTTTTCTCATTCTAGTGCTTCTTCGGGGTTATAAATTTTCATCTGCTCCATTTGTTTCATCAACAATTTGCCATGTGAGCCTAGAATCTAGTTTAACTTCATCATCTTCTCCACTCCACCATCCACAATCCAATCTTTTACATTTAAAGCATCTTTCGCAAGAAAGACATAACATTCTTTTTTTTCTTTTTTTTTAACAATCTAACATTAAATTTGACAAATACTAGATTATTCAACTTATTGACATCAAACTTATTTTTTTTCTTTGTATGAATCTTCAAAAAAAAAAGAAAGTAAATATTAAAATTAGTGACATGAATTTAAAGTTAAAAATTAATACTTTACTTTAATGAAAGACTTAAAGTTTAAAACTTTACTCCTTCAAATGCACTTTAATTTCTTTCACATTGAGATAGACTTGTAATTAATGAAAGTATCCTCAATGCCACTCTTAGCAAGTTGGGTGTGTGGCACCGTATGCACTCCATCATACACATTGATCAAATATATTATCATTTTTTCACATACTTATGCTGGCAATGTTTTTCCAAATAGCATAGTCTTGTCTCTATATTTTACAAATTCCTTATTAATAATTATATCTTGTAGATCATTGGCATGTAAAATTTTCATAAATTAAAAAATCTCCATTGCGACCTCCTCATAAAAAGTAATAGAACTATCTTTATAGTTGATATGGGAAATAGTGGATGACCCCACTATTAGGATGGAGACAATGATCAAGATGATGTGGCAGGCAAAAGTCGGGAGGAGGTGATAGTAATAGTTAAAGACTATGTGTCCAGGCAGTCCACTCCCCTAATCCCGTCCATCCTCTTATCCTAATCCCGACCGGTCTCTTAGCCGGTCGGACCGAGGGCTCAGTCCACTTCTATTGGGCATTATCTTTGTCCCAATCTCGGCCAACCTCTTAGCCTGTCAGACCCAAGGCTCAGTCCCCTTCTCTTGGGCACCATCCTAGTCTTACTCCTGGTCAACTTCTTAGCCCATCGGACCCAGGGCTCAGTCCCCTTCTCCTTGGCACCATCCCAGTCTTACTTCTGGCGGGTTTCTTAGCTGGTCGGACCCAGGGCTCAATTCCCTTCTCCTGAGCACCATCCTAGTCTTACTCCCAGTTGACTTCTTAGCTGGTCGGACCTCCAGGGCTCAGTCCCCTCACTTCTCATGGATAAGGCTCCCAATATAATCCAATCCGGTTTTACATCGGTCGGACCTCCAGGGTTTAGTCCTCTCACTTTCGGTCGGTGTCTTGGCCGTCCAGATTCCCAGGGGGACAACATTGTTAGGGAATAACAACAATTTGTCAAAAAATAATAGATATTCATTAGGGAATATTCCAATATTTTACCACATACCAATCATGAAACTTTCTTCTACCCAATGGAAGTCCATTGTAAATCTTCTTTCACCTAACATGCGACATTCTCTGATGCCTTATGATTGAGGAGGTTACAAAATGCAGTATAAAAAGGGAGATCCTCTCCGTTGGCCATGTACACAGTAGACATTAGCCTTACTTACGTGCACACATTTACTGTTCTTCATCTTTTTCCACTAGCATCTCTTCTGACTTGAGCATCGGATGGCTGCACTAGGGACCTCTTCTTTAGTTTTCGCTCTAACGCCGCTAGGTGCTTGGTTGGTGGTGCTTATAGGGTCGTGGGTACTATTAGCGATCCTCTCTCCCAGGCTCCAGATTCCTCTCTTCGTCAACATTCTTGCCATCGTCACCGATACCCCTATTTGACTCAACTTCCAGATGGAATCAAATTTGACGCCATTTGTGGGAACACATTAACCTATTCTATAACGTGAAAATGGAGGACACTAGTAAGATCAACGTCATTATGACCCTGGGGGAATACGAGTTATTCAAGGAGGCTAACATGCAAGCGACTTTGGACAAACAAACAACAGATTCTCATCCATGCTGTTGGTTGCTACTCGGAAAATCTAATGGTTCCACTGTACAAAAATTTTGTACAAAGATCTGAACCTTTTCCTAGCTACCATGTGTTCTTTTAAATTAAACTTGGATCGCCTGCGGAACTTAACACGTTTGATCCAAAGTTTAATCTATTTGTTCTTTTAGGTTTAGACTCGGATCTCCTACGGAACTTAACACGTTCGATCCAAATCACCTAAGTTATTAATTTCATTAAATATTAGTTTCCAAAATTGACTTCCAGGACTGCATAGCGAGGCACATGTCCTTCTTGGATATGGGAACAACCACCACCGCCTAGACAAAGTCTTTTAAGGAAAGTTAATATTTAATTTCCTTAAATAACTTTAGGTCAACCGAAAAGAACAATCAAATCACAAGGAAAAGAAAAACAAAGAACACAATATCGAAAACAAATTCGAAATGCTAAAATCGTATGCCTCTTGTATTTGATATTATTTCCAAAAATAACTAGTATGATGCGGAAAGGAAAAATACTAGTTATACCTTTTAAAAAGACCTCTTGATCTTCTACCGTATTCCTCTTCTAACCTCGGACGTTGTGTGGGCAACGATCTTCCAAGATGTGGACCACCTAGCACCTTCTTCTTCTTCCTTCAAGTTTCGGACAAGCACCAAAATCCAAGGATGAAGAACTTTTTCCACCAATTAAGCTCCAATGGATGCAAGCTTTCTCTCATTCTTCTTCTTCTCCAAGTAATATCCTGCCTCCACAAAAGCTCCAAGCAAGGAAGAGTTTCGGCCACCACAAAGAGGAAGAGAGAGAGAGAGGATGGCCGGCCACAACACCAAGGAAAAAGAGGGAGAGAATAATAGAGGTTGTGTCTCATGAATGCACCCCAACCCTCTCTTTTATATTCCTTAGCTTTGGTAAATAAGGAAATTTAATTATAATAAAATTTTCTTAACTTTCCTTGACAACAATTAATTAAGAAAAATTAAATAAAATTTCCTAACCAATTAATCATGGTCGGCCACCTTAATAAGAGCAAACAAGACAATTTCAATCAATAATTAAAATTCCTTATTTGTCTTCGGAAATTTTAAAAAATAAAATTTCTCTTTAAAATCCCTTCATGGTTGATAAAAAGAAATTTCTATAATTTTAATTTTTCTATATGTGAATAATTTATAAAGAAGAAAAATAAAATATCTTTCCAATCTACAAATAAGGAAAGAGATCTAATCTCTTTCTTTAATCTTTTGTAGATCCTTTTAAAAGAGATATTTTAATTTTTAATCTCTTCAATAAATTATATCTTTCACATAAGAAAAATTTAAAATTAAAATTCTTTTTAATTTAATGGGGGTCGGCCACCTAAGCTTGGGTTCAAGCTAGGGTCGGCCACCCATGAACCAAGGCTTGGCCGACCCTAGCTTGATCCACAAGCTAGCTTGGCTGGCCCCTACATCATGGGTATGAAGGTGGGTATAGGTGGGTATAGTACTCTATAAATAAGATGCTACGATAGGGACCGAGAGGAGAAATTGGTTTTGGTCTCCCGATAAAATTAAGCATCCCGTGTTCGCCCCGAACACACAACTTAATTTTATCAATAATAATTCATTCCACTAGAGAACTATTATTGAACTACCGCACCAATCCCAAATTATATTTTTGGGCTCCTTCTTATTATGAGTGTGTTAGTCTCCCTGTGTTTAAGATGTCGAATGTCCACTAATTAAGTGAGTTACTGACAACTCATTTAATTAATATCTTAATCCAAGAATAGTACCACTCAACCTTATCGTCATGTCGGACTAAGTCCACCTGCAGGGTTTAACATGACAATCCTTATGAGCTCATCTTGGGGACATTATCAACCTAGATCACTAGGACACAGTTTCCTTCTATAATCAACAACACACACTATAAGTGATATCATTTCCCAACTTATCGGGCTTATTGATTTATCGAACTAAATCTCACCCATTGATAAATTAAAGAAATAAATATCAAATATATGTGCTTGTTATTATATTAGGATTAAGAGCACACACTTCCATAATAACTGAGGTATTTGTTCCTTTATAAAGTCAGTATAAAAGAAACGACCTCTAATGGTCCTACTCCATACACTCTAAGTGTACTAGTGTAATTATATAGTCAAGATAAACTAATTCCTAATTACACTACGACCTTCCAATGGTTTGTTCCTTTCCATTTTGGTCGTGAGCTACTGTTTATAATTTATAAGGTACTGATAACATCATCTTCTGTATGTGGCACCACATACTATGTTATCTACAATATAAATTAATTGAACAACTACAACTAAATGTAGACAATTTGACCAAATGTGATTCTTTATTCAAAATAAATGTTTACAAAAGCTTAGGCTTTCAGTATACACTCTAACAATCTCCCACTTATACTAATGACTAAGCTGTCATATCTTCTGCCATACATCTGATTCCCATTCCCTCCACATGCCGATCGAAAGCTTTTGCTGGAAGGGCCTTAGTGAAAGGATCTGCCAGGTTATCTGCTGATGCAATTTTGGCGATGACAACTTCTTCTCGCTTCACGATATCTCGTATCAGGTGGTACTTGAGCTCTATATGTTTACTTGTCTTATGGGCTCGTAGTTCCTTCGAGTTTGCAACTGCACCGCTATTATCACAATAAATTGTGATGATTTTGGGCAAACCAGGAATCACATCTAAGTCCATTAGAAAGTTCCTGAGCCATACTGCTTCTTTAGCTGCCTCAGAGGCTGCCACATACTCAGCTTCCATGGTTGAGTCTGAAACGCATTTTTGCTTAACACTCCTCCATGCAATGGCTCCACCTCCTAAAGTAAACACATAGCCTGATGTAGACTTACTGTTGTCCCTATCTGATTGGAAATCTGAATCCGTGTAACCCATAGGGAGCAAATCGTCTGCTTGGTAAACTAGCATATAATCTCTGGTTCTTCTCAGGTACTTTAATATATGCTTTACCGCAGTCCAATGTCCTTGTCCAGGGTTACTCTGATATCTGCTAATCATGCCCACGACAAAACAGATATCAGGTCTCGTACATAGCATTGCATACATTAGGCTTCCTACAGCCGAAACATAAGGAACTGCTTTCATGTCCTCTATCTCCTTTGATGTCTTCGGAGACATCTCTTTAGATAGAGCTACTCCATGCCTAAAAGGTAAGAAACCTTTCTTGGAATCCTGCATGCTAAAACGAGCAAGGATTGTATCTATATATGAAGCTTGGGACAGACACAACATTCTTTTCTTGCGATCCCTTATAACTTTGATCCCAAGAATGTGTGCACAATCTCCTAAGTCCTTCATATCAAATTGTTTGGACAACCATACCCTTACGTCCGATAATACCTTGACGTTGTTACCAATTAACAAAATATAATCTACGTATAGTACAAGAAATATAACCACGTTTCCGTTACACTTCTTGTATACACAAGACTCATCCGGACACTGAATAAATCCATATGACTGGATTACTTCATTAAACCGGATGTTCCAAGACCTTGAAGCTTGCTTCAGTCCATAAATGGACCGATTGAGCTTGCACACTAGATGCTCTTTGCCTTTTTCAATAAACCCTTCTGGTTGCTTCATATGGATGTTCTCTTCAAGACTTCCATTAAGGAAAGCTGTCTTGACATCCATTTGCCAAATCTCATAATTCATATGAGCAGCAATGGATAAGAGTATCCGGATAGACTTAAGCTTGGCTATCGGTGAAAAAGTCTCTTCATAATCGATTCCCTCTTTCTGAGTGTACCCTTTCGCAACAAGCCTAGCTTTGAAGGTTTCTACCTTCCCGTCTGTCCCTCTTTTCCTTTTGTAGATCCACTTGCATCCAACGGCTTTTACACCATCAAGTGGTTCTACGAGCTCCCAGACCTTATTAGAGTACATAGACTCTATTTCAGAATTCATTGCCTTTTGCCAAGATGCTGCATTTATATCTTGGAGTGCTTCGTCATATGTTCGGGGATCAGGTTCATGTTTTCCCGGGATCAAGTCCGAAGACTCTCCCAAAAACATGAATCTATCAGGTTGCCTTACAACTCTTCTACTATGACGAGACACTGTCTGTAGTTGTGCATCATGTGTGACACGTGTTGCAGTCTCTTATGGTACTTCATCTTGTATTGTTGGTACTAAGGTAGACGTGTCCTCTCTAAGTTCTTCTAAAACAACTTTGCTACTGGGCTTGTGATCCATTATATAGTCTTCTTCTAAAAACTGGGCATTGGTGCTAACAATGACCTTCTGGTCTTTAGGACTATAAAATAAACCACCTTTCGTTCCTCTGGGATACCCCACAAACACGCGAACTTCTGTACGAGATTCTAACTTATCAGCATCTGGTTTCAGCACATGTGCTGGACTACCCCAAATCCAAATATGTCTTAGACTGGGCTTTCGCCCATTCCACAATTCTGTGGGAGTAGAAGAAACTGATTTAGAAGGTACTAAGTTCAGAATGCACACTGCTGTTTCCAGAGCGTATCCCCAAAACGAATTTGGTAATTCTGAATAACTCATCATCGATCTAACCATCTCCATAAGAGTCCTATTCCTTCGTTCTGCCACACCATTCTGTTGGGGTGTACTAGGTGCGGACAGTTGGGATTGAATCCTGACCTCTGATAAGTAATTCCTAAACTCTCCTAAGAGGTATTCGCCACCACGATCAGACCATAGTGTCTTGATACTTTTACCTAGTCGTTTCTCCATATCAGCCTTGTATTCTTTGAACTTATCAAAGCACTCGGACTTGCGGCGCATTAGGTAAATGTATCCATATTTTGAATAATCATCTATAAAAGAGACAAAATATTCAAAACCACCTCTTGCCTGGACAGACATAGGACCACACAAATCAGAATGAACCAATTCTAACACTTCTTTGGCTCTATACCTCTTGGCCTTGAAAGGCCTCTTGGTCATTTTACCTTCCAAGCAAGATTCACAAATTGGAAAATTTTCCAACTCTAATGAACCCAAAAGTCCATCGGCTATAAGCCTCTGAATCCTACTTAAGTTAATATGACCAAATCTTAGATGCCAAAGATATGCTTGGTTCATTTCCGAAGGTTCTTTTCTCTTATTTGAGTTAGAAGATGAATTATAAATTTCCATATTTTGCTTTGTGGGAGAAATTGGATTTAAAGTATACAAATTACCAACTAATTCACCAGAACAGATAATCACTTTATTTCTCTTAATAACTACATCGTTACTAAAGGAAACTGAATATCCATCCAAAAATAATTTAGAAACTGAAATTAAATTCTTTCTAAAATTGGTTACATAAAGACAATTTCTTAAAACTAAATTTCTATTCTTATTAAAAGATAAGTAGACATCTCCCACTGTAACAACCGCCACCTTAGTAGCATTGCCTATGTAGACGATAATCTCTACTTCAGTTAGTCGTCGGGTTTCCTGGAACCCCTGCAAGGAATTGCAGACATGATCAGTGGCTCCCGTATCTACACACCAGGTGCTGGTAGATAACACCGCTAAACATGTTTGAACAACTAGAGTCTGAGATATACCTTTGTTGTTCTGATTCCTACGAGGACAGTCCGCCTTCCAATGCCCTGACTGCTTGCAGATGAAGCACTTGCCCTTCGGCTTCTTCATTCCAGCTTTAGGTCCTGTACTCTGAGATTTATTCACTTTCTTTGTTGAACCAACTTGTTTCTTCTTCTTCTTTCCTTTCGGTTTAAAAGTAGAACCATTTTCAGCATAGTAAATATGAGAATTGTGACGAAACAAACCTTCTGCTGCCTGAAGTTCTGTCAGTAGTTCTGCCAATGAATATACCCTTTTGTTCATATTGTAATTCAGGCGGAATTGCTCAAAACTTCTAGGTAGTGTTTGGAGGATCATATCGATCTGGGTTTCCCCATCAATTTCTCCTCCAAGGATTTGTATTTCGTTCAGATAAGCCATCATCTTTAGAATATGATCTCTCACAGGAGTACCCTCTTGCATGGTGGCTGTCATTATCTTTCTCATGGCTTCTTGTCTAGAATCCCGATCCTAATGACCAAAGAGTTCCTTGAAATTGTTCATAATATCATAAGCTGTTGGTAAATCTTGATGCTGATGTTGCAATACATTTGACATTGAAGCCAAAATGTAACACCGCGCCATCTCATCCGCCTTTACCCATTTCTTATGATATTCAATCTCCTCTTGGGTAGATTCACCAGTGGGTGCATCAGGGCAAGGTTCAGTCAGTACAAACTTATAGCTTTCAGCAGTAAAAACAATGTTCAGGTTCCTTTTCCAATCTATGTAGTTAGGACTAGTAAGTCTATTCTGTTGTAGTATGATGGACAGTGGGTTGAAAGTCATCCTAAGAATCACAAATAACTTTTGGTCAGAACTCTAAATTTAGAATAATATTGATTCATCAAATAATACTATTTTAAATTAACCAACACCTCAAAACACCGTGAATATTGTATGCCACGATAGTGTGGACGTATACAAATTCAGCATTTGTAAAAGGAGGGTTTAATCCATTAATTTTATTATCTTGTCAACCTAACTTTTTGACAAATAAAATTAATAGTTGGTATCCTTTGGTCACACGAATAATAGCAGTGACTCCGATGGGGAGGATACTATTAAACGTGCCTAAGTGTATACCATTACTTGACACTAAGTCCATTAATAAGATTGTGCCCCTTCCGATGGGGAAGATCACACGCTCTTAATTAACTTCCTATAGTCATCCAAAATGAAAGTTTGTTCTAGTGATCCACAAACAAGCTCATCCGATATGGAGGAAGGCACTCAGAGCCAACGCGCAAGCTTGTTTGCATCACTTACAAACCAGTAATGGAGACCGTGAAATTTATTTAAAATCCCTCTCCCACTTAGTTATTTATAAATGAGGAATTTTAACTATGCTAGTCTACTAAACATGTATACTAACATGCACACACAACACAATATAAAAGTAATAAATAGAAAAACTAATTTTCAACTATTATGGTTTTTATCTATTGTTGTCCTCCGTGTGTTGTCATCCCAAGTTGCTGTCATTTTCGGTCACCGCCACCGGGTCTAGCTGTCGCATCCATCTTGCTCCTTGTTCCGCTGCGCCTCTGGTCCTCAAAAGGTTTCACGCCTTACAAGATTCGATCCGCGATATAAATAGAATTTTACATTTTTCGATCCTATATTCTTCGAAGGAATGTACATGTAAACTAGATCGAACATAAAATAAAAATTTACATCCATCGATCCTATATTCCATAAAAGGAATGTACATGTAACTAGATCAAAAATAAAATCCTAATAAAAACTAAATACAGCTCCTGCTGTATTTTATAATACAATCATGCACACACATATAAATGCCCTTGACATGTCCAAGGGTCCAATCACACACATAAAAAACTATAAGCCATAATAGTTGGATCCTGCATCCACAAAGTTAGCACATCCTACTATTAACCTGCCTAAATTATGTATGTCATGTGCATAATTAAACTAATACCAAATATACAGAGGCAAAACCCTAGCTCTGATACCAATTGTTGGTTGCTATTCGGAAAATCTAATGGTTCCACTGTACAAAAATTTTGTACAAAGATCTGAACATTTTCCTAGCTACCATGTGTTCTTTTAAATTAAACTTGGATCGCCTGCGGAACTTAACACGTTTGATCCAAAGTTTAATCTATTTGTTCTTTTAGGTTTAGACTCGGATCTCCTGCGAAACTTAACACGTTCGATCCAAATCACCTAAGTTATTGATTTCATTAAATATTAGTTTCCAAAATTGACTTCCAGGACTGCATAGCGAGGCACATGTCCTTCTTGGATATGGGAACAACCACCACCGCCTAGATAAAGTCTTTTAAGGAAAGTTAATATTTAATTTCCTTAAATAACTTTAGGTCAACCGAAAAGAACAATCAAATCACAAGGAAAAGAAAAACAAAGAACACAATATCGAAAACAAATTCGAAATACTAAAATCGTATGCCTCTTGTATTTGATATTATTTCCAAAAATAACTAGTATGATGCGGAAAGGAAAAATACTAGTTATACCTTTTAAAAAGACCTCTTGATCTTCTACCGTATTCCTCTTCTAACCTCGGACGTTGTGTGGGCAACGATCTTCCAAGATGAGGACCACCTAGCACCTTCTTCTTCTTCCTTCAAGTTTCGGACAAGCACCAAAATCCAAGGATGAAGAACTTTTTCCACCAATTAAGCTCCAATGGATGCAAGCTTTCTCTCCTTCTTCTTCTTCTCCAAGTAGTATCCGGCCTCCACAAAAGCTCCAAGCAAGGAAGAGTTTCGGCCACCACAAAGAGGAAGAGAGAGAGAGAGGATGGCCGGCCACAACACCAAGGAAAAAGAGGGAGAGAATAATAGAGGTTGTGTCTCATGAAGGCACCCCAACCCTCTCTTTTATATTCCTTAGCTTTGGTAAATAAGGAAATTTAATTACAATAAAATTTTCTTAACTTTCCTTGACAACAATTAATTAAGAAAAATTAAATAAAATTTCCTAATCAATTAATCATGGTCGGCCACCTTAATAAGAGCAAACAAGACAATTTCAATCAATAATTAAAATTCCTTATTTGTCTTCGGAAATTTTAAAAAATAAAATTTCTCTTTAAAATCCCTTCATGGTTGATAAAAAGAAATTTCTATAATTTTAATTTTTCTATATGTGAATAATATATAAAGAAGAAAAATAAAATATCTTTCCAATCTACAAATAAGGAAAGAGATCTAATCTCTTTCTTTAATCTTTTGTAGATCCTTTTAAAAGAGATATTTTAATTTTTAATCTCTATAATAAATTATATCTTTCACATAAGAAAATTTTAAAATTAAAATTCTTTTTAATTTAATGGGGGCCGACCACCTAAGCTTGGGTTCAAGCTAGGGTCGACCACCCATGAACTAAGGCTTGGCCGACCCTAGCTTGATCCACAAGCTAGCTTGGCTGGCCCCTACATCATGGGTATGAAGGTGGGTATAGGTGAGTATAGTACTCTATAAATAAGAGGCTACGATAGGGACCGAGAAGAGGAATTGGTTTTGGTCTCCCGATAAAATTAAGCATCCCGTGTTCGCCCCGAACACACAACTTAATTTTATCAATAATAATTCATTCCACTAGAGAACTATTATTGAACTACCGCACCAATCCCAAATTATATTTTTGGGCTCCTTCTTATTATGAGTGTGTTAGTCTCCCTGTGTTTAAGATGTCGAATGTCCACTAATTAAGTGAGTTACTGACAACTCATTTAATTAATATCTTAATCCAAGAATAGTACCACTCAACCTTATCGTCATGTCGGACTAAGTCCACCTGCAGGGTTTAACATGACAATCCTTATGAGCTCATCTTGGGGACATTATCAACCTAGATCACTAGGACACAGTTTCCTTTTATAATCAACAACACACACTATAAGTGATATCATTTCCCAACTTATCGGGCTTATTGATTTATCGAACTAAATCTCACCCATTGATAAATTAAAGAAATAAATATCAAATATATGTGCTTGTTATTATATTAGGATTAAGAGCACACACTTCCATAATAACTGAGGTATTTGTTCCTTTATAAAGTCAGTATAAAAGAAACGACCTCTAATGGTCCTACTCAATACACTCTAAGTGTACTAGTGTAATTATATAGTCAAGATAAACTAATTCCTAATTACACTACGACCTTCCAATGGTTTGTTCCTTTCCATTTTGGTCATGAGCTACTGTTTATAATTTATAAGGTACTGATAACATCATCTTCTGTATGTGGCACCACATACTATGTTATCTACAATATAAATTAATTGAACAACTACAACTAAATGTAGAAAATTTGACCAAATGTGATTCTTTATTCAAAATAAATGTTTACAAAAGCTTAGGCTTTCAGTATACACTCTAACACATGCCTCGCACCTGTGGCTTCTAAGGACGGGCTCTCCGCCTCAAACGCAGGGTCCAAAAGGACGTATCCATGCAAATTCCCCCAAGCATTGTATCGAACCCCTGGAGAAGGGGATAACAGAATGAAGCAATCTCAAGCCTCCTCGGGAGTACTAGATGAGAGACTTCCTAAAGGTTATAAACCCTCGTCTACTGGAGAATACAGAGGTAATAATGACCCGGAGGATCACCTCTGAAAATTCCAGAACGCTTCTCTACTGCATTAGTACAATGACACAATAAAATGTCGAGTGTTTTTGAATACTCTCTCCAAGTCAACACAAAGATGGTTTAACAGGCTGCAAGTCAGATCTATTACTTGTTTCAAAGAATTCAAAAACGCCTTCCTACATAACTTCATTAGCAGGAGATACCAAAAGACTAATCATAGTCTGTTTGCACTCAAACTAAGAGCTACAGAGTCCTCAAGAGCTTACATTAAGCGTTTCAACTAGGTGACGCTATATATCCCGTTAGCCACCTCTGAGATATTGATAAACACCTTCTCTCAAGGCTTGTTAGAAGGAGTTTTCTTCCAAGCTCTCATCTGAAAACCCGCAAAAGACTTCGACGATTTACTAGAGAAAGCGACATTAATGTGGAGGAAGCTCAAGCCACCCAGAAGAAAAAATAAAAACCCCCACTCTAGTCAGCGGGTGGAGAGGAGGCCACCACTACCTCCTGTCCGTCCTAAGGATCCCCGATCAAATTATCCGTCAATTTAAGAAACAGGGGTGGCGCAGTGGGTCAGGGTCATTCAAGCTCCTATCAACCAGTCTTCCCCACGGGAGGCCCGATATTATACTTACCATTAATCTCACACTCATTACACAGGAAGTTGTCTAATGTTTACTCAGGATTCTTGTCGAGCAGCCGAACTAGGTCTGCCTCTGCCCGAGATTACACCTCAACTTCTAAGAAAGCAGGCCAACAACCGTAACATTTCGACTTGATCAGCTAATACGCCTCAAGGGAAAGAAGATCCGAGTGACTTGTCAAGCAATAGAGGAAAGGAAATGAGAGAAATTCGAGAGGAGAACTGGGGAAATGCCGTCATCCGAGACATTAGATAGACGGGTCCTATACTCGGTCGGAGAGCCGTGTAGTGCCTATTGGAGATGTAACTAAGCTAGTACTCCATGGGGATGAGCCGTAGAAACTCCTCAAGGGGTTTGTGTCTGTAATGTTAAAGGTGAGAAGTTGGATTGACTAAGGAGTGCGAATTACCTCCAACCTTACCATAATTGAGGAGTAATCTCTATCTGTAATGACTTTTATCTAATGAACATATCATAGACTCTCGCCCTCGTGCGAGTTATAAGCGAGCAGGGCTCTCACGTCCCAATGACTGCCCGGTCGGATCCTAGACTCTCTCTCTAGTGTGAGTTATAAGCGAGTATGGCTCTCACATCCTAATGATCGCTCGGTTGAATCCCAGACTGTCGTCCCCGTGTGACTTATAAGCGAGAAGGGCTCTCACGTCCCAACGACTGCCCGGTCGGATCCCAAACTCTTATCCCTGTGCAAATTATAAGAGAGTAGGACTCTCGCGTCCCAACGACTACCCGTTTGGATCCCAGACTCTCATCCCATACGAGTTAAAAGCTCATGTTCCAATGACCGCCCAGTTGGATCCTAGACTCTTGTCCCCATGTGAGTTATAAGTGAGTAGGGCTCTCGCGTCCCAATGACCACCCGATCAGATCCCAGACTCTCTTCCCGATGTGAGTTATAAGCAAACAGGGCTCTCGCGTCCCAAGGACTGTCTGATCGGATACCAGACTCTCACCCCCGTGAAAGCTATAAGAGAGCAGGGCTCTCGCGTCCCAACGATCACCTGGTCGGATCTCAGACTCTCGCCCTTATGTGAGCTATAAGCAAGTAGGGCTCTCGCGTTGTAACGATCACTCGGTCGGATCCCAGACTCTTGCCCCTTTGTGAGTTATAAGCGAGCAGTGCTCTCGTGTCCCAATGACTGCGTAGTCGGATCCCAGACTCTCACTCCCGTGTGAATTCTAAGCGAGCAGGGCTCTCGTGCCTATAACTTCCCAGCTAGGATCCGCTATACTCGACTCTTATCTCTATAGCACTCTGCCCGGCTCTCATCTCTTCGGCCACTCTGCTGGGATCTTATCCCTACAGCCATTCTATCTGGTTTTTAACTCAATAGCTGCTCTGCCCGACATTTAGCATGATTGTGGCGATGCTGGAAATATACGCATATTGTAACCCTTCAACACCACAACCTTAACCTCATGATTTGATCAATGCTCGAGCACAAGAGTCAATCACTCGCTTGTGAGAAATGATTTCTCACAAGAGTAAACTGAACGATGATTAAGGATAATAAAGTTGACATGGAGGTCAATATGCTATCAACAACACACAACACAGTCTAATTAAGCAGAACCTAGAAAAAGTAGTTTATGGTCTCCCTTCTATAATTCTTTCATGATAAAAAATATTCATCTGATGGACCAGTCATTAGGCATCCTTCCTCACAGGGTTGCGGACTGCTCCTCCCATCCCAGACACGAACGAGTAGCCAAACTATAGCCTGAGCAGAAATCGACCACTTGCTCCTCCCTCAAACGTTTGTTGAACTCACCTTTATAGACCCTACAAGGAAGACACTAGCTCAGATTTGGTTTGGTCAAATTTGGCTTGTAAGGAGCTCCGTTCGATCGCTTACAGGTCTAGGTCCTGCTGTTGCTTCAATATTGTTAGATCCTTGGCCTTTGCCTCTCTAGTTAGGGAAGAGATCGCGGAGGCATGCATCATTTTCAGGTCATATAATTCCGTAGTCCTTTGTGCTAAGTCCATAGAGCTTTTGTTCTTCATGTCAAGTTCATCTCGAGCTTTGGATTAGGCAGCAGACAGACACACCTCGAGTTCCTTCCAATTCTAGTGCTAGAGATTCAGGGCTTGCAACGCCTCCACTAAGGATTCCTCCTCCTCGGCGAGTAGTTGAGTTCGTCCTTTTTGCCTCTAGCTGTAGCTGTTGGATCACTTCAATCAGCGTCTCGGATGAGATTCTGACTCCATTACTTCGAGAGATTCGCTGAAGAACAAGGAAGAAGCACAACAAGGATAAAGGAGAGGTAGGTGATAAGGGTCGGGGAAGGGGGCCCCTTTTTAAAAGAATGATCATGGGACAAACCATACAATCTCATTAGGAAAAGAGCCTCCTCCTAAAACCATTGGATCAAAGGGTAGGTGGATCCTCATAAAAAGTTACGCGTTACCTGTATTGGGAAGAAGCAATAGTTATGGACACAGCTGAGGGCGAAAAAGCATGCCATCACAAGCGAGATAGTAAAGCGACTATGGTCTAGTTAGTCGGACATGAGCCTTCTTCGACTAGACTTGAAGGGTGGATTGTGATACGAAAAATAGTGGATGACCCCCACTACTAGGATGGAGATAATGGTCAAGATGACGTGGTAGGCAAAAGTCGGGAGGAGGTGGTGGTCATGGTTAAAAACTACGTGTCTAAGCAATCCATGCCCCTAATCCCATCCGTCCTCTTATCCTAATCCCGGCAGGCCTCTTAGCCGGTTGGACCCCGAGCTCAGTCCACTTCTACTGGGCACTATCCCCATCTTAATCCCGACCAACTTCTTAGTCGATCGAACCTAGGGCCCAATCCCCTTTTCCTGTGCACCATCCCAGTCTTACTCCCGATCTGCTTCTTAACCGGTTGGACCCAGGGCTCAGTCCCCTTCTCCTGTGCACCATCCTAGTCCTACTCCCGGTCAACTTCTTAGTCAGTCGGACCGAGGGCTCAGTCCCCCTTCTCCTGGGCACCATCTCAGTCTTACTCCCGGTCGGCTTCTTAGTCTGTCAGACCTCCAGGGCTCAGTCCCCTCACTTCTCATGAGTATGCTCACAATCTAATCCCATCCGACTTTACGTCGGTCAGACCTCCAGGGCTCAATTCCCTCACTCTCGTCTGACCTCTTAGCCGGTCAAACTTCCAGGGGGACAACACTATCAGGGAATCACAACAACTTGTCAGAAAATAACATATATTCATCAAAGAATATTCCAATATTCTGTTACATACCAATCATAGAACTTTCCTCTACCCAATGGAAGTCTGTTGTACATCTTCTTTCACCCGACACTCTCATGCGACATTCTCTGATGTCTTATAATCGCGAAGATTATAAAAGATAGTATAAAAAGAAGGTCCTCTCTGTTGGCCAGGTACATGATAGACAGTAGTCTTACTTACATGCGCACATTTAGTTTTCTTCATCTTTTCCCACTCGGTTTCTCTTCTGGATTCAGTGTCGGAGGGCCTGCCCAAGGACTTCTTCCCGGGTTCTTGCTCTAATACCTCTGGGTGCTTAGTTGGTGGTACTTGCAGGGTTGTGGGTACTATTAGCAATCCTCTTCCCTAGGCCCCATATTCCTCTCTTCATCAACGTTCTCGCAATTATCACCGATGCCCCCATCTGACTCAGCTTCTGGACGAAATCAATAGTAAAATGGGGATCCAACAAAAATGCAGTGGTATGCAATGATATATCAAGTTTATCATTTATTTTTGACTCAATAATCACTATGATAGACTGATAATTTGATTCCACATTGTTCAGGGTCACTTTGATATCTTTTTTAGATTGAAGAAGCTCCCCATATAGAAACCCCATAGATGACTTTCTATCTACATCTACCAATCGAAGAACTCTTACCAAAGGAGCAAATATTTTTAAATAAAGTGTCATACCATTCCAAAAACTCATGCTCATCACAATAGAGTAAGTCAATTTTCCTTTATTTCTTTTTTGACCATTTATATTTCTCCCACATATCACTTATAAACATGACCCTTAAATTAGATTTTTTTTTTCAATCAAACTTTGCAATGTGAGAAAATTTGATGTAAATCCGGTAACTCCTTATGAATAGTTCTTGTCATGCTTCTACCCAATTTAGTTACTTTCTTGTTGCCGAATCTACTATCAACTATTCAACAATGGAATGTTTCTTATAAAATTGCAAGCCATGAATGCATTTGGGTGACAAAAACTGAACAGATTATTGTGTGTAAAGTTATTGCAAGCCATGAAGAGTTTAGTTTAACATTTATGCACACTAAAGAAATTGCATATCATCCAAACCAATAGTATAGTGTATGCCAATTGCTGCTATTAGCATTCCCAGCCTTATCTTCCTATTATCATCTCATGGAACAAATGCAAGGTATGGACAAAAGTATATACAATTGTGTTTTGCTTTCCTGGATATAAGCTCATACATTGATGTTTAACTAAAGAGAACAATTAGTTTTTTGTATATTAGAATTAAATCATGAAATGGTGCATGAAATTAAGGATTCTGTTTATTATCCAGTTCAGCCTAATACAACTACTTTCAAATATGGTTTTCATAGAGCCTTACAAATTGTAGACAAAAATATACAAATTGAATAATCTATTGACGAACTTTTAGTTTTTCAGTTGTTGATTGTTGATATTGAATGTGCTAATATGTGATTATGCACCACTTGATTGTAAACTTTATGTGCTGGCAAATTTTATTATCTGATTTACCAAGATGCTAGCGTCTTCATTAGGCTGCACCTTGTATGCATGTTAATGCCATCTTTTATGCTAGCAAATTCATTTGGATTTGGATTTGGTCACTAGTGTTTGTAGCGGCCCTTGAACACTTTATGAAAATGTGGGTTCGGTTAACCTAAAAAAAGCATCAAGTGTCTTGTATTTGTAACATGATTGTATTTGACTTTTGTTTTCTTGTTGGGACATTGTTCACACTACAATCTTTTAACTTATGTTCACAGTTCTATAGTGCTTTCTACTTTGAACATTGCCCCAACATAATTATATTAGTTGGTCCAAATGATTACTGTTCTTTGTTTTTCTAAATTGTTTTATTAGTTTTTCACATCTGTCCCGTCAAAGATATGATCTGTAGAGTTTTATGGTCTAGTAATTGCACATATAGTACCAAAGATTTGCAATATTTGTTTATGACTATTGCCTTTGCTTTTTTAAGCTTGGATAATCTTCTAATCAGCTTTGTATATGGACTAATAGTTAGGTCTAGAGGTATAGTCAATTTGCATGATATTTATCCTGAATTACTTGACATGCATATAGCCCTAGGATAATATGATGAATTATTTATTCCTTTTCCAGACTCCTCGTGAAGAGTTTGAGTACCTGAAACATCTTGTAGGACAACACTATTGGTGACAGCAATGAGGTGATTATGAAAATTTGGCTCATTTTAATTTCATATGCTAGCATTTCTATAATATATAAATAATCGTATGACCATTTGCATAAACAACATCATAGAAGTCCTTTTCCATGTTGCCATTCCGAGTTCTTTTTTTTTATTGAAGTTATTATTAATAAAATTGGAGGTGTCCGAGTTGAATTTACTTCTGTATATGTTCCAACTATAGTGGATTAAGATCATTACACTAGTGCTAAGTGAGAGAAAATGCATTTATACATTATTAAAGAATAAATACATTTAATAGTCTTATTAATGTTTTTTTATAAATTCTTAAGTGTTGACATTCTAAACTCTGAATTATATATATTTTTTTTCCAGATGGCTTTATTGCCTGAAGGCATAAGTGAATTATTGCATCAAAAGAAGCTACCACTTCCGTTGGTACGCCTGAGCGTAACTCTGTATATTTTGTTTTTCTATTATTTTTTTTTCTTTTAAAAAATCAAATTGTTGATTGCTTGATATCTCTAATTAATGTGGATTTATTTATTTGCCTCATATGTATAACTTCTCTTCTTGCATGTCAAATGTCACACTATTATTCTTTCTGCAACAAATATATGTGAATATTGGGTACATTCTATTCTCAACGCATGATATTGTAGAATATATTTGGGTGACTTTTACAGATTAGAGTAAAAGGTTAATTTCGATATATTTTATTCTCAAAAGATTATATTCTCAATCTTGGAGAAAAAGGTTAATTTCTGTTTTATGAAATATTTTTTTTTATTGAATATTCAATCATTTGCCATTAATCTCAAACTTCTATTAATATTTCAATTTATAATAGAATAAGTATTACAATCAAAATCTATAAAATCAAAAGTGAATTCATTTACTCCTATGTGGTGCGTGTAGGTTGTGATATAAATTTTTGAGTTGTATTTAGAAATTTTTGGATACATTTTATTGATGAAATTGATCAAACATATTTTGTGAATATATTTTTGGATTCATTTTGGTAGATATTTGTTGTATCAAAATTGTGAAATAATACGTATAAATTACTTTATTAATTTAAAAATTTTATTGCAGCTAAATATATTCTATTACTTTTATATTACGAAGAAGTAATACAACAAAAATTAGTTCGATCACGCTAAATATAAACTTTATGAAGTTGTATAAATAACTTACTTCGTCAATATAATTTATAAAATTATATATATATATACTCATTTCAGCACTGCCGGTGGGCTTGTGGGCTGGTGAGGAGATATTAAAGCAACTCTTATCATATCCCTTGCATATCACTTTCAAGTTTTCTTGAACCAACAGAAAATCCAATTTGATAATGTTTCACCAAGTTAAGAATGAATGTACTTTACAACTTTGAACACTCCAATTCATTTCAAATTATGAACTTCATATGTTACCTGACCTAGTCAAGAATCAATGTACTTTGCCTTTCCTACGCTTGCCATTCTCCCACCTTTCTTGGCCATGGAGGAAAGAAGTCTTTTGAACTAGGGAAATCAAGATTACTTTCCTTGTTTGCATCTCCTACTGCACTACTTAAAACACGACAACTCTTTTGTATTCTACACTAAGGAAATTGGAACTAATTAACTAATATTTTTTTAGTTATTTTGTCTTATCCCAACGTGAGCCGTTAGCTGGCTACACTGGCCCATGTAAACTCCGCTCATGTGTAGAGGTAGTAACACTCAGAGAACTAATAAAATTAAGGACCATGGTTTGAAACTCAAATGAGATGAATATCTTGGAGGTTGACTTTATATATTTTCCTAATTAGAAAAAACAATTGTGGCTATCATTTTGTGAGGGTGGCTTGGGCTATCAAAAAAACGCTATTATAACTTATGACGGATGAAATGTGCTGATCCCAATCTGTCATCACAAAGACATATCTCAAGATCCTCTAGGCTATTTTTTATGATCCAGAGTGGGATAAATGACTCTCATTTATAAAATAGATGGGGACTATTCATCTCCACTAGTACATGTAAAGAGATTATTCTATAGATCGCAAAAGTGATTCAGAAGATCCAACTTCATTTTCGAGTGATAAGTGAGTATAAATCTTTGATTGAGAGACTTAAAAGGGGTATGATATCTGTGTATTTCACCATGCGTTTTGTGTGCTTGTATATATCTCTCTTTATATCCGTGGGACCGGTAGGGACAGTTAAATCTATATTTTTTTAAAAAGGTATGATATATGCCATCTTCGTAAAAACTACGTGGCATCTAAATAGGCTTGGATCTGCATTTTACTTGTCTTTGTTTAGCCACATTATAATTACCCTACTAATTAAATAAGGAAAGATTTTAAGTCAATTGTATGGTATTAGATGCTAACAAGGAAATAAAAGAAATCTATGCGAATCAAAATTAAAGAAATCAATCAGTTTCTACTTTTGTACGGATCGGATGGATAAAATAAGGATTAAAATAGAATTTATAGGTAAATCATGAGAGCATAAATAACACATTAAATTAATTAATTAATTCAAACTGACGGACGGTATTTAAGCGTGCCAGTATATTCTTCGTAGCTGTCCTTTTCCTGGCTTCTCGCTTTCCCTGTCGAGATCGATCATGGCTTCTTCGTCGTCGTCGCCGGCGCAGGTGGCGTTGTCGTCGTCGGTGCCGACGGCCTCGGTTTCATCGCCGTGCGCGGCGTGCAAGTTCCTGCGGCGCAAGTGTCAGCCGGAGTGCGTGTTCGCGCCGTACTTTCCGCCGGATCAGCCGCAGAAGTTCGTGCACGTGCACCGGGTGTTCGGCGCCAGCAACGTGACCAAGTTGCTGAACGAGCTGCACCCGTACCAGCGGGAGGACGCCGTCAACTCCCTCGCCTACGAGGCCGACATGCGCCTCCGCGACCCCGTCTACGGCTGCGTCAAGGTCATCACCACGCTCCAGCACCAGCTCCGCCAGCTACAGATCGATCTCTCCTGCGCCAAGTTCGAGCTCTCCAAGTACCAGTCCGCCGCCGCTCTAGCGCAACCTCCCACCTTGCCCTCCGCTGCTTTCCTCAACCATCACAACCACGTCACGGGTTTCGGGTTCTGGCCGGATCCGCTGGCGAGGGATGTTCGCCATTGCGTTAGCCAACACCAATGGACGCTGAGAACTCCAAACGGAGACTCAGATCTGACGGCCAGGGACGCAGGACTGGCGGCGGCGATGAACGCCACCACTGCGGCTACCATCGGCCTCTTCGGCACGCAGTACTCTAAGCACAGCGCCGCAGGCGGCCACGAGCGCTCCGGCGTTGGTCCCATCTACAGATCCATGTTACCAGGTACTCTTTACTTAATAGTCTTTAGTATTTTATGGATCTTGTTTCCCCCCTTTGACACATATATCTAGGCTAGGGTTTCAAGCAGAAATATATTAGCTCCAAATTAAAACCTAGGTTTTTGAAAAAACTTGAGGAACTCTTTCTCTTGGTTTTTCTTTGAAGAAAAAACAAATCTTGGACTCGATCGTGACGAACAAAGAACAACAATGATATATGCTAAATGCTTTAATATAATTCAAGTAAATCTTATACCTGCATGAACATGAAGAAATGCTTTTTTCTTGTATTGTTAAGTAGCGTAGAAATTTTGCTGGTTTGGCACATTAATAAGAATATTGAAAGTAAATAGTCACTACAGCAAAAGATTTGGGTGTTTTTAATTTTATTGAACAAATAGAGCATTGTGGATCGGTTTTATGCTTTTGTCTTTTTCAATCGATTCAGAGGAAGATAAATATTCCAGGGTATGTAAATTTAAGCAAGTGAAATTAGATGCAGGAATTTGACATCTTTATGCATGAAGTAATTCTGAAAAGGGACAACGACCCCTCTATAATATTATTACCTCAAGCATTTCCCTTATTTCTTATATTATTTTCATATGTAACTGAGTCTTCTCAATCAAAATTGAGAAATATTGGAAGGTAATTTACTTAGTTTATAAAGATATGATATTTTGAGAATACATTGTCTTTTCATGATGATTTATTCTCTATTTGCAATTAATTTACTTAGTTTATTATGATATGTGCATTAACCGAAAATAAAGAATTTGATGTTTTAGTGATTCCAATTGCCTTTATTTTTTTTTTCTTTTGAAGCTAAAAAAGATGAAAAGAAAGATATGCTATTTTTGAAACTTTTTAAAATTATTTTTCGAGATTATTCACAAATACTTTATGCCAAACAGTCCCTTGTTCTTTAATTCACTTGCTTTCTTTAATTACTAGCTCATGAATCTCAGCTAAGAGAATACAAATATAATACATAATCAGTCATTTTCTGTTTTATCTATAGTTCTACTGTAATTTCGCTTGCGTCGTTGCAGATTAAACATTTGTAGAACATATGGCTTGCTGAAGATCAAAGTGAGATAGATAAATCCCGATCGACGATCCTTGCATTTCACCTTTAGCTAGTCAAACTACAAAGAACGTAATTGTCTTTCATTATATACATCTACCACTTGATTTAATAATATCTTGGTCCATTACTGGTCTCTTCTGTATCCCAAGCGAACAATTTGCATGTATTCCTTGTTCTTATATACTAATTAAGCGACAATTCGCGTCCTTCAATTGATTTTCAGTCCAGTTATTATCTTGCATTTCCTTTCCTTTTATTTTCTTCGATTTGACTCGAAGCAAATAAGAAAGTAAAAAATGCTATCTTTTCAGTTGTTGGGATTCAAAAACAGTACAAGTTGATTCAAGGGGAACAAAAAGGATTACATTATACACAGGACTCAATCCCCATGAAGATAAGAGTATGGTATAGCTTTTCCAGTTGGTAGTCATTTCATTGTCTTGGGTATCTGCAACATTGTCATGGGAATCCCGAGAAGGTCAAATAAGAAGCACTTAGCCCAACACTTACCTAGACAAGGCCATTATTAATTTACGACGTAAGATTGGAGCCTTGGCTTTTTCTTCGACGAGCGTTTTTTAGGAGATTAATTCGGCGAGAACCTGAGCAAAGAGAAAGAAGCAAGGCCTCCCTGCAACCTAATAAATTAATGATCGTGCAGCAAGAGAGAGAAAGAGGAGGGAAAGGGTTAAGAAGAGGTAGGCAGGCAGAGGAGGTAGATGGATGACAATGCAGTGAGGTGGAGGAGCAATGATGGCTTTATGGATTCTTTAATGCGATTCACCGCTGCTCACGTCTCCTCCCTGGGCACGCTGCATGCATGCATGCTGCGGCAGCGGTGGCTCCCACCGGACGGGGATGCATTGGATGTGACCCATGCATGCAGTTTGAAGCTGGCTAGTGACGGTATGTCCGCGCGCTTCTTTGTTTGCGTGCATGGCTCCGCCAAATGCCTCGTGCGAGTCGCGAGCCGAGCGAGGAGATGTGCATGAGCGGAAAGGACATTATTCATTTATGCGCTGCATGCTCCGACAGTGCCCCCTCACGCGCTCAGGGGCGCGCGCGTAGATGCCAGAAGGGACGCAAGGCAGGCATTAAGAGGAGGAATAACTGATCTATCGCCCGTTCCTGCCAATAGAAAGAATATTGACGCGCGCGGCCAATGGACGACTTTAATTTGGTCCATTTAATTCATTTCATCGCATGATGAAGGCGCGCATTATAGTAGTGAATGGGGACAGCAGCAAGGACATGAGGAAGAAGAAGAAGAGGCATGTGGAGTCGGTTTTTAGGGGGACAAAATGAACCAAACTTTGGCGCTCACCCCGTATAGCATAGATCAGGCTCACCCCGGCCCGTAAGTGAATGCCATGCTTTCTGTATCATTTTCTCGCCAGTTGATGACATTGATTGAGGAGAGAGGTTGTATGCATGAGGATGGTGAGGGGCCGATGCCAGCTCAGTCTTGTTAATTTATTTTTGTCCTTGCCTTCGTAGGAGCTCAGCTCGAGTGGGATACATCTTCTTGAAGTAAATCATATATATATATATATATATATATATATATATATATATATATATATATATATATGGTAACATATGCATGTGGATGTCCATAAACTCCCTCAATATTGCTTCATAACTTATCATCTTTCATAACCTCATAATTTATGTCAATGCATGACCATGAGAATTTCAAGATGGTTATGTACCTACAAGTACCATGAATATATTCTTTTCAAAGATGAGAAAAAAAAGGTCAATAATCTTTCATTTTCGTATGCAATTGCATATATAATTTCATAACACAACATGAGACTTCTACTTGTTTTAAATTGCTATAGATAATATC
Organism: Zingiber officinale; assembly: GCF_018446385.1. Lineage (NCBI taxonomy): Eukaryota > Viridiplantae > Streptophyta > Magnoliopsida > Zingiberales > Zingiberaceae > Zingiber > Zingiber officinale. The sequence continues at coordinate 154,521,337 of NC_055988.1, read as the reverse complement.
AAAAAAATCTATAAATCAATATGTTTATATTTTTTTCTCCATCCAAATTATTCACATGCCAAGAAGTTAAATTCATAGTTTTTTCATGCTTTATTAACTATTATCCGATTAACTATTAGTTAATTACTTATTTATATAACTTATAATGTTTCAAAAATACTTTACAGTAATGTGTTACAAAATCATCTTTTGATTATATCATATTATATCATTTATTAATAAATATATATGATGCATGATAATTATTATTAATGATTTAGCTTTCTTTGTATTAGATTTTCACTATGTCTAATCTTTCAAAGTTAATGTTTGTAGCTCTTGATATTTTGAGAAAAAGATTATCTATTGTGGATTTTGGATGGAGAGATTCATTTGGATACAGAGATTCATTTGGATGTTATGGGTTTTGGAGACACCATAAAAGATAGAAATAAGGATTCTTTACAAAATCGTGCAAAAACAATGATATTCATTTATCACCATCTTTATGAAGACTTGAAAATTAAATATTTGACGATCAAAGATTCACTTGAGTTATGGAATAATTTGAAGGAAAGGTATGACTACTATACAATCTTGATTCTTTCAAATGCTCATTATGAATGGATTCATTTACATTTACAAGATTTTAATATGTAAGAATGTTTAGAATCAGCTCAAAATTAAAATTATGTGGTGAAAAAATTACTGATGAAGATATGTTGGAAAAAGAATTTATTCTACCTTTCATGCATCTAACATGCTCCTGTAGTAACAATATAGAGAGATTTGTTTCAAGAAATATTCTGAGTTGATTACATGTCTTCTTGTGGTCGAGCAAAATAATGGGATTTTGATGAAAAATCATGAAACTTGCTCAATTGGTGCTAGACCATTCTCTGAAATGAACGAGATAACTTGTAAAAATGATAAACGACAACATAGAAAAAATTCCATCTTTGCCATGGTCATGGTTATGGTCGTAGACACGGAAATGATCGATTACAAAAAAATTATGATGGTTATAATAAAAGAAACACAACAACTCACCAGAAGTTGATAAATGACAATAGTAAAAGGGTTCAAAGTGATGGTTCTTGTAAAATCTAAACCGCATGAATTCTAAACAATCAAAGTAAGAATTCGAATAGGAAAAACAAGAACATATGAGCATGGATCTTCGTTTCATCGAGAATACGACATAAGGAAATAAATACTGTAATTACAAAGTGTTAGTTAGAGCCCTAGAGCCAATCATTTGATGATTGTTGTATGGACTCGTTGTATCATATTCTTGTATATAAATAAAAGTATTTGTTTTGGTTATTATACTTACTTGTATTGGTGTCAAATAACTAAATATAATAGCATCCTTGAGTAGAAGGTTCTTACCTATATCAATCGATTGGTTGAATCGATAGTGAGATGATATAGGGAACACTACTCTTAATCATTCCTAGTCAAGTATTAACATTCAGGGACAATGTTAATGCGACGAGACTAGCATGTAGGTCAACTCGATGACTTAATCTCACAAGTCATGGATATGGAGATATAAAGTTGACACATGTGTATGCATTGAAGAATGTATACTGAATGACCCGCCATGAGAAAGTATTATGGATCGTTATATGAGTGGCATATACTTTCTCATGTGGCTATTAGTATGACTACTAGTCCTTGGACTTGAAGTCACCATGGTTCCCTACATAAGGAGTTACGTACTTTAGCTTCGTCAAACGTCACCCGTAACTGGGTGGACTATAAAGGCGATTACTGGGTATGTAACAAATTATGCGGAGGGATGTGAGTGATGTAGATGAGATCTATCCCTCCTATATGACGGGAGTGACATTGATATTCTTGATAGAGTGAGACCACGAAGTGCATGGTCATGCCCAAATGAGTCAATATAAGATACTGAACTCATTTGATTAAGTGAGTCTACTTGAAGTTTAAGATTTAGATTGATTAGAGGATGACGCAGTCTATGCCTCACATTGATCAATCTAGATGTCTAGGATAGAAGGACAATGTCATATATTGTGAGGAGTCACAATTAGTAGTCACAAGGTGATGTTGGATCTCAACATTCTTATAACTTTGGTAGTAATGATGTGTTGCTAGATACCTCTTATTACTTATGTTTCTAAATGAGTTTAAGAGCATTACCAACATTATAAGAACCTATAGGGTCACACACAAAGGGCAATTAGATGGAGATTAGGTTCATTTGATGAACATAAAGGATTAGGCTCATGTGATGAACCAAATTGGATTAAGAGTAATTCAAATTGAGCTAATTGAGTTGGACTCAATTTGGTTCATGTGTTAAGTGAGTCTAATTTGGACTTAGACTCATTTAATTAATTTAATTCAATGAATAGAGATTCATTAAATTAAAATTGACTTGAACCAATGGTTAGATTAGATCAACTAAGAGAGAGAAGTGGTCAAGCTTGACTTGACTTGAGAGGAAGATGAAGGGTCAAGTTTGACTTGACCATTTTCCACCTCATTGGTGAGTTGGCATTAAGTGGACTTATGATGATGTGCCACATCATCAAGACCACTTCATGGTGTGCCACCTTATGAGGGAGATCAAGAGTTTTTGACTCTTGAAATTCCATGGAGTATATAAACACTCACTTGAAGGTGGCCGACCACTTTTGTGGAGTTACAAGCTTGAATTGATTTTTCATTCAAGTCATCTTCTTCCTCAAGATCTTCTCTTCTCTCCCTCTCCTCCCTTGGCCGAACCCTAAAAAGGTGCTAGCAGACCTTTTGTTTGGTCTCTCCATCTCTTGCTTGTGTGGATACATATAGAGGAGTATCTACTTTGACACTCTCGAGATCCGGCGAACTTTGGACGAGCGGGATTAAGTGAAGGACTTCGCATCAAGGGTAAAGCTCTTCTCCTTTGTAGATCTAGTTTAGATCTAGGTTAGAAAACTCATACTCGAAGTTTTACGAAATTTTAATCTTTGCACGGATCCGTGGCATGGGAATTTCGAGGTTTCCGCAACGCAAAAAGCGATTTTTGCGGCCCGAAAAATCCAACAGTGGTATCAGAGCCACGTGCGAAGCGAGTATGAGTTTTAATTTGTATTTTTATGAAAATTACAGATCTGTAACTTTCTGTGAATTTATGATTTTTATAGTTTTTATGGGTATTTTTCTCGTAGAAGCGAAGCACAAGTGTTTAGACACTTGTAGGCTTCGACTACCGAGAAAATATTTCCAAAACGACAAGGTTTTGCCCCAAATCATTTTGGGACAGCGGACTAAGGTGCTGTAAGATCGCTTAGGAACACTCGCGATGGTTATATCGTGGGTAGGGGTGCTGCCCCTGACCCCGCAAGGGGATTCATTCCGCGATTGCGCCTGAAAATCGGTAAACGGGACCGCTGGGAATTTTTACTCATAAAAATTATAAAAATTGTAAGAAAATTTACAGAAATTTATAGAAATTATATAATTTAGAATTATGTATTATTTTTGTGATGGTCATGGCCCAAAAGACCCAATTAGATTGGAAATTTATGTTGTAATTCATATTATGGCCTACGTGTCATTTTCTGTGATGTGCGTGTTGTATATGATACGCGACCTACGCGTCGTGCCTTTCCTATTTTTATATTCCTGTTGTAAATAGTTTAGACTCGAATGTAACTCGAGTTTCACCTTTGTAATGTACAAATTGGAGCGGTGGAAGATCCACTCGAGACGGAGTTACGAGGAGGGGGCGAGCAACACAAGGTGGTCAAAGGAAGGAGCTTGAGAAGCTGTTGACCTTAGGTTGACCATCCGATTTTTTCATTGGCTTGAGAAGATCGTAGTAGGGCCATGACTAATCACAAAATATTTAATTAATTGCTTGTGTGTGTATATATGATGCATGCTAGAATAGTAATTAATTAGCGCCTTAACGATTAGATTAGATCTAAATCGCGTACATGATGCGCCCTAACGATTAGATTAGATCTACATCACGTATATGATACACCTCGTCGATTAGATTAGATCTCAATCGTGTCAACTCATAATGCCTACCATGCCGTGATACCTATCACTACCTCGATCACATATTGTTGTTGAATCTACCAAAGCAGAGCAACACATATTATCTTGGTAGGGTACGGAGGGACAATTTTTGGTCCCGCCTATCAACGCATGGGTGAGTACAACTCAATTAGATTGAGTAACTAGTTAACTCAATTGGATCGAGTTTAACTATAGGCATTTTCCAATGGTTGGTATATAGGTCAAAATCACGTTTATACTAACTCTTGGGCGTATTAGCCAAAGCTAACTCGAGTTTTAATATGAATGCGGATCTTAATCCTATAAACAAGAGTTGCATAGAGATGTAATTGGTAATTAGTTACCTACCGATCATACTAAGACTTGAGCGATTTAGTCAAAGCTAACTCAAGGCGTAGTATGATGTGGATCTTGTCCCACATGAATTATAGAATTTAGTGGGAGCATCATTTAATTAAAAGGCATAATTAAATGATTAATAGAATATGATATTTATTTATTTTTCTGTATTTTTCTATTGTAGATAACCATGACATCAAATACGAACTCTTTCTCCCTGCGTTCCGTCCTTGTGAAGGACAAGCTCAACAGAGCAAATTTCCTGGACTGGTACAGGAACCTGAGAATCGTTCTCACACAAGAACGTAAACTGTACGTTCTGGAGCAACCCATTCCGGAGGCACCTCCTGCCACTGCCTCGCGAGCTGACCGTGATGCTTACAAGAAGCATCAAGATGACGCATTAGATGTGTCATGTCTTATGCTCGCGACCATGAACTCTGAGCTTCAGAAGCAACACGAGTTGATGGGCGCTTATGATATGGTTGAACATCTTCGTCAACTATATTAAGGACAAGCGAGACACGAGAGATTTGAGATCTCTAAGATATTATTTCAGTGCAAGATGCAAGATGAGACTCCCGTAGGCCCATATGTACTCAAAATGATTGGGTACATAGAAAACCTACAGAGGTTGGGATTCCCAATTGGCCAAGAGCTGACCACTGATCTGATCTTGCAATCATTGCCAGATAGCTATAGTCAATTCGTTCTAAATTATAACATAAACAAAATTGATAAGCCATTGCCTGAGCTTCTTAGCATGTTAAGAACTACTGAGCTCAACCTTAAGAAGGTTAAGCCCAACTCCATTTTGATGGTGCAAAAGGGCAAAGGCAAGGGCAAGCCTAAAGGCAAAGGAAAGTCCCAGGCCAAGGGCAAAGTCAAGGCACTGAAACCCAAAGGAGGGGTCGCCAAGGATGCTACCTGCTTCCACTGCGGTCAGACCGGGCACTGGAAGAGGAACTGCAAAATCTACCTGGAAGATCTTAAGAAGAAGAGAAGTGAGACTTCCACTTCAGGTATCTATGTTATAGAAGTCAATCTATCTATTTCTTCATCATGGGTATTAGATACCGGATGTGCTTCTCACATTTTAACTAATGTGCAGGCGCTGAGAAATAGCAGGGTATTGACGAAGGGCGAGGTGGACCTACGCGTAGGCAATGGAGCACGGGTTGCTGCTGTTGCTGTTGGAACTTATCATCTATCTCTACATTCTGGGCTTGTATTAGAATTAGATGAATGTTGTTATGTGCCTGCTTTAACTAAGAACATTATATCAGTTTCTTGTTTAGACAAGAAAAGCTTTTCATTTATAATAAAGAACAAATGTTATTCAGTTTATTTAAATGATATGTTCTATTGTAGTGCACCTCTGATGAACAGACTCTACATTCTAGACCTTGAAAACCCTATCTAGAACAAAAGTACCAAGAGGTTCAAGTCAAATGACATGAACCAAACCTATCTCTGACACTGTCACTTAGGTCATATAAATGACAAACGCTTATCCCAGCTCCATAAAAATGGTTTGCTGGACTCATTTGATTTTGAATCATATGAGACATGCGAGTCATGCCTTCTAGGCAAGATGACCAAGACTCCCTTTAGTGGACACAGTGAGAGAGCGACTGACTTGTTAGGCCTTATACATAGTGATGTATGTGGCCCTTTCAATGTCACTGCTAGAGGTGATTATAGGTACTTCATTACATTTACTGATGACTTCAGTAGATATGGTTATGTGTACCTGATGATACATAAGTCAGAATCCTTTGAAAAGTTCAAAGAATTCAAGAATGAAGTACAAAATCAGCTTGGCAAAAGTATTAAGATACTTCGATCAGATCGAGGTGTTGAATACCTTAGCCATGAGTTTCGTGACTATCTAGCTGAGTGTGAGATTCTATCTCAACTCACTCCTCCTGGAACATCACAGTGGAATGGTGTATCCGAAAGAAGTAATCATACCTTATTAGATATGGTACGATCTATGATGAGTCACACAGATCTTCCTATGTATCTTTGGGGCTATGCTCTAGACACAGCAGCCTTCATTCTCAACCGAGTTCTATCTAAGGTTGTAATAAAGACACCATATAGGATATGGACTGGGAGAGATGCCCAGGTGTCTTTTATGAGGATTTGGGATTGTGAGGCTTACGTTATACGTCAAGTCTCGGACAAATTGGGACCCAAATCCGACAAGTGCTATTTCATTGGATATCCCAAGGAAACGAAGGGATATTACTTCTACATTCCCAGTCAACACAAGGTAGTTGTGGCTAAGACTGGGGTATTTCTAGAAAGTGACTTTGTTTCTAGAAAGACTAGTGGGAGTACGTTCGATCTTAAAGAAGTTCAAGATGTGGACCATAGCACTGAAGCCTCGATGGAAGTTGAACTAGAACCACAAAGTATTGTGGATGATGTTGTTCCACAAGGAGTTGAGGAACCATAACCAGTTCAAGTAGACCTACCTCTTCGCAGATCTGATAGGGTACGTCGTCAGCATGAGAGATACTCATTTCTCTTGTCTGACCATGATGACGTTGTGCTCATTGAGGATGAGCCTACCTCCTATCAGAATGTGATGAGACCAGATTCCGAGAAATGGCTAGAGGCCATGAGATCCGAGATGGAATCCATGTACACTAACCAAGTATGGACTTTGGTTGATCCACCCTTAAGGGGTCAAACCCATTGGGTGTAAGTGGGTCTTTAAGAGAAAGACTAACATGGATGGACTTATTTATAAGGGTCGCTTGGTAGCTAAAGGTTTCAAGAAAATTCATGGTATTGACTATGATGAAACCTTTTCTCCAGTAGCGATGTTTAAATCCATTCGGTTCATGTTTGCTATTGCAGCGTACCACGATTATGAGATCTGGCAGATGGATGTCAAAATCACGTTTCTGAATGGAAACCTGCTCGAGGATGTGTACATGACACAACCTGAGGGTTTTGTAGATCCACTGCATACTGGCAGAGTATGCAAGCTGCATAGGTCCATTTATGGACTAAAGCAAGCTTCTCGGAGCTGGAATCTTCGATTCGATGATGCAATCAAACAGTTTGGTTTCATTAAGAATGAATATGAACCTTGTGTCTACAAGAAGGTTATAGGGAACACAGTTGTCTTCCTTATATTGTATGTGGATGACATACTACTCATTGGGAAAGACATCCCTTTGTTGCAGTCTGTCAAGACTTGGTTAGGGACTTGTTTCTCAATGAAGGACTTAGGTGAAGCATCCCGCATTCTTGGCATACAGATCTATAGAGATAGATCTAAGAGATTGCTTGGCCTAAGTCAGAGTACATACATTGACAAGGTACTACTTCGGTTTGCCATGCAGAACTCCAAGAAGGGATTTCTGTCGATGTCACATGGTGTGAGTCTTTCGAAGACTCAAGGTCCCTCTTCTAGAGAGGAGAGAGACCGCATAGATCAGATCTCTTATACCTCATCCATAGGATCTATCATTTACGCCATGCTATGTACTCGTCCTGATGTCTCGTATGCTTTGAGCATGACGAGCAGATACCAGTCAGATCCAGGTGAAAGTCACTGGATAGTGGTCAAGAATATTCTTAAGTACTTGAGAAGGACTAAAGAATATTTCTTGATATATGGAGGTGATGACGAGCTAGCTGTAAAGGGTTACAGTGATGCCAGCTTCCAGATCGACCAGGATGATTATCGATCGCAGTCAGGGTTCGTGTTTTGCTTAAATGGTGGTGCTGTGAGCTGGAAGAGTTCGAAGCAGAACACAGTAGCTGATTCTACGACAGAGGCCGAGTATATTGCTGCATCAGAAGCAGCAAAGGAGGCAGTTTGGATCCGTAAGTTCATTGTCGAGCTTGGGGTGGTTCCTAGCATAGCTGATCCCATAGAGCTTTATTGTGACAACAATGGAGCAATAACATAAGCTAAGGAACCTCGCTCACACCAGCGGACCAAACACATACTACGGCGCTTCCATCTCATTCAAGAGATTATTGAGAAAGGAGATGTGAAGATTTGCAGAATACCCACAGAGGCTAACATCGCAGATCCCTTGACCAAGGCTTTGGTACAGAAAAAGCATGATGGTCACACTAGGTCATTAGGCCTTAGTGCCTACACTGATTGGCACTAGTGCTAGTGGGAGATTATTAGTTAGAGCCCTAGAGTCAATCATTTAATGATTGTTGTATGGACTCGTTGTATCATATTCTTGTATATAAATAAAGACATTTGTTTTGATTATTATACTTACTTGTATTAGTACCAAATAACTAAGTATAATAGCGTCCTTGAGTAGAAGGTTCTTACCTATATCAATCGATTGGTTGAATCGATAGTGAGATGATATAGGGAACACTACTCTTAATCATTCCTAGTCGAGTATTAACATTCAGGGACAATGTTAATGCGACGAGACTAGCATATAGGCCAATTTGATGACTTGATCTCACAAGTCATGGATATAGAGATATCAAGTTGACACATGGGTATGCATTGGAGAATGTATACTGAATGACCCGCCATGAGGAAGTATCATGGATCTTTATATGGGTGTCATATACTTTCTCATGTGGCTATTAGTATGACTACTAGTCCTTGGACCTGAAGTCACCATGGTTCCCTACATAAAGAGTTTCGTACTTTGGCTTCGTCAAACGTCACCCATAACTGGGTGGACTATAAAGGTGATTACTGGGTATGTAACAAATTATGCAGAGGGATGTGAGTAATGTAGATGAGATATATCCCTCCTATATGACGGGAGTGGCATCGATATTCTTGATAGAGTGAGACAACTAAGTGCATGACCATGCCAAATGAGTCAATATGAGATATTGAGCTCATTTGATTGAGTGAGTCTACTTGGAGTTCAAGATTTAGATTGATTAGAGGATGACACAGTCTATGCCTCACATTGATCAATCTAGATGTCTAAGATAGAAGGACAATGTCATATATTGTGAGGAGTCACAATTAGTAGTCACAAGGTGATGTTGGATCTCAACATTCTTATAACTTGGGTAGTAATGATGTGTTGCTAGATACCGCTCATTACTTATGCTTCTAAATGGGTTTAAGAGCATTGCCAACGTTATAAGAACCTATAGGGTCACACACAAAGGACAATTAGATGAAGATTAGGTTCATTTGATGAACCTAAAGGATTAGGCTCATGTAATGAACCAAATTGATTAAGAGTAATCCAAATTGAGCTAATTGAGTTGGACTCAATTTGGTTCATGTGTTAAGTAAGTCTAATTTGGACTTAGACTCATTTAATTAATTTAATTCAATGAATAGAGATTCATTAAATTAAAATTGACTTGAACCAATGGTTAGATTAGATCAACCAAGGGAGAGAAGTGGTCAAGTTTGACTTGACTTGAGAGAAAGATGAAGGGTCAAGTTTGACTTGACCATTTGCCACCTCATTGGTGAGTTAGCATTAAGTGGGCTTATGATGATGTGCCACATCATCAAGACCACTTCATGGTGTGCCACCTCATGAGGGAGATCAAGAGTTTTTGACTCTTGAAATTCCATGAAGTATATAAACACTCACTTGAAGGTGGCCGACCACTTTTGTGGAGTTACAAGCTTGAATTGATTTTTCATTCAAGTCATCTTCTTCCTCAAGCTCTTCTCTTCTCTCCCTCTCCTCCCTTGGCCGAACCCTAAAAAAGGTGCTAGCACACCTTTTGTTTGGTCTCTCCATCTCTTGCTTGTGCGGATACACATAGAGGAGTGTCTACTTTGACACTCTCGAGATCCGGCGAACTTTGGACGAGCGGGATTAAGCGAAGGGCTTCGCATCAAGGGTAAAGCTCTTCTCCTTTGTAGATCTAGTTTAGATCTACGTTAGAAAACTCATACTCGAAGTTTTACGAAATTTTAATCTTCGCACGGATCCGTGGCATGGAAATTTCGGGGTTTCCGCAACGTAAAAAGCGGTTTTTGCGACCCGAAAAACCCAATAGTGGTATTAAAGCCATGTGCGAAGCGAGTATGAGTTTTAATTTGTATTTTTATGAAAATTACAGATCTGTAACTTTCTGTGAATTTATGATTTTTATAGTTTTTATGGGTATTTTTCTCATAGAAGCGAAACACAAGTGTTTAAACACTTGTAGGTTTCGACTACTTAGAAAATATTTCCGAAACGACAAGGTTTCGCCCCAAAACGTTTTGGGACAGCGGACTAAGGTGCTGTAGGATCGCTTAGGAACACTCGCGATGGTTATATCGCGGGTAGGGGTGCTACCCCTGACCCCGCAAGGGGATTCGTTCCGCGATTGCGCCCGAAAATCGATAAACTGGACCGCCGAGAATTTTTACTAATAAAAATTATAAAAATTGTATGAAAATTTATAGAAATTTTTAGAAATTATATAATTTATAATTATGTATTATTTTTGTGATGGTCAAGCATAAAGATATAGCCCGAAGTAGATCTTCTGCTATCCTAGCATCCAGCAAAATCCGAGTCTGAATATCCAATCAGCTCCAGATGATCTGATCTCCGATACGTGAGCATATATCCCTTGGTTCTTTGCAAATACCGCATCACTTTTTTTACCGCTTTCCAGTGTGACGATCCTGGGTTACTAACAAATCTGCCTAACATCCCCACTATAAATGTTATATCTGGTCGAGTACAAACTTGTGCATACATGAGTCTTCCCACTGTTGATGCATATGGGAATTGCTCCATCTCCTTTATTTCAAGTTCAAGCCATGGACACTGCTGCAAGCTGAACTTGTCACCTCTTGACACAGGTGTGTCACCGGGTGCACAGTTCTGCATACTATACCTTATAGGCACCTTTTCAATATAGGGCTGTTGTGAAAGTCCAAGAATACCTCTTGAACGATTACGATATATCTGTATGCCTAAAACAAAGGATGCTTCACCAAGATCTTTCATTTCAAAATTACCAGATAGAAATGACTTGGTTTGATGCAGCATACCATCATTATTGCTCACAAGCAATATATCGTCCACATACAAAACAAGTATAACAAACTTGCACCTCCCACTAAACTTGATATATATGAACTGATCAACAGGGTTCTCTTTAAATCCAAATGAGGTAACCACTTGATCAAATTTCTGATACCACTGACGGGATGTCTATTTTAAACCATAAATGGATTTCTTTAATCTACATATTAGGTGCTTTGAGTCGTTAGACTCAAAGTTCTCTGGTTGCACCATATATATAGACTCCTCTATGTCTCCATTGAGGAATGCAGTCTTTACATCCATTTGATGTAGCTCCAAATCATAATGAGCTACAAGTGTCATGATTATCCTAAAAGAGTCTTTTGTCGACACAGGTGAGAAAGTCTCCTTGTAATCAATGTCTTCTTTCTGAGTGAATCCCTTGGCAACGAAACGAGCCTTATATTTTTTGACATTACCCCTTGAATCCCGCTTGGTTTTAAATATCCATTTACAACCAACGAATTTCTTTCCTTCAGGCAATTCGACAAGTTCCCAAACGTCATTGTCCGTCATAGATTTCAACTCTTCTTGCATGGCGTTAACCCACCTTTTAGGATCAAAGCATTGTTTGACTTCTTGGAGAGATGTAGGATCACCTTCCAACCCTATGTCAAAGTCATGCTCTTGGAGATAAACATAATCATGAGAATTCGTGCTTCTCTGTTCCCTTGTGGATCGCCTTAAAGGCACTTGTATTTGAGGTGGTTGAGGTATTTGCTCATCAATATGAGGCAATACTTCAATTTCAGTGGAAGGTTCCTCCAATTGCATTGGAGATGTCATGGGAATATCTTGGTTCACTACGCTTACTGGATGTGTCATACACATAATGTGCGGTAAGGTAACCATACCGCTACTGATCGCACTAGTAGTAACCGTTCTTGAGTTCAGTTTCCTTTCATTAGGCTTGTAAGGCCTAGCTTCAGCTGGACAACCCCAGACGTGTAAGTGTCTAATGCTAGGCTTCTTACCCGTCCACATCTCGAATGAGGTTTTAGTTACTGCTTTACTAGGTACTCTATTGAGTAGATAAACTGTAGTCTTGAGTGCTTCACCCCACAAGGACTCTGGTAGAGAAGTGAAAGTCATCATATTTCTTACCATGTCTTTTAGGGTTCGATTGCGACGCTCAGCTATACAATTTTGACTGGGTGTACCAGACATGATATATTGAGGCACAATTCCACACTCAGCAAGGTATTTCGCAAAAGGTCCTGGACGTTGTTCACGTGATCCATCATATCGACCGTAATATTCACCTCCACGGTCGGATCAGACAGCTTTAATTTTCTTACCTAGTTGAAGTTCAACCTCGGCTTTGAAAATTTTGAACATATCCAAAGATTGTGATTTCTCATAAATAAGGTATAGATAGCCAAATTTGGAATAGTTATCTATGAAGCTAATAAAATATGTGTGTCCATTCCAAGATGCCTTAGGGAATGTCCCACAAATATCCGTATGTATTAATTCCAAAACATCACTACAACGGCTAACCCCCTTATTCTTTTTGTTAGTGTTCTTCCCCTTGATACACTCTATGCAGACATCAAAGTCTGACATATCAAGAGAATCAAGAATTCCATGTGACATTAATATTTCTAGACGTTGTTTGGATATATGTCCTAAACGTCTATGACACAACATGGAAGAATTCTCATTAGTCAATTTACGTTTCATACCTATATTATGCATTATCACGTTGTCAACTATAGGAGTAAATGTATTCAATTTATAAAGTTTATCAACCAAGGAACCATTGCCAACCAACACTGAATTAAAGAAAATATTGAAAATTCCATTTCTAAATGAATAAGAATAACTTGATTTGTCCAAACAAGAAATTGAAATTAAATTCCGTCGAAAAGACGGTACAATAAATGTATTTTCTAAATCCAGAAAGACATTGGTTCATAAACAAAGCTTAAAAACACCAATCGACTCGACTTTAACCTTCTTTCCATTTCCTGTATAGATGTATCTTTCACCATCAAGCGGAAGTAGGCTCCTGAGACAACTTTGCATAGTGACACTTATGTGAGTAGTAGCACCGGTATCTATCCACCAAGTGTCAGTGGTTACAATAGCTAGATTGACTTCTGAACTAACAAAATTGAGAAAACTCTCAGAATCTGCAGTTTGTTTTCCTTTTCCTTTGTTGTTGATCCTCTTTCGTTTCTTGTTCGTACTTTGAGAACCAGATGCTAAGTGAGTACTCTCAGATGTCTCAATCTTTAGTCTCTCCTCCTCTTGCACACATTGGGCAATAAGCTCATTCAATGTCCACTTTTCCTTTTGAGTATTATACGATATCTTAAAAGGAGTGAACTGTGCAGGCAGAGACATCAAGATGAAATGCACTAACATACCCTCAGACATATCTAGTTTTAGTGCTTTCAGACTTGTCGCTATATTGGACATCTCCATAATGTACTCCCTTATGTTTCCTTTACTATTATATCGTATGGTTACCAACTTCGTAAGAAGTGTGGTAGTCTCGACCTTTTCATTTGAGGTGAATCGGTCTGCTAATTGGTCTAGGAAACTCTTAGCATCTTCTCCCTCCGTTATTGAGCCCTTTATTGGTGTCAGTATGGAAAGCTTCATGATACTCAGATACATGCGATTTGATTTCTCCCACAACTAAAATTCAGCCCTCTGCTCTATAGTGCTAGCACTGGTCAGAGGTGCGGGACGATCATTCCTTAATGCATAGTCTAAGTCCATGCATCCTAAGACTATGGTTACGTATTCTTTCCATTCAGCAAAATTTGAACCAGTTAGTGTTGGGATGTTATTAATGCTGGCAGTTACAGATTGCACTGAAATTAAAGAGAGAAATTTATTTAAGCTCACGATTTTACTAAAGTCAAGAACATATTAAGTAATATAAAATTATGCAAATAAAATAAAATTTTAAATGCATATAAATTGACTCTTTATGAGATACCAAGTACAACATAATGTGTCTTCCTTTGAGCCGACGCATTATTTGTTAGCGATACTCTCTAATATAACTCAAACTTTAATTGGTCACACAATGTGTCTTCCTTTGGGCCGACCCATTGTGCGCATAATATGATACTTTATATGAGTTATATTTTGGTCCATAGCTTACAACAACCTTAATCGGCCACATAATATATCTTTCTTTGGGCCGACATATTTGTGCATGATCTGAACAAAATAATATTTTGTTTCATAGTTGTAAGATACCTTATGCATATATCTGGCATAAAAGTAATCTTCCTTTGGGCCGATTACTTTTAGCATAGATATACGTCTACCAACACAAAATGTACTAAACCTACCTAAGACACCTTCCTTTGGGTCGACACATTAGTTCAACTTAGTAGTACATTGTGTGGATAGACTCAAGTAAATTTTAGGATCTTAATTTGAAGAGAAATTACTTAATCAACTTTAACAATGTTAAATTAAGCTTATTAATCGATTGATACTTTATGGTAATTGATTGGTATGATCCAATCGAAACCTACTCTATGTGACTACATGATTATGCATAGAACCTTTTCTTAAGAAGTTAAAGTTTCGAGTTCTATAATTATAATTAAATAGTATTAAATTATTTAATACTATTTAATTTCTTTTTCATGCATTAAAAAAAATTTAATGCATTTTTTTTATAATAAAAAAATGTAACTTTTTTTTCTTCTTTATACTGTTTTAACGAAACAGCATTATTTTTTTATTTTAATTCTGTTCGTTTTTTTTAATTTTTTTTTAACGAAACATGAAAAAAATGGGAAAAATTCCTTTCCTTTACAGTTTCGTTGAAATAGTAATTATTTTTTTATTCTTCCTTTACTGTTTCAATGAAACAGTAGTTTTTATTATTATTTTTTTTTCTCGAGACTGTTTCGTTGAAACAGTTGCCTTAATGAAAAAAAACTTAATGGACAGATGAAAATAATAATAATAATCTCTAATCGATTAAAATAATTCTAATCGATTGATAATTAATATAGTCATAAGTTTAAGACTATTTATTGATTGAAATTTTCAATTATTTCTATTCAAAATTTTAGACTCGATAATTGATTGCTTGACCAAAATAATCAATTGAATCATCATATTTTTATCTAAAATTAAATTGAATAGTGACGAGTTTCACTGTTCTTCGTATTCTTCATATAAATATGAAAAACTCGAAAAATAAGTTTATCCTAATTTTCTCTTATATGATTTTCGACGATTAAAAATTTGTATTAACTAGGAAAGACTTAATTTAGCATACTGATCCTGTTCGAACCAAGAGTCAACGAACGCTGGGGATGCGGCGCTCCCTGCTGGATCCTCGAGTGCTCCGGTGAACCTGCAGCAAAACCGAGCCGGGAGGGGTGTCCCGGCGATGGCCCTCCGACGCTCAAGTCAGGTAAGCTACGATGAACAAAGTGGCTTCCTAAATCTCAGAATACGTACCTCTCCGGCGAAACCTGAGGTTCTTTATATAGAGCTATGAAGGGTCTGGGCACACGTACCTAGGTACATAAGTGTCTTCTGTCTTTTCCTAGGTATGCGGCTGTCAGAAAGCTTACCTGTCCTTTCCTAGGTATGTGGCTGTCAGAAAACTTACCTGACCCATATCGCTACAGTCAAAGCATGCCCTCGATGGGACAGCAGAATCCCCTGTCACAAGATTTGGAGCATGACACACACATGAAACCTACCGGTTGTCAGAGGAGAAATCCTCGGGTCTTTTTCCTTGCTCCAAACTTGTCGTCCGAGCGGACAGCTCCCTCAACATCCGACCGGACATACGCAATGGTTTACCTGTGCTTGGTGGAGGCGAATAAACAGGGGCGCTTTATGACTGTGACCGGTCAAAAGGTCAGCTCGGTCCGTGACCTTTTTAACTGAGCGTCGGAACCCCGATTTGACAGGGTCTTCCAACTATAAGTGCGAGCTGGCCGGACCCTTTCGGGTATTCGATTCCATCGGGCGGCCGGCAGTCCGGTCGGGCCGGCCGTCTACGGTCGTCCGTCCGGTCGGACCACACTCTCCTCGGATGAGCGGTTGCTCCGGTGACTTTAACTTGGCGTTGACTTTGCCTGAAGGGGGGGGCCCGCTCTTACTACCGGATCACTTGCCTCCCCTTCAAGTCTAGTCGAGGGAGGCGAATAGTCCGACTGACTGGACTGTGAGTCTAGCCGAACGGCTCCTCAACGCCAATACTATCCGCTCGGTCAGCCGTAGAAATATCCTTGAATGAATCAATGATGGCCTTCACCGGATCTCCTCGCGTTTTGCGCCAATCTTCGCCATCAAGGCCGATCATACCTTCATTAAATGCTCCGAATGATTGACTGCCACGTGGAGCAAGGCCACCAGAGTACGGAGGCGGTTGCATGATATTGTGATGTGATCGAAGCAGTTCGAAATAAACGGCTAGATGTGTGCTTTGATTCCCGTGACCTGGATCAAACGGTGGAGACCGCCCGGCCCTCACCCTATAAACTCTTCGTTTCCTTTTCACCTTCACACGCCTCCATTACCTCTACTGCTGCTCTCTGCGCTATGGAGCTCCGGCGATCTTGTTGCTGCCCTCTGACGCTCTCCGGCGCCTCTCCTCGATCCATCTCCCTCCAGTAAGGTTTTAGAGCTTTCCTTCTTCCTTTTCGGTATCGAATTCGCCTTTCTTCCCCTAGCTCCAGTCTTTGAAATTCCATTTCTTCGTCTTTGAGACTTCCTTTTTGCTTTCTTCTGTCTGGATCATGGCCAGTTCTTCTCACCCCGAAGAACAATCCCTGGGCCCATGGTATACCACCATGCGGTCCCGTTTCGAACAACGGGATTTTGATATTTTGGCTGACAATTTCGAAATTCCCGAGGATTTCGAAGTTCGCCTAGCTGGTCCCGCCGCTTGGCCACACCGACCGGTCTGCGGTTCCCCGTGCATCCTTTCATAGTAGACGTTTGTAATTATTTTGGCGTGCCGCTCGGAAGTTTAGTACCAAATACCTTCCGTCTCCTCTGCGGTGTTGTCGTTTTGTTTAAGATCCATAACATTCCCCTCCGCCCGGAGGTCTTTTTTTATTTCTATTATCCTAAACAAGCCGAGCCGGGCACCTTTATGTTCCAAGCTCGGCCTCCTGGTCTTCTTCAATAAACTACCCACTTCCAATAAACATTGGAAGGACTATTATTTCTACATCCGCATGCCCGTCGGCCGAACTTCCCGACCTAGTGGCGGTCGGTCTACCTCCTACTCCCGAGTTGAAGAAATTCAAGACCCGGCCGGATTATCTTCATGTACTACGGCTTGACATCAACAAACTTCTTCACGAGGGAGTGATGTACATTTTTGGGCTGAGTCCTATACGGACCCCACTTCCGACCGGCTTCGGTAAGAATTTTGCTTGGGCACTTGCTTTAATTGCTAACTGATTTCTTCTTCTTTTCATGCAGCTGAAATCGTCATGGACTCGGTGATGTCCGGCGTTCTAAAGAGAAAAACAGCGGCGCTGGAGGCCGCGGCGGCTAAGGAAATGGAGGCGCTGGGCATTAAGCCGGTCGGTTCACACGAAGGAGAGAGCGGCACCCAGGCTGAATCGGCCACTCCGACCTCTCAACAGCAGGCGGCCAGCGGAGCTGCCCCCTCCAGGGAACCAACGGCCACCGAGGAAGGATCCGTTCGGGAGGAGGAACAGCCACTGCCTAAGAGGCGCCGGGTGGAGACTCCGCTGCGCTCGGCTACCTCCGCGGTCCAACCCCCCGACCGGGCCGCTGCGACTGCTAAAGGCAAGGCGCCAGTGCCCGAGACCATCTCGTCCGATCGGACGCCTTCTGACTGGGACGAGCTGCCTACTCCGGTTGAGGCTACTCCGGTCGACACTCTCCCCCCTGCTCGCCGTTCAGTCCAACGCTCGACCGTCCATTCGCGAATTTCTGCGCCAGCTTCTGATCCCGGTCGGGCGATCCCTGGTCACGGCCGCACAATACGAGTTACTCTTCATCTTCCAACTGAAGAGTTGCTACCAGAAGCCGACCAGCCAACCGTGCCCGAGCACACCATTACTTTGAAGGGGCCCCTCGCCGAGATGTGGGCCGACGCTCGGGCGCGCGTAGCAATGATCCCCCTCCGGAACTTAGCCAACAGCCACATGCAAGCGGCTACGGGGGTAAGCTTGTTGAAGTTTTGTCATAATATTTCCGCTCGGCTTTTGACAACTGCGCCTTCTTGCTTCAGAGATGGGTGGAAGAGATAGCAGTTTCCAACCGCCTGGCCATGGCAGACGAAGAGATAAGGCAACTAAAGGCGGCAGGTGGTCCGAGCGGCTCCCAAGGCCCTTCCTACTCCGAGCTGCAAAAAGAGCTGAAGAAAGCTCAAACTCTGCTGGCTGCTGAGCAGAAGAAGACAGCTGACCAGGCCCACGCCCTAGCCGAGTCCGAGCGACAAGTCAAGTCGCTTGACACAAAGATAACTTTGGCCACTACTCGGAAGAACACAGCCATCTCCGATCTGGAGAAGAAAAACGTGGAGGCCCGGGGCCTGGAGTTGAAGATAAAGGAGCTGACGGAGCAGCTCGACCGGGAGAAGGCAGGCCGCTCGGCCGATGCGGAGAAGATTGAAAGTCTGAATGAGGCCCTCACAAGCTCCCAGGCGACCTTCAAAGAATACCAGGATGCTGAGCCGAGCCGAGTCGCCGCTCTCCGACAAAGCCACATTCGATCGCCCGAGTTCTCGGAGAAAATTTGCGAGCGGATGTACTCGGCTTTCGACTTGGCCATGACGGCTACTATGACCTATCTGAAGTCGAAGGGCCTTCTTCCAGAGACCACCAATATTCCGGCCGGCGATCAAATGGAGCTCTTGAGCAACATTCCGAGGGACCTCTACGACTACATTGAGTAATTCTTGTAATTTCGCCGCTCGGCTGAACATGAATCTTTTTTTGTACTTAGGCCACTCGGCCTAAGGTTTTTAATTTTAATGAAATGTTTTCCTTTCATTAATACCGGTGCTGTCCACTTGCTAATACCGGTGCTGTCCGCTCGTCCGCTATCGCCCCTTTGGCCTTCGAGGTGCATTCTTGAAGTATTTTCCCCAGCCCTTCCGTGCGACCGAATATCATTCTGTGTTGCTAGCAAGACTCGCTCGTTATAGGCCGACCAGAACCTTTTATACCTCGAGTCTGAGCGGAACTTAGCGTCGGGTTAATATCGGCTGCGGGTGATTGCCGTGTCGACGATATTCCTCTCGGATTATTTTTAGACGCCGGCGCGGCTCTCGATCTTTAACGACGGAGCTCGTCGGCGCGGATGTTTATAGCCGGTCGGCGCGGCTCTCGATCTTTAACGATGGTGCTCGTCGGCGCGGATGTTTATAGCCGGTCGGCGCGGCTCTCGATTTTTAACGACGGTGCTCGTCGGCGCGGCTCTCGATCTTTAACGACGGTGCTCGTCGGCGCGGATGTTTATAGCCGGTCGGCGCGGCTCTCGATTTTTAACGACGGTGCTCGTCGGCGCGGATGTTTATAGCCGGTCGGCGCGGCTCTCGATTTTTAACGACGGTGCTCGTCGGCGCGGATGTTTATAGCCGATCGGCGCGGCTCTCGATTTTTAACGACGGTGCTCGTCGGCGCGGCTCTCGATTTTTAACGATGGTGCTCGTCGGCGCGGATGTTTATAGCCGATCGGCGCGGCTCTCGATTTTTAACGATGGGGCTCGTCGGCGCGGATGTTTATAGCCGATCGGCGCGGCTCTCGATTTTTAACGACGGGGCTCGTCGGCGCGGATGTTTATAGCCGATCGGCGCGGCTCTCGATTTTTAACGACGGGGCTCGTCGGCGCGGATGTTTATAGCCGGTCGGCGCGGCTCTCGATTTTTAACGACGGGGCTCGTCGGCGCGGATGTTTATAGCCGATCGGCGCGGCTCTGGATTTTTAACGACAGGGCTCGTCGGCGCGGATGTTTATAGCCGGTCGGCGCGGCTCTCGATTTTTAACGACGGGGCTCGTCGGCCTTCAAGGCTAACTCCTTACCAGGTCGAGCGACCTTGGCCTTCATAACTTATCTCGCGCTTGAACAGTCTTTGTGCCCGGCCGAACGGCATGGGTCATTTGCTTGCGAACCTAATCGGCTGGGAGGCCTTCACTTATTCGGGTGCTTGGCTCGGATAATCCATATGCCCCTTTTACCCAGCTTGGAGAACGTACTCCTGGCCGAACGGCTCAGGGTCTGCTTCGAGCATTTTGGCTCGGATAATTTATCTTCGGCTGAGCGGTGCGGGGCCTTCTTTCCTTGATGACGATGCCTTATATTCGTTCTTTTGACTTTTCATCTCTGCATTTCAAGTATTCAGTCGAAAGACGTACACAGGATGATTTACATAGGCACACCTTTCACCCCGCCCGGTAAGGCTGGAGGTGGTTTGCGATCCACGGCCTATCTAGCTGCCGACCGTCCTCGTCTTCCAAATAATACGCGCCCGAGCGGAGCTTCTCGGTGATTTTGAAGGGACCCGCCCACGGAGCTTCAAGCTTGCCGACGTCGCCTACCGACTTGACTTTCTTCCAGACAAGGTCGCCGACCTGGAATGATCGGGGAACGATGCGCCGGTTGTAGTTTTGCTTCATTCGTTGTCGGTACGCCATCAGCCGAACGGATGCTTTGGCACGCTCTTCGTCAACCATATCCAGCTCCATATTCCTTCGCTCGGCGTTGACTTCATCATAACACTGGACCCGGACGGACTCTACGCCGACTTCAACTGGAATGACCGCTTCACCGCCGTACACCAGATGAAAAGGTGTAACGCCCGTTCCTTCTTTAGGAGTCGTCCGGATGGCCCATAAAACACCCGGCACTTCATCCGGCCAACTTCCTCCCACGTGGTCGAGCCGAGCGCGCAGAATACGGAGAATTTCCCGGTTGGCTACTTCGGCTTGACCGTTGCTTTGGGGGTAAGCCACGGACGTGAAGTGTTGCTCGATGCCGTAGCTTTTGCACCAATCTTCCAGCACCTTCCCTGTGAATTGCCGCCCATTGTCGGAAACCAATCGGCGAGGGATACCGAACCTACAGATGATGTGTTTCTATATGAATTTTTTGACCATCTGTTCGGTGATCCTGGCTAGTGGCTCGGCTTCTACCCATTTGGAGAAATAATCGACCGCTACCAGCAAAAATTTCCTTTGCCCGGTCGCCATTGGAAATGGACCCACAATATCCATTCCCCATTGATCGAACGGACATGAAACGGTTGATGCTTTCATCTCCTCTGCCGGTCGGTGAGAGAAATTGTGATACTTCTGGCATGAAAGGCACGTAGATACTGTCCGAGCGGAGTCCATTTGTAAGGTCGGCCAAAAGTATCCAGCTAGCAAAATCTTCTTGGCTAGTGATCGTCCGCCCGGATGTCCTCCGCACGATCCTTGATGTACCTCCTGGAGGATGTAAGCCGAATCTTCCGAGCTCACACATTTCAACAATGGGCGAGAGAAAGCCTTCTTGTAGAGCTGATCGTCGATAAGGGTGAACCGACCGGCCCTCCTCCTGAGCAGCTGGGCTTCCTCCCGATCGGCCGGTGTGACTCCTGAGCGAAGGAACTCTATAATGGGTGTCCTCCAGTCGCTGGGAAACGTAAGGCTTTCCATCCGGTCGACGTGCGCTACCAGCAATACTTTCTCAATAGGTTGCTGAATGGTGACTGGCACTATAGAACTTGCTAGCTTGGCCAAGTCATCTGCTGCATGGTTCTCCGTTCGGGCAATTTTTTGAATAAGGACCTCTCGGAAAGTGGCTCTGAGTTTTTCAAAGGCTTCAGCGTAGAGCTTAAGCCGAGCGCTGTTAATTTCAAAGGTACCAGAAAGTTGCTGAGCGGCCAACTGTGAATCCGAATAGAGAGTCACCCGACCGGCACCCACATGCCGGGCTGCCTGTAATCCGGCTATGAGGGCCTCATATTCTGCTTCGTTGTTGGTAGCTTTGTAATCCAGCCGGACGGATAGGTGCATCTTCTCTTCTTGGGGTGAGAGCAGCAATATTCCAATCCCACTTCCGAGCCGAGTGGAGGACCCATCCACATATATTCTCCACATAGCTTCCGGCTCTGGCCTTTGCACTTTGGTCACAAAATCAGCCAAGGATTGGGCTTTGATCGCCGAGCAGGGCTGATACTGGATGTCAAATTCACTTAATTCTGTCGTCCACTTGATGAGCCGTCCGGACGCTTCTGGATTTAACAGTACTCTTCCGAGTGGACTATTCGTCCGGACAATGATGGTGTGAGCCAAGAAATACGGTCGAAGGCGCCGAGCGGCTAGAACCAAAGCAAAGGCCAACTTCTCGAGCCCGGTGTACCGAGATTCAGCATCTTTTAAAATGTGACTTAAAAAATACACCGGCTGCTCTTCGCCGCTTGCCCTCACAAGTGCTGAGCCTACAGCATACTCAGTTGACGACAAATAAATATAAAGTGACTCACCCCCGATCGGCTTGGCTAACACTGGCAGAGAATTAAGATATGTCTTCAATTCTCCGAACGCTCGATCGCATTCTTCATCCCACTGGAACTTAGTAGCCTTGCGCAGAATCTTGATGAATGGAAGGCTCCGGTCGGCGGTTTTGGAGATGAATCTGGACAAAGCAGTTATCCGACCGGTCAACCTTTGCACTTCTCTTGTATTTCTTGGGGGCGGCATGTCTTGCAGGGCCTTCACCTTGCTGGGATTTGCTTCGATTCCCCGCTCGGTCACTATGTACCCCAAGAAACACCCTCCTTTAGCTCCGAACAGGCACTTCTGGGGATTTAGCTTGATTCCATATTTGCGCAGCGTTCGGAAGGTTTCTTCCATATCCTTGAAAAGATCGGCCGCTCGGGCGGATTTAATAAGAATGTCGTCCACATAGACTTCCAGATTCCGCCCGATTTGCTCCCTGAACACCTTGTTCATCAAGCGTTGATAGGTGGCCCCAGCATTCTTTAATCCGAACGGCATCACATTGTAGCAATACGTGTCGTCGGCAGTCACAAAGCTAACCTTTTCTTGATCTTCGCGAGCGAGCGGTACCTGATGATAGCCTTGGTATGCGTCGAGCATGCAAATCAATTCACAACCGGCTGTAGAGTCCACCAGCTGATCTATCCGGGGCAAGGGATAAAAATCCTTGGGGCATGCTTTGTTTAAGTCCCGAAAGTCGATGCAGACTCTCCACTTGCCGCCCGGCTTGGAGACCAATACCACGTTGGCCAGCCAGCTCGGGAACTGCACCTCGCGTATGTGGCCGGCCTCCAGAAGTTTTTCTACTTCCGCCTGGATGATGGTATTCTGCTCGGCGCTGAAGTCCCTTTTTCTCTGCTTCACTGGCCGAGCGTCCGGTCGGACATGCAACTCATGCTGCGCTAGGCTCGGCGAAATTCCGGGCAACTCATGTGTCGACCAGACGAAAACATCATGATTTCGTTGGAGGCATTGGATCAGCTCCTCCTTCTGCTCCTCCTCCAGATCAGAAGCGATAAAAGTCGTGGCCTCCGATCGGGTCGGATGGATCTGAACTTCCTCCTTTTCATCGTAAATTAAAGCAGGAGGTTTCTCGGTTATGGCGTGTACCTCAATTCGGGGCGCCTTCCGAGCGGAGCAAGCCTCTGCTCGGACCATCTCTATATAGCACCGCCGAGCTGCTAGCTGATCTCCACGTACTTCTCCTACTTTGTCCTCCACGGGGAACTTTATCTTCTGGTGGAAAGTTGAGACAACTGCTCGGAATTCCCCGAGCGCCGGTCGTCCCAAAATAACGTTGTAGGACGAGGGAGAGTCGACCACCACGAAGTTTATTGTCCTAGTTCTCCTGAGCGGCTCCTCTCCCAGTGAGGTAGCCAGCCGGATCTGTCCGACCGGCTGAACTTCGTTGCCCGTAAACCCGTAGAGCGGGGTCGTCATGGGCAGCAGCTCGGCACGATCAATTTGCAGCTGATCGAACGCCTTCTTGAATATGATGTTGACCGAGCTCCCTGTGTCAATAAATATGCGGTGAATAGTATAATTTGCTATTACCGCTTTAATGAGCAGAGCGTCGTCGTGGGGCACTTCTACTCCTTCCAAGTCTCCGGGACCGAAAGTGATTTCCGGTCCACTTGCCCGCTCTTGGCTACAGCCGACTGCGTGGATCTGTAGCTGCCGAACGCCCGCCTTTCTGGCTCGGTTGGAGTCTCCTCCGGTCGGCCCTCCAGCAATAACGTTGATCTCGCCCCGGGAAGTATTACTCCTGTTTTCCTCTTCCCGAGTGGACGGTCGCGACCGTTCTCTGGACGCCCGGCGATTCTCCTGTCTTGGAGATCTGTGCCGATCGGGTGTCTGTTGATGTCGCCTTTCGGTGCGGGGCCGGTCGGCTTCATGGGTCCTTTGTCTCCTGTCGATGGGAGGAGACCGTCGTTCGGCTTTCCTGGGAACGGGATTGACCACGAAGGGAAGACTTCGACAATCCCTCGTGTTGTGCGTATCCGTCTGGTGGAAGGTGCAGAACATAGGGGTCCACCTCTTCTTTGGCTTGGGCCGAGCGGCAGCCACTTCTTGTACGTGCGATCTGGTGTGGGGGGATCGAATTGCTTCGGCTCTTGGTCCCCTAGGGGGCTGCTGAGCGGCGTGCTATTTTCGCTCGGCATGAATAGGTGCCCGTTCGGTAGGAGTTTCCTTTTTCCGGGCGGCTTGTGCTTCTTCCACGTTTATGTATTCATTGGCCCGGTGCAACATATGATCATAATCTTGGGGCGGCTTTCGGATGAGCGACCGGAAGAAGTCCCCGTCCACAAGGCCTTGCGTGAAGGCATTCATCATCGTTTCCGATGTGGCTGTTGGGATATCCATCGCCACTTGGTTGAATCGCTGGATGTAGGCTCGAAGCGATTCTCTCGACTCTTGCTTGATGGCAAACAAGCTGACACTTGTCTTCTGATAACGCCGACTGCTGGCGAAGTGGTGGAGGAAGGCCGTTCGAAAGTCCTTGAAGCTAGTGATGGATCCGTCCGGCAACCTCCGAAACCACCGTTGGGCCGATCCCGAGAGAGTTGTAAGGAAGACGCGGCACTTTACTCCATCTGTATATTGATGGAGTGTAGCTGTGTTATCAAACTTACCCAGATGATCATCCGGGTCCGTTGTTCCATTGTACTCGCCGATCGTCGGAGCCACGTAGTGCTTGGGCAGAGGGTCTTGCAGCATAGCCTCCGAAAATTGGCGATTGATCCGCTCGGGGGAGGAGTCCGCTCGAGGAGCTTTCCCCTTCCTGTCATCCCGCCTTGGCCTTTCATCTGAAGAAGATCCTCTATCTCTTCGGGCTGGTATGGCTTCAGGGGTGCGAAATAAGGCCCGGTGGAATGCGACGGTGGCCGGAGGTGCTTCCGCTCGGCCACCTGACGCAGATGTTGCTTGTTGCTCCGGCCGCTCAGCCGTGGCTTTCTGTTTCTGCTCCACAAATTTGGCGGCCCTCATCTCGACCAGAGCGTTGAGTTCTTCTGTTGAAAGCGCCACCGTGTGTTGTCGTCCAGCCTCGTCCATTATTTTGGTTCGAATGCAGGAACGTTCCCACAGACGGCGCCAATTTGATCCTGTTCGAACCAAAAGTCAACGAACGCTGGGGATGCGGCGCTCCCTGCTGGATCCTCGAGTGCTCCGGTGAACCTGCAGCAAAACCGAGCCGGGAGGGGTGTCCCGGCGACGGCCCTCCGACGCTCAAGTCAGGTAAGCTATGATGAACAAAGTGGCTTCCTAAATCTCAGAATACGTACCTCTCCGGCGAAACCTGAGGTTCTTTATATAGAGCTATGAAGGGTCTGGGCACACGTACCTAGGTGCATAAGTGTCTTCTGTCTTTTCCTAGGTATGCGACTGTCAGAAAGCTTACCTGTCCTTTCCTACGTATGTGGCTGTCAGAAAACTTACCTGACCCATATCGCTACAGTCAAAGCATGCCCTCGATGGGACAGCAGAATCCCCTGTCACAAGATTTGGAGCATGACACACACGTGAAACCTACCGGTTGTCAGAGGAGAAATCCTCGGGTCTTTTTCCTTGCTCCAAACTTGTCGTCCGAGCGGACAGCTCCCTCAACATCCGACCGGACATACGCAATGGTTTACCTGTGCTTGGTGGAGGCGAATAAACAGGGGCGCTTTATGACTGTGACCGGTCAAAAGGTCAGCTCGGTCCGTGACCTTTTTAACTGAGCGTCGGAACCCCGATTTGACAGGGTCTTCCAACTATAAGTGTGAGCCGGCCGGACCCTTCCGGGTATTCGATTCCATCGGGCGGCCGGCAGTCCGGTCGGGCCGGCCGTCTACGGTCGTCCGTCCAGTCGGACCACACTCTCCTCGGATGAGCGGCTGCTCCGGTGACTTTAACTTGGCGTTGACTTTGCCTGAAGGGGGGGGCCCGTTCTTACTACCGGATCACATACAAATAACAAATCGACGAAAACCTAAACTTTATTGCCAATGAAAACGATAAAACAGAACCTTCGCTCTGATACCAATTGATGGTTCTTGTAAAACCTAAGCCGCATGAATGCTAGACAATCAAAGTAAGAATTCGAATAGGAAAAACAAGAACATATGAGCATGGATCTTCGTTTCATCGAGAACACGACATAAGGAAATAAATACTGTAATTACAAAGAACCTGAATGCAGCGGAATTGTCATGGTTCTTCGTGCAAAGCTCGTCGATCCAACAATCCTGCGGAAGAAGAAGAGGAGAAGAAGGTTGGCCTTCCGAAGGAGTAGGGTTGACGCCGCCGGATTCTCTTCGTAAATGGGGAACGAAGAGACGTCTCAAGATTCTCCTAATCCTCTGGGGACCAACCCATTATATAGTGCACATTTATTATCAGTTCATCAATGATAATAGATGTGGGACTATAAATCCATATATACTAAACATCTATTATCAGCAAATAGATGATAACAAATGCGGGACTATAGGTTCTACACATATGAGATCCACATTCAATTACCCGAAACCCACTAGACATAAGTTAGATCACTTTCAAGGGTTCGGATTGTATTCACGTGTGCAACTTACAAATAAGCCCACCAAATAGGGATAATTTTATCCAACATAAAGTGGATAAGATAATGATGAAAAGAGCAGAAAATTCATGTTATAGATGTGACATGAAAGGATATTGGTCACGTACTTGTCATACGCCAAAATACCTTGCTAATCTCTACCAAGTCTATTTAAAGGGGAAATTAAAAGATATAAAGACAAATATTGTCTTTCAATACAATAACATAATTTTTGGTCCTTCTATGACAACACATTTTCATATTTCTGATTTCTTTACGGATCCTGATGGAGGAATAAACAATTTGATCGGAAATAAAGATATGTATGGAAATGTCTAAGATGATCAAATATTTTAAATTAAATTAGTTTGTTTGTTATTATGTTTCTTTAGTAATCATTTAGTTGTTTCTCATTATGTATTTCTTTTGTTTTAATGAAGAATATCATAGCTTTTGGATTCAATAATGGAGATTTGTACCTTGTTGATAGTGCAACGACACATTCTATATTCAGAAAGAAAAAATATTTTTCTTATTTAGAAATTAGTGAAAGTAATGTTAATACAATATTACAAATATTATTATAGGTTTTGAAAGAGCTAATATATTATTATTTGGAAGAAAAAAAGTTTTATTGATAATGTATTGTTCTCTCCTAAGTCCCAAAGAAATTTATAAAGTTTTAAAGATATTCACTGAAATGGATATCACATTGAGACACATGATAAGAATATTGAATATTATTAAAAAAACATAATAACAAAAGAACTAATTTATTTTAAAATATTTGATCTTCTTAGACATTTCCATAAATATCTTTTGTCCCGGGATAGACAATTAGCTAGCGCATGATGGTGTTTCTACCATGAAGTCTGGGCGTCAAATCTTGGCTAGTAGCCATGTGTCTGTCCTCCCCTATGCGCTATTCAACAATACAAGGTTAGTAGTCATCCATGATTTACCTCTTTTGTGTTGGTTTGGGGATGAGCCGACGGAGGTGTCGGGGTAAGTAAATCACCTTTTGCCACCATAATGAGAATATTGAATATCTCTATATTGCAAAATTAGTGTTGGGTAAGAAACACGTATATGAAAGATTACCTGTTTTCTCATCTGATTTGTACTACACAATAACATATGCGGTAGAAACAAATGCAACAATAAATCCAAAGTTTACCGACTCAAATGATTTTATACTTTAGTATGATCGGTTGGAACATCCTAGTTTTATAATATTTTAAAAAATTATCAAGAATTCATAGGACACCCAAAATCTTCAATTTAATAAATTCTCATATGCTACTTATTCTCAACGAAAACTTATTATGCGGTCGTCACCATATAAAGCTGGAATTAAATCTCCTGTATTTCTAGAATTTATACAAGGTGATATATGTGGGCCTATTCACCCACCATATGGACCATTTAAATATTTTATGGTTATAATTGATGTCTCTGCAAGATGATCTCATGTATGTTTATTATAACTCGTAGTCTGGCGTTTGCAGGATTGTTCGTCCAAATAATTTGATTGAGAGCACAATTTTTAGAATATTCTATTAAGAAAATACATCTTGATAATGCTAGTGAATTTACATCCCAAGTATTTAACGATTGTTGTATGTCTATTGGGATAACTGTTGAACATCCTATTGCTTATATCACAAAATGGTTTAGCTAACTCATTTATCAAACACCTCCAATTAATAGTTAGACCTTGATTATGAGAACTAAGCTCCCTAAATCCATTTTGAGACATGCTATTTTGCATCAGCGACACTTATACTTATCAGGCCAACCAGTTATCATATATTCTCCTCCTTATAATTGACTTTTGGTCAACAATATAATATATCCCATTTGAGAATATTTGGATGTACAATATATGTGTCAATGAGTCCACTACAACACAGTAAAATGGGACCCCAAAGGAAATTGAAAATATATGTTTGATATGATTCTCCTTCAATTATAAGATATTTGGAACCAATGGGGGAGATGTCATTACGATACAATTTGTCGACTGTCACTTTAATGAAATAATTTTTCCAAAGTTAGGGTGAGAAAATAAAGAGTTTTCCAAAGAAGATACTTGGAATGCATTATTATCACAATTTGATCCTCATAGAAATCAATGTGAACTTGAAGTAATACATTTGCAAAATATTACAAATGAATTGCTTGATGCATTCACTAATCTGAAAAGAGTGACTAAGTCACATATACCAACTATTAATGTTCTGACTCATATTGATGAAACAATTAAACAATCAATTAATGAGACTACTACTCGCATAAAGTGTGATAGACTGATTGGTTCTAAAGATAAAAATCTTTGAAAAAGAAAAGGAGCAACTAATCAAGATGTTCATTTTGAAACGACTCAATCTCCTGTAGAGATGACTAACATATATCACTATTGATAAAACCCTAGAAGAAGGCCTAGATACTTGAAAATAAAAAAAGAGATCTCAATAAATTATATGAGGATGGGGAAGAAATTGAATTGATCAAAATTAGTTGTCGATAATAAATTCACATACAGTGTAGCACTTGATATTGTTTATGAAAATGAGGATTAAGAACCTAAATCTATTGAACAATGTGGTAGTATGCATGATTGGCCAAAACGGATAGATGTAATTCAAGAGGAATTAAACTCACTTGCAAAACATAAGGTTTTTGGACCTGTAGTCCAAATACCAAAGGTGTAACCCCTTAGAAACAAATGGATTTTTATACAAAAGTGAAATGAGAAAAATAAAATAATAATATATAAAGCTCATTTACTGGAACAAGTTTTTCTCAAAAGCCTGATATTGATTATGAAAAAACATATTCCCCTATAATGGATGTAATCACATTTCGATATCTTCTTTGCATGACAATACAAGAAAAGATTGAAATGCATTTGATGGATATAGTAACAACTTATTTATATGGAAAACTTGAAAATGATATTTATATGAACATTTCTGAAGGGCTCATGATGCAACAACATCAAGTTCAAATTTTAAACATATTTATTCCATTAAATTACAAAGAACATTGTATGGATTGAAGTGATTTAGACGTATGCAGTATAAACGTCTTAAGTAATTATTTGGTGCAACACAAATATCAAAATGATCCAATTTGTCCATGTGTCTTTATAAAAAAAGATGGACCAAATTTTATCATTATTGTTGTATATATATGTTGATGATTTGAATGTCATTGGAAGTATCGAAGAATTTCTAAATATAGTTGATATCTTGAAAAGGGAATTCAAGATGAAAGTTTTTTTTAAAAAAATGAAGTTGTCTTGGATTACATATCGAATATTTTATAGATGGAATTTTTATCCATCAATCAACTTATACTCTAAAGGTCTTAAAATAATTTTATATAAATAAAGTTCATCAATTAAGTTCCTCGACATTTGTTTTCTTGCTTGATGTGAACAAAGACCCTTTTCGACATAGTTAAAATGGTGAAGAACTACTTGATCTTGAACTACCGTATTTAAGTGCATTGGTGCATTAATATATCTTATTAATAGTACAAGACCAGATATAACATTTGCTATAAATTTATTAGCAAGATATAATTTTTCTCCAACACATAGGCATTGGAATGTAATTAAATATATATTTAGGTATCTTCAAGGTACCATCAATTTGGGCTTGTTTTATTCTAATATGTCTACTTTAGAGTTAATTAATTATGCAGATATAGGATATTTATCTGATCCACATAAAGATCAATTTTAGACTGATTATTTATTTACATACGGTGGAACAACTATATTTAAGGGGGCAAGCGGGTGTTCCCTCCCATTGCCACTCTCCCTTTTCTCTTTTACAAAAGGCCCCTCACTGGGCTTTACAAGCAAAAGCAGGAAAAGAAAAAATATTTTTTTTTTCAACTTCTTAAAACTTTTCTCCTTTGATTCTCAAGTCGTGCATTGCAGATCAACCGAAGTCGTCAAATCTTTTATAAATATTCACAATGCGTCAGTAAATTTTTAAACCTAAACCTTATTTTTTTTTTATTTTTTTGTTGCTTAGAATTTTAACATTAGGATGTTATTTGTTAATTAGGAAACGATCACATCCTAGTGCTAGCCCCTCGACTGCTAGTACAGACCCTAGGTTTTCCATTGATGAACTTAGGATTAGGTTTTCCTCTACTATATACGTTCATTTACCTTATAGATATTTAGATATTTACCTTCTAGATATTTAGATAGAAACTTTTTCATGCGATCATGCATTCCATCTACAGAAGTTATTGACTATTACAGCTTGTAGCATTTAGTTTATTGTTCTAGTTCAGTCAACATAGGTCTGTGTGCTAAGCTGTATAACAACCTAGTTAGAGTCAATAATTGTACCTACACCACTAGGTCGCCAGTATGGATATTACGTTATCCCTATTATTCAGGACTTTTTGGGATGGCGTCCATCCGCATGTCCCTTCCAGTGCTACCCCCCTCAAGATCCATCATTTGGCGATCCCTACTCACATATCACGCTCGATATAATCTATTCATATTTTTTTTTGGGTCAGCGTACACTAACTGTAACCTTATTTAGATCTGTCACCCTTAGAGTCCAAGATTATGCCCTTTATAGGGTCCTAGTCATATGCATTTTGCCTCTGACCACTCTCGACATAGCGATGATGTGTCCTTTTCATTCATTTCTCCTTTATGCATTATGCCATAGGTTAAATATAGACATTAGTTTGTACATATTTCATACCATCCTATATTTAGCTGGTATTACCACTAGCCGATGGGCCCACATGCCCTATTACTACATTTTGATCTCTTGTATAGCCTCATTGGGCATTAATGTCACCACAGGTGATGTCAGAGTCCTAAATGAGTTTGATATGGTAGGTGCTAGGAAATTCTCCTTAGCCGGTGTACATATAGATGATGAGGGTGTCCTATCTTTGAGGAGAGAGGCCCAGCACCAGCTTGACCTAATCGCTCAACCTCCACCTGATCCGGCAGCCCAACCCCAGCCTAATCCTATGGCCTAGGATCAGCCTGATCCAGCTCTAGGAGAGGAGGCAGAGCTAGATGAGTACATCACTAGTCTCTTTGGAGTACTCGCACCTCCAGTCCCTCATACTTTAGATGACAAAGTTACTGAACTTGAGTCATCTATGACGAGTCTTCGCCAGGAGGTCTCTGATCTTCGATGGGAGAGCTAGACTCGTCATACTGAGTTGATGGACTTATTACGCTCCTGGGGTTCTGACCCATCTTCCTCGTCTTTGTAGTAGTACAGTCTTTGACTACTATTATGTTGTCTTTGCTTGCTTGCTTTTTCATATTGACTTGATGTTACTTTACTCTTACTTCAATTACTAGTATTCAGTTTCTATTTAGTTTTTTTTTCACTTTAGTTATTTGACTTGTTGTTGTTTATTACATTATGACTTTATTATGCCCTTATTATGTTATCATATTAAGGGAGAAGATTTGTTTAGACAATTTAAAAATAATTTTCTTTCCACTTTAAAAATCTTTCTTACTTTGAAAATCTTTCCTTATTTTTTAAAAAAAGTACTTTAAAAATTAGTCTTAAAAAGTTATTTCTTTAAATTACTTTGAATTTTTCTTAGAAAATGTTTCTTTGGTTTTTTACTTTGCAGATATTTGCTTTTTTCAAAAGATTTCTTAGAAATTTTTGTAAAAGTTTTGGAAACAAATTATTTAGAACATTTTTTAAAAAAATTACCTTGAAAAATATTTTAAAATACTTATATCATCTAAAAAGTTTGTATTCAAAACCGTATTTCAAAATCTATTTTAAAAATTACTTAAAAAATTTATTTAGAAATTTTCTTGAAAATGGTCTGCAAAAATACTTTAGAAATTATTTGAAAAATAACTTTAAAATATTTGAAAAGTTATTCCTTTTGAAATATTTGAATACTTATGTGTAAAAATTTTCTTGAAAATATTTACTCCTCCCTCAAATGAACCTGAATTTTATCTTTATCATGTTTTTATTTAAAAACATCACTTGCAATTTTTTTAAGTAGTTGGTTTTCAAAACCTTATTTCAAAATTCATTGAAATACTTGACAAAATTATTTGAAACTTGCTTAAAGAATTAAGATTGCAAAATCCTTTTTACTAAACCTTTATTTAATTATTTATGCTTTATGCATTTATTTTTTGATATATGTCAAAGGGGGAGGATAATAGGTTAGGTTAGAAAAATCAACTCACTTTAAACATTTCATGCTTAATGCTTACTTTATTGCTTTATTAGATTTTTTTCTAACTTTAACCCAAGTTGTCATTACATCAAAAGGGGAAAATTGTTGGTGCAGGTTGCACTAATAATTTAGTTTTGATGTGTGACAAATAGGTTAAAGTTAGTTGTATTATTTGTCTAACATTTCTACCAAGTGTGCAAGAGTTGACTGGTCTGAAGGACCTGACACTAGGTTGAAATCCAGCTAGATCTACAAGACCTGATAGCTGGTGGGAAGTTTAGATAGGACCGCAGGGCTCGATATCTAGCGGGAAGGCCGGTTGGGTCCGCGGGACCTGACAATCGGCAGAAGTTCAGTTGGGTCTGCGGACCTGACAATTGGCGGGAAGATTTGGTGGGTCAAAGGCAAGTCAAGTGATTGCATTTGGTAAGTAAAGGTAAGCAACTGGAGGAGAGATCTAGTGAAGATGCGTTCGCCGTTGAGGAAACTGTAGGTATCGATCCAACTTAGGTCCATTTGGGAAATCTAAGTTGAGATCTTGATTAGATCTTGGTCTCGAGGAGACATGATCAAATTACTATTCTAGTCTACTGAGTTGTACTAACTCTATTTTGTAGGATGAACCTATTTTTGTTGCCCATGACTAACCATTTTTTGTAGGAAAAGAGGAGCTGAAAAAGGAGGTCCAGGCGCCCCGGACCAGTCTCGCCCGGGCAGGTGCCTGGGGCACCATAGCGATCCGAGCGCCCGGAGTCGGTCCATGCGCCTGGACTGTAAAATTCATCCACAAGCTGATGTGGAGCATGTCGACTGACCGAGTCACGTGGTCTAAGCTACCGGAGGGTTTCTATGCGCCTGGAATGAGCCTATATAAAGGCCTTTGACTAGGAGCTTCTAAACAACAACTACTACAATTTTCTCTATTATGTGCGGCTCCGAAAAAGTTCCGACGACACTGAAAGGCTGCTCTAAAGTTCAAAGAACAAAGAGCCCTTCAGATTTCCTTTCTGTGCTGGTAACATTATTCAGTTCAGTTCTTGTAACTAATTCCTGTAATACATTTATGAACTAATAGTGGATTGGCCAACGAAAGCACTCAACGAGTGTGGGTCTTGGAGTAAGAGTCGTTAAAGGCTCCGAACTAAGTAAAACTTGATTTGTTAGCATTGTTTCCTTTTCTTCCACTACGTACTTCGATTCATTCTCGATTTTCGATGATCACTATTCACCCTTCCCCCCCCCCCCCCTAGCGTCTTTTCGATCTTACATGATAAATCTAGACAGGTACGATTGGATCCGTTTCAAGTCATGTGGGTTTGTAGGAAGTCCAAAGGTTACATCCATTACTTATTTAGAGCTCTCCGAAGGTGCTATAATGTTATGCTAACATTCAACTAGAACGTGGTCCTAGTGTTCGAGAAATCATATCCACGTTGGGCCTGATTAGGGATCAAACCAGGCCCATAGTAGTGCTGATCTCCCTAGGCCTGGGTCGGTACGGTATACCGTACCAAAAACCGAGTACCGTATATCGTACCGAAACATTCGGTATTCTAAAAAATAATACCGATACCATACCAATATTTCGGTATACCAAAATTCGGTATATTGAAATATCGGTATGGTATCGGTAAAATACCGTCATACCGTCATATAAGAAGAATTCTTCATTTTTTATATTTGTTGCTAGTTTCAAATAAAAACAGGACTACAGAAAATAATCTTATATATTTAATTTGATTTCACTTGTATTATTTATGATATGATTTGGTCAGAACCTTCAGAATGATTGCACTCAAGAAGAATCTAAAGTTACATATTTATACAAGAGACAACCGGTACAAGCAATAGCCGAGATTTGATCATCTTGGTACTTTGCCCATGGCTGGCTCGAGAACCCGCGAGGTCTCGAGGCTGGCAGCAACCAGTTCGCAAGTGTTGCTACACTGCCTGCAAGACTCTGAATGAAGATTAAGCTTTCTCTGTACCACAGTTCTAGTATTACATTGATATAGATATGCACAAGCACAATGATTATGAAAAATATCACATATGAAAAATCTCATAAGCAGATATAATTGAATACCGCAACGCTTATTGAGACTCAACTTCCCAAGTGAACACACATGGTAAGACTCAGAACTAATAATGCTTATCACTTAGTGTGGACTTCGCATACAACATAAAATCACGAAAAGATTTCTCGGAAATCCAAATTGTCAACAAAGCAAAAATTCATAAAACAATGAATATAAAATTCATAGTCGGACACCTCAATGACTCAATATTCTATAGTAAAACTTCAATAATTCAGTGTCGGACACCTCAATATCTATATTTCTATATTGAAATAATTAACTTTAACAAAATACAGGAGGAACATACATGCTAATACCCATTATTAAAGCATTCTTGTGTGACCGGAGTCATTAAGTATATTACACAAGCTGACAAGCACCTATATAATGAGTTTGTGGATAATTGATGAATCAATCGTTGATTTTGTTAATAAGTTTTTCTTAAACTTTCAGAGAAATGTGCTAACCCACCATACATTCAACAAGAACACCAGTAACCTACGGCAATCTTTCTGAAGAGAGTAAACTAATTAGCTTTAACTCACATACCTCAGACATAACATAAAAATCCATGGAATTGCTCCCAACCCAAGAGAGAAGGAAACGACAAAAGCCTATGAGAAGATAAACAATAGATTAGGGATTACAAAACAATGACTTCTGTTACATAAAATGATAAACTCACAGCTGACGTATACATACCACAAGTCCAACCAAAGAAAGGATGCTCATTACATGGTATGGATAAGATTCTTGCAAAAAGACTCCCTGTTATCAATAATTACAAAAATTTTAAAAATTATTGAAATAAGTATAAAGGATGTCTGATCACATTAAAAAGGAACATCAAGTTATGCCACAGAACAATCATGGCAGAATCAATTTAGTAAATTGACTATTGCCAGACTAACCTCCAGAAAAAAAACAACAGAAACTAGGAGAAGGCTTAGTGTCATTCGCCCATTCCTGCAGTGGAGATCTGCAACCAGATAAGATTTTCCATGTACATTATTATTACTTTTAAAATAGATGCATAAAAAAGGTAATTTATGTCGCATAAGCTTATAAGAAGAATTCTTCGACCAGCTCTGTCTGTTAACCATGTGGTAACACCAGTAGCAACCACCTGGAAGATAGTTGATGTCCCTTTGGTAAGAAGATGAGGACACTAAAACTTTAGGATATTATATTAAAATCCTGAAATGAGATTCAAAATGACTACCTGAATAGCTCTAAGGCCACATGTGGCAAGGTCACTATTTGTAATCCCTGTTCAAGAATAAAAATCCAGACAAAATTGGACATGTTTGAACTCAAAGAAGGTTTAGAGGTTTACCATTACGTGGGCACATATATGCAGATTGACATCAATTTGTCCATATATATTAACAAATGTAAACCCCATTTCTTAACAGTTCAAAGTATATAAAATTCCAATTAAAAAAATTCTAGAGTAAATTCGACAGGATGAAAAATATAATAAGATTGACTGTTGATGAATGAAATAAAACATTTCAGATTAGTGCAACACTAAATGACTATCAAATACATTTTAGATTAACCTGCAATACTTCTTGTAAGCCACTGTCAACTATATTCTCACTCAAGTATAAATCTCATGAATGCAGAATATAAATATAATTCATAAACCATCAAATATCTTACAACATTAGTGTTTCATGTAAAAGTCAAAACTCAAAATAAGTGTCACATCAAATTTATCACAAGTTGTAACACTAAATAACTATTGCTTAGACTGCTTAGTTACAAAAAAAAAGTGTCTGCAGATTTTTTGAAATTCCAACGTCTCAAAAGACCTGCAAAAGTTAAAAACTATAATTTAGTTACAAATATTAGAATTTAAATAAGAAAACATAAATGCAATCTTACTAACTATAATTTTGTTGAAACTCTAAGTCTCTAACATCTCAAAGGACCTGCAAAAGTTACAAACTAAATTTAGTTACAAATATTAGAATTGAAATAAGTAAACATAAATATAGTCTTACTCTTAAAGTTAGACCAAAGTGGAGGGGGGAGAAGATGAAGTGTTTGCACGGTCTTGACTGACATTTGCATCTGTTAAAAGAAACATTATTATTTGTTAGATTAACAATGATATAAATATAAACTTAATTTAATAAAAAATGGTTACTTTTTTCAATTTCTTCAATTTCCTTATATAGTTCAAGGTCATCATCAGTTGGATCTTTCCAAAAAGAGAACTCCTCCGCTCTTAGCCAATCACTAGTGCATACCAATGCCTCTACCATTTTAGGACTCAAACTACTCCTAAAAGGATCCACAATTCTTTTGCCCAAACTAAAAGCTGACTCACTAGCAACGGTTGAGCATGGAATTGAAAAAACATCCTTGGCAATCATTGAAAGGATTGGGTACCTAGTTTCACTTCCTTTCCACCACTCCAAAAGATTGAAAGATTGATTAGATCGTTTTTCAATCTCATCGGCCAAGTACTTATCCACTTCATTGGATATCTCTTGAAGTTGCTCTTCTTCATTTTGTGCTTCCACATCATCAAACAATTCATCACAAAGACCACCACTAGGTCCACCACCACCACTAGCGCCGCCATATCCATCATCACACTCTATTTGCATATCTTGACTCTCAACATTCAATATATCATTTATTCCCTTGTACTCCATCCATAAAGTTACCAAGCTTTGTTTGACACTATCAACAAACTCTTTGACACTTGTAGGAGTACCTCCCAATTTTCTGACGATGACTTTCATCATTTGAAGTTTGTTTCTCGGGTCCAAAATATTACCAATAAATATCAAAGGGTTAATGTTATTCCAATTTCCCCAATACTTGTCAAACTTTAACTTCATTGCACATGCTACCTCTTTAAGAATTGGATTTGAATCATCATGTCTCTTTCTATCAATCTCAACTTGTAGTGCAATCATGGTTTGATAAAGCAATTGGGAGGTAGGACTTTTTGATGCACTTAGCTCCAAAGTGGCATCATAAAACTTTTTCAGAAAGTGTACAAAAGCCTTTGAAATCTCCCAATCATCAGCATTTGGAGGCCCTATCCTTTCTTTACCCTTATCATCTTTTTGACGAAAATAATTCATAAAGGGCAACCATTCTTCAGTCATCCTTTCAAACACCCTTCTATACTTTAATGCAACTTCAAGCATTTTATAAGTTGCATTCCACCTTGTTTTGACATCCATAGGTACTGTTGATGTACTAGAAAACTTGGCTAGTATGGCAAACTCCCTAAATTTATTCAATCTTGATGGGGAAGAATGAATAAAAACAACTGCATTCCTTATAGCTTTAATTGAAACATTAAGCTCCTTCAAGCCATCCTTAACAATTAAGTTAATTATATGACAAGCACACCTCAAGTGCAAGTATTTCCCTTCAAACAACAATGAATTTTCAGTTTTCATTCTTCTTTTCAAGTAATCAATTGCAGTGTCATTAGATGAAGCATTGTCAACTACAATTGAAAATACTTTGTCTATCCCCCAATCTCTTAGACAAACCTCAACCATCTTTCCAATTTCTTCCCCATGATGACTAGTGATTTTTGTGAAGTTAATTATTCTTTCATGTAGCTTCCAATCACTATCCAAGAAGTGAGCTGTCACTACCATGTAATTTATGTTTTGAATGGATGTCCAAGTATCAGTAGTGATGCTTATCCTTTGGTTGCCAATCACAC
Source organism: Zingiber officinale (assembly GCF_018446385.1). NCBI lineage: Eukaryota > Viridiplantae > Streptophyta > Magnoliopsida > Zingiberales > Zingiberaceae > Zingiber > Zingiber officinale. The sequence continues at coordinate 154,481,922 of NC_055988.1, read as the reverse complement.
TTTGTATCTTAGCCTTTTCAACTAAGAAAATATCATAAACCATACTTGCAACTTTCTTTCGATCAGGAATTCTGAATCTTGGTTGTAATTCATGTAATAATTCTACAAACCCCTTCCCTTCGACAGTCCTAAAAGACACTTCATCGACAATCACATATCTCGCCACTTTTAATTCACATTTTTTTTGATTAAAAGTATGAGGAACCAATGCACTTCCTTGCCCCATAGTCTCATTCGTCAATATAGTTTGACTCTTATCATCCCCCCGTGCTTCATAGAGCGGACTTGACTTACACCTCTTTACTAAGTGGTTTTTTAACCCACTAGTACTTCCGTAAACTGTTGGGATCTCAACTTTGCAATATTTGCATGTCCCTATTTGTTGTTCTGTTCCATCACTCAACTTCCTTGATCCCTTTATACAATGCTCCCAAAATTTACTCCTGATATGTCTAGGAGGCTTCCTTGGTCGTTTTTCAGCAGTGGACTGTTGTGTTTCAGGTTCAATTGTATTTGATGTTTGTGATGAATTTTGGAGAGTATTAGACTCCATCCTGAAAGAAAACTAAGATAATAGTATTAACTGCCAATTTATTCGATATATCAACATGAAACTAGAAAGGAATTAAATCATACTACATGAAGAAGATTTAATAAAAACTATCAACCTTTTAAATCAAGATAACATGTAATAGCAACTCTGTTATCAAAATAATTACACACTAATTATAAATGTAAAGAATAGTTGCTTATTTTAAACATTACAAATGCATTATGCATGCAGGACAGCAGGAATGCGAATCCATAAGACCATAAGGCCATAAGGGAAAAGAAATGAAAATATTAATGTAAGTATAAATATGGTTCTTTCAAGAAAAGAGACATTAATGTAAGAATTATAAGTTAAGCAGAAGCTCTAGTAGTAGAACTGTAGAAGAAGAAGCTCTATCTATTTTGATTGATTTCTATATTTTTCATTTAATTAGTTTGGACAGTTTACTTATAAGAACAAGAGATGTGATTTCGGACCTGAATATGCAATATTGAAGCTTAAACCAGCAGATAGTGATCCCAGAGTGGTGGCTCGACGGAGACTCGTCGAAATCTTGCCGGAAATAACTAAACGCTAGCTGGAAAAATAGGGGAAACATTATAAACGATGGGAAGCAAAACGAACAGCAAACAGTGGTGATTTTACATAATCGTGTTAGATTCGTCGATGGAAACTAAGCATTATGTTAACAAGGAACATAAAAAATGCAATATTGTGCAATCAAAAAATAAATCAAATCTCCCACCTGGCAGCAAAATCAGTAAGGAAAAAAAGGAAAGTTAATCTCAGTGTAATGTATCCCAATACAACAAAATAGGGAACACTAATTGCAGATCGGGTTTCCACACTCGTAGATACAAACTGTGCTCTTATTCTAAATTACAATCATCAGATAAAATTGCATAGCCAAAGGGCCCAAACATATATGCTTCAATCCTACTAAAAATACTATAAATCCACCAAAAAGATGAAAATAAAACTCACCGGAAAATCGAACAAGAACTTGCCCAAGTCCAGCACAGCTCTCAGAACATACTTGGTGCTCGGATTTCTTCAGACTCGGTGCTTCTTCTCCGGCGACTAGCGCGATGGTCGGATGCTCAAGATGAAGAATCGTGACTGGAGTGACAGCGCGTGGTGGTCAGCTGCGCAAGGAGAACCTTGACAGGCTGTGGTCGGCTACTCGGCTGTGCAAGGAGAAGAACTGCGGCTGCGCGCGATGATCGGCTGCCAAGAAGAATCGCGAGTTGCGACGGTGGCTGTGAGCGAATAGCGATGGTCGGCTACGCAGGACGGCAGGAGAAACGTGAAATAGGTTTGGGAAGACTGAAGAGTTAAGGCCTTAGGGTTTGGTTTAGGAGTAATTAAATAATTAAATTAATATAATTAATATATGGGTTGTGTCGGTATTTTGGTATACCGAAATAATGTAAATCGTTACCGTTACCGTTACCAAAAAATTCGGTACGGTATCGTACCGTACCGAATTTTTCGGTATACCGAAAAATACGGTATTTCAGTATTTTTTACGGTACAGTAATTCGGTATTTCGGTATTTCAATATTTTTTTCCAGCCCTAGATCTCCCGACACCATTCTCGCATTTGTTCCTTGAACATGTTCATGATCATACCTTTACGGATAATTGAGAAGTAGAGGCTGAAACACCTGCTGCACCTTCTTGCGTCATTCTAAAACAAGAGTATAGATGACAAACAACCCCCTAAACTCGAATGCAAAGAGTCAAAGTATGTGGATTTCGTTGAAAACCCTAGTGAGTTGCCGCCGTCTGAGAAAGACACAAGAAAATACTTGCGAATATTTTTGGTGTGGGATAATCTCGCCAACTAAACAGAATGTCAAATTTTTGCATTTGAAGACTTGAGAAGAGATTTGATTTGCAAATGCGGAGAGAGGGAGGGAGAAAAATGTTGACGCCGTTGCATGCATTCAAATCATCGAAATTATTTTAAAATTAAAACATTTCAAATGTGGCTCGGATGCATTGATAATAACATTTGAAAAGTAGATGTTGGTAGGAGGGATGAACAGGAAGACTAAATAAATTGATACGTCCTTTGGTAATTATAAAAATATGGTGCGTCTTTTAATAAATTTCTAAATTTGCCGACGTCGTTAATTTTTCATTTTTTTTCTTATTTAGACTAGTATAAGCTTATGTAATAATTTTTACTAATATAGGCACAAGAATTTCACAACCATACTTTTGTATTTCCTAGTCCTTTTTAGAGTGTTTAATGTTTTTTTAAAAAAAACTTAGATCACCATAGATCCATATATAATTTATTAAAATATTATATATCTATAAATTAGTTAAATTTCATAAGAAAACACTCTTCGTGTTTCCCATATACTTCAGTCATTATATATCTTACGTTTCTTACTTAGTTAAAATCATTACATAGATCTATACATATTAGAAAAATAGATACTACAATGATTTTAAAATTTCTAAGAAACACTTAAATGTCTATATGTGGAATTTGAATAGTTTAAATCTATATAATATTTTAATAAACTTATGTGAACCTATACTTGTCAAAATTCACAAGAAAATACTTTATTATTATTTTTAAATCCTTTATAGTTATTTAATTTTTTCAATATAAATTAGTATAGGTGTATATAATAATTTTAGTAAAACTAGTATATGCATTTTACGAGTAAAAAAAATAACCAGGGCATATCAGTGGAAAAAGGAAATTAATAGACAATAAAAAAAATAGCATCAAATCGACAATCATAAAATCTTTAAAATATATACGGATATCTTGAAAACTCATGAAATAAAAGATAATTTTAAGTTTTGATTTATATCAATAAAATAAGTAGCATAAAGAACTAAACACCATTTACTTAATTTATCTCATTTGATTAACTGTTATAATTCCTTGTATCAGTTTGTATTAGCCTCATGCACATAGTCGAATTAATACTCGGTGGTAGATTATTTTAAGAGAATATAAATTGAATTTCTAAGGGAATAATAGTCATGATTTATTTTCTTTATCAGGTGCCCATGACGAGTCACCTTTGCCACTTGTATCAGCTTGTCCCATCATTTTTGTGATGACAGTATGCTTAAAATTGGCTAGTATAAAATAAATAAATAAATAAATAAATAAATGATGTAAAATAAATTATGTAGATGTCCATAACCCTCAATGATTTTATAAACTCCCTCATCTACATAACATATCATCTTTTAAACTCCTAAGTTATATAAATTCATGAGGAGTTTCAATATGATTATGTACCTATAAATACATATGTATATTCATTTTAATGAGTAAGAAAGAAAGAGGAAGAAGAGAAAGGGTTAATAATATTTTCTTTTCATATGCAATTGCTTATATAATTTTATAACATGTTATCAGCACGAAGAGCTCTACTTTTTCTTTTAAATCAATTATAGGTAATATTAAAAAAAATGTATAGATATATTTATATATACATATTTTTTTCTCAATCAAAATTATTCACATGCCAAGAAGTTAAATTTATAGTTCCTTTATCATTTGTTAACTATTATCCGATTAACTATTAGTTAGTTATTTATTTGTATGATTTGCAACGTTTTAAAAATTTTACAATATTTTACAGTTAAGTATTACCAAATCATCTTTTGATTATATCATGTTTTATCATTTATTAATAAATATATATGATGCACGATAATTATTATTAATCATTTAGTTTTCTTTGTAATAGATTCTTACTATGTCCAATCTTTCAAAGTTAGAGTTTGTGGCTCTTGATATTTCGGGAAAAAATTATCTATCATGGATTTTGGATGCGGAGATTCATTTGGATGCTATGGGTCTTGGAGACACCATAAAAGATGGAAATAAGGAATCTTTACAAAATCGTGCAAAAGCAATGATATTCATTCGTCACCATCTTCATGAAGCATTGAAAATTGAATATTTGACAATTAAAGATCCACTTGAGCTGTGGAATAATTTGAAGGAAAGGTATAGCCATTATAAAACCGTGATTCTTCCAAATGCTCGTTATGAATGGATTCATTTACATTTACAAGATTTTAAATCTGTAAGTGAATATAACTCAGCAATGTTTAGAATTAGCTCAAAATTAAAATTATGTGGTGAAAAAATTACTGATGAAGATATGTTGGAAAAAACATATTCTACATTTCATGCATCTAACATGCTCCCGCAGCAGCAATATAGAGAGAAAGGTTTTAAGAAATATTCTGAGTTGATTACATGTCTTCTGGTGGCTGAGCAAAATAACGAGCTTTTGATGAAAAATCATGAGATCCGTCCAACTGGTGCTAGTCCAATCCCTGAAGTGAATGAGATAACGGGTAAAAATGATAAACGACAGCATAGACAAAAATTTCATCATGGTCGTGGTCGTGGCCGTGGCCGTGGTCGTGGTCGTAGATACGAAAATGATCGATCTCAAGAAAATCATGATGGTTATAATAAAAGAAACACAACAACTCACCAGAAGTGGGTTAACAATAATGTTCACCAAAAGTAGACAAATGACAATGGTAAAAAGGTTCAAAGTGGACAAGATAATGACGAAAAGAAACCAGAAAATTCATGTTATAGATGTGGCATGAAAGGACATTGGTCACGTACTTGTCGTACATCAAAATACTTTATTGATCTCTACCAAGCCTCTTTAAAGGGCAAGGCAAAAGATATAGAGACAAATGTTGTCTTTCATGACAATAACACAATTGTTGGTCCTTCTATGACAACACACTTGGATGTTTCTGATTTCTTTGCAGATCCTGATGGAGGGATAGACAATTTGACTGGAAATGAAGATATTTATGGAAATGTCTAAATTAATCAAATATTTTAAAATAAATTAGTTCATTTGCTATTAGGTTTTCTTTTACTAATCTTTTAGTTGTTTCTCATTATGTATCTCTTTTGTTTTAATGAAGAATATCATGACTTTTGGATTCAATAATGGAGATTTATGTCTTATTGATAGTGCAACGACACATTCTATATTCAAAAAGGGAAAATATTTTTCTTATTTAGAAATGGGTGAAAGTAATGTTAATACAATATCTGGTACTACAAATATTATTGAAGGTTCCGGAAGAGCTAATATATCATTATTTGGAGGAACAAAATTTATTATTGACAATGCATTATTCTCTCCTAAGTCTCAAAGAAATTTGCTAAGTTTCAAAGATATTCGTCGAAATGGATATCACATTGACACATATGATGAGAATATTGAATATCTCTATATTATAAAATTAGTGTTGGGTAAGAAACAGGTATATGAAAGATTACCTACTTTCTTATCTGGTTTGTATTACATAATAATATATGCAGTAGAAACAAATGCAATAGTAAAACCGAAGTTTACTGATTCAAATGATTTTATACTTTGGCATAACCGATTGGGGCATCCTGGTTCTATAATGTTTCAAAAAATTATCAAGAATTCACATGAACACCCATTAAAGAACCAAAAGATTCTCCAATTTAATGAATTCTCATGTTCTGCTTGTTCTCAAGGAAAACTTATTATGCGGCCTTCACCATTTAAAGTTGGAATTGAATCCCCTGCATTTCTGGAACGTATACAAGGTGATATATGTGGGCCTATTCACCCACCATGTGGACCATTTAAATATTTTATGGTGCTAATTGATGCCTCTACAAGATGGTCACATGTATGTTTATTATCAACTCGCAACCTGGCGTTTGCGAGATTGCTCGCCCAAAATAATTCGGTTGAGAGCTCAATTTCCAGAATATTCTATCAAGAAAATACATCTTGATAATGCGGGTGAATTTACATCCCAAATATTTAACGACTATTGTATGTCTATTGGAATAACTGTTGAACATCTTGTTGCTTATGTTCATACACAAAATGGTTTAGCTGAATCATTTATTAAACGCCTCCAATTAATAGCTAGACCATTGATTATGAGAACTAAGCTTCCTACATCTATTTGGGGGCATGCTATTTTGCATGCAGCAACACTTATACTTATCAGGCCAACCAGTTATCATATATTCTCCCCTTTATAATTGACTTTTGGTCAAGAGCCTAATATATCTCATTTGAGAATATTTGGATGTGCGGTATATGTGCCAATTAACCCACTACAACGCACTAAAATGGGACCCCAAAGGAAATTGGGAATATATGTTGGATATGATTCTCCTTCAATTATAAGATATTTGGAACCAATGACAGGAGATGTTTTTACGGCGCGATTTGCTGACTGCCACTTTAATGAAACAATTTTTCCAAAGCTAGGGGGAGAAAATAAAGAGTTTCCCAAAGAAGTCACTTGGCATGCATCATTATCGCAATTTGATCCTCGTACAAATCAATGTGAACTTGAAGTTCAAAGAATAATACATTTGCAAAATATTGCAAATCAATTGCCTGATGCGTTCATTGACTTGAAGAGAGTGACTAAGTCACATATACCAGCTATTAATGCTCCGGCTCATATTGATGTACCAATTGGACAATCAATTAATGAGATTACAACTCGCCTGAAGCGTGGTAGACCAATCGGTTCTAAAGATAAAAATCCTCGAAAAAGGAAAGGAGCAACTAATCAAGATGTTCATTTTGAAGCGCCTAAGTCTCCTATAGAGACAACTGACATAACTTTTGATAAAACTCCAGAAGAGGTCCAGATACTCTAAAATAATGAAGAAATCTCAATAAATTATGTCAAGACAGGGAAAAAATTGAATCGATCAAGATTAGTTATCGACAATAAATTTGCATACAATGTAGCGCTTGAAATTATTTATGAAAATGATGATCAAGAACCTAAATCTATTGAACAATGTCGTAGTATGCATGATTGGCCAAAATGGAAAGATGCAATTCAAGAGGAATTAAACTCACTTGCAAAACGTGAGGTTTTGGGACCTGTAGTCCAAACACCAAAAGGTGTAACCCCTGTAGGGTACAAATGGATTTTTGTACGAAAGCGAAATGAGAAAAATGAAATCATAAGATATAAAGCTCGTTTAGTGGCACAAGGTTTTTCTCAAAAACCTAGTATTGATTGTGAAGAAACATATTCCCCTATAGTGGATGCAATCACATTTCGATATCTTCTTTGTATGATAGCACAAGAAAAGCTTGAAATGCGTTTGATGGATGTAGTAGCAGCTTATTTGTATGGAAAACTTGATAATGATATTTATGTGAAAAATCCCTGAAGGGCTCACAATGCCAGAAGCATCAAGTTCAAATTTAAAAATATGTATTCTATTAAATTACAAAGATCTTTGTATGGATTGAAGCAATCTTGACGTATGTGGTATAAACGTCTAAGTGATTATTTGGTGCAACATAAATATCAAAATGATCCAATATGTCCACGTGTTTTTATAAAAAAGGATGGACTAAAATTTATCATTATTTCTGTATATGTTGATGATTTAAATATCATTGGAAGTCCTGAAGAAGTTATACATACAGTTGATATCTTGAAAAGAGAATTTGAGATGAAAGATCTAGGAAAAACAAAATTTTGTATTGGATTACAAATTGAACATTTTGCAGATAGAATTTTTATCCATCAATCAGCTTATACACTAAAGGTTCTAAAACGATTTTATATGGATAAAGCTCATCCATTAAGTTCTCCAATGGTTGTTCGATCGCTTGATGTGAACAAAGATCCTTTTCGACCTAGTGAAAATGGTGAAGAACTGCTTGGTTCTGAAGTACCATATTTAAGTGCAATTGGTGCATTAATGTATCTTGCTAATAATACAAGACCAGATATAGCATTTGCTGTAAATTTTTTAGCAAGATATAGTTCTTCTCCAACACGTAGACATTGGAATGGAATTAAACATATATTTAGGTATCTTCAAGGTACCATCGATTTGGGCTTATTTATTCTAATATGTCTACTTCAGAGTTAATTGGTTATGCAGATGCAGGATATTTATCTGATCCACATAAAGGTCGATATCAGACTGGTTATTTATTTACATATGGTGGAACAACCATATCTTGGAGATCTATCAAACAAACCATAGCCGCTACATCATCGAATCATTCTGAAATACTTGCAATACATGAAGCCAGTCGAGAATGTGTTTGGTTGAGATTAATGATTCAACATATCAAGGAAAAATGTGGTTTAGCTACTAATAAGGAAATTCCAACAATATTATATGAAGACAATGCGGCATGTATAGCTCAATTAAAGGAAGGGTACATCAAAGGGGATATAATTAAACATATTTCACCAAAGTTTTTCTTCACTTATGATCTACAAAAAAATGGTGATATTAAAGTTCAACAGATTCGCTGTAGCAATAATTTGGCAGATTTATTTACTAAAGCATTACCTACAACAACATTTAAGAAATTAGTACATGGTATTGGAATGCGGTGGTACAGAGATCTCAAATGATATTTCAAATAGGGGGAGTAAATTTTCACTATACCATATTATATTGTCTGGTAAATTTATAGTGATACAGTTGCAGAATGACGTACTCTTTTTCCTTACTAGGTTTTTTTCCCATTGGGTTTTTCCTAGTAAGGTTTTAATGAGGCGAATTCCTTAATTATGGACATCCAAGGGGGAGTGATGTAAAATAAATTATGTGGATGTCCATAACCCCCAATGATTTTATAAACTCCCTCATCTACATAACCTATCATCTTTTAAACTCCTAAATTATATAAATTCATGAGGAGTTTCAATATGATTATGTACCTATAAATACATATGTATATTCATTTTAATGAGTAAGAAAGAAAGAGGAAAAAGAGAAAAGGTTAATAATATTTCCTTTTCATATGCAATTGCTTATATAATTTTATAACAATAAATAAATAAATAAGAGTACCACAGTTCGATAAATTAACAAGTAAAAAGTTGCAATTGACACCGAATATTTAATTTTTCAAATAATCATGAGATAATCAATCTGAATTTATGAAAGTTTTTCATTAGCCATAAGATAAATTAGGAGGTGTTCGTGAATGTCTAGATGATCCGTTTTTTCAAATTCGCTATCTATTAGAAAAAAAATCTCTTACAATTCATAGTAATTGAATCTCAACCCTAAAATTCCTAAGATCCGTACTTAGAAATCTAACTATTATACCATAGTCGGTAGCCCCGGAGGCGTGAAGATTCTCTCTACCTTTGGATAGTTGACGTGAACCATTCATACAATTTATTTAATATGTAATTTTTTATATTTTTATGGTTCATAGATGAAAACAATAATAAATTATTTATAGTAATTTACTAAAAAATATATCTATATTTCGGAATTAACTAAAAGATGCATGCTACTTTAATATTTACCAAAAGACATATTTAATTTTATACTCTTTCTATTTTACCCTTTCTATTAAATCGGACCTTTTCTCTTCTCTCCCTCTCTCCTCTCTCCTAACCATGTCTCTCTTTTCTCTCATGTCTCTCTATCTTCCCTCTTTTTGCATACATGTATAAATATTAGACCCATGTTAAACTTAATATGATTTTATATCAAGTCTAACATGGGCCTAATATAATTCTATATCAAACTCAAAGTGGACCTTATATGAATACATATCAGGTCCAATGTGGACATGATATGATTCATATTAGACCTAATGTGGACCTGATATAAATCATATCAAGCCCAACGTAGATTCACGTTGGGGTTCAGAACTTATTCTTCTTTATTATATGTTAACACCTTCGTAGAAATCAAAATTAGCAATGGAAGGTATTGTTGGATTCCATGTAGTCTTAGAAATCTACAGGACCTGAAATGGGTCCAATCGGACATGACTAGGTCTATAAGTGGATTTTGGTTAAAATTCACTGATAGACCTAGGCATGTTAGATTGAATCCATTTTAGGTCCTCTGAATTTTTAAGACTGCAAGGAGTCCAATGATGTCGTCCATTGCTTATTTCGGCTTCTCCGGGGGTGTTAAAATGTAATTGGAAGAATCGACTCTAAACCCTAGTCTGGATCTGATATGAATCTTATCAGGCCAACATGGGTCTGATGTGATTCTATATCAGGCCCAATGTGAACCTGATGTGGTATGAATCTTCTTTATTATATATTAATACTTCGGAAAAAGTCAAAATTAGCAATGGACAATATTGTTGGACTCTTTGCAGTGTTAGAAATCCATAGGACCTGAAATGAGTCCAATCAGATATGTCTAATTCAATTATTGGATTTTACCCTATGTTAAATTTAATATGAATCATATCAGATCCATGTTGAGTTTGATATAGATATATATCAAGCTCATGTTTGGTATGATATAGACATATATTAGGTTCAATATGGGTTTGTTATTTATGCATGCATGTAGAAAGAGAGAGGAGAGAAAAGAAAAATGCACAAAAGAAGAGAGAGGGAGAGAAGGAATGAGAAGAGAAAAAGTGAGATTGAATAGGAAGGATAAAATAAAAAGAGTATAAAATTAAATATGTTTTTGAGAAATATTAAAATAGCACGTCTCTTTGATTAATTCGGAAATATAGATGCCTTTTGGTAAATTATCCAATTATTTATGAATATAGAAATATTTAATTATTTATATTAACTAATTTATATGCATAAGCAATATAATAACACAAATTAAAATAATATCAATTATGTTTTAATATTTGATATAATTAAAATAATTAATATATTAATTTATGTTTAAGATTTTAAGTATTATTATGCTGACTCATTTAATTAAGTGAATACTTAACGAAATAAGTTATCTAATATAGTCCATTTGTAATTTGATTGCCACCTGTATCTCCATGTAATTGAGCATTTACATCTGCAATAATAATTCTAATAACACTAGGTTTAAGTATTGGGTTTAAACAGAATTGAGAAGATTTTTTTCAAATAAATTAAACCGATTAAATTTTAAAATAAATAAATTAAATTAATAAAATATCAATTAATTTAATTTTTAACTGAATTTATTTAAAAAATTATTATTTTTTAATAAAATTCAGTTATCATTAAAAAAATAAGGTTTAAAAATTTAATTTAATATAAAAAATCAGTCGAATAATAAATTTAAAAACCAAAACAAATTAAATTAACTATTTTTTAAAAAAAAATAATTTCCAAATAAATCAATCTGAATTTAAAAATTAGATCGATTAATTTAATTTACTAGGTAACACTAAACTAATTAAATTTATAAGTTATTTTATAAATCTCGCTCTCCGTGAAAATGGTAAGCTTGAGCAGCTCAATTGAGGCCCGCTGCCAAATTCCAGATTATTGTGTAAACTACAAGATGATTAATCTTTTTACATGGCGTAGGAAACAAAAATAAGACAATTAAATTCAAGATTAAATGCAAGAGAAATCTTTCTTCTGATCATCCAAATTAGATATATCTAGCCACCTAATACAAACAAGTACAAAGCTTGAGCGAGAAGAGCGATCGACATCAAGCTCAACACACAAAAATGTTTAGTCTAGAATCTAAAGTGATTTCTCGGTGTTAGAAACCATCTGAAACTGCACGTTGTCTCATGCTCTAATCCTCTTACTGTGGCTGCAGCTTGGGCATTTGTACTGCTTGATGTGCTCCGCACGAGCAGGTGTGATCTTGACACACTTCCCGTGAAACCACTGTTCACAAATGTCGCAGCATATCCAGAACTCGTCGTTACCATAATTTTCACCACATGAACCACATAAAGTGTTATCATGCTCCTCGTAGTCTTCATGACCCTCCCTGATATCGTCTTCATCATCTTTGTAAGGAGGCATAGACGGTAGTGACTTGCGAACCTCTGCTTCACTGGACCTCTGAGAAATATAACACTAATAGATGGCTAAAATTGGTAACCGCAAGAAATAAAATACAGAGAGCATGGGAGGATTATTCCACCTTAGAGCTTGACTTGTTCTTATTGCTTCTATTAGGGTTTTTCTCCTTTACCTGCTTCTTGGCCAACCCTGTTACAACTTCATATATAGTAGGGAGATTGTTGATCATGTTGAAAAGTCGTCTTCTGCAGTGTCAAATAGCCGCATGGTAAACCAAGTCAGGTAAAATATTTGTTTGAAAAGTGGACCTTGGAATAGTAGACATTATGCATTACCATTCATAACCTCTTTCATTTTACATGAAACACGCAATAGAGATATGTTTGATAAAACAAATTTCTGGAAGCAGCAACAGTTTCAATGTAAAGTGGCTAGACTGTGAGTCAATGGATCTGGATCTCAACCAAATTCAAGTCTCTTCACCAACACTCCCTTCGTAGCTTGAAGATTGAGTTTCTAGTTAACATAACATGTCCAGATTAACCACTGATTATTCTTCCAACTACCATCTGCAGGCATTGAGTTCAGGCTAATTTTGACAAGAATGAGATTTGTAACCATGGCAACACAACTCATATCCCATTTGTTATGGCATGTGAATAGTCCATATCCTTTTGCTTGGTCATTCCAGAACAATACTATGTCACATTAAAAATTAATTTGCAGGCTCACATTTGCTGAATACAAGTGGCAAATGGGATTGAATCCTTAATCCAGATAATTAAGAAGTTCGAAGGACATCCTGATTAGGTAGCTACAAGCAATGGTATATGACTACCAGTAAGTAGTAAATATTTACACACAATTGAAACAAGCCATGACTCATATTATCAATATTTACCAGTAAGTTCAGTGTATGATTTTTTTTGTAGAAATATTTACCAGTAAGTTCATGACAACTATGCCTTCAAGCTGAAACAAACAATTGCAGCCAGCAACACTACCAGCACAAACACATATTATAAAGCAACAACAAAAAAAATCCATAAAAATTTAAGAAATGTCATTCTCCAAGAATGCATAAAGAGAGTTCATCATTTGAGGAGCATCAATAAAATGATCAGAAGCATAACTGAAGTCATTATTGACATACTTATCATCTATAAAAAGACATAATATATATCAGAAATCCTTTGATGAATTTATAAGAATAAATAAAGAATAACATATATTTGCTCTCAAGAGAAATGAAGAAGAATCAAAGCATCTAGTGACATTCAGTTACCTTGACTCTTTGTCAAAGCCAAAGCGTGCACTAAAATAGAAGGCAACAGCAAGTAACCACGAATCACTATGGATTGCTACTAGAGCCAGCCAATCATTTTCAGTCATTCCATCCCGAGCAAAGTTGATTCCAAGGGCTGGTTCAGGGAGTTCTGGCGGCACTTCTTCAGCTGGCAAGTTTACTTCCCATGTCTCATTAGGAAATCCATAAAGAGACAAGTTCTCTTTTTCTGCAAAATTTTCCATATTATGAGAAATGACATTTAACAATCTCTATGTATTCATACTTTGTCAACCTAATGAATAACTAGCCCACACAAGTATTATCTTATATAGACTGATAAATGATCAAGCTGTCAAACAAATAGTCTGGTAACACAAAGCTAGTATCTGCTTAGTGCTTGCAGCTCCGTAGAGATATTTTTCAAATCCTTATTTGGCTACCCTCACAATGTTCTTTGGAAGGATGATACACAGGCAGAAGCATACGTCTACAAGCTTTAAAACACCAACTATTTTTCATCAGATAAGGAGGATATTGAACAAAAGGTTTCACAGACACTCGCAAAGCATTGAACCAGAAAGAGGTATATCAAATTACTTGGGTGAAATAGTCAATAAAAAATCAACAAGACAATAAAAGAATAATGGGTAACATATAGTCAGACACGAAAACTAGATGACACAGTCAACTAACTATGTCGAAACAGACAGGGTGACGCCAACAAAGCTGCATTCTACAAAGGCTTCAACATCCGAAATAAGATGTCCGTCTCATAAAATCCGATACTAAAATGAATAATTGGTTTCACAGATTAACCCGAAGAAAGTAAGCATCGAAGATTTCTAGCAAGGAAGAAAGGCCTTCGAAGCATCAAGAGCTACAAAAATATGGCATCTATGAAACCGAAAGACTAACAAGCTAAAATTTAATCTTACCAGGATCACACTGATGGTAGAATTTCTCGACCTCTGTGCCACACCAACCAGTAGAACCAAAATGCGATTAGAAAGCACCACACAGAAAGAAAAACATAAATAGGCTTAATGACTGGAGACAGCCAGAGGAATGAGACCAGTAGTGAGAGCCTTGATCATGCCGGCGCGGCGGCCTCTGAAGTCTCGAAAAACATCTTCGGGCGAGTGAGAGACGAGCGTCGCTCCGCCCCCATCCATCTTGGAATTACTTGCAGGCGGTAGAGTAAGAAATATTGCTAGCGCCCTAGTAGGACCGGAGCAAAGATTCCGCCGCAAGAATGGAGCGGATAGGAAAGGTTAGGGTTTCAGGTATCCCTGATTGAAGGGTTAGGGTTTTGGGCGGAGTTGGAGCGGAGGGACTCAGTTGTGCTGCAATGCGCGTAAGGGAGGAGGAGGATGGTTTAGGGAGAGGAAGGGAAAGGGGCCGAAAGGAGAGGGCAAGTGGCGTTGGGGTTGGAATGGATGATGAGATGACTGAGAAGATGGCTAATGAATTGATTGGGCGACGGGGACTGAACGGGGGCGGCAAGCAATTATTGTCTTCGTTTCCACAATTTCTCAAAAGGGCGTATTGGCTAAAACATGGGAGACGAACGTATTCATCTGTTGTCATTATAAAAACGTATCAAAATTTTAAAAATAATCAAATGGCACAATTCTTTTCTATTTTTTATTATTTTTTTCTTTGCTCTATGTTGCATGTAATAATTTAATTTCCTTTTCTTTTCACTCAAATTAAATTAAAATTTTCCCTCTTTTCTCTCATTTATATATACATTAACCATCGCAAAAAATAGAGTATTATGGTTGGATCCTATGCTGTGTGACATATACTGGCACTAAATTTAATAGGAAAAATTAGTTTGAGCAGTCGAAAGATGAAGTATGCATGGATAGAAAAAGCCCATAAGTTTATTTTCACAGGTGAAATATCTATTTAGCATTGGACGATTTTACATCGATGAGAAAAATCACATGGGTCCATTATTGACGATTTGTTGCAATGCTTTCGTGATTTATCTAAAGATCGATAGAAAATGTTTTAGAATTGAATTAGTCATCTTTAAAATTAGTTGGGTCATAAGAACGAGATATCTGGATTATAAAAAAGATAATCATTGTAGTGATAATTTAATTTAAAAATCAACATCATATTTTAACATACCAATATTACTATTCTATTAATTTTTAAAAAATCAGCACTAGAACTTAAACATTATTATTATAGTTTTGATTTTTTAAAAATAGTAAAAAAATAAAGAAAAATTTACATGCAGTCCTCATTGACAAACATAATTTTGCATGCAGTCCCTATTGGAGCAAATCTTTGTTTCCTCTCCCTAGTCAAATATACTTACCTGCCCATTATATTTTAAGTATAAAAAAAATCTAAAAATGAGTATAATTCCTCTTAAATTCAGTACATTAAATAGAATCTAGTATATTTTCTATCAAATTTAGCATGATTATTTTTCCACCTCAATTGGATGGAAAATATACTAGATTTTCTTTAAATGATACTCAATTGGATGGAAATATACTAGATTTCCTTTAAATTATGTTAAATTTAGGAGAAATTATATTAAGTAGAAAAAAAAAATCATACTCAATTTTTTTAGTTTAAAGTGTTGAATTTAATAGGAATTATACTCATTTTAGACTATTTATACATAAAAATATGAATGACAATTTTAATAGAAAATATACTTGAATATACTAGATTTTCTTTAAATTATACTCAATTGGATAGAAAATATAATAAATTTTCTTTAAACTATACTTAATTGGATAGAAAATATACTAGATTTTCTTTAAATATTATTGAATTTAGGAGGAATTATATTAAAATAGGGAAAAAATTATGTTCAATTTAATAGAAAATATACTTGATTTTAGTGTAAAGTACTGACTTTAAGAGGAATTATACTCATTTTTGGACCTTTTGTACTTAAAAAATCTGAAAGACAATTAGGTAACAATATTTGCATGAGGGAGTTGAAGCAAATAAAACTTTGCATGCAGGGAGTGGAAACAAAGATTTTTATGAGTGGAGATTGCGTGTAAAATCCAAGTTATGGTTGAGGATTTTTCTCTACTTTACTCACTTTTCAATAAAAATCAAATAAATTGAATTAATAAAATATTAGTTAATTTAATTTTAAATTGAATTAATCAAACTTTTTAATAATGATACATTTTTATCCTATTTTAATTTCCTAATCGTTAGAATTTTTCACTATATAGATTTAAGGACCGATTTAATCGATTTAATTGAATTAGAAATTTTAAAATTAAAATTGAACCAAATTAATTTAAATAATAGATATTTTTTTTTAAAAAATGAATTTTAAAATAATTAAATGAAAATTTTAAATTCGATGGTAGGTGATTAATTCAGATTAATAAAAAAACCGTAAAGAAATCAATGCATTTAATGAAAAGGTGAAGCTATTGCTGGGCCGTAACTGCCTGCTTATTCCCTTCATCACCTTAGCCTTCTTCTCAAATCCACGGCACCACGCCCGCCCACGCCCACGCCCACGCCCACGCCCATTGGCTCCGCTGCTTCTTCCTCCTCTTCCCCTCGCTACAAGCCCTAGTACACCGACGCCTTCTCCTCTCACACGCGTCGACATCTTCTTAATCTCACTGCCGTCAGTTTCGAGGTTGCGTGATCCGGCCGTAAGCTTTTCTCTTTTCATGTCTTTTTATTTTTCTTTGCGATTTTCTTGTCTTGATCGATCGAAATTTTGCGAAACGGTGTCCCTTCAATTCCGTTGGTGTTAAGCTTGCCATGGAAGATTTCCTTCGCATGGAGTTCGTGTCAGGTATTTTTTTTTGCCGTTGGACAAGTCTACGGTAGCGGTCTTCATTTCGATGTCACGGTTGTCGTTGCCTTTATAGTAATTCTCTCCATTTCTCACTGGAATTCAGAAAGGTGTCACTCTTTTTTGTTGTGTCGGTGTAGACAATGTTTACTTGACTGAGGATTTGGTTTAGTTCATTTTGTTTAGTTTTCTTAATTAAATCTGGGAATAATTTTATGTTTGTTGTTTTCTGTTGCTTGTTAGCTCCTGAGGTTCGATGCCAAGTCATAACTGATATGCTTTCTTTCCTTCTCTTTTTCTACCTGATTACAGGAGGCCAGCTTAATTTCAGGCATTTGCCTAAAAGTTGCTTAATATTTGGTAATGGCAAATGCTGAAGTAACTAACGTTCTAGTAAGTGCTGGTGAAGATATGCCTTTGTTCTCGGATATTTCTGGTTATAATCCGGTTGAGGAGATTTCACCTGATTTGTTGAAAAATACTCCATCAAACATTGCCAAATTGGAGGATGCAATTGAACAGTGCAAGGGCCATCAGAAGTATCTTGCACTCACGAAGAGCCCTTCTGATGGGGATGATGTCCGTTGGTACTTCTGCAAAGTGCCTCTTGCAGAAAAGGGTTGGTTGCTGTATTTCATTTCCAACGAAACTAAGTTCACCAAAAATTTATCAGGATTTTGGCTTTTATGCGCATACACATTTGAACTCTTTTTTGTTTATTAATTTGAAGAAAGGTGCAGCAGAAGCCTACTCTATATATAAATGAAGAAATATTGACAGATAAATGCAAGGTAGTTGCATAAATATCACTATGTATAGCTGGTTATCCACTCTTTATGTTTAAATATTCAAAGGATTTGAAATGTTTACCATTGTTTACTTTTTGAACCTTTGCGTTCGATCTCAAATTATTTCAATGTTTCATTAGAAACAAAGAGTGTACATAATTTAATTACTGCTAAGTAGTTCACTTGCAAAATAGTTCACTCAGAAGAAGAAAACAGAGAACTTTGTTAAGATCGTCATATAGAAGCTAGACAGAAAGGACCAATTCTAACAGTCCAGCAGTGTGTGATTCTATTTTTAATGACAATCATTTTTTGTCATATAAATTTTTTAGGTTATGCTAGTTTTAGCATAAAGTAATAATTTAATGTGCTATGATGTCATTGCATATAGATAACATTGCATATAATGTGTACTCTGCTTATGGATATGTTATGTTTGTTTTACAGAGCTTGCGGCTTCAATTCCTAGAACAGAAATTGTTGGCAAAAGTGATTATTTCCGATTCAGTATGAGAGATTCTCTTGCACTAGAGGCTTCTTTCTTGCAGGTCTTTACTAGGATCACAACCTGTTTAATTTCTTACAGCTTCATACTCAAATGACAAGCCTATCATGGGGATGTGGTTTTCTTTGTGCAAACAAATACTCTAAATTTTAGATACTTACAGAGCAAATACTTCTATCATGGACCAAGAAATTATTAAGGTAACAGTTGGGATATATGGCATATAGGTTTTTCACACTTAAAGGATGCAGGAGGATTTTTGACTTCATTTTCTGTTGATTGTATTCATCATTTTCACCAATCTTAGTTCACTTCAAACTGCTGAAATTATAAACTCTCATTGTCAGGATTGACAAAGGATGACAAGACAGGTGTTCTATAAGAATTTAATCCTGCATATTCACTGGTTATCCTTCTCTGTATAGGATATGCTGTTGCCTAGACAACCTTAAATGTGGTCTTCTGCATAATGATAGGCTAGACCCATGTTAACAAGTTTGATTGGTAGATAAACAACTGTCTTATTTTATTTTATTTTATTTAAATATGTATAATTCAATTTGTCAGAAAGCTTGTGCCAAGTTTAGGTGATGCTTTATGCTTGCATATCAAATTATTTGCTAAGCTGGCAGCATATGGTGTCCATATTGGGTACATTTTGTTTCTAAATTGCTCTTAGCTTTAGAATTCTAGTATTCCATATCAAATCTCTGATAAAAAAAAGTTTATTATTACAAATTCTGAAACAGTATAATCTTGTACTCATGAATTGCAAATTTTCTTTTATTTCTAAAACAAGTGTTACTATTTTACATAAAGTTCTCATTGAAATGTCTGCAAAAAAAAAAAATGAGACAGAGAGAGGAAGAACTACTTGCACATTGGTGGAAGGAATATGCAGAATGTAGTGAGGGTCCAAGTGGACTTCAGGCGATTGGTAGCTCAACTTCTTGCTATCAATATGATGAACTGTATGCTTTAGAGGAAGAGAGAGTAGGTGTCCCGGTAAAAGGTGGTCTTTATGAGGTACGTACTTTCTATACTTGTTTTACTATATGCAATTCCTTTAGACATTGCTTTTCATATTAACTGATCAGTTAATCTCTAATTAATATGTTGTATGAGTGTTAATTCTAAGTGGGTATATCATTTTGTTTATGATATTTTCTATATTTTGTGCTTTACCCTCCAACAGCAACAAGAAGCCATGTACCCACTTATTTAGATGTTGGTTACATGTCTTTAAATATATTGAGTGAAGTTTTCTTGCTCTCTTTGTACCGCTTACTCCAAGTCTAATAAATTCGAAGTTTCTATATATGAAGTCAATCAATTGTCTTTGAACATGGTTATAACATTTTAATCTATTTTCTCTTTCTTTTCCCTTTATATATTATACAAAGTTTCTTGCAAATGGTAGTTTTTTTCTTTATTTTCAGTAATTCTAGATGTCCATCTCAATATTTGTGTATCTATTAAGCAAATAAACTGCATAATTAATGATGTCAACCTAAATCTCCTATAGAATATTCTTGGTTTTTAACATGCTTTGAATTAGATCAAGGATAGTTTGATTTTTTTTTGTGACTTTGTTTTGTTTTGTTGAGAAGAGTACGGAGCTGCCAAGAGCCTTCTTATGCCATCAAATTTGAAAATTCTTCAAACTCCATGAATATGAGATCTTCTCCATGGCATTAGATTATGACCTCGATGGTGCATCCACTTTAGTTCTCAACAAATGCCTTGAAACCTTTACATGCATGAAAGGTATTCAACTTCTCTGTTAATAAGTACACCGATATTTTATTGCTAAAATCATGTACAAACATTAGAAGACGACCTCCAAATGATGTTACAGTGATTAGCCTATAAATATAATATTGGTGCGAATTCACCGAAGAATCATTTGCTCCTTTGAGACACTCTTTCGAAAGATTTTCCTTAGATTTTTAGAAAAAACACACCCTGCACAAATATTTTCAATATGAGGCAACTCCTTTCCCTTCTTGTTGCTTGATAAACGCTTCAAAGCATCAAAAGTTTATATGCTCAAATATTAAGTACCAAAGTATTATCATGCATGCACCTATTTTAACATTTGGCAATAACATGATTAACGTTCAACATAAACATGCACTTTTTGGTGATAGGTATTTGTGCAATCAACTCTTTTTTTTTTAAAGACAAACCTTTATTTTTTTTATTTGCATATTATGTTATCTCTCTTTGACTTGGTTAAGACTAAGGATGTGTATCTTTAAATTGGGGATGTAACAAATGTTGGAGATAAATTATTAGCTTCCATCTCTAAGTGGAATGAAAACCTTACCACCCTTGTGCTTTGGAAGAATCTCCAAATGAAACATGTTTGTTTGCCAACTCATTAAGCTCCATATATATTTCCTTGTATCTATATACTGGATTTAAGGTACCATGACATTTAGTTGGGTTTTTTTTCTAGCAAAAGAGTGTCATATCTCTTCTTTCGTTTTTTTGGTAAAGTGGGCTTTCTCTTGCACTTGATTAGATTGATGATGCTAACATTCAAATTTCAAATCCATAATGGAGAAATTTGTTACAATTAAAACATTAAACTTTTCTTTTGTCGTAGCTTTGACTTCTATCTCATTGATCTCTTCCTATGATATCTTCGTTCCTTTCTTCATTGATCTTGTAACCACCATGTCTAACCATGAATAAAATTTCCATGATGGACTCTTACGTGATCATGGTCTCCTTCCTTGACTACTTTCTCCTTTTGATTCTTCTTTCTTATCATTGATGGAAAACTTGCTTTGTAGAGCTTCCCCAATGGTCCGCACTCTTTTGGATTCTACTCTTATGGGTTTGAAAAGAATCCATAAGTTTATCCAACTTCATATCCTTTACATCTTTAGAAATTTCTATTGTTGCTACAACATAGTTGACTTTAGGATCCAAAGATGATCTTTTACGCCATCTATCTTCAAGTTCCTCCTCAATGTATCTCCTTAATTGGTTTACAACACCAAGATCCTTGTGTAATAGTCCAACGCAAGCTTCAGCTCATCTATCTTCACATCTATTTTTTCTTTCAAAGGCCGGAGGAGAACCCTTTTCACCTTCTTGTTTCTTTTATATGAATTTTGGAAAATATCTTCATCTAGGCCTCGATAGATGAAGAAAAAAGTCTTCTTTTTTCTTAGTAGAGGAATCACCGTCCTTTCATTCATAGTGACATTTTGATCATCTTGAAACATCTTCTATCATAATCTCTCAAATGCCTTGACATTCAAGCAAAGCCTTCATTTGGATGCCCTAATTTTCCTTGTTGGCGAGATGAGGTATGGAAAAATATGCTCATGGCTATCATTTAGGCTCTGATACCATTTTGTTGGAAATAATATTCAATTGAAGAGTATTGGATACTCACAAATAAGTTAGAGGAAGCATACCATTACTTTAATATTTCTTCAATGCACTATTCTAAATCATGGTTACTTCTGACATCTATTTATAGAGTAACATCTATGAGGATTACTTTCATCACTTGATTCCTTGGAACAAATCTTTTTGAGAGTTATGTTAGTATCCCAAATGGTTGAGGGGGAGATCATTGATACCCCAAGTGGTTTGACCATAGTTTTGATGTTTAAGCAAATGAGGTTAAGTTAGACTTTACAATGTTATTTGATATGTGTGTCTAAGTGTGCATAAATTTAGGATAATACACATGACCCCTTGATGACTCAGGGTTCATTGTATTATGGAGAAGGGTGGTATGAGATACCCAAGGGACAGAAAGGACGAGGAGTATTTGAGATAGTTGTACTTGGAGTAAAAGACATAAGCATGCGAGAAGGATGACATAAGAAGGGAGCCGACGAGCTCGATGTATCGGAGGGATGAGAGACTTGGTGGAAGAGAAGGAAATACGGGGAGTGAACTGAGGGCTCGGTGTATCTGAAAGAAAAGTTAGGTGGAAGATTGTTCTTGGTAAGCTATTTGTGAGATGAGTTGAAACTGTATTTGAGATGAAGTGTAGAACTCAACTTAGGTAGACTTGATCGTGGTCGTCGACTTGAGTAAGGATCGAGGTGACCGGAATGGATTCACTAGTGCACCGATAACCATGATCCTTGTTTGAATAGGTTTGGAGGTGATCAAGTCGGGAGCGGTGACTGGAATTGAATTCGGTTGACTGGAAGATACTTGGAGTCCAATCCATCTATCCATCTTAGATTCTGACGAGACAATTAGAGATACGGATTGACCGAGCGGGTGATCGGAATGGATATGGTCGATCGGAAGGTTACCAAATCAGCGATTGGTGATAGATGAATACATATTTGTGGATGAGGCAAACAAGCTAACTCAGTACCTTGCAGTCAATCGGAAGCCCTTCTTGTCAATCGAAATACTGCCACGTGAGTAGACTCGACTGTTGGAGGTAGAGGCTATAAAATGGAACCAAAGGCTCGAGGGCGGAATACAATACACAGATACAATGCATTAAATTGCTGCCTCTTCTTAAGCTTCTTTGTTTCCTTATTATATTGTATTGCCGATTGTATTAAGAGGTTTCTCCAATCTTTCATCGAAGAGGAGAAAGATAGTGACACTAAGCGGATAGATCTTGGACACAACAACCTGGGATTGTGAACAAGGTAAATCCTTGAGTCTCCTAGTATGTTTTCTTTTGTGCTTGTTTATTTCATGCTAATGTGTGTGTACTAAGACTGTAGCTAGAGAAGTTAGAAATCATATTTGTAGGTGCGCTATTCATCCCCTCCCCCTCCAGCAATCCCAACATCATTCTGCATCGCACTATCAAATTGTTCTAGTTTAACTCTTTAGTACTAGCTCTCTTACAAAATGTTAATAATTTTGACTCCTTGAAATATGAACTCCCTCATAACTCTCAAAAAATTAAGTTTAACACCTAACAGTTTTGATGGGTCCCCTGTTTTTGGAGAAAAACAAAAATGACTATTAAATTTAGAAAATTCAAGGGTCACGTTGACTTGGCTTTAGTTGGGAGAAAAAAAAAATATAGAGGTAGAAATGAATTCTTCTACTTGGAAGAATGAAATCTATAAATTTGTGATACAATAAATCTAGATTTATCAACACGAACTTTTAGCAGTAATTGATTACTCATGCTGATTAGTTTTGCTGATGCCTTGAATTATTTCCAAGCTAAAAAGCATTTTCTTCGTTCCATCAAACATATTTTTTAATTTTCAATATTGTATTTGATAACTCTGCTAATCATTAGGACCTGTATTATTATATATTTTCATTTTTTGTATAACTTAATAATCTCATTTGGTCATTTGTCTACTAATCTATATTAACATGCACTTATGTTCAACGTTTGATTAACCATAAATTTCTTTTCATGATTATACAACTTCTATTAGAAGGGCAAGCATTATTATAGTTTGTTATGGAAATTCTTCTGATGGCAGGTGGATTTGACTAGGCGACACTGTTTCCCAGTGTATTGGAGTGGTGAGAACAGGCGTGTTTTAAGAGGCCATTGGTTTGCCCGTAAAGGTGGACTTGATTGGCTTCCACTACGTGAAGATGTTGCAGAACAGCTAGAGTTGGCCTATAATTGTCAAGTATGAATTCATGTATTTATAAGTTTGCCATTAATACGTGGTTGCTTTCTTGTTTTTGTGATTGCCTGTGAGCTTTTAAGATATTGTATGTTAAGGACCTGAATTATTGCTCCTATACACTATTTTACATTACTTATTTTGGTCAAATGTTTTCTTTTGAAATGGGTTAATCTAAGACTCTGGTACACTTATAATCTGCAGTCTGCAATTTATATAGTTGTGGGCTTTTTTTGTTGTTGTTGATAACCAAAAAGTATCTATTTCATTATAACTCGATCTTGTAATCTTTAATGCAATGAAGTTCTGAAAGACCTTTACACAGCTAATCAAAACTAATTCCTTGTCCATTTTCTCCCCCTTGATCATGATGTTTTGTTTTTGAAAATTTGAAGATCTCTTTTTATCTTTTTCTTCAGCAGCTTAGTTGATCTTTTATTCTGACACTTAAAATTGTCAATACATTCAGGTATGGCATCGCCGTACATTCCAACCTTCAGGTCAGTTTGCTGCTCGTATTGATTTGCAGGGCACATCCCCGGTACGTCATTTTATCCAGTTGGTTGGAAACCTGATGCCTGGGATCCTCTAGCTAAAAGTATATGTACCTGCACAGGGACTGCATGCACTTTTTACAGGAGAAGATGATACTTGGGAAGCGTGGTTGGCGTTTGACAGTACAAGTTTCTCTTTTGGAGGTGGAGTTGTGGTTAAACTAAGACGAGGTTTCTCAACTTCTGGATCAGTGAAGCCAACTCAGGTTAGTGTTTTAAGTTTGGAACATTTCTTACCAACTTGTAAAACATGATTTTGTAGATTAGTAAAAAAATTACTCTTTAGAAAGTGGTGGATGCCATAGATTTCAAATAAGGTGTAATCAGTAATTAAAACGTTTCATTTCATTTGATGGCTCATTTTAGTATTACTAAGGTGTAATCATTAGTTGAAACTATATTATATTTGTCATAGTTATTGGTGCAATATCCCTCATGTCAAGGCTGACCTGGTT
This sequence comes from Zingiber officinale, assembly GCF_018446385.1. Taxonomy (NCBI): domain Eukaryota; kingdom Viridiplantae; phylum Streptophyta; class Magnoliopsida; order Zingiberales; family Zingiberaceae; genus Zingiber; species Zingiber officinale. Next base: position 154,456,602 of record NC_055988.1, on the reverse strand, counting down.
GACCAAGCTTGAGTCTAGGGTTGATTTTCGATGTTTGACAATACAAGACTTCGATGATATGGACAAATGCAGGTGCAGTTGTTCATTTGGGGAGATTGTTTGGTGCAATTCCCCTCTGATCAGGGTCTGATCAGGTTGGTTGAAGAAGAGTCAAGTAGGTCAAGGTTGACCAGATACTTGATTGGAAAGTCCTAACTGGGATGTTAGGCAGATGGAAAATCCTGGTGAGTGAAGCCAGGTGAAAGACCTAGTGAGTGAAGCTAGGCAGAAGAAAATCCTAGTGAGTGAAGCTAGGTGAAAGACCTGGTGAGTGAAGCCAGACAGAAGTGAAAATCCTAGTGAGTGAAGCTAGGTGAAAGACCTGATAAGTGAAGCAGAAGAGAAGTCCTAGTGAGTGAAGCTAGGCAGAAGGGAAGTCCTGGTGAGTGAAGCCAGGCACGGGGAAATCCAGATGGGTCAAGGTTGACCAGACATCTGGTGAAAGTCCAAGTAGGTCAAAGGGGTTGACCGGATACTTGGCAAGAAGGGAAAAGTCCAAGTAGGTCAAGGGTGACCGGATACTTGGCACGATGAGGAAAAGTCCAAGTAGGTCAAGGGAGTGACCGGATACTTGGCATGATGAGGAAAAGTCCAAGTGGGTCAAAGGAATTGACCGGACACTTGGTGAGGGAGTCCTAGCAGGTCAAGGGTGACCGGATGCTAGGCATGATGAACCAACAGGTCAAGGTTGACCGGATGTTGGTTTGGGTGCTTGGGACTTGATTTTGGGTAAAAACCAGCAGCTGGATCGATAAGCCGATCGATTGGCTGGAGCCCAATCGATCGGCCGATCGATTTGGGTGTCCCCACGAGAAGCCTTTGTCCCGATCGATCAGTGTAGCCTGCTGGATCGATCAGTCGATCGATCCAGAGGTCCCAATCGATCAGTAGATCGATTGGGAAGCTGCGACTTGTCGCGATAAGCCCTGGATCGATCCGTTGATCGATCTAGGCATTTTCCGAGAGCACAGAGGCGCTCTGGATCGATCAGTGGATCGATCCAAAGCGTCCCCGATCGATTGTGAGCAATCCAATTGATCGAGATCCGACCGTTGGCGTCGTTTATAGCTGCAGGCGTTCGAGAACGCTCAGTGCTTATACAATTCATCTCCGATCTTCACCAGCGACTCCACAGCATCTCTTGAGGTTCAGATCGCCAGTTCTTGTAGGATCTTGAAGAGACATTCAAGTCAAGAGGCGAGAACACAAGAAGAAAAAAAAGCTAGGGTTTGGGTTTTTAGCTGTAAAACCTGTAAGATTTCTTATATTTGTTGTTCCCTTTGCTTTCTTCTTGTATTGAGAGATTGTAGGGCTTTTCCGCCTTTGGTAGTTACCATAAAGGAGTGTTATTCATAGTGGAGGGTGTGTGAGTGTGTGAATCCTTGGATTAGTCACCTCCTTTGGAGGTGGATACCAAGTAAATCTACTTGTTAGCGTTGTGTGAGTTGTTTCTTGTTCATTTCCGCTGCACATCGTTGAAGAAATAAGCAACGCCGACCACGAGCACGCGACGAGCTATTGACCTCCCCCTCTAGTTACTTTTCGGTCCCAACAATAGTTGTTCTAATATTTTAAATTACTTTCTAGATTACTGAAGGTTTATATTTTGAGGTAAACAAGTTAACAGTTAAAATTATAGGATTAAAATTCATTTAATTTATTCTCAACACGCTTTGAAGTGTGCTAGAGTGTGTTGAGTGTGCCACATGGCACGTTCCAACCCTTAGATCACCTCAGGACCTAAACCAATTAGAGTAATAGGATTTTATTTTTATAATTTAATACTTAAATCAACGATTTAACTTAAGCTAAGCTATCAAGGTGCAAGTTAGTTGTAGGTCTTTGTTACCTAGGTGATTCAAAAGTTGCTTCTGTAAGTACCCGTGATGGTTTTGATGTGATCAACCAAGTTAACTTAGGTCCTGTTGTTATTTTGATGCCTTGTGTCTAAGTGTGCAGGAACTTAGGAGCACAGGAAGTCGAGCGAAAGACGCAACTAGCGAGAAGGACGACACGGGAGAAAGCCGACGGGCTCAGTGCGTCCTAGGGACGAGGCGTTGCGGAAGAGTACGTTGGCGGAAGAGAAGGAGGTGCGCGATGCTTCCGAGGGACAAGAAGCCTGAGCGGAAGATTGTTCGAAGGCCGGAAAATGAGTTCGGGTGAGCCTATTCCAGATGGTTGAAATTACCCAAGCAAATGGAATCGGAGCGGAAGACCTGGACCAATGCGAGCAGAACCGGAGTGGAAGACCAAGATCGAAAGTCAACAGAATGTTGATTTTTCGGTCCGGGGCGCCTGGACTTGAAATCTCAGCCAAACACAACATGGCATGTTTCGTTACGACATGGATAAAGTTTTATCCCCTCTAGGCGCCTGGAACTCTTCCAGGTGCCCCGATCAGGGCTATAAATATAGCCCTGACCCAGTAAGTCAGAACAACACTTGTAGACAATTCCTCTTTAGTTTTGTTCTGTCTTCAACTGTTGTAAGAGGCTTCTCCACCTGAAAGAAATTGTTTAGTGAATTTCATCTTCCTTGGATTACCAATCACCTGATTGCAAACCAAGTAATCCTTTTGTGTCTCTTCTTTTTAATCACTCTCTTATTTCTTTTATGCAAGTGTCTATTCTAATCGAGCTATAAGATCGAGAAAGGGGATTTTGTTTGTTTTTATTGTGCAGGCTATTCACCCTCTCTGGCCGATGGCCAAGGGACCAACAAGTGGTATCAAAGCCTAATAGCTTCAGGAGGACTAACCACCGAACAAGGCACAAGAGATGGCTTGACCGAGCATCTACCTATCGAAGTTCGAGGGGGAATTCGCGAGCTGGAAGAAAAAGATGGAGGTTTTCTTTAAGATATATTTTGATTTACTATTAATCATGAACTTTGGTTTTATAGCACCAGAGGGCAAAGAAGATTATCAATGGACGAAGAAGGAGCAAACCGACTTCGTGACAAACGGTAAAGCAGAGTTTCATTTGCTTAGCGTCTTACCACCTCAAGAGGTCAACCGGATCGGAGAGTACGAGTCAGCCAAGGAGCTCCGGGAGAAATTCCTAGAACTACACGAAGGGACCTCGGAGGCAAAATTCGCGAGACGGGATCTGCTCCGGAATCAGATCAGTAACCTCCAATTAAAAGAAGACAAAATCGTTGCACACAGGAACTCATCATCAGACTCATGAATCTTGGAGAAAAGGTAATCAACTGAGTTTCGTTAAGCTACTCGCTTAACACATTCCCTAGGACTACTGAATGAGCATCATTAGTAGATGCTTATTATATCTCTAAGGATCTAGAAGTAAGTACTTTAGAAGAGCTATTTTCAACTTTTGAAGTTCATGAAACGAGATGTGTAGATCTGAAAAAGGAGCCCAAGCACAACATTGCCTTAAAGGCAAAAATGAATGAATCAGATTTTGAAAATTCTCTCGATGATGACGAAATGACGTTCATGGTAAGGAAATTTAAAAAGTTATTTTAAACTAATAAATTTAATCAAGTGTAGGATAAAAAGAAGAAGAAAGATAAGATGTTACCACTGCAATGAAGGACACGTGAAAGACAACTGCCCTAAATTAAAGAATAAGGACAAGAACAAGGACAAAAGCAAGGACAAAAGACCAGTCCAGACAATGCATCGAAATCTAAATGCGACGTGAGATGAAACGTCGTCCAAATAAGAGATCGAATCCATCGCCGGGCTTGCGCTAGTGGCAAGTCACTAAGAAGATGAAGACAAAGCAAGCTCATCCTCAATGAGTATCGAGAGCATCGATGAAGGGGAGCATCGTCAGAGGAAAGTAGCACTATAGGGGAGCATCAGAAATTGACAAGGTAAGCCAGGTATAGTCCCTACCTCCACGGTCCCTGCTTCCTGACCAATTATTTAAATTTATAAAAACGCTGTCGAAAAGTTCCTGCAAATTAGAGATAGAAAATAAAAAATTATTAAAAGAAAATGAAGAATTAAAATTAACCTTAGCAACATCTTGTCGACTAGAGGATTTCGGCAAGATAAAAATGAAAAATGAAAAATTGAAAAGAAATTAAAAACAATGCATACTCACAAGTTAGAAAGTATAATAGACTAAGTTGTCATTTTAGATACCACAAGGACCAAATTAGAAGAATATCAGAGATATATCCCTAAGAAATTTTTAATTAACCCAGTTGGAAGGAATCTATTTTGGGTTCCAAAATCATAAAAGTTAAAATTATCATTTTGTGCATATTTTTTTTTTAATTTTTGAAAGTTTGACCAAGGGCTTTCAGAAGGAAAATTAAATATTTAATTTCTTTAAGAGTCTTTCTCTAGAAGTGGTTGTTGTTCCAGTGCCTCGCCACAAGACTGGAAGTCAATTACTGAAATGAATGTTTAATTGACTAACTAGTAAAACATTTAACTGTTAAATTGGTCTTGTAATGCTATTTTTTGTAAAATTTATTTTTTCTGTGGAACTTTATCATTTTCTCTATTTAAGGGATTTTTTTTTCAAAACTATTTTTTTTTCAAAACTGAAAGTTTTTAAGTTTCCTAACATGGTTTAGAAATTGAAAAATCTACATTTTCAAAAACTTAAAAACTTCTTGATTTTATTCCTTAGACTTTGTATAGACTATCTCATTTTAATGTGATCAAAGGGTGAGAACTAGAGATTAAGTCTAGGTGGAGGGTATATTTTTTGATTTTTGCACATGTTTTTCTTATATGTAAAATATGTATTTGCTATTTCTATTACTATTTGTTTCTTGGTTTACCCTAACTTAACTTGGGTTGATCCATATTAATAAGAGGGAGATTATAAGTACCCCGTGATGATTTTGATGTGATCAACCAAGTCAAGTTAGGTCCTGTTATTATTTTGATGCCTTGTGTCTAATTGTGCAAGAACTTAGGAGCATAGGAAGTCAAATGAAAGACGCAACTAGCGAAAAGGACGACATGGAAGGGAGTCGACGGGCTCGGTGCGTCCGAGGGACGAGGAGTTGCGGATGAGTACGCTGGCGGATGAGGAGGCACGCAATGTTTTCGAGGGACGAGAAGCCGGAGTAGAAGACTGCTTGAAGTCCGGAAAATGGGTTCGAGTGAGTTTTATTCCAGATGACCGAAATCATCCAAGCAAGTGGAATCGAAGCGGAAAATCTAGACCAATGCAAGCGGAACCGGAGCGGAAGACTAGGACCGAAAGTCAACAAAATATTGACTTTTCGGTTCGGGCGCCCAGACCTGGTTTCCGGGCGCCCGGACTAGGGCTATAAATACAGCCCGGACCCCAGTAAGTCAGAACAACACTTGTAAACGATTTCTCTTTAGTTTTGTTCTGTAATTAAGTGCTTCAACTGCTGTAAGAGGCTTCTTCGCCTGAAGGAGATTGTTTAGTGAGCTTCAACTTCCTTGGATTAGCAATCCCCTGATTGCAAACCAAGTAACCCTTTTGTGCCTCTACTTTTTAATCAGTTTCAAGGGACCAACAACTTCATCCCAAATGGGCACTTGATGGCTTCCGTAATTACCTAAAAGTAAGTTATAAAAGTTAGAACTTTATATTAATAATTTATAACTAATATACACTTAATAATTATCTAGGCTATTACATTTGATGTTATAAATTTATTTAGTAGGAGATTATATTTGTATATATTCCATGGCTTGAAATTCCGTGTCGTTCCGGTGTGGAACCAACACCGGCACAGTAACTGAAAGTGTATCGTGAGGACGCGGAGGGCGCAACGACCCCACGACATCCCTTCATGGGGGTCGTGGTTGGCGCTGTGACCTCGTGGAGGGTGCTGCGACCTCGTGGCGTCCCTCTACGGGTCGTTGAGGGCGCTGCGACATAAGCTGTGCTTCTGTGGCTGGATGCGCAAACGCGGTGGAGAGGGGTGGCCGGAGCAGTGGGGAGAAGGGAAGCACCGCCGATGTTGGCTGCTCGCGTGGATGATGACGGAGGTTAGGCGTGGAGAGGGATAACTACGCGAGGAATAGTGGTGGCGGAGAACTTAGGTTTTAAAAAACTTAGGTTTAATCAACTCTCAACTTAAATAATACAAAACTAACCCAAAAAATTTTATTATTCCATTAAAATATATAAAAATTTGTTTAAAATACTAATAAAATTTTATATATTTCTAAAATTTATTTATTTTTATTTAGTTAATTTTTTATTTTTGAAAGGGAGTCTTGGCGCAACGGTAAAGTTGTTGCCATGTGACCAAAAGGTCACGGGTTCGAATCCTGAAACAATCTCTTGCAAAAAGTAGGGTAAGACTGTGTACAATGGATTCTTCCCCGGGACCCGCATGGCGGAAGTTTCGTACATCGGGCTGTCCTTTTTTTTTAGTTAATTTTTTATTTTTAAATATATATTTTTATAAGTAAATAATTATTAATAATAGTTATAAAATATTAAAAACTATTTCAAAATTTTTAAATAATTTTAAAAATTAATAAATATTTTATAAAATAATTTATTTTTAAAAAATAATTTTGAAAATAAATATAAATTTAAAATAATCTATTTTTTAAAAATATAATTCTTAAATATTTCAAATAAATTTTTAAAAATTAAAAATTAACAAATACTTTCAAAATATAATTTAAAAATTTTAAATAATTTATAATCATTTTTAACCTTTCAAATGATTTTATATAATTTTATATAATTTTAGATTTAGTTTTGAATTTTAAGAATTATTTATTTTTTTTAAAAAATAAAAATTTAATAAGTACTCTTTTATGAGAAACTGTTGAAATATAAATTCAACTTCTTAAAATATAGAACATATTTAATAATCAAATTTTAATAAAATTAATATATATTGATATTTATATATTTTTAAAATACCAAAATTATATCGGCATGACACGATATGGTACCGTAACTATATTGTTCCGATTTGGGATCGAAATCTTGGCATGGGTCAAAATTTTAAACCTTGATAGATTCTATATATGGTGAAATATTATATATGTTGATTAATAATATAGCTATAAATTTATAAATATTATAATTATTATTGACTACACTTGTACATTAATTATATTGATTGATATTAATATAGTAGGTTAATAATTATATTTTAAAATCGATAAGTTTAGTTACAAAATAACAGTTAGACATGTTATGTTATATAGAACTAAATGTTAGGCTAAAACGAGAATTACAGAGTACAGAGATAAGGATATTAAGATGGATGTGTGGATATATGAGGATGGACAAGATAAGAAATGAAAACATTAGAGAGAAAGTCGAGTTGCATCTATTAAGGGAAAATTTCGAAAAACATGTTTAAGATGATACGAACATGCACTTAGTCAACCAATAAATGCTCTAGTTAGGTGATGTGAAACTATGACAAATATGTACATCAAACGAGGAAGAGGAAGACCAAAAAAGATTTAATTAATAACGATAAAATAAGATAAAATTTATTTAAATATAGATGATAATATAGTAGAAGATAGAGTCTAATGGCGTAGAAGGATCCATATAGCCGACCCCACCTAGTGAGATAAGTCTTGGTTGTTATTGATAAGTTGGGTTAATAGTAACTTAAATTTAATATCAATATATCTTTATAAGCTACTATAATTTATAAAATTAATTAACTTAATTCATAGTGAAATTGAATTCAACTAGAGCATTAATTTAGATGGTTATATAGGTTGATCAAACTTGAATGTAGTGCATGACACTCATTTTGTTATTAGTAAAAATGACACTAAATCATATATCATTAAATGAGTTGAGATGATTGTTATGCATTTTCTTAATTTTTTATTCGATCATTATCTAGTTACTATCATCTTTGAAATAAACAAGCACAGAAGGGGTCCAAAGAAGTTAATTTTCATTTGTAGTTTGTTTTTCATTGACTGTATTGTCCATTAGGGCACACTTTTTTTATGTGTTTTACTAATTGAGGCACATATCTTTTTTTTCCTCTCCAGTTTTTCATTTTCATGTATTTTTGATGTGTCGACTACAAGGCATGGATGAACATCTATTAGTGGGCTGAGCCAAACACAATTCACAACTAGGCCTCCGTGCACCATTACATAAAATAATAAGTGCAGATTCTACCAATTATTTGTTATCATGCTGAATCATAAAACTAATACCAACCACTTATGGCAGGATCAAGATGAATAATTTCTTATGATACTCATATCAAATCTTGTACAACAAATTTATGTGTGACTACTGTCTCATTCACGAAGGGTTGAGTTTATTAATTTAGTGATAGATGAACATAAATGTAAGCATAGTTTGAAGTGCCGACCCATGGAGTCCGAAACGGGTGGTATTTATCGTTTTGGCACAGGACTGCGGATGTGGCGACCTTCTAGGGGGTGTTGAGGGTGTTGCAATCCCGTGTGAGGGCACAAAGGTTGTCACAACTCCTATGCGGCTCTTTGCGGGGCGCAGAGGGTACCACGACCCTAAGATATCGGGTTGTGACACTGAATAGGTTTTTTTATAAATAAAACTATTAATTATATATAATAGTTATAAACATAATATGTTATTAAAATATATGTTATAAACATAAAATATTATTTTTTAAAAAAATTAGAAAATAATTAATTTTTTTAATATATGTTGAAAATTGAATGTGAATTTAAAATAATCTATTTTTTTTTCCAAAATATATATTTTTTAAATATTTTAAATAAATTTTAAAAAACAAAAAATTTACAAATACACCCAAAAAATAATTTAAGACCTTCAAATAATTTTATAATTATCTTTGAGTTTTCAAAGAATTTTATAGTTTCAGATTTAGTTTTGAATTATGAGAATTATTTTTTAAAAAATATTTTTTATAAAAATTTAATTGACATTAACTTATAAGAAAATATTAAAATACGAACTCAATATCTCAAAATATAACATCAATAGTGAACATTTTTAATAATCAAATAATTAATAATTAAATATAAAATTATATTTAAAAATTTAAAAAAATACCGAAACTGTATAGGCATAATACGATATGGTACCAAAATTGTATCATTCCAGTCCTGGAGTTAAATTCTGACACGGATTGAAATTTTAAATCTTGAATGCAAGGACCCAATCCTTGTTTCATGATTCAATTGATTTTCATCTTCTAGATGTTATGATGTTCATGTCCCTTTATGTGGAACTATGGTTGCCTGCGGATTTATTTTTGGCTCGTTTTGTTTTTATTTATTTATTTATTTATTTTTATCAGGATGAGCTTCGCCAGCAGAAAGAGGAGGAAATGGATGACTACTGTTCTCAGGTTTTACCTTAAATCTAACTATCTTGAATTTTAATATTAGATATGTTTCTTTTGGTTCATTTTCCTTTTTTCTGGCAGTATGATCAAACTTCTGTACCATTAAAATTTGAAATTGAAGAATTCTTGCCATAACATTTTTCCATTTCAATGACAAAGTTGTACATCATTTCATCACCAAATTGTATGCAGATAATATGCATAGAGTTGGGATCCAAGGAAACATTTGTCAATGTAATAAAAATAATTTAATTAATTTAAATATCACTAGTGAAATAACCATGTATGGAGCTCAATGGAGGATAGCTGCCCAGATAGTTAGGACAACATGATTTGATGATGAAGATGCTGCTGCATAGATTTGGGACTATAAAATAGCTTTCTGTTCTCTTAATCTATTTCTCTATTTAATGTATATAATAATGTTTGATTGCTCAAAGAGAAACCTGACTTGGAAGAAAATATTTGTCGTGTAGGAGGAAATAACCAAAATAAAGGAAGATGTAGGAGAACCCTGGAATCCTTTTGCTATCATTAGAGTGCCTACATTTCTACCCAGTAAATGAATACAAAGTACTCACCAATGACTAAGCAAAGAAATAAACCCTCTAATAAAAAGAAACACACTCTGCTTAAACTAATTACTAATAATTGAGTTTTTGTACCACATTGGTTCAATTACCAGACAAATTAAGTTGTTGGGTTTGCTTATGTGAAATTACTTCCTTCACCCAAACTAATCTGATCTCGTGAATGATTTTATGAGCTCTTGAATCTCAATGATATGGATTCTTTTGTCTTAACATTATACTGCTTGGTCCAAGTTATCTATTTGTTATTCTGCAGGTGCCAGTTGGTCACTTAGTTTTCATGGTTCATGGTATCGGACAAAGATTAGAGAGAGCCAATTTGGTCGATGATGTTGGTGATTTTCGTCGTATAACAGCAAGTCTAGCTGAGATGCACTTAACTCCATACCAGAAAAGCACCCAGAGGATTTTATTTATTCCTTGCCAGGTAAATATTATGCTGAAAGATCATCAAACAAGTGTGTGCATCCATAGGAATCTTGATCAACTTGTATGTTTTTTTCCTTTTTGAAAATGAGTAATTATTTTAGGGCAAAACTTTGTAAGCCTGTAGCCTGTGTGAATTTGGATATTACATAAACGGTCTCTAAACTACCATCCCGATTTCAGATAGCTCCCTAGTATTTTTCTTCTTCTTTTTGGTTACAATTTAATACCCATGAAGAGGAGCCTTGAGTTCCTGTTGTGTGACCTTATTCGAATCGCCGAAATAACATTTTGCAATGCAGATAAAACTGCATACAATAGACCCAATATAATCTCGGGGCCTCACACTAGTTGGAGTTTGTTGCATTGGGCTGCCTTTTTTACAATTTAATACCCACATTGTTGATATTTGTAAATATCTGGTTAGATTTACTAAATGGTTAATAACAGACAACACTGATGTGGCCAAACATCCAACTCATATCTAAGTTGCATAATTATATTAGTCAACCATCACGTCAAAAGCCATGCCAAGAGCTATATCAACATTTTTCATTGTGATGCAATAGTGATTGTTGTGCAGCATAAGCCATGCCACACCTTAGATATAATTCCACTAACTAGGGGTACCTACCTAGTAAAAATGTAATAATAGATAACCAAAAGCCATACCAGTAATAGATAGCTCAAGATAAGCAAGAGGTATTCATCAAAATATATAATTTCTGTTTCTACATAAAATAGAAATAACTAGTATCAATAGGTTATAACTAGAATAAACATTACAATAAAGAAAGTCAAACTTGCTATCAACCGGCTGAGAATCTCTGAGAAACTCCATATATTAACTAAAATCAAGTATGACTCTAAAATTAACCTTTGCTTGCAAAATCTAAGGCTAAGGAAGATAAGAAGTAAACACAAATTGCTAAGTCAGTAATAAGAAAAATGTGTATGAATTTAATCTTAAGAAATAAAAGATTAGATAACTCACATATATATATATATACAACTCTTATTTTAATTTGGGCAAAAATCAAAAGCGTGCCTTAGATTATTGGAATCGTCAAAAGGTCACCTCTTTTACAAAAAAAGGGTCAAAATAACACCCTAGCATATTTTTCATCCTAAAATTACCCTTACTTCAGCATTGTTGTAGCAACTTCAGAGTAGTTGATACAACATGTTAGAATAAACTGATTAAACTTGGTTAAAAATAATATGCATCGTATTTTTGCCCAAGTTGAACTAAAGAGAACAATGGTTTACATTAACACATTGCAGAATGTAGCTGCTACAACAATGCTGGAATAAGGGTATTATTGAAATGAGAAATATAGTCGAGGTGCCCTTTTGATTTTTGCCCTTTTAATTTCACTTATTTATCAACAATTAAAGTCACCCATTGTTCTTATTATTTATCACCATTTGATCACAATTTAATATACTTTTAATTATCATCAATGTAGGTGTTTCAATTCTCCTTGGTTGACAAAAAACAATATAGGTGTTTCAATGGTACAAAACATCCAAGCTAATCGAACCTTGATAATAGGTCATCATTAGTGTGAAATAGATAACAATTTCTCAATGTCAATAAGGAAATTAGTTATTGAATTCTTACCTTCAATCTAATTGATGTGTGAGGTGAGTTTTTGGCCATGTATGCTTTAGATGATAAGCAACAACAACCGAGGATTCATACAAGGATAATGGGTGTTGATGGCACCATGGTGTGCTAGCAACAAGAAAGGATGAGAGAAAACGACGAGAGGTTAGTGCTGATGAGAGGAAAAGTAGGGGAAAGATGATTGCCGCTGACTTATCTTGGTTTTGGTTTTGATGGTGGCTGGTGCCCTAGGTGCGAGCGGCTACGATTGCACACCACAGAATGAGGGAGAGAGGAGAAACAAGAGAGAGTTAGAGAGAGCTGAGGGAGACCAACTCATAGGAGAGGTTGACAACACGTATAGGATATCTCAGGGGTGTTGCCTATAAGAGAGGAGAGAGAGATGGGCGTGGGAGGGTGTCAAGTGAGAGAAAGAGATCACAGAAAGAGAGAGAGATAGGAGAGAGATTGTATAACCTTCCACTAAAAAATGTTGCTAATTTGTCCCATTATGACTTAAATGGGACCATCCAAATATATAAATTTGGTTTGATCTCTAAAATTATTAAAACAAATATAAATTGATCCCAATTTGAACACAAGTGATCCTAATCACTGTGTTTACACTATGAATTCATTCAAATCTAATTCGATGTTCACTTGACGCTTTAAATCTAATTTATTATTTCTCTTTAATTTATTTTTTATCAAAAAAAAATTAAGAAATGAAAATTTAAATGCAATAAAAACTCAATATCTAACATACTTTCCTACTAAAAGAAATATGATTCCCAAATTTAATTACGTTGTGAGAATAAGCGAGGGTAATACAACTCAGCTAGACTATCTAAAGAGTTCACTCTATGAATTGATTTGATTAATCAATCAATAATCATGCATATTGAATCATGTCCCTTAGTGATTGGTAATCCTATGACAAAATCCATGATAACATGCTCCCATTTCCATTTTGGCACATCAATCTGGATCAAACCCAACTGGTCTTTAGTGTTCTACTTCGATTTATTGGTAGGCTAGACATCTAGTATGAAATCTACAATGTCTCTTTTAATACCTTTCCACCAATACAATTGCTTCAAATCTTTGTACATCTGGGTACTACTAATATTAATTGCAAATCTGGATCAATGTTTCTTGAATGAGATGCTCATCAATGAGGTGTGCCTAGGAAAGCACAATCTGCCTTGAAATCATAGAGATCCACGCACACCATAGAAAGTTTTTAACTTTAGGCCTAACTCTAGAGAAACTCACCTTCTAACTCCCTTATTTTGCTCCATTAGTCTGCTTGACAACTAACTCCCTTTAATCCGCTTGAGTAATAATGACTGTGCAATCAAGGACATCAAAACTTCTTGTGGTGTTTACCTCACTTTGAGAAGATCCAAGTCTGAAAATTGTCGTAGAAAATTAGTAATTGCGACCTTGTGATATGCATTATTTCTAGCTCAGTGCATCTACCATTATATTAGCTTTCTCAAGGTGATAGTTGATAGTGCAACCATAATCTTTAAGAAACTTTATCCATCTCTAACTATGGCTCATCTCTTTCCGTGTGAACAAATATTTGGTTAGTGAAAATCTCAAAAGTAAGCTCCTTATAGAAAATGCCTCTTAATCCTAAAAGCAAAGATAATAGCTGTTAAATCCATATCATCTAAGCCATGGTCAAGCCCTTGAGTAGCAAACACATGATTGCATGCACAACATGGCCACAATCACGAATAGCTCCACCTCTAGGCATCACTTGACAAAATTATAGTTGAAATTCCCGAATCAATAAATAAAATAGGATTTATAAATCTTATAGCCTAGAGATACACTTGACTCGTGTGAAATTGTCTTATGCCATGAAATTACAAAACCATAAAACAAGAAAATTGAAAAATATACATGATTAATCTAACTCTGATACCAATTAAAACTATCATGTGTGGGTGTAATTCTACTAACTAAGAGGTACCCCACTTGTTGACATTGTAGTATTATATATCAAAGAACCATGTCGATAAGCTAAGACAAGCAAGAGATGTTCGACAAAATATATATTCATTTTTTTTCTTGAAAATACAATGGAACCATCTAATATCAAAGGGTGATGAATAGAACAAAAAGTATAGTGATATGACAAGGTATCAACATGTTGAGGATCTTTGAGCAATTCTATATACTACTGGTTGAAACTAACTATAGCTCCAAAATTAACTTTTGTCTACGAACTTTGAGGCCAAGGACTTAAAAGAAGTACAAATAAATTATTAAGTGGGTAAACATGAAAGATGTAAAGATAAGAAGAATAAATTGTTAAGTGGGTAAATAGGAAAGATATAAATATGCGCATAAATTTAATCTTATTCAAGACATTAAAAGAACCAAATAAGTCACAAATTCAATTAAATGTTTAAAGTTCTCATTTCAGGTCTTTAATTTTAATATATATAATCAACTCTTATTTAAATTTCACTTATTTATCACCACTTAATATTTATCATCTTTTGTCTCGATTTAAAATACTTTACTATCTTGTTTTAGTCATTATTAAGAAGCAAATTAGTAGAGTCAGGTCTTCAAAGTGTAAATAACATTATGGATTGAAGACCTCCCTTGTGATATACAACGGTATACTTAAATTTTTACTAGATTTATTTTCTCCATTTATAATTACTTATGGTGGATGAGACGTATGAAGGAGTAAATGTTAAGCTCAATGATCGTAAGCTACCTCTGAAGCTTAAAGGGAAATTTTATAAAATGACGGTTAGACTTGCTATATTATATGAAGTTGAATGTCGGGTTATGAAGCAAGTGCAAAAGCAAAAGATGAGAGTCACATAGATGAGAATGCTAAGGTGAATGTCAGATATATGAGGACGGACAAAATAAGAAATGAGATATTAGAGAGAGTCGGGGTTATCATTGTTGAAGAAACAATCTAAGAGACGTTGAAGATGCTATGGACACTTACTTAGATGCCCAATAAATACTCCAATTAGGCGATGTGAAATCATGATAAATACGCACATTAAGGAAGAGGGAAATCAAAGAAGATTTGGTTAGTAACTATTAAAATAAGATTTATTTAAATATGGATAGAATATAGTAGTGGATCAAGCCTAATGGTGTAAGAGAATCTATATAGCCAAGCCCACTTAATAGGATAAAAGCCTTGGTTGTCATTGTTGTATAATTACTTTTGTTCACTTTAAATCTTTACATCTCAACTATTTTATTTTGGATTTATATGTTTTCAGTTAGTCCAAGGAACTAACCTAATTCTCTGTTTTTTAATAAAGGTTGCATTAATTATACTACATACTAGTAATGGATGTATAACATAAAAATGTGCATATTATCAACATATAAAATCAAAAGTAACATAGAAACAATATAACAATAGGTATCAACTAAAGATCAAGTAGTGTATTAATTTTTAACCTTTTAAATAAGCACTTCTCATGTTAATCCTTACATGTTGACTCATATGTATAACATGAGTTTAAAACACATTTTGCTATTTTAGAGGACATTTTAATCCCTTTCTCAAACCAGAATAGTAATATACTTATAATCTATTTTTATACATTAATTCATTCACAATGAATATGTAAATGAATCTAAGGATAGATTTTCACACCTTAAATATATGACAAATATAGATCCAAGGATTTAAAAGTCAGTTTGCTTCCCTCGAATGAGTAAATATAAAAATAACTCAAAAAAACTTAAGATAATATTAACAATAATAACAAAAAATCTACAAATTAATTATAATTCAAGGTTGATGAATCTAATACTAATCCACTTACCTCGATGCAACCCAAATTTAACTCCTATCACTAACATCCAACCTTTATTTTCCCATCTTAAACCAAATATACCAACGTAAACACTAGAACAACTCTATAATAAAAATATAATAAACTTAAATTTTTAGCTCGCAAATTCTCCTCAAGCTATGAAACAATGTCAACAAAGAAATCTATTTATGATTAGTCCAAAATAGATATCCATTTTCCAATGTCAACAAAGAAATTACTCACTGAATTATTATCTCAATCTAATGGATGTAATAACGACAATGCTTAGGATGCAAAACAACAACTATTGAGGTTTGGCCCAAGAACATAGGGTGTGGGTGGCACTGTGGTGAGCTAGCAATTAGAAAGAAAGAGAGAGAAATGATGAGGAGAGATTGGTGGCAATGGTATACACTTGGCTTGGCTAAAAGCAATTGTGTGGCAGGCACAAGGAGTGGGAGAAGGATAGCAAGGGAGAGGAAAAAGAGGTGATACATGGCTAGTGGTGACTTCTCTTGGTTTTGATGGTAGGAACACTTGGGCAACAAAGGATGCAATCGCACACCCTACAAGGCAAGAGAGGATAGAGAGAGGAAGAGGGAGAGTGGTCAATAGGAGAGGCCGACAACTAGTGCTAGCCAGTGACATGGATACGATGGCTAGGGCTATGGACGTTGCCTGTGAGAGAGGAGAGAGGGATTAGGTGTGGGCATGCGCTGAGTGAGAATGAGAGATGCGTGGGGAGAGAGAAAAGAGATTGTAGAACCCCAATACAGAAATTTCACTGCACGATTGAACTAAGACTATTCCTATATAGAAATATGGTTCAGTCTTAAATTGACCAAAGCAAATCCAAATCAATCTTGATTTGAAAATTTGTGACCTTAATTACCATGTCCACATGATGAGTTTCATTTAAAAAATAATTTAAAATGTGAAAAATGTAAATACAATAAAAACTCGATATTTAACAAGAAATATTGTAGATTATCTTTTGCCTACCACCATCTTGTCAAGGGACAAGGTGTTTTCATTGAACTGCTTATGGAATTTGATGGTATGTGAATTTGCTGTTTAATCTTAGGTGTGCCAGAACAAATTTCATAAATTCTTGTTGTCTTTTACCATTTATTGGATCACAGTAGATTATGTTTGTTTTATCAAAAAGTTCACTTTTGCGAGGTCTGTATGGAAAGTTTGCCGTTTCTTTTTTCTAGGGAAAAAAGATTTTCATTTGTAAAAAACCATATATTATTCCCAGTCCCTCATTGGGCAATTCAGTCTGACTGACTTGAAGGCATTTTTACCCGTGCTACAGAGGCTCTATTTCTATTAGCTTAGTTCATTCAATGAACTTCCGTATGTTTGCAATCTGATAATCTTTGACTTCTGTTATATGAAATTGGTTGTTTTCTGTTGCCCTTTTTTCTCGTTATTTAGTATATTTTGATAAACATACCTACACATTAGGAAACCAAGGTATTAATTAAAAGATGTTTGTTTGTTATGGTAGTTTTGTTCTCCAAGAGTGTGATAATTGAACCTTTAGGCATATATCTTTTAAGGACAAATTATGTAATTTCTGCTTTATGTTTCTACTTGGTCAAGATATATCACAGGTTTGTTGTTTTAGTTCCTCAACCCATTCTATCTTTAGCACGATTTGTTTATTCAAATTTTAGAACAGATTTGCTAATCTAAATTTTGGGATGGCAGTTGGCTTGAATTTCATGTTTCATTGCCCTTGTGTCACTCAAAACTTTTACAAGGATTGAGTCGATTGTCTCTATTTTGTCCTTGTTTTATGTGATTATGTTGACTTATTTGTTCGCTATCTTCATGACTGACGCCATGTTGTCTTTGCTTTAGTGGAGAAAGGGTTTGAAGCTCAGTGGTGAAAGTGCAGTTGAAAATATAACCTTGGATGGTGTTCGAGGTCTTCGTATGACATTGAGTGCTACAGTACATGATGTTCTTTATTACATGAGCCCTATATATTGTCAGGATATTATTGATTCGGTATGTTATTCATTTTTAACAATGTATTGTTGTTTTACTAGGGTGTGTGTTTACATTTGTTATTTTCTTTTCCATTGATTTCTGAATGGCTAGGGTTTTTAGTAATCAAATGAAATCCACTTTTTAAATCAAATTTAGAATATATTTTGCTGCTACTGATCTTTCTGAGGATAGTGTTGATTCTTGGAAGACTGTATTGATCTTTGTTTGTAAGATCATTTAGGCGCTTGTAGTTGAATACCATTCTTTCTTTGCCATTCAAGATGCAGCTTACAGGGACTTAGAAAAATTATCCCGCGACAATGTGAAAAACATTGTTCAATACATGAATGACTACTTAAAGCTGTCATCTAAAACTGGAAGGCTATATACTGGACCAGAGCTTTTGGAGAAATTTTGGCTTAAGATGCCTGGTGAGCTTGGAAGCATGATTAAAGAAGCATTTGACACAAAATATCCTGGTTTAACAATTGGTGTCTTTCCAAGGGTTTTATTTGCATATAAATTCCTAGAACAGGAATGTAAGGATGCAACATTTAAAAGCTCCTTGAAGGATCTCTCATTTTGCAGTCAAATGCCAATACCAGGATATTATAAGAGCCAAAGCCAGAAGAAATATGACATTCGAAGGTCCAAGACATATAAAGGCAAGCCACATGAATTTCACGCTAGAATAGAAAAGAGGAAGCACTTAGTAAAGAATAAGAAATGCAAATGCTACCTTTGCGGCCAAGAAGGATATTTCGCAAGAGAATGTCCAAATGATTGGAGGAATATTAAGCGAGTTGCTATATTTGAACAACTTAGTATTCTCGAAGATTATGATATTTTGTCGGTACAAGAGGGAGAAGCACAGAGCGATGCTATCTTCAACATCTCTGAAGAAGAAGAAGAAGGCCTTGAGGCCCTACAAAGGTCTATTCAAACCCTAAGTTTCTCTAACGAGTTAATTCTAATGCTTGGGGCAGTTGAACTGTGTCCATAACTGGCACTATAATCAAGATATTAATCCTCCATGACCAGCCAACTGTACATGCTGCAAACGAGAGATGGTGAAGAGGGCAAGGATTCATTGCCCAAGTTGTCTAGTCACACCTTGCAATCTATGTGGGCCCTACTATTTCAATACAAAAGTGCCTATAGCTCCATCCGCACTAGCTTCATTCTTCTCGTAAAATTTGAAAAATGAACAACAATATTATATATCTTGGTGCAAAGGGGAGATCGAGTGGCTATAAAGGGAAGCTACATATTATAAGGCCTCGTATGAGGAGCTCCTACTAGAAAAGGAATTAAGCCAAGACTTTTATAGTCTTGAAAAGGGAAAGGAGCCAATAGAAAAGGAAATAGAAGCTGCCAATGTTCTATATGAAGAATCAACAAGCAAGGTGACTGCGGCGCAAGGACTCCGAGGACCAAGACTTATCAAAAATATGCTATACAATCTAACGGTCGAAATGGAGATTCCTGAAGTACCAAGGTTCTTATTAAGAGCAATTCTGGTTACTGGAACTACAACATGCTGTGTTGATAAAAAATCAGTACCCAAGGAAGCTCTGGAAGATAACACCTTTGTGGTCCAGTTTAGCGGTATCAACTCACAATAAACCGCTAGGCTAAAACTAAAGCAAGGGAAGATGATCATAGGGTCAAATATGTTCAGAATTCCTTACACTTACATTTTCCCAATGACCCTTGGTGACAACATTCAGATGATCATTGGATGCAATTTTATTAGAGCAATGCAAGGCGGAGTCAGAATCGAGGGCAATACGGTAACATTTTATAAGAATTTAACTACTATTAATACTTTACCGACTGTTACCACAGCTGCAGCGATCGAAGAATTAGAGTTGGAGGAAGAAGAATATATACAAATAATGGAGATGGTCAATTACTCCTCAGAAAGAATTTCGCAAAATTTCCAAATGCAGTTCAAGCCCTTCCTATCAGATTTAAAGAACCAAGGCTTTATTGAAGAAAATCCTCTATGTCATTGGTCAAAAAATCAAGTACTCTGCCACCTGGATATTAAGAATCCGAATTTCATTATTGAAGACAGACCCCTTAGACATCTAACTCCTCAACAGAAAGAGGCCCTTACGAAACATGTAAAAGCCTTACTCGAAATAGGGGTTATCAGACCAAGCAAAAGAAGGCATAGAACTACAACAATTATTGTGAATTCTGGAACAACTATTGATCCAAAGACAGGAAAAGAAGTAAAGGGCAAAGAAAGAATGGTATTCAACTACAAGCGCTTGAATGATCTTACAAACAAAGATCAATATAGTCTTCTAGGAATCAACACTATCCTCAGAAAGAATGACCGGAAGAACTCCTCAACAAATTGGAACTCATAGCACCTACTCTCCAAGAGATAAAGGAAAAGCCCACAATGGAAGTTCAAGCTCAGATGACCCAGACTCTCTCAGCCCTATCAACCTCGCTGAGTAATACCAACAATTACTCCATAGGCAATATCCAATCTCCCTTGAAGATAATGCAAAAATTGGCCAGCAGCTCTCTAAGCTACAACAAAGGGCCACTATCCATGCAACAAGCGCTCTCCTGCAGCTCCGGTTGCTTCACTTCTTGAAGAAACAGGAGTGCCAGAGAAGGAGTACATCTGACAATTGGTGGTCTGACTGGTATCCATCTACAGAATAAGTTGATAAACAGCTGAAAACCACTGCCTACCTACTAAATGATGCTATTCGTCGGATGACTTCTTTTTACTTGTAAAGAAAACTTTGCGAAAGTGGTGGACCCGCAAGGAATCAATGACAACCCACTAAACTATGTAAAAAGTAGATTCCTTCTTATCAAGAAGGACACCGTGCTAGGGTGTGCTGTAAAGTGATCTAGTCCTATCCAAAGGACGATCACGAATAAAGTTTCCTGTACAAATGTGCTATAAAGTGATCCAATCCTATCTAAAGGACGATCATGAGGAGATGCCTTTCTTATCTGAAAACAAAGGACATGTGACGATGGAGCCCAATAAGCACCCGACGTCTCCTTACTCTTTTATATAAGAGGCAACAAACCTTTGCAGAGGCAATAAGCGATCCTTGTACCTCTACTCAGGGAAGTGTATTGAGAATATGTGAGTTTCTTATCTCTTATCCTTGTTTCTAATACTTCTTCACGCAGTACCCCCCTTCTTTCCAAGTATATTCACTTAGTATCTTGCTCGTCTAGTGTAACTAGGCTATTTTATTGATACATAAGGAATTAAAAGTAAAATGCAATATGTTGTTTTAACCATGGTTTGAAATTTCATACCGTGTCGAGTGGAGCAGTTGAAAAGTATCATTTTGATAGATCACCGAAATTCGATATCACTTGACACTAAGGTTTAAAACCTTTAGCAGTGCTGTAGTTTCAGCCATGGACGGTAAAGATCTGTAAAGATACTCCAGTATCGTAGGCACAGTGTTAGGGACAGATTGGAGGTTGAAGGAGGAAGAAGATGAAGCAAAGGAAGGGGAAATTGTTGGGCTGAGTTGGTATTGAGTATCACTAATTTACCGGAATGATAGGTTTCGACGGTTTCACTTGGCATGATATAAGCATGGTTTGTAAAATTGCGATCCACGATTGGGGTGATTTTTTTATAACAGAATCGGAGAAGGATCGATGGGATCGTACATGATTGGTGAAATCATTACGATGCTACATTACAAATGACTCTACATGGTTTAAAATTTCTCGGCACCAAAACTGCGAGTAGAGACAATGGAGGGGACACATGAGCATGTGCGAGGAGGCGACGTTGGCGGGCTGTGGAGGGGGATGCACAAACTTGTGCATCGCTAGTTTCTCGTGGCAGGGACTTATGGAGGTAGTCTGTGATGGCTGACGGAGGCTATTCTTCGATTGCTCACGATGGGGAAGAGGGGAAGGCATCAACCGATAGTGGGCAGCAGTGGCAACAAGGATGCGCAAGAGCACGGGTGAGGGGAGCAACGACGGTGAATTAAAAACTTTGGGTTTATAATTGAAATTTTAGTTAATTGATTTAATCAACTTCTAACTTAAATATTATAGTTTAAATAGGCTTTCCTCAAACCCTAAACGAATTATTCCATTAAAATATATATCAATTTATTTTAAAATTATAAATAAATTATATTTATTATTATATATATTATCAACCTATTATTGTCATTATTATTGTTATTATTAATTTGATTTAATTTATTCTAAAGGGAATTTTAATCAGATATCAAATTGATTTAGTCTCCATTGATTAATTTGATCATCTATGAAATACTAAATTAAATTTCCAAGGGTTTTGGTAGGATCGTATGATTCTACAATCCGATCTGATCCTGACCGATCCTGTCCTGACTCTAAATCAATCATGCGTAGGATCACGATTCTACAAACTATAGATACAATATCTAAACCCATACTCAGCATAGACATCTTTCTTCTTCAATTCCAATTCATTACCGGCATCATGCATGGAAACATCTTCATGATATCGAAATAGTATTGTTCAAATTAACGATCGAAACTTCGGCACGGCTCAGTTCGAGATTTTGAACCTTAGCTTTAACTGTTCAACAGAGAAGTCTTTGAAAGATTGTTTTATTGAGAACCTCTTAAACATCCATATATGTATATATATTTCACGAACCTTGCAGTACTAACATTAAAGAGACTCAAATTAAATAAAACAACTCCAATTGATAATGCATTACAAACTGGTTAAACTTGAAATCAAAATAAATTTGAGTTGGAACATCATAATAGTGAATCAAATCTTCAAAATGAACAGAGAGTGCAACTACCTAGTTAGATGAACTCAACCGACTATCAAAACAGATAATTCAACTCCAACTAGAGGACCCAACATTCTAATACAAGTAGAAAAGTAGACTAATAAAAGAAGCCCTTGGCTGTGCCTTGCTAGGTATAAGAAGGCTCATCCGTCAAGTCCTTCTATCTCCTCATTACATGCACCATATGGATCTAGTGAGTCTAAAGACATAGCAAGTTTAACCTTTATATAAATAATATCTATTCGCATTGAAGAGAAATATTTGAAATTACCATGTTAAATATCAACGGAGAATAACCTCTAACTTCAGTTTCATGAACCTCCAAACTACCCTAAATTAACATTCAATTTTGAACCTTCTTTATCTTTTATTTTACTTGTAAGATTCGTAAATTATAAGAATTCAGATCATTAAGTATAGCTCCTTTATACCTTAACCTCTGATCATTTGGTCAAACGTTTATCCTAGTACTAGGTTGGTAAGGTTCACCGGACCTTTCTTAAGCCGGATTCCCTAACCCCTTTGTTTTGGTAAGGTTCACCAGACCCTTCTCAAGCCGAATTCCCTAACCCCTTTATTCTGGTAAGGTTCATCGGACTTTTTTTAAGCCGGATTCCTAGAAGTCCTTTTTTTGGTAAGGTTTCCCGGACCCTTTCTAAGTCGGATTCCCAAATCCATCACATAAATACATACAGATCACATTATTAAACAAAATATTTTTATTTTTCATGCATAGAAAGTCATTACTAAATAATGAATAAGATAGTTCACTTAACATGCTAAAACAACCAATTAAACTTTCGTGCATCACACCTTGCTAACAATTATGATAATAAAGTTCACGGTGCTGATATACGGAAAGTAAGTAAAAATAAAAACTATTGCTTTAAGGACCCTGCCCATGCTTCCAATCCATCCCTTTTCGGACACAAAAGCTACCCAGCACAACCCCCGAAATCTGCCTAGCACAACCCCCTTCCTTCCTCATGAAATCTGCCCAGCATAGAGCACAACCCCCTTCCTTCCCCAACGAAATCTGCCCAATATCTCCAGCCCCTCACAAAATCTACCCAGCATCCCCAGGGGGGTTGAATAGCCCCTGCACAAATACAAAACAAAACCCTTCTCGAACTTAAAGGAACACTTGCATAAAATAAAATAAAGAAATAAACTAAAAGACGAGGCTCCCAGATTTTACTTAGTTACGACCAGGGAGGTTGTTAATTCAAGGAAGTGAATCGCACTAAGTATCTCCTTCAGGCGTCTCCGCCTCTTATAGCAGTGAACGCACAAAAAGATGAAGCTAAACTAACAAAGTGAAGCGCACAAGTGTTGGAACTCAAATTACAGCTTCTGGACCAAGGCTGTATTTATAGCCTTGGTCGGGGCGCCTGGAAGCGTTCCAGGCGCCTGGAGTGGGATAGAAATCTATCCCCGACGCAACGGTCAACGTCCACGTCGATGGTGATAGAATTTGGGTTCCGGGCCTGGACCCTCAAAGTCAACCTCGTTGACTTTTTCTATCCGAGCCCTCTGCTTCGGTGCTGCTCGCCTCGGTCCGAGTCTTCCGCTTCGGCTCCGCTCGCTTGGGTGATTTCGGCCATCCGGAATAGGGCTTACCCGAACCCAACTTCCGGCTTTCTCGAGCAACCTTCCGCTCCGGCTTCTCGTCCCTCGGAACCCAATATAGGTTCCAGTCAACTGGATTAATTAAATATTTTTTAGGAACATATTTCTTTGAAATTTTCCTAATTTGTCTTTTGTGATATTTAAAATATCAGTTCAAATTATATCTTCTAAAACTTTTACTATATGTACATGTATGATTTGCCAAGTTTTTTTATTTCTTTTTTGTAAATTGTCATTTTCTAGGAAGGGGAGTCTTGGCGCAATGGTAAAGTTGTTGTCATGTGACCAAAAGGTCACGGGTTCGAATCCGGGAAACAGTCTCTTGCAAAAAGCAGGGTAAGACTGCGTACAATGGATCCTTCCCCGGGACCCCGCATGGCGGGAGCTTCGTGCACCGGGATGTCCTTTTTTTTTTGTAAATTGTCATTTTCTAGCTTTAATTTATCAAAATTTTCTAATGGACAAGATTTTGCTAGAATTACTTTTAATTCTTTAATTTCTTTTTCTAATTTACAACAATCTTTAGATAATAATTTTACGAATTTAAACATTTTATCGGGAGGAAGAGATCGTACCTGACTTACCTTGTCGATCTCGTTATCCGTGGCTCCCCCTGAATTTCTTCCGATGTCGCTCCCCCTTCATCGATGCTCTCGATGCTCATTTCGGAAGAGCTTTCTTCGCATTCGTCTTGATGACTTGCCATCAACGCAAGTTCGGAGAAAGCCTCAACTTCCTATTCAGACGACGTTTCGTCCCACGTCGCCTTTAAAGTCTTGTACTTGTTCGTTTGGACAGACTTCTTTCCTTTGTCCTTATCCTTATTCCTTAGCTTAGGGCGTCCTTAACGTGCCCTTCTTTATTGCAGTGGTAGCATCTGATTGTCCTTTTCTTTCTACCTTACGGATGATTAGTTTTTCTTGATCTAAATAATTTTTTAAAACGTCTTACCATCATAACCATTTCTTCGTCGTCGAGAGAGGATTTCGACTCATGTTCGTCTCTCGTTGCCTTGAAGGCGATGTTGTGTTTCGGCTTCTTCGTACCTGCACATCTTGATTCATGCTCTTCAAAAGTTGAAAATAATTCTTCTAAGGTAATAGATTCTAAGTCCTTAGAGATATAAAAGACATCTATTAGTGATGCCCATTTGTATTTCTAGGGAAGACATTAAGAGCGTACCTTAGCGAATCTCAGTTGCTTACCTTTTCTCCGAGATTCGACAGTCCGGTGATGAGCTCCTTAATCCTTGAGTGAAGTTGTGCAATCGTTTCATCTTCTTCAAATCGTAGATTGGTGAGCTGGTTGCCAAGTAAGTCTTATCTCGCGAGCTTGGCTTCAGACGTCCTTTCGTGTAGCTCAAGGAAGAAATGAACTAAAAGACGAGGCTTACAAATTTTACTTGGTTACAACCGGGGAGGTTGTTAATCCAAGGAAGTGAATCGCACTAAGTATCTCCTTCAGGCGGAGAAGCCTCTTACAACAGTGAACGCACAAAAAGATGAAGCTAAATTAACAAAGTGAAGCGCACAAGTGTTGGAACTCAAATTGCTTGTTGTTGTTGAGCTTCTGAACCAATGCTGTATTTATAGCCTTGGTCAGGGCGCCTAGAAGCGTTCCAGGCCGCCTGGAGTGGGATAGAAATCTATCCCCGACGCAATGGTCAACGTCCACGTCGATGGTGATAAAATTTGGGTTCTGGGCGCCCGAACTTTTTCTGTCCAGGCCCTCTGCTCCAATGCTGCTCGCCTCGGTCCGGGTCTTCCGCTCCGGTTCCGCTCGCCTGAGTGATTTCGACCATCCGGAATAGGGTTCACCCGAACCCAACTTCCGGCCTTCTCGAGCAACCTTCCGCTCCGGCTTCTCGTCCCTCGAAAACGCCGCGCGTCTCCTTCTCGTCTGCCCGCGTACTGTTCCGCAGCACCTCGTCCCTCAGACGCTCTGAGCCTGTCGGCTCTCTCCCGTGCCGTCCTTCTCGCTAGCTGTGTCTTTTGCTTGACTTCCTGTGCTCCTAAGCTCCTGCACACTTAGACACAAGGTTAAACATAACAGGACCTAACTTAACTTGTTTGATCACATCAAAATAACCTTGGGGTACCAACACCTTCTTGCCCCCTTCTTCCCTCACGAAATCTGCCCAGCATCTTCAGCCGCCTGTCCTCCTCCCTGCTCTTTGACCAACCCTCTTCCACTGAAAATTCCAGCGTCCCGATTTCCCATCAAGAAGTTGATAAAACATTATCAAAGCATCGTAATGGTTGGGAATCAAATCCATGAACTATCAAATCCGGAAATAAAACGTGCAAAATACATCAAAATATCATAATAAAATCCATAGGTGCAGTAAATTCAAAATCAACAAATGAGAACTTTCCTTGGTGCTTTACGTATCGGAGATCACCCACGAGATGTAGGAAAAGACGACCTTAAGCGTTTGGACAAAAGTTCTTCCTCTATCTCTTCCAAAGTTGCTAGGTTTTGGATGGGGGGGTGTGGGGAGGCCAACAACTTAAAGGATGAGGAGAGGGGAAAAAATAAAACTTGTATTTAAAAGGGTAAGTCGAGTCGGATTGCTAGCAAATCAGGTCGGGTTCGTTAACTTATTAATACATTAATTACTTTAACCCTTTAGTATTAAACTATAACATAAATCTTGGTTTGTTTAAGTAAACTATTTTTTTTAATTCTACAACCTCTTTTTAAGTGTCTGTAGTTTAATTATAATTATAGTTCTTTGTGATTATTATTATTTTACATCACATATATTCCAAAATTGTATCATTTTAATCAAAGACCGAAAATCTGAAACGGCTTGAGATTTTAAATCTCGGAATATGATTCAATAAAATTTGATTTGATAAATATATAATGCTGTAGTTTTAATTTTCTAAGTAAATTGGTATCAAAGGAATAATATCATAAAAGTTCATCGCAGCATGCCAAGAATGCCAAGTGTTACTATAATACGAGACCAAAATAGTATCATTTGAGTTCGGAATTGAAACTTCAATGTGAAATATATTTTAAACCTCGCTTTCAATATATAACTAACTTTTATTCTTTATTTCCTCTTTTTCTTCATGTCTTTATTCCCTCCACCTATAATTCTCCATTAATACCATGCATTGATAGTCAAGTAGATGCCTAAAGATCTAAATACATGAAGCTGCACACCCCGGTATATCCTCTCAACATCTAACTGTCCCTTACAAAAAAAAAAACTACGGTTACGTGCTCTCCATACAGTGCATCACTGATGACAAGGGCAAGTGACAGACCTTTGTCAATGTCTTACTCCCATGGTAGTGTTGGCCAAAAACTCTAAGCATCTGGTGATATGAAGACATCTCTGGGCGCATAGAGAGTCAATCTCAAATCCTCCGCCATATATAGCTTTGCAATAGGGGCACTGGAAGAACAAATGCTCCTGTGTCTCAAGCGTCTGCCTATAAAAAGTGCGGAGTCGAATCCTCTTGATAATCCTGCCTATCTCTAGTAGGAAGTGTTCGCAGTGCTAGCATCTAGAAAGTGACTGTATGATTTGGCCGCAGATAAGTCTTCCACACCATTCAGGCTCACGACATCCCGGGACTAGGCCATTTAAAGAAGTCATACGCCTGGGCTACCCCTCTATCCTGTGTAAACCAATTTGCTAGTCTTTGTCTGACAATCTCTGTCTGCCCGTCTTAGGTGATCCTGCAACCTCTGGAATGAGATCTCATATCTGCAACAAATGCTTGATTATTGGAGAATTTGAATGGGTTGCTTGCCAGGTCCAAAGATTTCTATGACTCAAGTAGGTGTGATGAACTCACTTGATCTAGAGTGTGTCCTCGTAAATCTACCATAGAACCTTGGCCACAAGAGCCAAGTTCCAAGCTCGCAAATCCTTGAATCCCAGGCCTCCCTCGTCCTTAGGCCACACATATCTGCCCAAGACAACCAGGGGGTGGTGCCTGGATGCCCATATAAAAGATCGATAGATACTGTAAATGTGATTGATGATGCCCTACGGTATCGGTAGAATGGACTAAGATGATGAGTTGCGCCTTGCTGGCATAAGACAGGGTCCTCTTCGGCTAAACATTGATTCGTCTGATCACTGAGTCAAGTAGGGGGAATAGTCAGAGATGTGGAGACGCTCAGCAGCAAGTGGTATCCAAAGGTATCGGAAGGGCATAGCACCCTCCTAAAAACCTGTGATGGAAAGAAGCTGCCTGCGTGTCTGCTCATCCACTCTAGTTACGTAGATGTTCAACTTCAATCTGTTAATTGAAGTTCTGCCGCTGCCCCAAAATCACTCAAACAAGTGGTCAGTGTGCCTATTGATACTACATCACCATGGCTGAAAAGTAGAATATCATCAGCATAGGCCAGGTGGGTAGTCTGAGGTGGTTACATTGTGGGTGGAAGCTGAATCCGAACCTAAATGTGCACTGCTGCAGCTGCCCTAAAGATCTTAATACAAATGCCAAACAAATAGGGCAATAAAGGGTCTCCCTGTCTCAATTCTCAGGTCCCTTTAAAGTGACTAAAAGTTTCACCATTAATGGCTAGTGAGGAGGTAGTGGTCACATACTTCATGATCCAAGCCACAAATTTTTGGGGGAAGTTCAGGCCCACAAGAGCATCTCAAAAAAAATCCCAATGTACCGAGTCAAAGGCCTTCTAGAGGTCTATCTTCATGATGCAATGAGGGGAGATCCACTTTTTATAATACTTCTAGAAGATCTCCTTTGCTAAATGAATGTTAGCAGTGATGAGTCTTCCTTGCACAAAAGCTACGAATGACTAATGAAGGATATGACCTAGGACCCATTATGGAAGAACCCCCGAACAACATCAATAAAATCTGGTCCAATAGTCTCCCATGCTTGTTTAAATAACTTGGACCCATATCCATCTGATCCAAGCACCCTATGATCACTAATGTCGAACAACACTTTCTTTATCTCATTCCATTAATGAATCGCTTTAGCTCTTCTTCATCATGCATTAGTTCCACATAAATATTGGGATTAAGTTGTTTGTATTGCCGTATATCTCATAAATTGACTTCCTACCCCTTTGCTCAATCATGTGTCCTTTGGAAAAATTGTATAATGAGACTCTTGACTACATTTTCCTTCGAATTTTTAGTTGCGCATGTTATCTATGGTTATGCTCCTACTCTAAACACATACTTGACTTTCATCGACTACAGTGTGTACGACATGTTACTTTTGATGAGTTTCTATTCCCTTAGCAGCTTATTCAAACTCTCCTCCTCACAAGTGACACCTTTTTTATGCCACCTAGTATTGTACCGGATCCTAGATATCTGAATCTTTTGGCTAAAAATGATGCTAATACTGGAAGTGATGGTATTCTAGGTTCAGTTCCATCTCCACTTATCTTTGGGCCTCTCCTATTGATTCTTACGTTGCGCCATACGATTAAGAAAATGATCGACTTCCTTCAAATGTGCAATTCACAATCCCAACCCACTTCCTCACCCTCTTCTACAAATGACTTTGATGAAGATGCTCCTCAGCGCATACTTCATGTAAGTGACATATATGCATGATGCCCGCTAGTAGTCACCCGATATCCCTCTTCCATGAACTCTAGTGGCCTCTTCTGAACCTATTAAGCCAACATGTTTTACTCAAGCAGTTAAGGATCCAAATTGGTATGTTGCGATAGCTATGGAGTTTGATGCTATCTTTCGTAATGGAACATGAAGCTTAGTTCCTCGTACCTCCTCTATGAATATTATGGGTTCCAAATGGGTGTTACGTCTTAAGTATTATGTTGATAATTCTCTTAAAAGGTATAAGGCTCGTCTTATAGCCAAATTATTCATTAGGACCCCCCCGACCTTAGTGAAGCTTTAGATAGCTGATTACAACCCACTCATGGATTCATTGACAAGGAAGCTTAACTATTGGTCGAAGAACACTCTCTTGTACAGAAAATCTCAGCTCATTGCCTCAATCATGCAAGGGGTGGAGTGCTACTGGATGTTTATCCTCCCATTTCCATGTGGTGTCATAGACCTCATCTACAGCCTCTATAGGGAGTTTATATGGACAACCAAGCACCCTCCAATTGCATGGAAAGGATTATGTAGGCCTAAGGAAGAGGGAGGGATCGACCTAAGAGACTTGAAAACATGGAATCTTGCACTGTAAGCTAGAGTAGTATGGCAGATCCAAGAGAAGCAGGACACACTATGGATTATATGGGTACACCATACATACCTCGGTTAACTTGTGGGAGTGGCAAGCCAAATACGCAGACTCTCCATTGATAAAAACTCTCCTACAGATACGGGACAACATCTTAGCATTGATTGACACTCCAGGGATTGTAGGTAAGAGGTTAACAAAATGGTTTGGTCAGGCAAAGGGTGTTGTTAAAAGAGCTTATGATCATTTCAGAGAGGTTCAAACAAGGCAGCCTTGGGCGAGTATGTTGTGGAAAAGCTACTTATAGCCGAGAGCCGAGTCATGCATTTACACTATGGATGTTGGCACACAGAAGGCTGCCCACGCGCTGATGGAGGAGACTCAGCCGTATGTGTTTTTCAAATGTTGACCAATCAAAGTGCTATGCATGAAGATCAAATGGTGGCTTCACATGGATTAGAAGATGTCCACATATCGGAGGATGCTCAGAGTTTTCAAGCAACACTTCCATGGGACTAACAACTTGATGAAGGCTAGGTATCTTGCCATGTCGTCCATGATTCATTTGGTCTAGAGGGCAAGAAATCGTAGAATGTTTGAGGGTGTTAGTCTTGATGTTGAGTTAGTATTTAGGAAGATATAAGTACCTGTGTATGGTCATTGGACATCTACTCTGATTTGACACTCTCATACATGAGTAGCTAACCTTGGCCAACATTTTACACTTTGTGCCATCATATATGTATATGTATATGCATATGTATAGCACATGATATGCGATCATCTGATTAATAATTCATGATTAACATTATTTGATAGGGTCGTATTATAATTTTGTGAAGGGGAGCCTTGGTGTAATGGTAAAGTTGCTGCCGTGTGACCGGGAGGTCACGAGTTCGAGGCTAAAAAATAATCTCTTGCAAAGTAGGTAGGGCTATGTATAATAGATCATTCCCCGACACCTGTAGTTGCGGGAGCTTTGTGCACCAAGTTGCCTCTTTTTTCTATTATAATTTTGCATATTAGATCTTTTACATTAGTGATAAACATTAAATAGTCTGTTACTAATAGAGTTATAATAATAAAAATACACTATAATCAATAATAAAATGATCAATATCAATATTAATATTTATATTGCATTTATCACTAGATTAGTAATAATTTTGGAAATCATATTATTGTTTGACATTCTGTGCTGTATGATTCAATCGATTTAATTACTTAAGATTTTACTGAAAGGAGAGGAAGTTTTAACTTCACTATTGATTTGAAAGAAGTTATTGTGTCCTTTCTTGGTCCTTAATAGCCTCTCTCAATCAATAATGAGCAAGAGAGATGGGTGATGCATTAGGTCTAGCAAGTGACATGACGCTTCTTAAGCTTGTGGTATATCTCAAGCTTTGGAAAGGTTTAGAGACTTATGACGTGAACAAATGGGCTGCATATACTCTCTTTCTCTCCATCGCTAATATTTCTATCTAATTTGCTTACCAATTTGATTGAATTCTAATTGATTCCATCCATTTTCTAGTGTTAATTGTAGCTTTGTGAGACGCTCAAATTCTTGAGAAAGAATGGAACAACCTATGCTGATATTGATTTGGCATGGGGGATCCATATTGCTATTGGCCAATTTTGATGCAAACCGTTTGTCACTATGTCTAGCTTCCGCATGAGTCTCAAATGACATTCCATGTGTTCATCAAATGCTGACAAACTGCATCCCTAGATGCAATATTGCCATTTTGAGTAATTGCTATGGAACTTACTATTAATCAAAATGATAGAAAGTCCTAATGGGATGCAAGATACCCTCAGTTTCTGTAAATGTGATGTTATTCTGATGTTCAGCCTGTGTCACCCCCTTGCCCTTTATACTGGATAAGACATATAGTATTATGTTTCTTAAGAACATGACATATTTACCAAATTTGATTGAGAAGTAGTTGAATGTGAAAACACTAATATATCCTAAAGTGATTTAGTTGTTGTTGTTTTTTTATATACTGGAAACTATTTGACTCAAAATTTATCTGTTATTTTCAGGTGTCTAATCAGTTAAATCGATTATATTCAAAATTTCTTAAGCGAAATCCTGGTTATGACGGTAAGGTAGGTGGTGAAGTTTTCACTGAATAAGTATATACTCATACTTTTGTTTATCATCAATGCTATCTGCTTTGTGGAGCCTCAAAACTAACACAAAAATTGTGCAGGTTTCTTTGTATGGTCACTCATTAGGAAGTGTACTTTCTTATGATATCCTTTGCCATCAAGAGGATTCTTCTGCACCATGTTGTATGGACACTGTACTTGTGAAAGAGTCTAAGGTTGATGTTTCTTGTCAACCCACTGAATCTAATGTTTCCATGAAATATGAGAATAGCAGCACTAAAACAAGATCAGCCGCAGATCCATTACCCTATGAAACTTTAGAGGACAGTTTCATTTCATATCCATGTAGCACTATTAATCATGGTACTCAAGATCTTTCTATCAGTGAAGATCACATTCATGCTAAAGACATGCAGGAGGTGTTTTCAGACAATGATGATATTATGGACCCTGAAGAGGACTTTGATGATCTTGATCACCTATATTTCAAGGGTAAATATATGGTTATATGTTTTTCTAAAAAAGACTGATCAATAGGTGAAAACTCTTCTGCTGAATTTGTGTATGTGAAGGTGGGGAAAGTTCTACTGGGGTTCTGAGAACTAGTGTGGATTCAGATGCTGCTGCAGTCAGAGATGCTAGGTTTCAAACTGAAGACAAAGTTGATATGGACAGCAAAATCTTTCACCTGGAGGAAGAGGTGTTCATTCTTCTAATATGATGAACTTGATAAAAATAGCATATTTCTATTCATAATGTCTTCTAGCTGAAAGTGGAAATTCATGCCTAAATTTTGTTATTTGTCTATTCCCTTTAGTAAATGTTTTCTTTAAAAAATATGTTCAACAGGTGAAATCCCTTAGAACAAAAATTGCAGAACTAGAAAAACTCTGTCACTCAACAACTAACTGTAGGACAAACACAAGGAGTTCTGCAAGCAATGAAATTTATCATGGGAGAGGTAAACTCAACTTTTAGTTGACTTGTGAATATTACGCTCTCTCTCACTAATATTCTTCATATTATTATTATTTTTCTTTTATCTTTTACTTTTGTGATCATTGGGCAGGAAAATTAGTCAAAACTATCAATCAGTCTTTTAGAACATCCTCTGAAGAGGACAATGCTAAAAGGAGTTACACACCTCACATCAAATATACCAAGCTTATCTTTAAGGTAAATTGTATGCTTGTTTTGTCTTTCTTCTATCATATTCTGGTTAATGTGGATATTTGTTTCTCTACATGTTTGTGATTGCATTTGCACTTCCATTTGGATTGTCTATTTTTATTTGTCTTAACTTACTAATATATATCATATATTAATATTGGTCTTTTCTATTAGGTTGATACATTCTTTGCTGTCGGATCACCACTTGGCGTCTTTCTAGCCTTACGAAATGTCCGCATAGGAGTAGGTATGCGAAATATAACATAAAATGTTGCCTTGCTTCTCATGCTGGTTATTGTCCCATGCTATATTGAGATGCCACTTCAAGTTTAGTGGTTAGTGAAGTATCACTTACCTCTATTTACAGTATAGTTCCTTGAACTTAGGATTGAGTTTTCAGCCAAAGCTTATGTTGAACATTTTATACTTTTTTTTTTTGGCTTGCAGATAAGGCTTGTTTTCTTCATTATGTTGGCAACATACTCAAGCAATTGTGCCAATGCTTGAACCTCCTTTCATATGCTGATGATTGTGATTTTACATTGTTCTTTAATTCATATTTGATAAATTGGTATAAGAATTCTAGTAGTAGGATAGCCAATCATGGAAATTTTGTAGGAAAAGATTCTAGTAAAAACACTTTCCTTTCATAGCATGTAGTAATTATCTTGTGTCATCTATTAGGCTGACTGGATTGGGACCAACAGATATAAAATGAAGATTAGCCTGCCTTTTTTAGTTGTACAACAGCTGTATAACTGAGATTTTTTGTTAGATAAAATATATAAGAATTTAACAACTTGGGATACATTGTGTTTCTTCTCTTCATTCACTTAGGTATATTTATCTGTAATAAAATAAGAAAAGTGAATTGAATTTCACAATGGAATCAATGGTGGAAAGGAATTTGGGTGGAATAACTTGCCATTCAACCCTTGTTTACTTAGAGGAACAGAGGAAAGGGGTGATGACCAATTACTCCACTTGACCGCCCTACCCTGTCTTGTTCGATTGCCAAACTTGATTGATAGTAGTCCGATACATTGTTTTTCTGCCCTTGGGACCGCTGTCAGAGCAAATGGAGCAATGTGGTGTTTGCTTCAAATTCAATGTGTTTGTCTACCCGATCCTCACTGTCGACACCTTCTGCATTAGGGAGCTAGTCACCTAGAGCCTAGATGAGGTGGCAATCATGTGTCTGCAACAACACAGTGGAGGAGGCTTTCTCAGAAATGAGTTTGGAGGGCCCCGCCACTTCAAGATGCAACTTGATCACACCCAATTGCTGTTCAAGATGGGTTCTGCTCAATTACCATTGGTGTTGTTTGAAACTAGCTCCATGAAGACATCGCCAAGCTCTGGTTACCCTGCTGCACCATTGAGGAGAGGGTATTTTTTTTTGTTTGGAATCAGTGGAATTCAATGGCTTCTTCTCAATTTTAGGTGGCAATGAAATGACCCATTTTTGTTTCCATGGAAGAAGCAACAAATTCTATCTAATTGTATTTTCCACGTGAGTAAACAGAGGAAGATGGCCTCAAAATTTATGAATTTCTGTGGAATTTATTTTATTTTGCACAAGTAAGGTGGACAGTAGTTCAGTGGTGCTTGGTTGTGGAAACCTTGAATTTCATACTTGAGCACAGGGAATGACTTTTACTCTGCTTTCTGTAAAATTATTCATCATCATATGATTTGTGAAACAATACGACACCTGCCTTTTGCTTTCTACAATTAGCTAATATATTTTGAGCATTTGGAATATTTACTATTATGAAACTGTGGTATGATCACCTAATTCTTTGTAGGTTGAATGGGTTGGTTAGCAAAGAAGCAAGGCATAGAAAAGTTGATATGGTGAAGGTGAAATGAGAATGCTGATATTAATAAGAGGTGTCACAAAAATAACATCAGAGTATTAGAATTTGTTAATTGTTAGGTGTAAACCTATGAATATGCCATAGTTACCTAAACTTATTCAATTAGGATTGAATGTTGATTCAGGTAGATTGGGAGGTATTGAAAGGAGTAAATGTAGTCTGTAGAAAACTCTAATTGACATCATCACAAGAAATCTGAGTTACGTTAATAATATGGTTTTATATAAATCCGAAGATTTATATATACCATCCCAAATACATGGATCTTGCTTTTCATTTTGCATGCTTAGACAAAAAAATAAGGATGAATATATAAAGCAATTGCAAATATTCACAATATTAGTATTTATCCTTCATACATTCTTACTCACTGTAGTTAGTGAATGATCCTTAAGAATTTAGTTTGCCTCCTGAAGCGCTTGAGGCTTAGGAGTATTATATAATGTCCCATTAATGCAATAGCTTAAAATTGTCTTAGCCTTCCGGTTTGGTGGAATTTGCACTTTTGTGCCCTCTACTGTACAAGGTCCAACTACCTAGGAGAAGTTCACTAATTGCTCTTGCATATTTTATAGGCAAATCATTTTTCACTTATTCTAGTCATTAATTTGCTTGCTTGTCCTACACTATCATGGACTTTTGTTTTCAATTGATTTTAATCTTGAAGTGCACGATTGGCTTCATGGATCTTATCCTTCAACTCTCTATGCAAGACTATACCACCAGAATTTAGATCCCTTGTACCACTTCTAAATGTTAACTAGAGTTTCATTTGGCTCCCTCTATCCCTTTCACCTACATCCCGATTGATTTTGCTTGTCGTCTAACTAATTGAACCTGGTGGTTATCTTTCAAAATCTATTGGAGCCTTTGTTACCTCACAAAACTTTACTTGTTATTTCTACTTGTGAAATCTTTGATACCATATCAGTGCTTGTGAAATCTTTGATACCATATCAGTGCTTGTGAAATCTTTGATATCATATCAGTGCTTGTGAAATCTTTGATACCATATCAGTGCATCTTTTGCTTCTTTGCCCATTAAATAAAGGCTAGATTTATTTCCTGTAGGCAGGGGGCAAGATTATTGGCAGAATGAGAAGATAACTGAAGAAATGCCTGCCTGCAGACAAATGCTGAACATTTTTCATCCTTTTGATCCTGTAGCATACAGGTCTGCCCAATACTTCCTGATGAATCTTCCCTATATTGATAGAATATTGTTGCAGTGAATGTGGTTTTTGAATATCTAATTAAGCTAGTTAATATTCTTACCAATATACCTTCTGTTTCTGCACAAATATGAACATCTATTTTGAAGTGAGAAATGTTTGATGAGTCTAGGCTGTGCTTTCATACAGAGTAGAACCATTGATCTGCAAGGAGTGCATTTGCCGGCGTCCTGTTATTATTCCTTACCATAGGGGTGGGAAGCGGTTGCATACTGGATTTCAGGCAAGATATGCTTGCTAACTCTTGACAAGGATCAAATGTTTTGGTGTGTTGTAACAATCTCTCTCAGATGTCTTATTTTCTTGATTCTCTTCTAGGAATTTGCAGAGGAAGTAGCTATGCATTCTCAAATTGTGAAGAATCAGATAAATTCTCTGAGGGTATTTGTTTACTTTAGTCTGATTATTTGAATGCACTTTTGTTCATTTTTTACTTCATTACTTGTGCAAGTACCATATATGTTAAATATCTAACCCCTTTAAGGTAGCATGCTGAGACAATTTTATTGGTATATTCCTTTAAATAGGTTAACATAGTTAGCATGTTTCAATCCCAGAACAAGGATAAGAATAAAGGTAAATGATAATGTGTTTTTGGAAATATTTTCAACATGCTTTTGACTTATAGAGTTTGCTGGAAAGGCTCTAACTAATAATTCATTCATTGTAGATACCTTAGATGCCTGCAAAGAAAATGAGAGATCATATGGTTCCATCATGATGGAAAAGCTAACTGATACTGAAGATGGCCGAGTTGATCATGCTCTCCAAGTAAGGGGAAAAATTTTCTCCATGCATATTCTCTATTTTCTATCTGCGGCTGTGTCATGCTCTACTGATATTTTTAATCTTATTTCCACTTGATCTTTATAAGCATGAATAATTTTGCATCTGAATTTCAAATTATATTATGGAACTACATTCAGCTTTCCAAGCAAAATGTTCCAGATTTTCCAATGAATCGCAAGCCAATACTATTATTATTTTATATCTTGCACCATTACTTGTTAGTGTAAGCTTATATGATTTTTCTGTGGAATCGATGTGACAATCGAAGTGGGTGAATAGCCATACACTACGACTGAAATTGACACTCTTTAACTCAAAATTAGTGTCAGTTGCACAGTGAAAACAAAATTACTACAATAAGAAAGCTAGACAATGGCAACAAGATTCTTTTACGTGGTTCGGTACCTCCAATTGTTACTTAATATTACAACTCATAAGTTAAGTCAACCTTTGAATTCCATTATATATTCTCTGGTTGGAGGTGGAGAAAACTCTTACAATTGTTTTCTTATAAGAATGAAATCAATAAGTACAAGAAGAAAAAACTTGAATCGATTATGAAGTTTGAAGGTAGAAACCTTAAAGCTTAAACAATAAACTATAAACTAAGCTAAGTGAGCAATGGATCATGTCAGTCATTTACTGACAATGAATACTTTAATAGATTCAATCTGCTCCAGCTGACTGAATTGCTTTATCACATAAGCCTACTACTGCTTGTTTCCTCTCTGCCAAATTGACTGTCTTCTTCTAGCTTCTATCAGGGATATGGTTGACTACCCAATCAACTTAACTCACCTTAATTGATAGCCTAGTTGATTCCGCTCTAAATGGAAAATTATGTCTGCAATTATAAGATATTGAGTGAACTCCCTAGTTGAATTGATACACTAGTTAATTGAATCATCAACTACAACCAACCTATGGTTGAGTTATCACCTAAATGAAAGTGTCTGAACCACCCAAAGTACATGTCATTTGACTCACAACTCACTAAGAGTTTACTCGTCAAGAGACCCCATCTCCGGAATTCCTTGTCACGAGAAACTTCGCTTCCGAGTCTTCCATTGCTAAGAGGCCTCACCTTTCAATCTTTCTTGTGCGTTGGATATTCAATCAAAATTGACCTACCAAGACTTCCAGCCATCAAGTATTTTGTGGCTCTTGACCTACCTAGACTTCCTTCCATTAAGTATTTGGTTGCTCTTGACCTACTTAGATTTCTTTGATTGTCAAGTATCCAACCAACTTTGATCCTGTCAGATTTCTTCTTTTTCACTTGTAAACTAACCTACACTTGCACACTTGACAAGTTTCATCAGTAAACACAATGTTAGTGTAACTTAAATCTTTTCCCAATAATCAAAACATTTTGTAAAATTCAACCATTTAAGATATGATTGGATCAACAATCTCCCTAACACTATTTGATCGAATTTAGCCACTTAGGATATAATTGCACCAACATTTCCCTAGTAGTCATTCATTGCACTCAAGTTATAGGCTATGCATAAAATAAACACTTGAACACTAGGACAAAGTAGCAATTAGATAACCAACAATTCACAATTCCATTGGATACTAGGTGTAGTTTTTAACTATTGTAAAGGTAGGTTGATCATAAATTACAACACTAACATAAAAATGCATGGTTTGAAATATGTTCTACTTCTAGAGCATTGCTTGACCGGGTTACCTAAAACTTCTCAAGATTACCAAATAAAGCGACAGTAAAATTTATTCCCCCACAAACTCGCACTTGGTGGGAAGGAAGATGCGCTCCATAAAAAAAGTTACTCAAAACTAGTATTTCAATAATGGTCCAAAGTATTTTATATTGGAATTTGTTTTATGATTGAAATGATAAACTTTTAGTGCTGGGTTGTGTGCTGAAAAGAGACACCAAACTAGGCTTGGATTAATTTGAATTAGTTTTAATCTCATAATCACCTTCCATTTAACTTAGTTACCTTGTTATCATCAATTGAGAAAATTGAACGACAAGCTAGTGGATGTGAATGATCATGTTTCAGCCAATGCCACCAAGATAGCAACAAAATGACATTAGCTCGTGTTAACACAATATCAGTCTTGGTCGGCTTCTAGAATATGCCATGTTGACATATCCATTGACACTTAAAACCATGATTTCATCTTTTGTTGGATCTCCTAAAGAAAATCTTTAAAACAAATAACTCAAGGAATGACTAAATTTTTTTAAAACGGTAAAGTTGGATTAGTATTTGTATGAGTCGATCTCTTTTTTTTTTTCCAAGAAAACAAGAGTTGAAAAGTTCAAAAGAATTAGAGATTCAAAGAAATTAGTTTGATTCATGGTTTAAAATATCGACCCGTTTTGGAGTTTCAGTTTATGATCAGAACAATACGGTTTCACTACTATATGATTTCAGTATTTTTTTAAATATAAAAAAGGGCAGCTCGGTGCATGAAGCTCCCGCCATGCGGGGTCCCAGGGAAGGATCCATTGTACGCAGCCTTACCTTGCTTTTTGCAAGAGGCTGTTTCCAGGATTCGACCCCGTGACCTTTTGGTCACATGGCAACAATTTTACCGTTGCGCCAATGCTCCTCTTCATTTTTTTTAAATATAGATTAATAAAAATTTAAAATTTTAATTTAAATATTACAAAAAAGAAAAAAAAAATGCAATGGGGGGCTGAATCTTGAACTTGACCAATAAATTGAAATACTTAATATGTTCTTTGTTGGATCTAGATGAAATAATTGTTTTCTCGTATAGTAAAATGAAAAGGCACAATTAATTTTTTCTTTAATTTTGTCGGCTCTCAATTGCATTAGTGTGTGTTGGTTGCGATCAGAGAAGCTAATGTGTGATGGTTGTTGCTGATGTGATGAGCTCGCATTGGTGATGTTTTGAAAACAACAAGATGGAGATGATAAAATCTTCAATGTTGTCATAAGTGCTCGTGGTAATGCAATGAGAACAAGAGAAATTTATTATGTTACATTTTTTTCTTTTTCTTACAACAATATATTTCTCTTTTTTTTCCCCTCGACGCTTTTTTTCTCTGGTTCTCAATTTTTTTTCTTCTCACTTTTCCGACTTTTTTTTAAATTTTTTTTCTTGATGTTTTTTTATTACCGTTGTTACAATAACACAATTTCCCTTTTTCTTATCGTAACATAAACTATTTTGGGGGGATTGTGAGCCATGCAATGTAAGTCGATGACCATCGATGATGCA
Source organism: Zingiber officinale (assembly GCF_018446385.1). Taxonomy (NCBI): domain Eukaryota; kingdom Viridiplantae; phylum Streptophyta; class Magnoliopsida; order Zingiberales; family Zingiberaceae; genus Zingiber; species Zingiber officinale. The sequence continues at coordinate 154,415,822 of NC_055988.1, read as the reverse complement.
TGATGAAGATGATGATAGGACATTGGAATCCAACTAGAAAATAGATGAGTAACGATGTTGGTGAAACAAAATAAAAATAGATGTGCACAGGATGCGGTGGAGGAAACAATGTAGTGATGATAAGGAAAAATGGAAATCACAATAGAGCATAATGACTAGAAAAAAATATAAAGAAACAAATCAAGTATCAAATTGCAAAGAAGGCATGGATATAGGCGGGGTTGAAGTTTAAGGATGATGGTTAATAGAGATAATTAGTATTGAAATCGAACCACAGGTTTCAGCTGATATACCATTTGACGTAGCACTAAATTCTAACCTTTAAACCGCCCAAGAATTTAGAACAAAATTGATGGAGCAATTGAAATAACCTCATCCAAAGGAAAAATTGCACAGAGAAGTCAAATTAGAAATTGTATTAATTTAAAGATAATTGAAATACGAGATTTTGGACTTCTTTTACATAATTGACTCAATAGTAACTATGAACAATATTCTAAATAAAAGAAGGTTAATCTTAATTGGGATTATAATTATTTTCTATTATTACTGAAATAAAAAATGTTGATTATCAAATAATAAAAATTAAATTTAGATTTATACCGATGCACCAATTTTTTTAAAATTTATTTTCTATCAATCTTTAATATTTTGATTTTCAATTTCTTTTCTGTTATTCTAGATGATCCAATTTGAAATTTATTTTTAAATTGTTTTCTTCAAAATTATTATTATTATTATTTTCCATATTTGTTTCCTTGCTTACATTACATTGTTCAGATGGTGTAAAGAAAGCTGTCATTAATATTTTTTTCATTTATTAGTTTAATGTGTTCAAACATTTATTATCTTTTTGTGTAAAATCTTGGCTGCCATGTTTATTTCAGTTGATTTTATCTTGTTTTTACAAATATTTTTACTTTTAACAACATCGTTTCAAAATGTGCCCACCTAAACCGCTTATGTAGCCATGCAAACTTTTTAATGAGGAACCTTTTAACATTTTATCATGAGCTTATGATAGGGTGCATGGAGGGTATAGAAAGGAAGAAGGAAAAATTATATTGGATTTTGCAATAGCATATAACCTTATATAGCTAATATATTTTTTTAAGAAAAGAGAAAACACTTGATTATGTTCAAAAGTGGGAATAATAAATCGCAAATTTATTTTTTTATGGTCAAGAGGAATGATAGAAAGATTTGTAAAGATTACAAAGTCCCTAGAGAAAATTTAACTACCCAACATAGGTTAGTAGTGTTGGATATATGACTCAAGCATAGTATCAACAGAACTAAAATATGCACAACTCCTAGAATTAAATGGTGGAAGTTAAAGGATAGGCAACAAAACATATTTAAGGAGAGAGTATGAGTACAAGTATTAGGAGAAATATACGGTGACTTGAATACGATATGAATAAGATGGTATCAAAGTTGAAAATAGTAGCCAGGAGTGTACTCGGTTAATCAAAGGGAGGTGCATTACTAAATAAAAATCTTGGTGGTGGAATGAGAAGTATAGGAGAAAGTGAAAGAAAAACGAACAATCTATAAAGAATTAAATATTTGTAAAAGCAAGAAAATTTTTAAAAATATAGTAACCAAGAAAGAGGCTAAGAAAGTAGTGAATGAAGCTAATAATGAAATTTTGAACACTTGTATCAAAAATTGAATATAAAAGAAGGGGAAAAAGACATTTACAGAATAACAAAAGCGAGGGAGAGGAAAACAAGAGATCTTATCAAATAAAATGTATTAAAGATAAATGAATAGGGTATTAGTTAACATTTAACAATAAGGAAATAAAAGAGCAATAAAAAGTTATTTTCATTAATTTTTAAATGAAGGTTTAGATGATCAACTTAACTTTGGTAATTTAAATTCATATAGAAATTTAAATTTTTATCATAAAATTCAAACTTCAGAAATAAAGTAAGATGAAAGTGCTTGGGGAAATAAGGTATTTTGGATGACTTACAAAGTTATTCAATTTGATATTGAAAATTTAAAAAATACCTGATTGTGGAGGGCAAGTACTCTAATTCCCTTATATAAAAATAAAGTAGTCGTACAAACTATAGGGATATTAAACTAATAAGTCATATTATGAAACTTTGGAAAAGAGTAATAAAAAAAGACTAAGGAAGGAGACTACGGTTACCAAAAATCAATTTAGATTTATGCTTGGAAGGTCGACAATGGAAGTTATATATCTTCTCAGGCAACTAATTGAAAAATATCAGGAATAGAAGCAAGACTTACACATGATATTTGTCGACCTAGACAAAATTTATGATAGAATCCTAAGGGAAATTATATGAAAAATTCTAGAAAAAAGATCATATATTGAACTAATTATGGATATGTATGAAGATGTAGTGACTTCAGGTGTATTAACCAAAGTGTTTCTCATAAAGATCAGGTTACATCAAGGATCAACTCTAAGTCTTTATCTTTGTATACTAATCATGGATGAATTCATTAGATACATCCAAGATATAGTATCACAGTGTATGTTGTTTGCATATGATATTGTTTTGGTAGATGAGATACGTGAAGAAGTAAATGTTAAACTTGAATCTTAGTGGGAAGTGCTAGAAGTGAAAGGTTTTAGGCTTAGTAGAGTAAATACTGAATATATGAAATTTAAGTTTAGCAGTATTAGACGTAATGAAATAATTGTTAAGATAAAAGATGACGAAATAGAGTTTTAAGTAATTAGGATCATTTTTGTAAAAGGATGGAGGGATTGTGATAGATATCTTATATAACATACAAGCGGGATGGTTGAATGGAGAAGAGCGTCAAGTATTCTTTATGATCGTAAAATAACTCTTAACGCTTAAAGGAAAATTTTACAAAAAGACGGTTATATTCGTTATATTATATGGAGCTAAATGTTGGGCTATGACTTAATAAAAAATGAGAGTTGAACGAGATAAGAAATGAAAATATTAGAGAAAAAGTCGTTGCACCTATTGAGGGAAAACTCTTGGAAACACGTTTAAGATGGTACGACCATGTACTTAGGCGTCTAATGAATATTTCAGTTAGACGATGCGAAACTATGATAAATGTGCATATCAAACGAGGATGAGGAAAACAAAAGGCATACTGAGGTGTGCGATTACTTGAACACCTAGTTCTCCTTTTCTTAAGGTTAGTGCTTGACACACCTATTGACATTGGGTGCCCTTGTCTTCCACCTACCGTTGGTGCATGAAATAACCATCGACACTAACACCCAACATGCCCAGTTTTGGCTGGGATAAAAAAAAATCTAGATCTGAATGAGATTTTGAACTTTGAATTTAATTATTAAATAATAGATATAAATTTTATTTGTATGGTTGCTTAGGTTGTTAATGTTAATGTATTTTATATTATATGGAAGCTCATATTTTTAGACATGTGATTAATGCAAACAAGAAGAAAAGAATAATGATTTAAATTTTGAATTTGATTTGGTTGGTAGTTAATTTATTTTAGATATCATGTAGGTAGTTTGGTACGTTTAAATGTTGTTACAATATTCATAGTAGTTTAGCGGTTTCCTTGGATTTGATATGAGTTTATTGGGCTGGAAAAAACTCGTTGTTATTATTTGTGATAATACAATAAAAATTATGCACTTGCCTATTCATCCACATATGTCATGTCATGTAAGGGTTCTATTGTAATGCATGTGCACAGGCTTTTTTAATCTTGTTTAGCAATAATCATGCTTTTATGCCTTCATAGACCTTTGCTAATATTTCTAGTTGGAGTAATTCTATGAGTTTATCTGAAGCTAAGATGGTTGATGATTGTACCTGCAGGATAAAACATTTCGTCATCCATACCTATCAGTCATGAAGTCACATACGTAAGAACTAATGGCACTCATTTGAACTGTCAATTTTATGAACCTTTTTGTTCAATTTTTTTAATGCAGTCTGCTTCTTTCAGTAACTATTGGCGTGATAAGGACACTGCCCTTTTTATTTTAAATCATTTATATCGTGATATTCTTGAAGAACCTCCTCTAAGTGGTGAAGAGACAACTAATCCAAGTGTCCCGGGAAGTCTCAGAGAACCAATAACATTGTTCTACGAGCGAGATATCATTGCTGAGGAGACCCCATTGACATTTTCTGACAGTTATTCAATCAAGGAATTCTCAAGGAAAGCGAAGAAGATTTTGACTTCCAGATAGTATCTTTGGCCTTTTTCAGTCAATGAACGAGTGAGTTAAATTTCACTTCTATTTTTTTTTTTGTTGCTTTCTTGAAATGTAGCGTGAACTTTTTTTCGCCGACGTAGTTAATTAGAATTTGAGAGGTGAGATGGAAAATGCAGTTTGACTAATTAGGTTTGGAGCACATATTCCTACTTATTCTTTTTCAATATTTCTACTTATTCTAGAATTCAAAAGAGAAACATTATAAGAATAATGATTGTTTTAGATTTGGAATATGAAACATAAAAATGCTCATTGGTCAAATAATAGAAATAGTAGATACGATGATTAAGAGCACGATTAATATTTTGTATTTACAAGAAACAAAATGAGTAAAAGAGAAGATAAAGATGATAGAGAACTTAATTTTAAATTATGGTACATAGAAAAATGTAAACAAGAAATGGAATAGGTATTGTTATAAATATTTTGTAATATTAACGTAATTATATGCATCTCAAATAGGATTAGATGAAAATACCAAATTTTGATTTTGGGAAGACCTAAATGAGGTAATATAAAAAATTCCATCAAAATGCTTTTAATAGGAGATCTAAATAGACATATCGGAGTGAGAAATAGGAATATGATAGGGTACATGAGAGTTATGGTTTGAAAACTATATTGAATATTGTGACCTTATACTAGCCAATAAATTTTTTACGAAAAGAGAACATTTGATTACATTTAAAAGTGAGAATAATAAGTTGTAAATTGACTTTCTTATGGTTAGGAAGAAAGATAAAAAAATTTATAAATATTACAAGGTCATCTATCCGACATAGGTTAGTAATATTGGATTTGTGCCTCAAGCATAGTATTGATAGAAGAAAAACGTACACGGCTCTTAGAATCAAGTAGTGGAAGTTAAAGGATGGGAAATAAAATATATTCATGGAGAGTGCAAGAGTACAAGTATTAAGAGAAATATATGATAACTCAAATATGACATAGGATAATATGACATTAAAGTTGAACATGATAGCCAAGTGTGCATTCGGTGGGTTAAAAGATTGAGCAGCACCATGTAAAAATTTTGATAGTGGAACGAGAAAATACAAGAAAAAGTAAAGGAAAATGAACAATTTACAAGTTATTATACACTTGTAAGAACGAGGAAAACTTTAAAAAGCATACCATAGCTAAGAAAGAGACTACGAAAGCAGTGGGTGAATCTAAAAATTAAATTTTTGAAAGTTTATATTGACAACTAGATAGAAAAGAAAGGAAAAGAGACATTTATAGAATATCTAAACTGAGTGAGAGGGAAACAAGAGATCTTATCAAAATAAGATGCATTAAAGATGAATGCAATAGGATATTATTGAATAGTGGAAAATAAAAGAGTGATGGAAGGAGTATTTTCATCAACTTTTTAATTAAGTTTTAGGTAAGTAATTTAAATGTTTATTGTAGAATTCAAACTTTAAAAGTAGATCAAGTTTAAATGAGACGCATAAAGGAAAAATAGTTGGATCAGATTATATTTCCATAGAGGTAGGAAAGTTTTTAGGAAAATAAGGTATTGAATGACTTACGAAGTTATTTAACCTGATCTTGAAAATGAAAAAAAAAGTTTGATTAGTGGAGAGTATGTATTTTAGTCTCCTTGTATAAAAACAAAGTAGATGTTTCAAATTGTGCACACATTATAGGGGTATTAATTTAATGAGTCATACCATGAAAATTTGAAAAAAGTAACATAAAAATACTAAGGAAAGAGTTCACATGTCACGCCCCAGAGGAGTCCTGCCAAACGAAAATTCGGCAGCATATTCCATGTACCGGTGACAATCTGAATCCTGAAATACATAGCCCTCAGGCCTCTCAATCCTCGACCAACACGGTCGGAACATATATGATAAAATAAGTAAACATTCCATGCAGTTTAATATAAAACCTACTCCACTAATAAAGAGGTAAACACAACCCACAACAGAAAACCATCGCAACGGAAAAACATGGCAGCATACCAAAAACTCGATTTAAAATGCACGAGCGCAAGAACTACACACCACAAGTTTGTAGATCACATAACAAGGAACCAAAGTCCGAAAATAGAAAATCATCTCGACACGGAGTGAGGAATAGCAACTGGAACCTCTTGACGGCTTCAACCTGAAATAGGAATAAATCAACGGGGTAAGTTCAAAAACTCGGCAGGTATCGATCATACATGCATAGTAAGATATAACTATCAGTAATAATCATACAATACAATATCCTGAACAATAACAGGTAATGCAAAATCGCACAACAAAAGAAACTGTACTCACCAGGACCTCCTATCCGAACATAAAGGTGTGAACCATACCAACAGGTGCAGGGTCGTCAGACTAAATACATAATGTCTCCTGGATGCATGTCAATCATATGCAACCACCAAAATGCAGCAATCACAAGCAATAAATGCAATCCATGCATATGATGCAAATGACATGGTCACCCCTGACGCCAGTCAGCCACCTCACACGCGATGGTGAGGTCGAGTGGGTAGGGCTATGACAACTACTCTTGAGTGACAAGTGGACAGGATGCTGTCAGAGTACACCTATCCTCCTACCCCAAACATAGTGGGGGAGCCTAAGCTCTCATCTCCCTGTATCATAGTCAAGATGAGGGATCCCTGTCTGCTACCACGCTGCAGTCACCACTACCCATGAGCGGACCAGCGGAGCCCTGACAGAGCAAACTGCACACACCCTGCCTGATGTACCACTAACCCATGAGTGATTGTGTGTGCAGACTATGTAACTGGCAATGTGCTCAACTATAAAGGAGCCGACAATCGCTCAGCTTCCAATCATGCAAAATGGTGCATGACATTAAAACATGTAACTCCTGAAATATCAACCTCCAAATAATATGTATCAAAAGGAAAACCGAGTCCATAACAATGAGCTAGGTAACATAAATCTAGGTACACATGCCAAGTTTATCTAGTAGCTAGACATGTACCCGGTAATACATTGTATGTCACTACTTCTATGAACATAAGTACACATGACAAGAATCAAGAGACATAAGCATAAATACATAACAGATAACAATATAGGCATACTACGATTATCAAGTAGTGACATACCAAGGCAAAATATAAACATAACCATTACTACTAGCTATAACTTATTATGCATATCAGAATGACAATATCAAAAGAAATAAGTTAAAGGTACCCGCCTCAAAAAGAAGATCGTATCAAATAGATCCGACGTCGTGATGTCGTCTCAACAGAGTCATGCATCAAAGTATTTTATTTAGCTAAGTTCTTATGAATTAAATAGCTAAGTAGAATCCCCAAAACTAGTTAGGGAAAACTCTAATCGATATGATCATTAACCCTGACTATTGATTAACCCCACTAATCTAATCCATCGATCAACTACCAAATAACCATCAAGAATCAACACTAACTTACCCATTTCCATTGCCCTCCACTGTTGATTCACTGTTAGAGGAGATGACTGTAGGAAATTGATGGCCAGAGCTAGGTGAAGCCGTCGATACCTAAAGTAAATCCTAAAACGCAATCAACACATCCATATCTAACCATCAACCACTGATCCACATATTCCAAACCAATACAAACCCTACTCAATCCAACACTATCAGCTAGGGATAGAGTATTCAACACATTAATCTAGTCAGATTCCATTTATTACCCAAATCAGTAGCTCTCAGCTCTATCGGCGACGGTGAATCTGTCTAGCAATCCTCACCACCTTAGGGATCGCCAATCTACAATGGTGGCATAAATCCAGCAGGACATGGGGTCGCCACATCTATAGATCTGCAACCCAGAATGTGTCGATCTGATGAAACAGTGGTGGCCGGGAGGTGGCACTGATGGTGCGCTATAGGAATGGCGGCGGTTCGACACTCGCGACGGCGGACCCAACGTCGATTTGACCTCGCCGCAAAGGCAACAGATCGGGAGGGAAAAGGGTGATGAAGGCGACGGTGAAGGCACGAGGAAGAAGGGACAGGAGCTTGGGTGGATGAAGGCAGTCGGGTGAAGAGGAATGGCTAGGGCACAAGGCCAGCCGACGATTGACGTCGGCGATGAGTTGGGGAAGACAATGGTGCTCGCGAGGTGGGGATCGACGCAAGGAAGAGAAGAGAAGGAGAGGAGGAGATGATGTGTGATGGTGGGAGGAGAAAAGAAGGGATCGAGAGTAGAATCATATGAGATTAGGTTTTTTTAACTTGAACTTAGGTTTAGGCAAATCAAAACCTAAGTTTATTTCTCAATCAACTCCCATTTAATGGTTATTCCAAACAGGTTTTTCCCGAGCCTGTAAATTCATCCCCTCAAAATACGTCATACGAGCTTCGAAAAATTCATAGAAAATTCTTAAAAATTTCTAAAAATTTTCATTAAGGTTATTCGTCTATTAAACCTTATTATGATTATTATTTTGTTACGGTGTTTTACATTCTCCCCTACCAATAAAAATTTGGTCCCCAAATTTATGTTATTTACTATCAGCAAGTACTAGTAATAAATAAGCAGTATAAATGCTAAACGAAAAATCTAATCCACATACTTTAAGTAAAAAGATGAGATTATCGAGCTCAGATCGTATCCTCGAGCTCCCAGGTAGCCTCCTCGTCAGAATGATACTGTCATCCGACTTCAACCAGTTGAATAGTCTTGTTCCGCAGCTGACTCTCCCTGTCGTCCAAAATTTGTACCAGAACCTCCTCGTAGGTAATGTCAGGCTGAATGAGAACTGATATATCTTACAGAACATGTGTTGGGTCGGATACGTATCTCCTTAACATGAACACATGAAATACATCGTGAATGCCTGCTAGAGACGGTAGTAGCGCCAGACGGTAAGCTACTGCTCCAACCCTCTCCAAGATCTGGAAAGGCCCAATGTATCGTGGTGCTAGCTTACCTCGGAGGCCAAATCTCTTCATCCTTTTCGTGAACGAGACTCTCAGAAATGCATGGTCGCTAGTAGAGAACTCCAGGGGTCTCCGTCTCCGATCAGCATAACTCTTCTGGTGGTCTTGCGCCTCGGACATCCTTCGTCTGATAGTACGGACCAACTCTGTCTCCTGTTGAGCTCTCTAAGGTCCTAGCAGCTGGGCCAGCCCCAACCACCTCTCGGAGGGTGGGTGTCTGACAAGGCCTACCATACAACGCTTTAAACGATGTCATATGGATAGCCGAATGATAGCTGTTGTTGTAGGCGAACTCTATCAATGACAGGTGGTCCTCCTAGCTGCCTCTGAAATCCATAACGCAAGACCTCAGCAAGTCCTCTAATGTCTGGATGGTCCGCTCTGACTGTCCATCCATCTGTGGATGAAATGTTGTAATAAAACGGAGTTGTGTGCTTAAAGCCTGCTGCAGACTCTACCAGAACAGAGACGTGAATCGTGGGTCTCTATCTGATATAATGCTCAAAGGAACACCATGCGATCTGATGATCTCCCGACAATACAACTTTGTCAATCGATCCAGAGAATCTGTCTTCCGAATCGCTAAGAAGTGTACGGATTTAGTTAATCGGTTAACAATTATCCAAATCGCGTCATGACCTTGTCGTGTCCTAGGCAATCCCACCACAAAATCCATAGTGATGTGCTCTCATTTCCACTCCGAAATAGGAGTCCTTTGAAGTAATCCGACATGTCTCTAGTGCTCAGCCTTCACCTGCTGACAGACTAGACATCGAGCTACAAATTCTGCGATGTCTTTCTTCATGTCGTTCCATCAATAGGAACGCCTCAAATCTCGTTACATGCGGGTTCCGCTTGGGTGTATAGAAAATCGGGAGCGATGAGCCTCCTGAAGTAACTCCTCCATAACCGGGTGAGATTGAGGTACGTATAATCTGCCTCGAAAATACATAATACCCTCGTCAGCTCGGGTGAACTCCGTCTACTACCCGGAAGCTATCTGACTGCTAATGGACTGTAAGCGTTGATCACTGGCCTGGGCCTCTTGGATCCTCGTCCTGATCGATGATTGAGCAACCATGGTAACAAGGATACTCTGCTCTGTCTATCTTTGCTCCTCTAAGCCCAACTCGGAGAAACCCTGAATCAAGTCCGCGACTAAAACTCGGTGGCAAGCTAAAGTCTCTCTGGACTTCCGGCTAAGTGCATCGGCAACCACATTAGCTTTCCCCGGGTGATAGCTAATGGTACAGTCATAATCCTTCAGGAACTCCATCTATCTCCTCTGTCGGAGATTGAGTTCCTTCTGGGTGAAAAGATATTTGAGACTCTTATGGTAAGTGAGAATCTCAAATGTAATACCATACAGATGATGCCGCCAAATCTTCAAAGCAAAGATAATGGCGGTCAGCTCTAGATCATGTACTGGGTAGTTCTGCTCATGCTCCTTCAACTGACGAGAAGCATAGGAGACTACCCTGCCGTACTGTATCAAAGCAACGCCCAAACCCTGTAGAGAAGGGTCGGTGTAGAGTACGAATCCGTCTTCTTCAGAGGGGCAAAATCAGAACTGGTGCTGACACTAATCTCCGCTTCAACTCCTGAAAGCTGGTCTCACAATCATTAACCAAGTAAGTCTCATACCCTTCCTAGATAGTCCAATCAACGACATAACAATGCTGGAGAAATCCCTCTACAAACCCCCAGTAATATCCAGCCAGATCAAGGAAGTTGTCAGTCTCTTGTACAGACTTCGGTTACTCCCAACTGGTAACATCCTCTAACTTTTGTGGACCCCACAGATATCCCTCTACCAGATGCAATGTGTTCCCAGAAATCCCATAGAAGATAACCTAATATGCACATTCACTAAACTTCACATAAAGATGTTCTCGTCGAAACATCCCCATAAGTATGTGAAGATATTGTTCGTGATCCACCTCGAATTTGAAATATATCATAATATTGTCAATGAAGACAATTACCAATCTGATCCAAATTCCCAGTGACCAATTCTCATTATGGTGTACTATCAAAATGTAGATATATATCATCATCCTACCTATGATGTATGACTACTGAAATCCAAGGGATATCTCTTGACTTCCTGATTGATAATTGGCAATTCTCCAAATGGTAGAGATATGGTCAATCCATAAGATATGAGTATAAAAACTCTACTAATCCTATCCAAATACATCCAAAGAGTATGTCAAATCTCATCCTCTCAGATACTCAAATATCCATAGTAAAAGAATATCAATCCAAAGTCCAACAGGTCACTCAACCTCCTAAGAGAGTCTACCCATCAAGAGGGTATCTCCACAACTCTCATAATCATGTCCGTAAATGTCCCTCGACAAATGTCGACAAAATGTCGAACACTCTGATATGCGATATAGATTTCAAGACCTTTAATAAATGATTATGTGGTCAAGTTCTTGAGCTACTTATAGAGACAATGATAGTTGGGTCGACTAACCATTATCTTGCAACACATCATACTACGATTGTTCCACCTGAGGTTCAGTAACCTCTAGTGACGAGTAATACACACAAGGGTAGAGAAGTACTATCAACAAATAGCTAACCGACATAACTGTCGATCGTCACTCTGCTCCTCGAAGATTAGCATCTGAAATTTCCCCTCATTAACGGTCGGATTTAATAGGTGTTATTCAACTAACACTATATTCTCCGCATCATTACGAGTTATATATCTATATGTACCATCAAGGATATCTACCCATATCCGATCGATCCATCAGTCAGGATCTCCCATGGAACAACATTAGGCGAGTCGGATAACCATCACCTTATAAACTATCATACCACGATTCCTCTTTTTCCGGTCCAAGAACTCTTAACAAGCTATACAGAAGGAGGTAGAGAAATACTATCTCTCTAGAGCATCTTAGATTCATCAACAAGAGATGCTCTGCTCCCATAAGTCGTCTTCTGCATTTTTCCTTTGCGTGGTGTTTGGTCAGGTAAAGGATATGCAGCTAACATCGTCTTTTCCACACCAACACAAGTCATATATCTGAATGTACTCGCCAATTCATACACTTATATAACGGTTGTATCTCGTAAGTATTAAACAGCTAGCTCTACACATTTCCACATCAGTGGGGGTCATCTATCCAACTGCACATTCTAGGTTATCCTACCAGGTACATACAGTTCATGGTCAAAATCCCCATGGAAAATGATACATCAATCCTCTACAGACTAGTCAAGCTAATAATGGTATGCAGTTAATTCAATCCATTCTACGTCTGTACAAGTCATGTACTCTAATGTGCCTTTTAGGTTATCTAACCAAACACAAATAACTCAAGGATCAAAATCTCTATGAAATAGAGTAAGTCAGTCCCCTACTGACCAAACTAATAAGAGTAAATCATTCCTCTACTAACTAAACCAACAAAATGAATCAGTCCTCTACTAACCAAACCAACAAAAATAAATCGGTCCTCTACTAACCGAAACAAAAAGAGTAAATCGGTCATCTACTGACCAAACCAACAAAATAAATCGGTTCTCTACTGACCGAACTAATACGAGTAAATCGATACTCTACTGACCGAGTCAACATGATATTTAAGAGATACCAAATTATAAAACTTAATCATTTTACCTATTTTGCCGTCTGGAGATGTTCCGTCGCCGCCAAGTCCCAAAATATGACCTTGTCAAAGAATACATCGGAATTCCGAAACATGAAAATCGACGAAAATCTATACAAATCCAAAAAGTACCTAGATTGACTCATAAAATCGGGCTCTGATACCAAATAAATTATCACGCCCCAGATGAGTCCCCGCCAGACGAAAATTCGGCAGCATCTCCCCTGTATCGGTAATAATTTGAATCCTAAAATACATAGCCCTCAGGGCCTCTCAATCCTCGGCCAACACGGTCGGAACATATATGATAAAATAAGTAAACATTCCACGCAGTTTAATATAAAACCTACTCCACAAATAAAGAGGTAAACACAACCCATAACGGAAAACCATCGCAACGGAAAAACATGGGCAGCGTACCAAAAACTCGATATAAAATGCATGAGCGCAAGAACTACACATCACAAGTTTATAGATCACATAACAAGGAACCAAAGTCCGAAAATAGAAAACCATCCGACACGGAGCGGGGACTAGCAACTGGAACCTCCTGACGACTTCAACCTGAACTAGAAATAAATCAACGGGATGAGTTCAAGAACTCGGCGGGTATCGATCAGACATGCATAGTAAGATATAACTATCAGTGATAATTATGCAGTATAGTATCCTGAACAATAACAGGTAATGCAAAACTGCACAACAGAAGAAACTGTACTCACCAAGACCTCCTATCTGAACATAAAGGTGTGAACCATACCAACAGGTGCAGGGTCGTTAGACTAAATACATAATGTCTCCTGGATACTTGTCAATCATATGCAACCACCAAAATGCAACATCCAAAATGCAACAATCACAAGCAATAAATGCAATCCTTGCACATGATGCAAATGACATGGTCACCCCTGACGTTAGTCAGCCATCTCACACGCGATGGTGAGGTCGAGTGGGTAGGGCTATGACAACTGTGCACTCTGCCATCACTACTCCTAAGTGACCGAGTGAACAGGATGTTGTCGGAGTACACCTATCCTCTTACTCCAAATATAGTGGGGGAGCCTAAGCACTCATCTCCCTGTATCATAGTCAAGAGGGATCCCTATCTGCTACCGCGCTGCAGTCACCACTACCCATGAGCGGACCAGCGGAGCCCTGACATAGCAAACTGCACACACCTTGCTTGATGTACTACTAACCCATGAGTGGTTGTGTGTGCAGACCATGTAACTGGCGATGTGCTCAACTATAAAGGAGCCGACAATCGCTCAGCATGCAATCATGCAAAATGGTGCATTATACTAAAACATGTAACTCCTGAAATATCAACCTCTAAATAATATGTATTAAAAGGAAAACCGAGTCCATAACAATGAGCTAGGTAACATAAATCTAGGTACACATGCCAAGTATATCTAGTAGCTAGACCTGTACTTGGTAATGTATTGTATGCCACTACTTCTATGAACATAATTGCACATGGCAAGAATCAAGAGGCATAAGCATAAATGCATAACAGATAACAATATGGATATACTACGGATATCAAGTAGTGACATACCAAGACAGAATATAAACATAACCATTACTACTAGCTATAACGTATTACGCATATCAGAATGAAAATATCAAAAGAGATAAGTCAAAGGTACCCGCCTCAAAAAGAAGATCGTATCAGTTTGATCCCACGTCGTGATGTCGTCTCAACAGAGTCCAACACCAAAGTAGTTTATTTAGTTAAGTTCTTATGAATTAAATAGCTAAATAGAATCCCCAAAACTAGTTAGGGAAAATCCTAGTCGATATGATCATTAACTCTAACTATTGATTAACCCCACTAATCTAATCCATCGATCAACTACCAAATAACTATCAAGAATCAACACTAACTTACCCATTTCCATTGCCCTCCACTGTTGATTCACTGTCGGAGGAGATGACTGTCGGAAATTGATGGCCAGAGCTACGTGAAGTCATCGATACCTAAAGTAAATCCTAAAACACAATCAACACATCCATATCTAAGCATCAACCACTGATCCACATATTCCAAACCAATACAAACCCTACTCAATCACACTATCAACTAGGGATAGAGTATTCAATACATTAATCTAGTCAGATTCAGTTTATTACCCAAATCAGTAGCTCTCAGCTCTATCGGCGACGGTGAATCTGTCTAGTCCACACCACCTCAGGGATCGCCAATCTATGATGGTGGCATAGATCCAGCACATGGGGTCGCCACATCTACAGATCTACAACCCAGAATGTGCCGATCTGATGAAACAGTGGTGGCCGGAAGGTGGCACTGATGGCGCGCTACAGGAATGGTGACGACTCGACCCTCGCGACGGCGGACCCAATGTCGTCGATCTGACCTCACCGCGAAGGCGACATATCGGGATGGAAAAGGGTGATGGTCAGCCCTTGTTAGCCGCGACACCAACTCCCCTGCGGTGGCTAGCGGCACCGTCCGCTAGTTCTGCTCCGACGAAGGGACGGCTGCGAGCTAGGGCACCGCGTCAGATGATCGGGTGGCGACGGTGAAGGCGCGAGGAAGAAGGGACAGAAGCTTGGGTGGATGAAGGTAGTCGGGTGAAGAGGAATGGCTAGGGCACAAGGCTAGCCGATGATACACACCGGTGATGAGTTGGGGAAGACGATGGTGCTCGCGAGGTGGGGATCGACACGAGGAAGAGAAGAGAAGGAGAGGAGGAGATGATGTGCGGCGGTGGGAGGAGAAAAGATGGGATCGGGAGAAGAATCATATGAGATTAGGTTTTTATAACTTGAACTTAGGTTTAGGCAAATCAAAACCTAAGTTTATTCCTCAATCAGCTCCCATTTAATGGTTATTCCAAACAGATTTTTCCCAAGCCTATAAATTCATCCTCTCAAAATACATCATATGAGCTTCGAAAAATTCATAGAAAATTCTTAAAAATTTCTAAAAATTTCATTAAGGTTATTCGTCTATTAAACCTTATTATGATTATTATTTTGTTACGGTATTTTACATCACAGTAATCGAAAATCAATTTGGATTCATACTCGGAAGGTTGACAATTGAAACTATACATGAGAGAAATAGTATTGAGATTAGATGCAAAACTTACACATAGTATTCGTTGATCTAGAAAAAACTTATATCAGAGTCATGAGAGAAATAATGTGGAGAAATCTAAAAACAAAAAAGTTGCTAAGTATATTGAAATAATTAAGGATATATATGAGGATGAAATGACGAGTGAAGATTTCAAGTGAATTATCCGAAATATTTCCTAGAAAGATGGGGTTACATTAGAGATCAATCTTATGTTCCTATCTTTTTACACTAATTATAGAGCTCGCTAAACATATCCAAGACACGTTAGTATAATATATGTTGTTTACAGATAATATTATTTTAGTAAATGTGACACTTGAAGGAGTAAATCTTAAACTTGAATTTTGATGAGAAACACTAGAACTAAAAGTCTTAAGCTCAGTAGAGTAATGATAGAATATATGAAATTTAAATTTAGTAATATTTGACGTAATAAGACTGATACGAGTTATGATAGGTTGACCTGTCGAATGGAGGAGTCATGATCGAGAAGGATAGGAGAGGTATATTGCCAATGTACCTTCGTGCACTCGGTCATGCAAAGCTCGACCGAGCGTAAAGGTACTTAGCCTTGTAGAAGCTCGTAGTATATCACCGGCCGAGTGAAGGCCAACTGGCCAAGTGAGCACCAATGTGCCTACACGCACTTGGTCAGGGAAAGCTCGACCGAGCGTAAAGGTACTTAGCCTTATAGAAACTCGTAGTATATTATCGGCCGAGTTGAGGTCGAGCGAGTACCAAGGTGCCTTCACACGCTCGGATAGGCAAAGTCCGACCGAACGTAAAAGTACTTAACGTTATAGAAGCTCGTAGTATATTACTGGCCAAGCGAGTACCAATGTGCCTACACGCGCTCGGTCAAGCAAAGCCCGACCGAGCGTAAAGGTACTTAGCCTTATAGAAACTCGTAGTATATTACCGGCCAAACAAGTGCTAGTAGGTGTATATGCGCTCGGTTGGATAAAGTCTGACCGAGCGTAAGGGTACTTAGTCTTATCTTTACGATCCCGGTCAAGTGAGGACCGAGCAAGCACCCATGTGCTTACACGCGCTCGGTCAAGTAAAGCCCGACCGAGCGTAAAGGCATTTAGCTTTATAGAAGCTCTTAGTATATTATTAGCCGATTGAAAGTCAAACAAGCACCAATGTGTGTATATATGCTCGGTCGTGTAAAACCCGACCGAACGTAAGGGCATTCATCCTTATAAAGCTCATAAACATTCTAGGCTGGAACATGCTTAACAAAAGGTATTATTAAGGTATTCTCAATGTATATACGACCGGCTTGAACGATCGGTCGAGAAATGCTTAACAGAAGTATATAAGTGTGACAACCTAGTAAATTCGGCGGGAAATGTCTTCTAGAAGCTTCTTCAGTTATAATGACGTGCTCATATGCATATCTCATCATAAATATGAGTCACAAACGACAAAAGAGGTACATCTGGGATACAAAAAAGATTGCTTAAAAAGATTATTGCACGAAGCTTAGGAGATGACTTCATCTCCTAACAAACTCTAATAAACCAGGGACCACTTCATGACTACGGAGGTTACATGAGGTAATATAAAAAAGGGGATCCTCTCCGTTGGCAAGGTAAGCAAGTACTAACATCTAAATTCTGTTTAAAAGTACTTCAGTTACTGTTCTTCTTCTTCCACCCTTAAGAGAGAAACTAACTTGAGCGTCGAAGGGCCTAGCCAGGGATCCTCACCCGTCTTAGGTCACTAACGCTTTGTTGGTTTGTCTCACTGTGCGCAGGATCGTGGAGAGGTTCTTCTAGATCTTCAGGAGGCTATCTTCATCAAGGATCGTCGTTCACTGGAGTCAGCGCACCACTTCGCAGATTTCAGACAGGATCAAAGACAATTGTTAAGATAAGAGATGACGAGTTGTCGATAACTAAGAGCTTTAAATATTTATGTTCATTTTTACAAAAAGATTGAGGAGTTGAGAGAGGTGTATCACATAGAATGCATAATGGTTGAAATGGAATATTATTTGTGATCATAAAGTACTTTTAAATTTTAAAGGGAAGTTTTATAAAATGATAATTAGACTTGCATATTATATGAAATTGAATGTTGGACTATGACTTTTGCACACGAGCAAAAGATAAGAGTTGTAGAGATGAGGAAATTAAGGTGGATATGCGGACATACGAGAGTGGGCTGGACAAGAAATGAGGACATTAGAAAGAAAGTCAGGTGGCACCTGTTGAGAAAAAAATTCTAGGAGACATTTAAAATCTTTTGGACAATTAAGGATATATATGAGGATGTAACAAGAGTAAAGATTTTAAACAGATTAACTAAAACATTTCTTATAAAGATAGTGTTGCGTTAAGGATCAACCTTAAGTTCCTATCTTTTTACACTAATCATAGATGAACTCATTGGGTACATCCAAGACATGTAACTTTGGTGTATGTTGTTTATCGATGATATTATTTTCGTAGATGAGATATGTAAAGGAGTAAATGTTAAACTTTAATTTTGATGAGAAATACAATTAAAAGGTTTTAGTCTTAGTAGAATAAAGATAGAATATATAAAATTTAAATTTAGTAATATTTAATGTAATAAGACAATTGTTAAGATAGGAGATGACGTGACTATAAACAAGAGCTTTAAGTATTTAGGTTCATTTTTTTTTTTTGAGGAGTTGAGAGATGTCTTATATAGAATACAAGTATGATGATTGAAATAGAAGAGAACGTTAGGTGTTTTGTTGTGATCATAAAGTTCATTTAAAATTTAAATGGGAGTTATATAAAACGTTAAACTGTTATATTATATGGAATTGTATGTTGGATTATGACTCGAGCACACGAGTAGAAGATAAGAGTCGTAGAGATGAGAATGTTAAGGTGAATATGCGAACATACGAGGATGGGACAGAGAACATTAGTAAGAAAGTCGGGTTGTATCTATTGAGGAAAAAATTTTAGAAGATACATTTAAGATGGTACAAACATGTACTTAGACGATTAATAAATGCTTCAATTAGGGGATATGAAATTATGATAAATACATATATTAAATGAGGAAGAGGAAGATTAAAGAATACTTAATTAGTAATGCTAAAATAATATAAAATTTATTTAAATATAGATAAAGATATAATAGGGAATAGAATTCAATTGTATAGAAGAATGCATATAATAATCGACCCCACCAATGGGAAAAAGTTTGATAATTGTTGTTATTGTGTTTTAGAATTCAAAAGATTAAAAATTTTATATTTGATAAGTTATTGCATAAAATTGTCACGGATTTTGTTTCTATTTAATTTTAGAGCGATATGGAATTATATATTTAATAAGTTTTGGTTTACAAGATGGAAGTAGAGATCACAGATTTCCCGAACTTTTAAACTGAAATCAAACCAAAAAACACATGATTGTGTGCTATATATTCCTGGTTCCTAGTGCGGTAATTTGTTTAGTGTTATTTCACAATTTAGTTGAATCTCAAGGCAAAATTTTGAGTTGTACTAGGATGCTGGTACTGAGTTCTGTTTTTAACTGATGCATTTTGACACTGCAGAAGTAAATACCAAAATATAACTGCCGATGGATATTCTTTAGCACGGGGGATGCTGAACCAACACCATGGCCTCCTGTATAAATATGTACCGACTGAATTATCATCCTCTTGTAGGTTAGCATTCTTCTTTCTACGTTGTGTACATACATGTACAGAGAACTTTAATTCCTTTTTTTTTTACTAGTAATGCAACTTCAAGCACTTAATTTACAGCAACTCTAGCATGCCTTAGAGGCCAATTTAAAAAAAAACAAAAAAGAAACAAAAGTAGCAACAAAGCTACAACACTTTGGGTTTTCTCATGGTGCCATGCTACGTCTGCAGTTGATAGGGATTGTGTGTTCCTCGCACATATCATATGCTTATTTGGGCTTACCTTTCCTCATCATCGCCTTCGTGAGGCATGTGTTGGCCATCGACTGCTCTCTGCCTCACATTCATGAACCCAGCAGATGCATCCATAGAGAACAAGTGCATTAGTGTCAAATGTGTTGACACAAGACTCTGTTTTGCAACAATGTACAACCAGTTGGGCTGGTGAATGAAAACGATATTTGAAGAGCTACTTAAAAGAAAAATATTTTGGGATTTCACAGAGGAATATAGTTAAGGAAAAATTTACCCGTTTATTTATTTTTCAATAAATGGCTTGGGGTGTTCTTGAACATACTTGAGATTCTCCAAATCAAAGTAAATGACATCTAGTCTCGTATTTATGTGGCAAAAGGCGATTCGTTCGCCCCTAGCACCCCGTTAATCCGTCCCTAGGCCAACACAGAGGAGATAAATCACGGGTGGCTACTAGCCATTAGTGCAAATGACCAAACATGGGGAAGGTTATCTAGTCTCGTATTTAGCTTTTATGGTAGAGAGTGCAATAGTAGACTACTTTTTTGAAAACAATACTATTGTTCAACTTTCGAGATCAAAATCATAACCTAAAATGCTTTTGCCATCATTAATGCTTCCTGCTAAGTCAATGTTAGTATAGTCAACAAGTAGATCAGCACATTTAACTTTCCCTTCGCCATGTTTACTTAATTTAATCTTGTAATACAATAAGTTAAAACAACATTTGCATTCTCAATTTTGATTTTTTTTTAATTCTCTTTTGTATAACACTCTTTAAGAGATGAAAAATCCATGCTTGGTTCTAAGAATTTCAATTTCAAAAAATAATATAATTCATCTAAATCGATCCTCTCGAATTCATTCTTCAGAACTTGAAAATCATTTAGCATCTAGTAAAAATAATATGATTCATCTAAATCGATGATCTCGAGTTCATTTGTCATTAAGAAGCC
Organism: Zingiber officinale; assembly: GCF_018446385.1. Lineage (NCBI taxonomy): Eukaryota > Viridiplantae > Streptophyta > Magnoliopsida > Zingiberales > Zingiberaceae > Zingiber > Zingiber officinale. Next base: position 154,395,095 of record NC_055988.1, on the reverse strand, counting down.
TCCTGGATTGATTTTGATGTAGAGTATGTATCCATGTGGATTGATTTTGGTGCAGAGAGAATGCTCTAGTAGACATTACAGAAAATCATTTTCTCAAAGTAACAATTGATGTTGCGTACCAAACTTTTGGTGGTTGCTTTACCTTCTACAAAATTATTTTCAACTTGTAGGATTTATCTTCTTCTACCTTTTTAAAAAATCAAGAGGTTGTGCAAGATACTCTTCGTTAAGCACACCTTTTAAGTATTTTGAGTTAACATTCATTTAAAAAATCTTCTAATTATTTTCAATAGAAAGAGAGATTATCAAGAACTATGCCGAACTTTGACATAAGAGCAAACATTTCTATAAAATCTTCTCCTTTTTGCTTGTATCCTTTTCTATAAGCTTTGCTTTATGCTTGCCATTCAAGCAAGTTTCATTTGTTTTTATTTTGTATACCTACTTAACGTCAATTGATTTTTTATGTGGGTGAAAATTTGTGACTTCCCCAGTTCCATTTTTTTCAATAGTTGATATTTCCTCTTTCATTACTTTTTCTGTCTTCCTTATTTTCATGGAGGACTTGATAAAGAACTTGATAGATTTCTGGGTCAAAGAGAAGAATTTTCTTTTTCTACAATCCTACAAATGGAACTTTTTACTGTACTTGCAGTATCTGTGTTAAGTAATCTATATTTACATTCTAGACACACTCTATTAGTAATTATGATTAAGGGCATAATTACACCAGCATTCGGCTAGTAGAACATAACTCATTCATGTTACCAAAAAGACTAAAAGAAGAAACTAAACATAACAAGAATTATAATATGTAATAGTAGATATGCGTTAAAAAAAGCTGTTTCACTTAAACAAATCAAGATTTATGTTATAGTTTAATATTAAAGGGTTTAAGTAATTAATATATTAATAGGTTAATGAACCTGATCCGATTTACTAGTAACCCGACCTGACTTACCCTTTTAAATACAAGTTTTAATTTTCCCCTCCCCTCCCCTCACCCTTGAAGTCGTTGGCCTCCCCACATCCTATCCAAACCCTAGCAACTTTGGAAAAGATAGAGGAAAACCCTCGTCGACACGCTTAAGGTCGTCATTCCCTACGTCTCACGGGTGATCCCTCATGCGTAAAACACCAAGGTAAGTTCTCTTTTGTTGATTTTGAATTTACTACACCCTATGGATTTTAGTATGATATTTTGATGTATATTGTACGTTTTTTTAACATGGTTTTATGATACATACGAGTCATAGTAAAGAGGTCTTTGTGATTGTTGTGAGATATGTGGATAGCGGGTTTAATATCAGATTCATTTCGATGAAGATGTAGCAGTTTTTTTTTTCTAATTTTTGGGTTGATTTCGGTGTTGTTGGGTGAAGAAGAAGGACCGTTTTGGGAGCTTTCAGGGCTATTTTGGTGAGGGAGGATGTTCATCTGGAAGGGAAGATTTCGCTTTTATTTGGGGAATTTTTTGGACTGTTTTGGTGAGTAAGGAGGTAGGAAGGTGATCTCATGGCTATTTGGATGAGGGGAAGGTTCTATTATGGGAGTTTTACCCACTACAAAAAAACTGTCACTTAGGGACAAAATTTGCAACAAATTTTAGAAAAAAATTCGTTGGAAATTGGATTTGGGACGAAAAATGCAACAAAAAAAATTCGTTGGAAATCTGCCGTCCCAAAACTTTGCGACGAAAAATTAAGATTTCGTTGGAAATTTTGCAACGAAAATCATATTCGTTGCAAAATTCGTTGGAAATCTGCAACAAAAATAAATATTCGTTGGAAATGTCAGCAAAAAAAATCTCCAACGAACCCTAAATTTGTTGCAAATTAGCAACTAAAAAACGTATTCGTTGCAAACAGATTTGCGACGAATAATTATTTGTTGGAAAAGTTTCAAAATGTAATATTCCCAACGAAAATGTACATTCGTTGGCAATTGCCAACGATAATACAATTTCGTTGGAAATTTCCAACGAATCCATATTTTCGTTGGAAGTTTCCAACGAATCCATATTTTCGTTGGAAATATCCAACGAAATTTATATTCGTTGGAAATTTCCAACGAATCCATATTTTCGTTGGAAATTTCCAACGAAATTCATATTCGTTGGAAATTTCCAACGAAATTCATATTCGTTGGAAATCACCAACAAAATATAAATTCGTTGGAAATTTCTAACGAATCCATATTGTCGTTGGAAGTTTCCAACGAATTCTAAATTCGTTGGAAACTTCCAACGAATCCATATTTTCGTTGGAAATTTACAACAAAAATCATAGTCGTTGAAAATTTCCAACGAATTTATAATTCGTTGGAAACTTCCAACGAATTTATGGATTCGTTGGAAATTTCCAACGAATTTATATTTTTCGTTGCAGTATTCTGATAAAATACGATATTTCCAACGAATCTAAATTCGTTGCAAAATTTGTCCCAAAAATAAAAAAAATTATCCAGCCCTATATAATTTCAATATTTTTTCCTATTACAATTTTTTTCAAACAGATTCAACATATATAACACACTAAACAGATTCAAACAGATTCAACATATCCAGCACTATAAACACATTAACAGATTCAACATATTCACCACTAAACACAATAACACAAATATAAATCATAAATCAACAAACATATTAGTGTACAACAAAATAAATTCAAACATCAATAATATAAACCCAAACACATACACCATTAAAACATGTTGTTCCATATACAACCTAAACTAAGAGCATAAAACTAACAATACAACACATCATCATCCAACAATACAAACTACAACAATATACAACTACAACTAACATCCTAAACCAAACACTACAATAAAGTTATAACAAACATGTCATAGTATCCAAATTCCAATATCATACAAGAACATGAAAAAGATAGAGTTGAAGATAATCTTATGGAGATCCTTCTCAGTCCAAATCCTTCTTCTACCTACATCAAAAGATAAACTAAGAAAAAGAAAATCTTATAAACCAACACAAAAGTAAATAGGTAAAGACTTACATATTTTTACATCAATACCACCATCATCTTCACCTACCAACCCTGTTTGAAACAAAAATAAGAATACTAATCAAAATACAAAAATTAAGAATTTATAAAAGCGATAAAATAAAAGAAGTCAAAAATTCTAATTACAAACACTCATGCATCATCATCAACATCATCAGCGGCATCATCATCGACATCATCATTGTCATTAGCATCATCACCAATACCAGGAGGAATATAGCTTGAACCCGATCTAAATTGTTGAAATTATTGTAAAAGAAAGGCTTGTTGTTTACGCATTTCAACCATATCTAGATCTCTTTGTGAATTTTGTTTTTGAATTTCTAAAATTTGCTGATCCCTTTGAGATATTATGTCTTTCAAATTGTCAACCTCTTCAGTTAAGCTATGAATCTGTGCCGTTACTGCGGGTCGGGTAGAAGAAGATAAAGATCTTCGAGGAACATTATGGATTCTACTCATAGAACCCATACCTATTATCCTTCCCCCTTTGACTCCCCCACTGGCCTCTAACCATAAATCTAAATTATTAGTAACAGACGGCTCAGATCCCTCAATATTATCACCATCACCTGAACTTCTTTGAGATAATGATAGCTCATCATATCTCTCCTATGAAAAATTAAAACCTTAATTAGAACAAATAGATAAGTAATAAAATCTAAGTTAAAATTATGATTAAAGATTAAATCAAACCTTAATTATTCTAGCTCTATCTCCACTCCAAGTCTTGTCTTTTTTTTTGAAAAGTGCGGACGAAAGTGTCTATAAAATCGGGCTCTTTTCCCAAATCCCTAGACTAAAAATAAAACGGTTAGAAATAATATAATAACAACAAATATATTAAAAATCTAATTGTAGAGTTGAAAATTTACCAATCTACGTGAATGCTCCTCGATATTTATAGATCCTCCTGCATATATTGCACGTGAGTCTCCAGAATTATAAGCTTGATTTATTTTATTCCGCAAACTCCTTTCTTTGCACTCATCAGTTTGCCAAAAATTGCAGATCCTAACCCAATTGTCCGTTGTGATAAAGGGAGGCTTTTTTCCAGTACTTTTGGCATGGTTTAATACATGCCGAATGTGATCACCACATTTCTTTTTGAAAATTCTTTTAACTTCCATCTCAAAATAAGGGTCCCAACTAAATAATCGCTGAAATGAAAAAAACAATAGATTATACATGAACGTAATTGTTTTATATATAAAATAAATTAACTATACCTTAAACTCGCACCACCAGAGTTCTTTTGTGGGTGCTGGAGTGCTTGAGTATGACATTGAGTCTCCTTTCCAAAAGTTATTCACAATTTGATTAATCTCACGAACAACAGTTACTGAATTTTCAGGTGTAAAAACTCCTAGAACACAAATACTAATGGTCAATATTACTTAGCTCACATACAACTACAAATAAAATATAATATAGGAAAATAAAAGCATGCAATCATTATTAAAATATCAGGTGTAAAAAAATATACCTAACAAAGGTAAATAAAACCGAAAGTCTCTCCCAGCCACGTCAAATCCAAACCTGCAAAAACAATAATATTAAATTTACAATAAAATAAAAAAGTCTAGAAATTATCAAATATATTCTTGGCCCCAACGGCAAGGCATTTACCCCCGGACAGCTGTGCCACTGTAACGCACAGACAGCCCACGACCAATCAAGATTGAGAACAACTAGTTGACATCAAACAATGATCTGTCGGTTTACAAACAGAGGTCACCCAATGCTATCAGCAGCTAACGGACAGCATCAGTCGCTAGTGGCCAGCCTACGCCGCCAGCGGGATCACCAACGCCAAACAACAGCTAAGTGAGGCCACCATCAGCCATCCTATGCCGACAGTGGACAGGGATGCTGCTAGTGGCCAACCTCAGCGCCGTTGAGAGCAACCAGGAAGCTGCGAGAGCGGCCAGGCGCCAGCGCAAGGGGCTAGACGGCACCTTGAGCTACCAGGGACCGCCGTGAGCTGCCATTTGCCGCTGTTCGCAGCCACTCACGGCCACACGCGACTAGGCACCAGCCGCTCGACCGCGATCCGTCCTGCGACGATCGGGGCCTGCGGAAGGGCGTCGCCGCGGGGGCGCGCTCGATCTCGGGGCGCGCCGCGCAGCTCACCGCCGCGACCCAGCCGGAGCGCGGCCGCTCGCGGCCAGATGATGGCGCGATTGGCAAGGCGCGACAGCGACCGGCCACGCGACGCCGCGAGCCGCCAGGCGATGCCGTGAGATCGGGAAAAAAGGAGACGCCGGAAGAACGGGAAAAAAAGAAGGGCTAGAATGAGAGTGGCTTACCAGTCCAGAGAAGGTGAAAAAATTGCCGCAGCCGCCGTAAGGAAAATTAGGTCAAGAGAAGATGTGAGGAGAAGAAATCGGGCCGGGTAAGGATATATAATTAGGGATCTTCCAACAAATTTCCATCAAAAATATTATTTGTTGGATATTCGCAATGAATCCACAATTCGTTGGAGATTTCCAACGAATTGGCAGATTCGTTGGAAATGTTTCCAACGAATCTGCAATTTTGTTGGAAATCTCCAACGAATTTCAGATTCGTTGGAAACCCTTCCTATTCTTAAAATCACGGTTGATCGACCTAGAGACCTCCGAATTGGATGAAACCGGTTCTTATGTGCTCCTCTATTTATCCTGACTTCATATGTGCCCTCAAATATTTTTTTTACTTTATATATTTTTTCTTTTATTTTTTCAACCCCCAATGTGTTGAAAAAATTAAATTTAAGTTTAAAAATTCACAAATCAAAATAAATTAGCTCCGTAATTATTTTTAATTCATGGATATAATCACGAGAACCTTACGCTCTCCAACAAACTGATTTTCTCTCGTTCTGAGCACTCGAACATCATTTATTAAATCCACCAAGTTCAACTAAACTCCATTTTGATTTAAAACACTAACACATTCATGATCAAATTCGAATTCATCCAATTGACCTTAATGTAAAAAATTTATCTTAATTCAAAAAAATATTTGAGGTCATCTATAGAATCAGGAGACCAAGAGGAGCACATAGGAACTTGTTTCATCCGATTCCGAGGTCTCTAGGTCGGTCAAATGGGTTTTTAAATCATAGCATACTTTCCAACGAATCTGGGATTCGTTGGAAATTTCCAACGAATTGGCAGATTCGTTGGAAATGTTTCCAACGAATCTGCCATTTTGTTGGAAATCTCCAACGAATTTCAGATTCGTTGGAAACCCTTCCTATTCTTAAAATCACGGTTGACCGACCTAAAGACCTCCGAATTGGATGAAACCGGTTCCTGTGTGCTCCTCTATTTATCCTGACTTCATATGTGCTCTCAAATATTTTTTTTACTTTATATATTTTTTCTTTTATTTTTTCAACCCCCAATGTGTTTGAAAAATTAAATTTAAGTTTAAAAATTCACAAATCAAAATAAATTAACTCCGTAATTATTTTTAATTCATGGATATAATCACGAGAACCTTACGCTCCCCAACAAACTGATTTCCTCTCGTTCTGAGCACTCGAACATCATTTTTTAAATCCACCAAGTTCAACTAAACTCCATTTTGATTTAAAACACTAACACATTCATGATCAAATTCGAATTAATCCAATTGACCTTGATGTAAAAAATTTATCTTAATTCAAAAAAAATATTTGAGGTCATCTATAGAATCAGGAGACCAAGAGGAGCACATAGAAACTTGTTTCATCCGATTCCGAGGTCTCTAGGTCGGTCAAATGGGTTTTTAAATCATAGCATACTTTCCAACGAATCTGTAATTCGTTGGAAATTTCCAACGAATTGGCAGATTCGTTGGAAACGTTTCCAACGAATCTGCCATTTTGTTGGAAATCTCCAACGAATTTCAGATTCGTTGGAAACCCTTCCTATTCTTAAAATCACGGTTAACCGACCTAGAGACCTCCGAATTGGATGAAACCGGTTCCTGTGTGTTCCTCTATTTATCCTGACTTCATATGTGCCCTCAAATATTTTTTTTTACTTTATATATTTTTTATTTTATTTTTTCAACCCCCAATGTGTTTGAAAAATTAAATTTAAGTTTAAAAATTCACAAATCACAATAAATTAGCTCCGTAATTATTTTTAATTCATGGATATAATCACGAGAACCTTACGCTCCCTAACAAACTGATTTCCTCTCGTTCTGAGCACTCGAACATCATTTTTTAAATCCACCAAGTTCAACTAAACTCCATTTTGATTTAAAACACTAACACATTCATGATCAAATTCGAATTCATCCAATTGACCTTGATGTAAAAATTTATCTTAATTCAAAAAAAATATTTGAGGTCATCTATAGAATCAGGAGACCAAGAGGAGCACATAGGAACTTGTTTCATCCGATTCCGAGGTCTCTAGGTCGGTCAAATGGATTTTTAAATCATAGCATACTTTCCAACGAATCTGCGATTCATTGGAAATTTCCAACGAATTGGCAGATTTGTTGGAAACATTTCCAACGAATCTGTCATTTTGTTGGAATTCTCCAACGAATTTCAGATTTCTTTGGAAACCCTTCCTATTCTTAAAATCACGGTTGACCGACCTAGAGACCTCCGAATTGGATGAAACTAGTTCCTGTATGCTCCTCTATTTATCCTGACTTCATATGTGCCCTCAAATATTTTTTTTACTTTATATATTTTTTCTTTTATTTTTTCATCTCCCAATATGTTTGAAAAATTAAATTTAAGTTTAAAAATTCACAAATCACAATAAATTAGCTCCGTAATTATTTTTAATTCATGGATATAAACACGAGAACCTTACGCTCCCCAACAAACTGATTTCTCCTCGTTCTGAGCACTCGAAAATAATTTTTTAAATCCACCAAGTTCAACTAAACTCCATTTTGATTTAAAACACTAACACATTTATGATCAAATTCAAATTCATCCAATTGACCTTGATGTAAAAAATTTATCTTAATTCAAAAAAAATATTTGAGGTCATCTATAGAATCAGGAGACCAAGAGGAGCATATAGGAACTTGTTTCATCCGATTCCGAGGTCTCTAGGTTGGTCAAACGGGTTTTTAAATCATAGCATACTTTCCAACGAATCTGCGATTCGTTGGACGATTCGTTGGAAATTTCCAACGAATTGGCAGATTCGTTGGAAATGTTTCCAACGAATCCTAAATTTGTTGGAAATCTCTAATGAATTAGCAGATTTGTTGGAAACATTTCCAACGAATCTGCCTTTTTGTTGGAAACATTTCCAACGAATTTAAGATTCGTTGGAAACTCTACCCTCAAATTTTTGCTATAAACTTGCGATGAATTATATATTTGTCGGGAATTTCCAACAAATAATAGTTTCGTTGCTATATTTGCGACGGATATACTATTCGTTGCAAAAATTTGCAACGAATAAAATATTCGTTGCAAAAATTTGCAACGAACAAAATATTCGTTGCAAAATTTGCAACGAACTAAATATTCGTTGGAAAATTTGCAACAAATTTTATTTTTTGTTGTTAACTTGCAACAAAATTAGCGACAAATTATCTTTTGTTGCTAATTTGCAACGAATTTATTTTGTTGGTAAATTTGTTGCTAATTCGGAACAATTTATTATTTTGTTGCAAATTTTGTTGGAAAGTTTGGAACAAATTTTAAATTCGTTGCAAACCGTCGTCCCTAATAGACTGTTTTTTTGTAGTGACCAGGCTATTTTGGTGAGTGAGGAGATCCAGTTTGGGGCATGTTGTCATGGTTGTTCGGGTGAAGGAGAAGGGATAGAGGGAAGAGTCTAAGGGTCGAAGGTTGGGAATCCGGATTAAGAAGGGTCCGGTGAATCTTATCAAAAACTAGAGGGGTTTGGGAATCCGGCTTAAGAAAGGTCCGGTGAACCTTACCAACCTAGTACTAGGATGAACGTTTGACCAAATGATCAGAGGTTAAGGTATAAAGTAACTTCACTTGATGATCTAAATTCTTGTAATTTACGAATCTTACAAGTAATATAAAAGATAACGAAGGTTAAAAATTGAATCCTAAATTATGGTAGTTTGAAGGTTCATGAAACTAAAGCAGAGGTTATTCTCCATTGATATTTAACATGATAATTTATCAAATTATTTCTCTTAGATATGCATAGATGTTATTTATATAAAGGTTGAACTTGCTGTGTCTTTAGACTTACTAGATCCATATGTGTAGATAATGAGAAGACGGAAAGACTTGATAGATAAGCCTTCTTATACTTAGCAATGCACACCTGAAGGCTTCTTTTATTAGTCTTTTTTTCTATTTACATTAGGATGTTGGGTCCTCTAGTCGGAGCAGGGTTATCCGTTTTGATAGTCAGTTGAGTTCATTTCACTAGTTAGTTGCACTCTCTATTCTTTTGAAGATTTTATTCACTATTATGATGTTCAAATTTAAATTTATTTTGGTTTCAAGTTAAACCAATTTGTAATGCATTATCATTTGGAGTCGTTTTATTTAATTTGAGTATCTTTAATTTTAGTATTGTTGGTGCAATCGACCTCCAGGGTTTTAATGTTCAACAAATATATTTAATGGAGTCTGGTCAAAGTTGGCCTAGTTAAGTGAGAAGTCTAGTCAAGTCAGATGACTGGCAAGGGGTGAGTAGTCTATCGAGTCTAAGTAGGTTAAGGTGACCTGATGCTTAGCATGAGGAAACCCCTAGGGAGAGGTAAACCTAAGTCTTGGAGGAGTAAACTCCAAGTAAAAAATCCTAGTGAGTGAAGGTAGGTGGTGAAAGTCCTAGTGAGTGAAGCTAGGTGATGATCTTGATGAGTGAAATCGGGCAATGGAAAATCCTAGAAGAAGATAACCTTAGGTAATGAGAAGCCTTGGAGGAGTGAACTCCAAGCATGTGTGACCGAATGGTTTCCGGTCGACCACGCGCATGGTTGACCGGACCAGTAGGTTTTGGTAAAGTTAAGTATAGTTTTACCAACACTATTTTGCATTACTATTATTGTTGTTGTGTTAATTTAGTATTGCAGTAAAAGTCTTAGTAGATCAGACAATCAAACATTGAGCAGAGAAAGTCCAAACAGACTTGGAGGACCAGATATTTGGCAGGTGAGTTAAGGTAAGCTATTAGAGGTAGTGAAATGGGGTCGTGTCCCATTTAGGGCAAACCTTAGGTACTGATCAAACTGAAGAAACCAACATAGATTTCTAAGTTGAGACCAAAATAGTCCTTACTATCTTCATATTGCATACTATATTTGTTCTAAATTTGTTTTGCAGGAAAAATATTGTGTCATTGTCTAACATTATTTTGCAGGATTATATGACCATTTGAACTTCAAAATATCATAACTTTTTATTCATGACTCGAAATTAGACTGTTAGCGGCCACCCATGCAGAACTCAGAGATCTACATTTTATCAATTAATTGAAAGGATTTGTTGATTAATTAAAGGGACCAGTCGACAAATAAAAGTTGGAAAGTGAAAAACTATCAAGTCGAAATAGGAAAGGAAATTCAAAGGTTCAGTCGACGGATAAGGTGGATCAGTCGACGGATAAAAGTTGAAAACTACAAAATGATCAGATCGAAGTGCAAGAAAGGAAATCCAGAGGTTCTGTCGATGGATCAGGTGTATCAGTCGATGGAACAGCATGATTTTCATGATTCGATGGATCGGATCACAGCTAACATGGAAGGACACAACAATCAGTCGATGGATAAATTTATCAGTAGATAGATAGGTTCAGTTGATGGAGCATTTTATCAGTCGACGGAACAAGACCTATAAAAGATGCCCTCAAGCTTTGAGCCAAATAGAATTGTTTGTCATCCGATTTTCTACTGCTCTTCTTCTTTCCTGGTGCAAGCTACTACTGCTACAACACCGTCAAGTCTCTGACAACCTGCACTTTTTCTTATACTTATTCATTGTTGGTACATTTATTTACTTGCACTTTGTATTCAATTTATAATATTGTTTGATCATATAGTGGATTTCCCAACGAGTGTAGTTGACGATCGTGAGCCTTGGAGTAGTAGTCGCCGAAGGCTTCGAACAAAGTAAAAAAAAAATACTTTTATCTTATTACTCTTTACTTTATTTCCGCTATGCAATCGAGTTTTAACTAAATAAAAGTTTTAAAAGGTCGAGATTCACCCTCCCCCCTTCTCGCCCTCAACGATCCTTCGAGTACTGCAAGGTTCATGAAATATATATATAAAGGTCTAGGATGTTTTATTTAGTATCAAAGCAATCGTTCTTGTAAGGGATGTGCCTACTACCAGGTCTGAGAAACTCGTAAAGCCAAGCCCCAAGTCTGCATGTTTATAGTTAGGTTTTTTTAAAAAATTTTTCTTATTTTATTGCTTACACTAAGAAATTTAAGAATTTAATTGATATGCCCTTCAAAAATAAATAAATACATAAATACATATGAATTATGTGCTTGTTTTCGACCATGAACAGAGATGCCACTGATGGTGGCATGTAAGGTGGAATAGGAGGAATGGAGAGGAGGGGCATGTGGAGGCACCACTGTCGTTTGACATTGGGAATCGAGGGCTTTAGACACCTCCTCCCCATCTACCCTTGGATGCTGACACTCGTATGTTAGAAGGTATGGCGTGATTATTGGAGCAACACCCTGAAGCTACTCGCAGGGTTCGACTGGAAGCGGTTTATGAGCGCTTCAGGAGGATGGACCAAGGATTTCTCTGACACTACAGACCCATTCGTGGTGGAGGCATGGATTAGATCTTTAGAGGTAATATTCAAGTTTATGGTTATGACAAATGTCGACATGGTGCGTTGCACTACCTAATTGCTAAAGGAGATGAGGATTCCTCTTTGTGGTGGGAAGGAGCAAAGAAGTCAGTCGACCTAAAAACCTTGATTTGGGAGGGGTTTAAGAAGATATTCTATGAGAAGTACTTCACAGCAGATGTGCGGGTGTGAGTAAAGAGAGAGTTCATAGGCCTCCAATAGGGAGATTTATCCATTGTTGAGTATGTTCGAAAGTTCGATAGGGGGTGTCACTTTGTGCCATTAATTGCCAACGATGCTGAGGAAAAGATGAGACACTTCTTGGACAGATTGAGGCCTATTATTCATCGTGACATCTTGATGGCGAACCTGACGGAGGACTTTACTATTATTACCAGGGCCTTCTGGGCAGATCAAGCGCTGAAGGATATCGATTTTGAGATGGAGAAAAGGAGGCAATATCCACAGTAGTAACAACATAACAAGAAGTTGTTTGCAGGACCACAAAGGTCTCGAGGATAGCAGAAACATCAACCTCTTAAGGCAAATGCCCCGAAATTAAGTGATAAACTCTTGTGCAAGGAGTGCTACCATCATCGTTTGGAAAGTGCATGTGGGGATCAGGTAAGTGCTCTGAATGTGGGGAAGACAAGCACAAAGCTACTGGGTGCCCGAAGCTGAGGTAATCTGTGACTAATTGGGTTTTTGCGATGCATACTGAGCAGGTTGAACCAGACACTACGCTTATCACAGGCATTTTAGTTAAATTCAACACTTTATATTGCCATACTATTTGGAGTGCTAAGTTCAAATGTAAGGATTATCATCAAGGTAAACTCGGATTGATGAGTGGTTAGGTTGTATATTCCAAAATTTTAGAATTATTAGGGAGTAAGATTTGGAACTTATGATGGCTTAGGATCAAATTTTATTGATTTGTATGTATTAAATTAGGCTCACAATTTGAAGGAGGATTTTTAAGAATGTGATGTAAGAGGTTACGAACTTTTGTTCGGGATATGATGGTATTGTTGTCACATGTAGGATAATTATAGTGGACGTAGCCACTTATGTCTTGCTAGATTCTGGAGCTATACACTTATTTATATCCGAACCTTTGTGATGCGGTTAGAAATCTTACGTGGGAGTATGGAATTGGGATTTAGGGTTACGATGTCCTCGAGAAAAGTGATGTTATCTACCAATTTAGTAAAAAAATGTGAAGCTCCAATTTCAAAAGAATATCGTGCAAGCAGACCTTATTGTGTTGCTAATGCCAGAGTTCGACATTATTTTGGGCATGACTAATTAAATAGTTAAACAAATTTTGTTAGTTTTTGGGTTTATTTTAAGTTAATTTTGAGTTAAATTAAGTTGAATTAGGTTAAGTTAAATTGAATACATTGGTTTTATTTAGTTAAATTGATTAAGTTATTTTGATTAATTATTTTAAATTTAATTAATTAGTTTAGGTTTGATTAATTAGTTTAAGTTTAATTAATTGATTTAAATATAATTAATTAGTTTAAGTTTGATTAATTAGTTTAAATTTAATTAATTAGTTTAAATTTGATTAATTAATTGATTTAAGTTTGATTAATTAGTTTGAGTTTGATTAATTAGTTTAAGCTTAATTAATTGATTTAATTTTGAGTTTGATTAATTAGTTTAAGTTTAATTAAGTTGGATTCTAAATTGATTAAGCTAATTAGTCTTAAAATCCATCTCACTATTTTCTAAATTTTTAAATAGGGAACATTATAGGTTTTGTGAAATGATTATTAATTTTCTTATTAATTTAATTTGAAATCTAAAAGTTGTTTAACATTTGGATTAAATTCAAGTTTAATAATTGGTTAGTTAAGTGTGCATTTCAAAAAATGACTTCCAGAATGTAGTGAGACACAAGGACCTTCTTAGATATTGGAGCAACGAAAAACTTCTAAACAAATCATTTTTAAGAAATTATACACTTTAACTTTATTTTTGAAAAACTCTGGTCTAACTAGTCTAGGATGTGACAAGGTAGATTCGATTAGTTCCACTTAGTTAAGTAGACTAAATAAGGTACGTCTTTTCCTACTTGACTCTCTAAATTAAGTTTTCCTAACGTAATATCATCTTGCCCCATCCTGATACTAGATTGGACAAGTCTCAATCAAGCCTAAATCTTTATCTAACCATTATAAGTTAAACATAAAAATAAGAAGTAATAAAAGTTGTAAATCAAACAAACATGCAAGTTTATTTAATAATAAAAATAATTTTTCTAGTGTCTCCCCCTAGATCATGACCTCAATAAGGTTTATCTAGGTTTGATCCCCAACTATTGCGTATTTTTAGGAATTTTTCCTCCAAATAGAGGGCGCAATCAAAGAATGCTAGGCTCTTGGGTTGGCTGCCACACACACTTCCCAATTTACCCTGGTGGTCGGTGAGAAAATTTTGTGGGACTAGGTCGGTCACCCTAATTAGAGATAGTCAATGAGGCTAACTGGATTTATCATCATTTTTTTTATAAGGTATATCTAGGTAATGAATTTAACCCTTGGGAATTCAATATTGATTTGGTCCAACTTAATTAATCAAGTTCGATTTAGGGACTCATGCTTGGACTTGTTTCCTAGTGGTTCGATTATCAATTGATAAATATGATTTGTAATGAGATTTAACCTTATATTTTAGTCCGGATCAATTGTATATGACCCTTTATTTTCTAAGAGTCATATCAAGTTTTTTTGGAACCTAAAGTGAATTGTTTCAATGAATCCTTAAGTTCTTTGACTTAAATTTTCAAGGTGGAAATTTCTTCCTCAAGTTGTTGGACTTGAGTTGAAGTTCCACTTTGAACTGATTTAGTCAAAGAACTTGGGTTAGTATTCTCCTTAAGAGTTATTACCTCCATTTGGAGTGACTTGATCCGAACATTGAACTTAGCTAATTTATGAGTCCAATAGGAAATCATGTTATATAACTTTTCAACTAAAGTAGGACTTACAGCAGTGTTAGAACCTTCCAAACCAAATACGGATCCTTGGCTTAACTCGAACTCAGTTTTGGATCCGGTCTCAGACTCGGTATCGATCACTTGTTCTAATGTAGGTAGTGTTGGATTTGCAAGATTGCAAATATAGTCCCACATTGAAAACACATGGGAAAGATCATGGCTTTATAAGAGAAAAGATATCTCTATTAGCATGAGACCTTTTGGGGAGAGCCCAAGAGCAAAACCATGAGGGCTTAGGCCAAAGTGGACAATATCATGTAATTGTGAAGATATTTAAATTCTTTTCGATCTTACAATTGGTATCAGAGCCCGGACTGCCAGAAGGTTTAGCCCGGACTGCCAGAAGGTTTAATCGCCGACTGTGCACAAGAGTTATGGTCTGATTAAACCATGTTGGTACAATATTAACCTCGAACAAAGAAAGTGGGGGCTCATATGTTCAGATCAAGAGGACCAGACACCATGCAGGAAGTCCTAGTAGATCGGGTGGACCGAGGGTAAAAAGACCTGGTGGGTCGAGGATAAGACGTGGGAAGCCTGTGGTCCTTTGTTTGAGGGGGGGATTGTTGGGGTTGCAAGGTTGCAAACATAGTCCCACATTGAAAACACATGGGAAAGATCATGGGTTTATAAGAGAAAAGATATCTCCATTGGCATGAGGTCTTTTGGGGAGAGCCCAAGAGTAAAACCATGAGGGATTAGTCCCAAAGTGGACAATATCATACAATTGTGGAGATATCTAAATTCTTGTCGATCTTACAGGTAGTGCAAGGAAGCTTGCTTCATTTTGTTCTTCTTCATCTAAGTCTTCTGACGAAGATTCATCCCACGTTGCTTGTAGTGTCTTCTTCCTTTTTTGCTTTTTGGTGTCTTTTATATTTGGGCACTCCGATTGAAATGGCCTTTCTGATTGCATCTGTGGCATGTTACTTCTAACTTGCTTTTGGGAGTCTGGCTTGGTCCTGACTGATTACCCTTTGATTGGATTACCTTCTTGATTTCGCGTTTGGTGAATCCTTTCTTCTTCTTGTAGAGTTTCCAAACTAGATTGACTAGTTTGGTGGTGATTTTGTCATCGTCTTCGAAGTCTAATTCGTATTCGAACTCAAGCTTATATCAGAATTGGTACTTTAATTCCCATCTTGGTTTTTCCTACAAGCAAAGTAATCCCTTTCTCGGCAGAGCGTGCATTAATTTGTTCATGCAATTCAAATTTGGAAAACAATTCATCTAACCTAATGGAAGAAAGATCCTTGAAAACTTTGTAAGCATCTGTCATAAATGCCCACAAAGTATTCCTTGGAAAAACATATAGCGTGTACCTTATAATGTCGTGATTTTATACTTTTTGTCTAATTGAATATCGACCATTGAGTAGGTCTTGAATTCGGGCGTGCAATTGATTTACTAATTTTCTTTCCTGTATTTTAATATTATACAATTTATTTACTATTAAATTACGCTTACTTTTTCGTTGGAGGTCTCTTTGTACAGCTCGATCAGTTTGCCCCAAAGGTCTTTGGCACTTTTGAAAGGTCTGACCTGGTTTAACTAGTAGCCTTTGCATCCACCTCAATTTTCTTCATCATGTGAGGGTCCCAGTTCTCGCATCCCATCGATACACCATTTCTGTCAAGAGGTAGCCCGAACCCAATTTGGATGATGATCAATATTTCCACATGATTTTTTTGGTGGAATTCCATCTGACACTTCCAATAGCCGAAGTCTTCACCAAAGAAGAGTGGCGGTCGGGCGGTATTGTAGCCTTTTTGATGGGTCATTAAAAAAAAACTCTTGCATACAAAAAAAAAATCACAGAATGTATCAACACTTGGTCTTAGATTAGTAGTGTGGGAGAAGAATAATACGAAAAAGAAATTAACTTAAGTGATGTTATATCAACTTCCAGAAATGAAAAACAAAACATAAGCAAGAAAAAGGATTTATCAGAAGGGGTGATTACACCGATTTTGATTGACAATGAAGAAAATGTTTAAACGGTGGTTGCACCAATTTAGAGTGTCACCGCTCTGATACCAATTATAGTATCAAAAGAAAGTGCTAAAGGGGGAAGGTGAATAATGCTCATCACTATCACTTTTTCATAGTTTTTGAAAACTTCGAGAGTATGCAGCAGAAAAGAATAAACAAAAACAATACTAACACTGTTTCTTTTTTACTTAGATCATAGTTCGTGCTACTAGTCTAAGGTTCGCGATCATTGATTGTTTTTTATGGACAATTCACTATAAGTTCATCAAGTACAAGGATTTAAATATGAAATACAATTGACTTAACAAATAAAAAATACTGCCAACTTCAAGAGATCTGAAGTAGAGAGTAGTTGTCAATGAGGCACTTCGAAATCGTAGTAGAGTTTCAGAGCAACTCGAGAGTCGTTCAGTGTAGAAGAATGATGTTTAGAGCTACTGGTCAAAGGCTCTTTTATAGGTCATTCCAGGCGTCTAGATCCCTTCTAGGCGCCTCCATCGAGGTATATCTTATCCACCTTCGTCATCAATTTATCCACTTCCAGACGCCTAGACCACTCTCGAGCTTTGAACCACTGGCATGACAACACCTTGTCGAATCTTTATTAGGGTTGAATCTACCTATCCTAGGCACCTGAATTCCTTCCAAGTGCCTGGATACCGATGTGTGATGACCAGGTGCCTGGATGCTGATGTATGACGACAAGTTAAAGGCTGACACCTTATCATACTAGTTAGAGGCTGATCATGGCGCCTAGATCCCTTCTAGATGCCTGGATCAGGTTAGGGTGCTTAGATCCATTCTAGGTGTATGGATTAACATTTCCAAGTTTTTTGATTTCTGTATCACAGAATTAGCACAGAAAACACAATAATAATATGAAATAAAATAGTTTGACAGTATTTTGACTATTTGATCTTGACTTTTGGATTTCGCTAAAACCTTAGGTCAAACTGATGCGTTCTCTCAATGGAGAGCATGTCCTCACCTATTTCTCTCAGAAGAGTTTACCTTTTGCCAAACATTCAGTTCTCTTGACCTATTTGGACTTTTGTTCAGTATTCAATCTTGACATTTGAAACTTTCCGCTAGACGTCAAGTCCTCGACCCGCTTAGACTCTTGCCTTGTGTCTGTGACCCAAGAGCTTCCTGCCTAGTGTCCTCAACCCCTAGGACTTTTGCCCGACGTTCTCGATCTGCCAAGACTTTTTTCAGTCCACTTGACCCAGACTTCTTTGCCCAATCCACTTGACTAGGACTTCTTTATCTAGTCTCAACTAGGACTTTCTTATATACTTAGTTAACCTTGTTACATCATAATAAGGGTGCGTTTGGTTGGGGATTTTTCTGGATAACCTTGGTTATCCATCCAAGATTATCAACAAAAACCCTGTTTGGTTTAGGTAATCGATGATTCGCGAGTAATACTCTATGCCCGACACATCAACAAAAGGGACATACAACCAGGAATCAGAAAATTGAGATTTTTCTTGATTTCGGGGTTAACAAATTTTTTTTGCCCAAAATACCCTCGGATAAGAGAAAAATGTGACAAAAAAAGAAAAACGAAAAGAAAAAAGTAAAATAATAAAATATTTTTAAAAAAACGTAAAAAAATAAAAACCCCATAAAATTAATAAAAAAATAAAAATTGGGAAAAAAACTTTTAAAAAAAATAAAAAAAACATTAAAAATAGGAAAAAAAAATGAGGAATAAAAAATAGAAAAAACGTAAAAAAAAATTAAAAAAGTAAAAAATAATAAAAAACATTTAAAAATAAAAAATGTAAAAAAAAAAACATAAAAACATAAAAAATGTAAAAAAGTAAAAAAAAACTTAAAAACTTAAAAAAATAAAAAATAAAAAAGTAAAAAAAATAAAAAAAATAAAAAATGGAAAAAATAAAAAACATAAAAAAAATAAAATTAAATATATATATATAAAAACTAAAGAAAAATGTGAAAAAGAAAAAGTAAAAAAATGTAGAGTTTAAATAATAATAATAATAATAATAATATTATTATTATTATTATTATTATGTACAATTGATTTTGTAATTGTGGGTAATATAGTAAAATATTAAACTAAGTTATTCATTAAAACCTTCAAACAAACAAGTTTTTATTGCATTACCTACATTGAACCAAACAACATTTGGTTATGTTTTATTCCCCATAACGTTGGTTATGTGATTACTTAATAATCACATTACTAAGATTATACATGATAACTTGAATCAAACGCACCCTAACTCTTAACTTTGAACTTTTGTCAATATCAAAATATAGGTTTGATTAGTTAGTATTTTCAGTACCAACAAAAATTCTTTCCATCAAGGTATTGATTTCAATAGATTTTGAGATCAATTTTTAACATATGTAAAATATCTCGTTGGGTACCCAAACCTCCTCATATAAAGGGTCGTTGTATTATGATAAAATACCATCCATGATTTACTTGCATGTATCATTTTAGGTGAACGATATCGCCCCTCTTGCTCCAATATTATTGTAGATTACTCACATGAAGCGACAATAATTATAAAACTTTCCTATACCAATTAAATTTTTTTTTAATAATTCAAATATTTAATTTTTCAAATCGATTAATTATAAAAATCACTATTAAAATAAATCGTCAAACGTTGATGAAGATCCATCTCACCAATATTCTTAAAATTCTTAAAATTGTCATGTTATGCGTCAGTCAAAATTCGACCTTTCTCGACTAACCCGGCAGGCAATCAACTTTCTTAAAAATGCATATCTTTCTATATATATATTTTAAAAAAAATAAAAAGTAAATTTATTCCCACCGTCACACGCGTTGTTGGCCACCAACGGTCCGCATATTAGCGCAACGCGAAGCAAACCATCATTAAGCCAGCCGACTAACCCGCATAGTTTCTCAATGCGACTCATCGTGCCCTGGCCATGATATGATGCAGTAGAAAAGCGTGAGTTATCACTTATATATCCGCATTTCGATTCCAATTACGATACATTATATAGATTTTTTTCCTAATTAGACGTACAATCATATATACTGAGCTTATGAATCATAAATTATGAGCCGATGAAAAATGATCTCAGCTCGTTCAATATTTTTTTATATCATTGGGACTAATCATTCCAGGCGCATCCTAAATGACCGAAACACCCTCGTTTCCCTTATCCAATATACGGTAGCCGTAACTTCACCCATTATATTATTGGGTTTGGTAGTTAACCACTAAGGTCAATGGGTAATTCGGTATAACTGTCTGTCCACTTTGGTAAATTAGTCCTGGAATACGTAAATTTAGATTTTATTTTAATTCATTGCGTGGGGACCACACCTCTCCTCTGTTTTCCCCCTCTTCTTTCCTCCTCTAAATTTTTCATTGATTTCCCCTTCCCCTCTCCTCCCCTCCCCTCCAAATCTCTCTCCTGGTTTTTCCAATCGAAGCAAGCGTCTGCGAGATCGCCTTAAGCTGCAGGAATCAACCTCCGAAATCGTTTCTTGATGCTCTCCCTTGTTGATGGTTTGTGATTCTGGGCATCCTCCGTGTTTTTCTTCTCTAGCTTGTTTCGGATTCTGAGTCGACAGGTCAGTGTTTTGATCGTTTTTCTGGAGGTTGGTGTTTTTTTTTCAGTGATAGAAGGCAATGCCTTTTCTCTCCTTTCTGATTCTCCCCTGTTGGAAAGATCATTTCTGCCCCCTTTTTTAATAAAGCTAGTTTGCTGGGTCCGGCTCTATTTGCTTCCTGTTTAGCCCAACGACTCCACTAATTGGTTTTATTTTTTGGTCTCTGTTTTTGTTGATCTTAATCCGTAACTTGATGATTGCTTCTTATCGTATAAATTCTTATAAATACAAGAATATTTTCAAGTATGTTTTCCAGTTTATCTACTTTTTGTTATTTTTCTTGATTAATGATTTTCAACAAATTTGCTGCTTTTTCTTCCTGTTCATCGGAATTGACTTTTTCTGATTGTTTGAAAATTACGTAATACTTTGTTGGATTCGGTGTACTAGCCTCGCACTAAAGGGGAATGGATTACGGTCGACAAGATAGTGATGAATTTGTTTCTATCGTCAATCCTAACATGGAAAGTTTCTTACCATTGGATTGGAAAAAATAAAACCAGGGATGATGGCTATTTTTTTTTTTCTTCATCTTTCCTTGTACCTTTCTTTTCTTGACATTTCTATGATCGATTCTACCACTGTACAATTTAGCATAGTTGAATTAATGTTTTTTTTAGCGTATTCACTGTGTTGGATTCATAATCTCATTTTGTTTACATTTGCAGGTCAATTGCCCCAGTTTGTTAAAGCTGGGAGAATATTTTATAATAAATGGAACTAATTTGTTTCTGGGAATTTATTTGCGTGAACATTTACTTGGTTGTAGTGCTGGGAGAGCTGTTGCACACTGGTCTTGTTTGACACAAATGTTAATTTCTGATTTCTTCTCATCGTGATTGCTTTAAGTATGCCAGGCATGTTCTGGGTGATGCATAGTCACTCATCTGATGGCAATGAGTATTCTTTTGGTTGCATAGGCAAGTTTATGCTTGTTGATACATGCCTATATGCTGTTCAAATTCTCTACAAAGATGTTAAAGAGCTTCTTGTTCTAAGTCCTCTAGAAGTACAGTGATTTATTCTTGTTTGCTGCTCAAATAGAAACATGGAGAAGTAAGTAAATCATAGTTGTATTTCTTGAACCTAATTGTTATCTTGGTAGGGCTCATATTGCCACTTGTTCCGTTTGCTTATAGGTATAAGTTCATAAATGAGATTGGAGATGGAACCTGTGGAAATGTCTATAAGGCACTCAACATTGAAAACAATGAAATAGTGAGTGTTGAACTGAAGTTTTGATTGATCTCTTCAAACTACTTACATGGACATAATGCTGGTACTTGCTAGGTTAGGTAATTTATTTAAAGCTTGAAATATTGTGTGGTAATTTCAAAAACATATGCATAAACATGATACAGTTTTAATGGTACCACCTTTTGTTCTCAAACTCGTGTATTTTTCATTGGTGTAAATTGTTATGAGGAAATACGGACTTTTGATATGAGAACACACATATAAGAAAGCCAAGAAGATCTGCTGTGATGAATTGACAGCCATCATATTGATTAGAAGAAGAAAAATTCTTGACTTCTCAGCGATTTTAGGTTATCTACATAGATCTTATGGATATATTGACTTTTATGTTAGTCAGCAACAATAGTTTAATCAAACTTTTGTCATTTCAGTATATTTAATTCTTCTTTATTTTGTAGCAGGCCTTCACCTATATCCTTAGATATTAGGTCTTTATTTATCTTTAAACAGTTCTTCACCTATAACTTATGTATTCAACAAGGTATGCTAATATATCTAAAATGTTTATAGTATGACTCAATGTTCTAAATGGTAGCTAAGGCGACCACCTAGGCCGGAGGCGGGCATCAACCGCACCGCCTTTGCCTAAGGCAATGCTTTAGGCGGTAACTCACCTCCATCCGCCGCCGCCACTTTTGGAACTGCCACCGCCATTTCTCCACTACGACCCGTCCGAAAGCATCACCCAAGCTCGTGACGGGTCCACCTGAGCCTGGCGACGGGTCCGGAAGCGTCGTTCGAGCCTGGCGACAGCCCGGAGGAGTTGCCCAGGCCCGACAATTGTCCCGGATGCATTGCCCAGGCCCGGTGATGCATCCGGACACGTCGCGCGGTGTCGGCGACATGTTAGAACTTGTCGCCCGATCGAAACAGGGTACGCAGGTAAGTTGTAAGTTAGGGTTTAATTAAATAGCTTTAAGTTAATAATTTTAATCCACTGCTATCTATGATTGAGATAATTTAAATAGACTTAATTAAAGCCTAATAAAATCATCTCATTAATTATATATATATATATATATATATATATATATATATATATATATATTAAAAATATAATTTTTATTTTTAAATATTTAGAGTTAATTTTTAATTAATATATTTTATTAAATATTATAATATTATGTATAAAAAATAGTAAAAAAAATTCAACCGCCTAGGCAGTCGAGACCGCCTTACTACTACCTACCACCATTTACAACATTGGTATGACTATTTTAAGTGGTGCCTTTGGCATCTATTTCGATGCTGACCTACAAACAGGAGAACCCCTTTAATCAACTAGGCAGACACTCCAAGCTCAGCCACCACTGAAATTTCCTCTCCTTTGTATTCCAGTATGTCCACCATAGCATCTAAGATTTATACCTTCATCCCTGTTTTGTAGTTTGGAGATTCAGTGTAGAATTCTAGGTCTCTGGGAAATTTCATCTTGTCCATTTTATGAATTAAATGATTAAACTATGTTTTTGTTTTCTAATAAACTTTCAATCTACTTTAGGAGCTATTAAAATTTATGTGGTAATCAAAGCTATGAACTAATATCAGGTTGCTATCAAGAAGATGAAAAGAAAGTTCTACTTCTGGGAGGAATGCATGAATCTATGTGAAGCTAAGGTATGGATCTTGTTTAATTTTATGACTTCATCAGGGTGTTTTTATCAAGTTCTCTAATCTACTCAGGCAGTCATGACAAAAAAAGGTATTATGCTTTTGACAGTCTCTTCGGAAGTTGAACCACACCAACATTGTCAAATTGAAGGAGATTGTTAGAGAAAATCATGAGCTTTTCTTCATTTTTGAGCACATGGTGAATAGTCTACCTTTCATCTGACGCAGGGATAATATCTGTTTTTTCCCTGAACAGTTGGGTCTTGCAAGCATTATTGATTTAAGAGGGTAAAAAAAACACTTTTACACTGGAAAGTGGAAACTAATATACTGTTATACTCTGAGGTCCAAATAGCACAGGTTGCTTTCAACCACTTTGTCTGATTTTCAAAGAAGGAGACCACTGTTTTTTTGTTGTAATGGTTAGAAAATTTGGTCATCTCAAGGCTGATTTATGAGTTACATTTCCACTTCCAATCTAATATTTCTTTCCACTATAATAGGTCTTCAGCTTCTATTTGACATATTTATATGTCCGTCTTCATCTCCTTTGACTATCTTCTGCATGCTTACTGATAGTGTTTCTTTTCCTGTACCTTACAAGATGGAAATTATATTGCATTGAACTTATAATTTTTTAATTTTTTTTTTGCATCATTCTCTACATATTTTATGGGTTAAAGTTTAGTCATTAGGGATTTATTTAACTGATTTTGGCTGTGTGCTCACATATAAAATGAGCAATACAATAAATTGTCATTGTTGAAGTTTCCATACCATTCTTCTACTAAATGTTTTTCATCTATTACATAGTAGATGACATTTATCATACTTTTGTTAGCTATCTGGATATGAATTCTGTAGTCCTGTTTATGTAATTTTAATTAAGTTTTTCTAACTGAAAATCTCATTGCTTTTAGCTGAAAATTTTCAGGAGTATAATTTATATCAGGTGATGAGAGAGAGGCAAAATCCTTTCACTGAGGGAGAGATACGGAACCTCATGTCTCAAGTACTACAGGGACTTGCATACATGCACAAGAACGGATACTTCCATCGAGATCTGAAACCTGGTATCAATCAAGCTTTTTTAGTTAAAAATATACTTTTTAAAATAATAAGACTTACAAAATTACTTGTTAATCTCAGAAAACCTTTTGGTTACTCATGATGTAATTAAAATAGCTGATTTTGGACTGGCAAGGGAAGTAACCTCAGAGCCTCCCTATACTGATTATGTTTCTACAAGATGGTAACAGATGCATTTCAATTTATGTAATTGATTTTGTGCCATAACATGTTATCTGTTACTAAGTAGATAAATTGCTGTATGGCTTTTGTTTTATTTGACTGATGGTTGATCATTTATGTCAAGGTACCGTGCCCCAGAGGTCTTATTGAAGTCTTCATTCTACACCCCTGCAATTGGTAGCTAAATACTAATACTGGATATTTTATTATTAATTGTTTTTTCTTGAATTTAAATACTATCATTTTTAGGCTCCTGAAGATTGTTGATTTTTTTTCTCAAAGTAATTTTGTTCATCTCAATATTGGAACAGATATGTGGGCTGTTGGCGCAATTCTAGCAGAGCTTTTTATGCTATCTCCTCTTTTCCCTGGTGAAAGGTGAAAAAATATGTTACCTTTAACTAAAAAGAAAGCAAGTTCTAAGTTTGGAGTCTATCTTTGAGCCTCTATGAAATTGCTATTGACATACTGAATGGGGAGTGTTCGTCTATTGTATTATTGATATAGTCTATTACTTCATATATGCATATATCCTTGGTTCATCCTTTGAATAATAATTTATATCTTGGATTTATTGTGGCAGTTGCGTCCATCATTTCATGAATTCCAATGCATAATAATCTACTCTTTTATACCAGAGCACTGTGCTTAACTGTGATATTTTTCTTCAAGACTATAACTTTCTGACGGCAGAATGTATTTGTACTACAATTAACTATATTGATTTTGCCAAATTATTTCATGTAGAGCCTCTGTCCTTTTAATCATTTGTCACATTTTTCTTAGTGAGATAGATCAAATATACAGAATATGCACCATTCTTGGAACTCCAGATAGCAGTATTTGGCCAGATGGGATTCTTCTCCCACATTCTACATATTTTAATATCTTTCAGGTAGAAACAGACTTATAATTAAAGTTTACTTCTCATTTTGTCTCCATCATAACTTGAATTTCTACTTCATGTAAAAGTTTCCACCTGCTGATATCTGGGATATTATTCCAAATGCCAGCTTGGAGGCAATTGACTTGATCCTGGTAGGTTCATATGAATTTTATATTCACTTGCATTTACCTTGCTCTAAAGCAACCTCTGAATGATGCATATGGTTATGCTTCCTCCAATTCAGCAATTATGCTCCTGGGACCCGCAAAGAAGGCCAACTGCTGAGCAATCCTTGCAACATCCCTTTTTTCATGTATTTTCCTCATACTAAATTTTTTCCTCGAACTCTATCTGAGAGCTTATTTTTGTACACCTTTCAGGTAGGCACATGGGTTCCATGTCCTCTCCAAGATCCATATCAACCAAAGATAAAACAAGTTGGTGAGGCTTGTGACTAAGAGTTAGTCTCTTATGCTATTGATGAATTCAATTGGTTCTCTGATTATTATAGGACAATTACCAAAGCTTGAACTAAAGTTGTGGGATTTTGGCACCGAATCAGATGATTGTTTCCTTGGTTTAACATTGGCAGTCCAACCTAGTATTCCTGAGAGAGGTAATATAAGTTAATCCTTGTAGGTATTTTTGTAAATTTGATGATGTTTCTTTGAACTTTGATTGTCTTGCAAAGATGAAGGTTTACCACTAGCTAAATTCATGGCTTGGCTCTGAAATCTGGAACTAGACTGTCTAATATTTATTCAAAACTAAAAAAAAAATGAACTGAATCAAAAAATATGATTCTTTGGTTGGTCTAAGCATAACAATATTTGTATTCAGTCTCTTGTTTAACTGTGAACTAAACCAAGTATATGTCAAAAATGCACAATTTAACAATTTAAGTCAGCATATACCTTTTATAGGGATGACAATGGGATGGGTATCCTTTGGTACCCATCACTACTCAACCTATTTTATTGCAATGCCCATTGAGTGTATCTGAGATGAGATTAGGGTAAGTAGAATATATCGATGACAGGCATACAAAGGGTCTGGGTTTGGCTTGGGTTGTGGATAATGAATAAATTTCATTATTTTTTCAAGTACATATAGATATTACAATCCCTAATTTTTAATTTTTTTTTTCTTGTATTCCATATGAAAATCGGTTTAAGTTTTGATGGGTATCTGATAGTCCCATGGGTACCCTAGCTATTTAATTGGCTACTTGAAGGGTGTGGATAAAGGTACCCAGGAAGGGTATAGGATGGTATGAGTATTGAGTTTCTTAATGTATATGATAGATATAGGCAGTGAAAATTTAATGATATCCTACCCGTTGGCATCCCTGTTCTTTTAAAACATTTTTTGTTCAAAAAAATTGCATTTTGAAAATAAGATTTAAAAAAATGATCAAGCTTGGATGCTAATTCAGTTCAACTCAAAATAAATTTTGGTAGGTTTTACTTCAATTTACATTCTAATTTTGTTTGGTTTAAATTCTGCAAAATCAATATAAATATGTTTGTTTGATTTGGTGGAATCTAGCTGGAATGGATGATGGTAGATAAATACTGTTAACTTGACATTCTTCAGTTTGGTAAGATATTTTTCTATTGCTTCTCTAGTATGACACTAGTGGTCCTTGAAAGATGGTGGAATTATTATTAATAATAATATTATTATTTTATTATTTCTATTTTTGTTATTTGGCACCCCTCTGCATATATTTATGCAACTTAAATTGTTGAAATATCTGCTTTTTTATTTGTTTATCTCTTTGGAGTCCTTGTGCATCAGTTCTAACTAGTTTTTTTGTTTGGGTATGCAGATGCTGGGAAACATGTCATACAGCAACCAAGAGAGGTAAGTTATTAATTTTCTATATAGTTGGCAGAAATATGGTAATGATTGAAAGAAATAATGAAACGAGGCATTCAAAAACAAACTTGCATCACCATTTAGTGCTGATATGTTTTCTTCTGATGCGGCACTTATTGCTTCATTGCTGTTTTTTTTTTTTTGTTCTGCAGGACTTCTTGTTTTACAATGGGTGCCAGGACCATTCTAACCGATCATGTAACTCTATCTTGGATTTGTACTTATTTTTTCAATAGCTGGTAGTTTTTCTTTTAATTGAAAGATGGAGAATGGAGAATGGTTTCAAATCTTGTTCCTACCATTTTTTTCAGCATACCAATCAATATTTTTTGGAACTTTAAAATCCCACTTGAGTTGCTAGCTTAAACAACATTATTTGTTATATATTCCTAATAATATCTATCCTAAGTTCTATCTTTTGTCACATTTTCATCTTCGTATTTCATCAATTCTCACCTCTTACTGTCGTTCTTAATTTCTATCTGATATAATGGTTTGGTAAAACTTTTTTGAAATGGCTATATGTTTTCTTGTTAGAGGAAATTGAACTCGAGTAAATTTTCTCGAGTTCATATAGCACAATTTATTTTTTATTTTTATTTTTTGCAAGCAATCATCCAGACCTCAAAAACTCATGCTTGTCTTTTGTCTTGTTTATAATTAAAATTGGCTTAAAGATATGTGTCCATGTCTTGTAGATGCTATTTCTTTTTCTTTTTTTTTTTGTTAAGGGTCTTTACTTGTCAGTTAATGGAGTTTTTGCTCTTGAACTTACACTAGAAATGCTGAAAGTCCCACTCCCTTGTGCTAGCTCAGGACGATTTTCACTCATTTTTGTTTGATTCTTGATTACTTCAGTGTTTTGGCCCCTGCTGTCAAGTGACCAAAACATCAATGATCTAACAGACATATCTTTGCTACCATCATCATACATACTGAGCAGGTAACAGCCTTGTTATACACAGTTTTGAATTTTGAATAAGAACACAATGTGTCTAATTCTAGTCTTGATCTTTTTTCTCCTTAGCCAAGCCCCTCAATCTACTATTAGCGTTGGAGAGTCATCTGGGTTCACATTCCCTTCTGTGCAGCCAACTCTACTGGACAATGGTGCATTTCGACCAATGATGTCACTCTCTGCGCCAATCCCAAATGTTCACTCATTCAAGTAACTCCATTTTGAAATTTTATAGACTTTGTTCATCCTTACAATTACACGAGATTGACGTTGGAGACAGTCAACTAAGCTGCTGAATAGATCTTGAAAGTGTCAATTCTAGTTTTTGTTTATTATAGAGTGCTTTACAAAATAAGGGATACCCTTGTACATATCAGTGAATGTAATGGAACATTGTCAATTTGATTACTGATGAGATTCATGGATTGAACCTTTAGAATCTTCCCCTTGGTTGTTGTACCTTTTTTTTTATCACAATCAAAGGAGGCATTTAAAGTTACTTAATTTTCACCAAAATTTCAAAATTCGAACTTGTTTTTTATTATACCCTTCTCGTCTTTCAGCTTTAAGTTAAATAAAAAAATATTTTTTAAAAAAAATTAAATCAAATCAAATTTTAATTATTTTATTAAGAAGTTTCATATAAAAGTCATTAATGATCTTAAAAAGTTTATTTTATTTTTAAAATTTGTGATCATCTCTTCAATTTATTCATATTTTTAAAAAAAATTTAAAATATAATATAAGGTGAATAAAAAATTATAAAATTAAAGAAACATTAAAAAAATAAAAATTATTTTTATTATTTTATCTTTTTAAATAGCTGCTTACAAAAGAAAAACAATAAAATAATTTTTTTTAAAAAAAAGTGAAATAAAAAATTAAATAATTAAAACTAAATAAATTATTTTGGTGTTAATGTTTTGATTAATCATACCATCTTAGAATTGATTTTGTCACAACATCACTACCTTGACGCACGGATTTGAATCAACAGAATTGGCATGAACTCATAAATTTTTGTAGGGGTCTCAAAACCCGAATTTGACATCATAAAAACCTTCCCTACATTACCCTTTTCTAATACATATCAAATTTTCAAAAATCCAAATCCTTTAGATCAATCAATAAGTTTCGATTAAAATCTATTAATGGACCTAGCAAACTCTAATTGGACCTAATCTAAGCTCAATAGGTTTCTGCAAAGCCTTGGAGTCCAAATGTGCCATGAGTTATCAGCTTGAAAGCATTTCCAATAGTACTCAAAGGATTTTTAAAGTTTTAGACTTTGAGATAACGAACACAGGCTCATACTAAGAACTAGAATTCCATCCATAAATATCTTTCCTATGCTACCCTCTTCCAGTATAGGTCCATATTCCAGAAATTTAAATCCTTTATATACATCAATAGGTTTCAACGAAAACTTATTGATGGACCTAGTTGTAGGAGATCGGTGGCCGGTTAGAAGGGGGGTTGATAGACGATGCTCCCAAATCGATTACTTCCTACGTATTCGTTAGTGTGCAAGCGGAAATACAATAACAAATACAAATACGAATACAAACATAAACAAGAAAGAAATGCAAACCAATACACGTCAATGTAACGTGGTTCGGAGATAACTTGCTCCTACTCCACGGTTGTCCGTAAGGTGAACGATCTCTCAATTCGTCGGTGGATTAGCCCCCAACAAACTCCGGCTATCTCAAGTCATTCCTCGTGGGTGGAGAAACTTCACCACAAACTCACTAAGACCTCTTGGATTACACAAGCACTTGAGAACTCTTGTGACTACTAATTAGGCTTTAACCAAGTCTAATTTCGTCACCTTGGTCGGTCATCCCAAGCTCCTTCTTATAGAGCTTGGAAGAAAATAGCCCTGTTGTTTTACCGTTACCAGTCGACTGGTCCTTGCACCAGTCGACTGATGCTAGCCCAATGGCTCTCTCAACGGCTCTCCACCAATCGACTGCTATAGTGCACCAGTCGACTGCTACAGTACACCAGTCGACTGCTACGGTAACTACTACAGTGGTGTTGTCTGTTACAGTACCCCGTTGACTACTACAATGCCCATCGGGACTTTTTCCCGAGTCCAATCTCTTATGCACTCGTATCCTCACGACTCACTTGACTCTTCTTTACAGCCTTGACCTCTTGTCTTCAAGCCTACTTCCTTTGGCTCTCGTCCCTCGGATGCATCCAAGCCCGCGGCTCGTCCCCAATGTCATCCTTCGTGTATGCCTCGAAGTCGCTTCCCTCGGCCCTTGTCCTTGCTGTCTTGCCCATGGTCCCTCGGATGCTCCATCCTTCACCGGACCCGAAGCCATCAAGCTGAATCATATGTGTATCCTGTAAGCTTGCACATTCACATACACATATCAAATAGCAAGGGTAAACCTAACTTAAATCCTTTGCCCAAACACTAAAACACATGGTCACATGGACCATTAGGATTGCTCCAACACTAGTAAGGTATGATTAGATCCATTCTAAATCCGATAGATTCTGTGGTGCCCCAGAGTCCAAATGTGCCCTAAGCTATCAACTTAAAGGCATTTTAAGCAATCCTCAAAAGATTTTTAAAGTTTCAGACTTTGAGGCAACTAGCATGAACCCATAAGTTCTTGTAGGGGGGTCTCAGAATTAGGATTCCATGCCATAAATACCTTTCCTACACTAAATTATAAATGGACTTCTTTAATTTATATATTAGGTGTTTTGAATACTAGTATGTGTTGGTACAGGTTGCACCAGAATCGAACTTGAGTTTTGATGTTGGAGCAATCTCAATGGTCCGTGCGACCATGTATTTTGGTATTTAAGCAAAGGGTTGAAGTTAGGTTCACCCTTATTATTTGATATGTGTATGTGAGTGTGCAAGTTTGCAGGATACACATATGACTCAGCTTGATGGCTTCGGGTCCGGTGAAGGATGGAGCATTCAAGGGACCGTGGACAAGGCATCAAGGACAAGGGATTAGGGAAGCGACTTTGAGGCATACACGAAGGATGCGTTGGGACGAGCCGCGGGTTTGGATGCATCCGAGGGACGAGAGCCAAAGGAAGTAGGCTTGAAGGCTAGAGGTCAAGGCTGCAAGGAAGAGTCAAGTGAGTCGTGAGAGTACGAGTGCATGAGAAATCGTACTCAGGGTAAAATCCTAGGTTTAGGGGTTTACTGTAGCAGCACTGTAGCAATTATTGTAGCAGTTACTGTAGCAATCGACTGGTGTTTTCATCAGTCAACTGGTACAGTCGACCAGACAATCGACTGGGAGCGAACAGAATACTTCTGTTCATTCGGTTAGTGTAGAGCAGATGACTGATGAAAGTATCAGTCGACTGGTATTGAGCCGTTGGATTATAACAGTCGAATCTCCACATATGGCAATCGACTGGTAGGCGGGGTTTTCCAACCCGTGACCTATATAATCAAGGCTTGGGAGCTTGGTTGAGGTTAACAAAATTGGACTTGGTTAAAGTCTAATTAGTAGTCTACCAGTGCTCAAGATTTTCCTTGTGTCCAAGAGGTTTTGGTGAGTTTATGGCGAGGTTTCTCCACCCACAAGGAGGTTTGAGCTAGTCGAAGTTTCCGAGGACTAATCCACCGATGGATTGAGGGATCGTCCACCTTACAGACAGTCGTGGAGTAGGAGCAAGTTATCTCCGAACCACGTTACATCGACGTGTATTGGTTTGTATTCTTTCCTTTAGTATTTAGCTTTTTTATTTGTGTTTGTTTGTATTCCGTTGTGCTAACATCATAGGAAGCAATCGATTTGGGGGGCACATTTATTCAACCCCCCTTTTAGCCGGGCACCGATCTCCTACACTAGTAAGGTATGATTAGATCCATTCCAAATCCGATAGATTCTGTGGTGTCCTAGAGTCCAAATGTGCCCTAAGCTATGAACTTAAAGGCATTTTAAGCAATCCTCAAAAGGTTTTTAAAGTTTCAGACTTTGAGGCAACTAGCATGAACCCATAAGTTCTTGTAGGAGGGTCTCAGAATCAGGATTCCATGCTATAAATACCTTTCCTACACTAGATTATAAATGGACTTCTTTAATTTATATATTAGGTGTTTTGAATACTAGTATGTGTTGATATAGGTTGCACCATAATCGAACCTGAGTTTTGATATTGTCAAAGGTTCAAGTTAAGTCATATTGTGGTCTAACAAGTTGATTGAGTGTGTAGGATGTTTACTCAACCTGGAGAAAGTCTTAGCAGATCGTAGAAGTCAGGCAGAAAGCCCAAGTAGGTCGAGAGGACTAGACATTTGGCAGGGAAGCTCGAAAGGTTTGGAAGATCAAAGATCGAGGGAAAGTCCTGGTGGGTCAATCCGATTCTAAGCAGCTAAGTCCAAACAGGTCTGGAGGACCAATGTTTGGCAGGTAGATTGAGATAAGGAACTAGAGAAGAGTGACAGTGAGGACGTGTTCCGGGAAGGAGCAAACTCTAGGTCGCTGATCTAATTGAAAAAATCGAGAAGGTTTCCAAGTTGAGATCAAGACAGTCTTACTGTCTATTACTACTCATGCATCTTACTATTATTCATATATTACTGTGCTAACTCTATTTTGTAGGAGCTTTCGTTCTAATTTTGTTTTGCAGGAACCAGCGTTTATCGGTCGATCGAACACCAGGGTCAGTCGATCGATCTAAGTTGATTCAGACCAAAGATTAGTCAAAGCAGAGTTTGGTAAAGTGATTGATCGGTTGATCGAACCCATGGATCAGTCAACGGAACCATGCAGATGTGGCATAGATCAGATCGATCGGAAGTAGAGATGGAAGCTAGACTGATTGGTCGACCGAACAGAGGGATCGATCGACCGAACGATCACTCCATTAATGATGCATTAAGTGCAAATCTCGACGAACAGGGAAATTCACTGTTTGGTCAACCGAACAAAGGGATCAGTTGACCAAACCATTAAAGCTCATTAAATGTACGAAGATCGGATCTCAGTAAAGATGAAAGGAAGCGTGATCAGTCGATCAATAGGTGCTTCGATCGACCAAACTGATCAGTCGACCAAACGATGCTTATGTTAGAGTGTATACTGAAAGCCTAAGCTTTTGTAGACATTTATTTTGAATAAAGAATCACATTTGGTCAAATTATCTACATTTGTTTGTAGTTGTTCAATTAATTTATATTGTAGATAACATAGTATGTGGTGTCATATACAGAAGATAATGTTATCAGTATCTTATAAATTATAAATAGTAACTCACGACCAAGATGGAAAGGAAAAAACCATTGGAAGGATGTAGTGTAATTAGGAATTAGTTTATCTTAATTATATAATTACACTAGTACACTTAAAGTGTATTGAGTAGGACCATTAGAGGTCATTTCTTTTATACTGACTTTATAAATGAACAAAGACCTCAGTTATTATGGAAGTGTGTGCTCTTAATCCTAATATAATAACAAACACATATATTTGATATTTATTTCTTTAATTTATCAATGGGTGAGATTTAGTTCGATAAATCAATAAGCCCGATAAGTTGGGAAACACTACAAGAAAATTGGGATTCTACAATACTTAAACGACAACGCTTTTTATAAAAAGCGTTGTCTATTTTTTTTTAACAACGCTTTTAGTGAAAAGCGTTGTCTATTTCATTATTTTCTTATTAATAGACAATGTTTTTCTAAAAACCGTTGTCTATTAGTGATTTTTACGGGTCAAAGATAATGCTTCGTAAAAAGCATTGTCTATTAGACTTTTTTTTAGTATCTACGACAACGTTTTTTTAAAAGTGTTGTCTATTGTTAAGTTCTCATCTAAATCTTGATTAATACAAACTGTTGGATCTAAGGTAGAAAACCGAACCCTTCTCCCAACTCCTATCTTCCAATCGTTTTTGATCCCGAACTCTTCTCCCAACTCCTCATCTCACACGACCTTCTCCATCCAACTCTTCTCCGGCAAACCCCTCTTTGGCGAACCCCTCTCCACGAACCACTTCTCCGAACTCCTCTTCGTCAAGACCACACCTTCGTAAAGCGACAGATCCTGATGCTGAGGCGATCGACCACGATAGATCGACCTATCTCTTCGCCTCCTTCGCCCCCGACGTTGAGGCAGTGTAACCACAACAGATCCCGTTATCTTCTGGTATGCTACTATAACCCCAATGATTTCTTGTCCTAGTACCTTTTAAGTTGTTCCTCCAAGATTTGAAACTCCTTGTGAGAGTGATTTCATCTGGTATGCTACAAAGCAAACACCAATGAGAATAAGAACATTCTAGTGGCGGACGCCAAAGCAAATATAAATTGCGGTTTTCGAATCCGCCCTCTGTTGCAGCGATAAAAGGCCAAGGAACGGCTTCGCCCGCCCCGCATCGCACTCTTCTTCGTCGGATTCAAGTACGCTGTCGTTGCTGCTCGAAACCCTAGAGTTTCTGCTGTGTTCGGATCGGTCGCCGTAGAGGATGTCGGGAGCTGGAAACGAGGAAGATAAGAAGCCGGCGGATCAGGCGGCGCACATCAATCTCAAGGTCAAGGGGCAGGTTTGCTACCACTTCTCTACCTGCTCTCCGCGTGTGTGTTTTTCTTTGGTTATCTATGTGTTGAGAATCGACTGCGGTGTCTAGTCCCTCGATCGGAGGTGGAGTATAAAGCGCCTTGATGTGAAAGTTACTTTCTGATGATTCAAGTCGCTCATAGTAGCGAATGAAGATTGTCATTTTACCTCTGTTTAGTAATCCTGTTCTCTCTCTTTTTTGGTCTGCCTCTTGTGAATTGTAATAGCAGTTTTACATATGATGCATGATTTTGATGATAGTGATTTTCTAGCTATCTTTGGATATAGGGTTCTATATCATGAGCCTATATAGGCTTTGTGTTCTAATTAACCAAGTAGGTTTGGATGACGGGTTTGCCCTTTTGAGCTTTCCCTCTCTTCTCTAATTCGTGGCATGTATTAGCGATTAGTCGATCCTTTCTATTGTCTCTATTTCACTTCAATCCTATTTCTCTTTGCTTTCTCATGTTCATTATTATTCCTCTATCCAGACTGTTAGTGCAGTGGAGTTTAGCCTTTGTGTCAATCCATCAACGTTATTATTGTTTCTCCCTTTGCCATGATTTCTAGCTTTGTCTAACTTGATTTGACGTACGATTTTCATTGTTACTTTGCTTGTCAGTTGTTGGTATTCTGAAACCTTTGTTTTTGTGTTCATTATTTGAAACATGCTAAGTATCTCCATGGTTCAAAGCACTGTTCGTTAACATTTGGATTAGCTGGTGATTTTAGAAAAAAAAAAAATCAAAATTGACAATAAATTATTTGAATTTCATACTTAATCAACTAATAACTTCATATAAATAATTGTTGCCTCACTCATTAAACAAATCTAAGTATATCTAGAGTAGCTTGAACTAGCGCCTAGTGCCCTAGGCATTATGTACCTTGGCACCTTAAGAGTGTCGTGCACTTTCTACAATAATAGTTTAAGCATGATTTTCTTGTAGCCTGAAAACAATTTGTCCCACTGCAAAGTTTGTATTTCTTACATTGGTGCATTCCTCTCCAAAGTCTATATAAAAAAATTTATATTGATAAAAAATTATTAACATATATAACTAAGTAGTATATTAGTTGCCCTATCCAATAAAACACTCCACATGAAAAATATGTCAACCATACAAGGTAACACAATGTGTAACCATATATACTAGTCATCAGTTTAACAGATCATCTGAACATGCATCACCTAAATGTTTTAGGTTAACATTTAGAATTGATCACATTATACATTAGTTTACAAAATTGTTATACACTTAGAAAAGTAGTACTTTTTAGTTAGGAATAGCTGCGTTAAATCCCTTAATTGATAACAGATAATGCTAAAGGTTTTTATTTGGTTTGGCTCAACTAAAAATGAACCACAATTTTAGTTTTTGGGTCTTTGCAAACAACTTTGGAAATAAACCATGAAGAAGGAATCACATATGTATGTGCTGTGGTTCTCTGCGTAGCACTGATCATATTTATCAATTAATCCAATTTCTTTAATCACTACAAATGACACTAGAAACAAGTTACTTCTGTTGACACCAGTGTCAGGTTTTAGATTTGGCTGCTTTTAGTTTAAAAGGGCCACAGCTTTTAAATGCCCATGCCACTACGACAAGGAGAAACAAAATTGAAGGTTGACAGAAGTCATTAGATGAGCTGTTTGAGTAAGATTATGGTAAGACGTTTCACAGCTGCAAAATCATGAGCCTTAACTTTGCGAGCTGTATGCTATCTGCACCCTTTCTATTATCTTCAAGATTTTTTTTAATCAATTTCAAACAATAATTCTGATGGTACCCGGATTCTTCCCAACAAAGTAGCTTGGGTAAGTCAAAATCTTCTGCTTTTTACTAATCTAATCAGGGACTATAAAGATATGCTGTCATATTTTTCAACACATAAAAATCTTCATTCAATTCTATGCCTGTGTCAACTATAGCTTTTGCTTGATTTAACCTATGCCAAAGCGAGCATGATAGACAATTATTCCTCTCTCAATCTTTGTTTGAGAAAGAAATAAACATTTCATGATTCAGGTGGATAGTTTAAGAGGTGGGTTATTTTTTACATTTTGATCCCAAGCTTAGAATAGGTTTTATGGGACCATCATATTATGCTATTGAAATGCTGGGCGAGTAATTGAATAGTTAAAATCATTGAAAGAATAACCGGATGTATCAGTTCTTATTAGATATTATGATCTGAATAAATATGAATAATTGTGTGATTCCCTTAAGCCTGAATTTTATATATCTATGATGTCAAATACTGTATACATTTTAGAATGGAGAAATACTGTATGCATTTAGTAATTGATGAGAAATGGATGAGAAATTGCTTATATTCTAAACGTTTCATTTTAGCTTTCTTTCTGCAAATACTGTATGCATTTTAGAATGGAGAAATATTGTATGTATTTTAGAATGGAGAAATTGCAAGCTTTCGTTGCATGTTAGAAACTGCACAGTTTGAAGAATGCAGTTTAGAAACTGTATGCATTTTAGAATGCATATTAGAAACTGCATGCATTTTAGAATGCAGTTTGAAGAAACATTGCCATTCTGCAAGCCAAGCTTTCTTTCTGCAAGCTTTATTTCTGTAGTTTGAAGAAACGTTGCATTTATGCAACAACAGTGCTTTTTGCAAGAAAGCGTTTGCAGAGAAGAAAGCGTTTCGTTTCTTTCTTTCTTTCTGCAGTTTGAAGAAACGTTGCTTTCTTTCTTTCTTTCTGCAAGCATTTCATTTCTAAGTAATGAGTTTTAGTTCATTTATAGAAAATAGCTAGTAGAAGTAATTTTTTGGTTCATACTATTGACTGTAATTTTTTGTTTATATTTCAAGCCAACTGTTCAATCTGTTCAAAGCTCACAAAGATCCTACTGCTACTGTACTGTTTATTTCTGTAATAGATTGAAAAAGACAAGCTACTTCTTCAGTATTGTGCTAGTAACTACTGTACTGTTTTGTCCCGTTCTCAAGCCGATAATAATTTTTGAGTGTAGCTAGTAGAAGTAAACAGATTGTTCGCTTCAATGTCGGCTAGTTATTTTGTACTCTTTTGTTTTAAATGTGAATATCACTATCTACTTTGAAACAGGATTAGTGTTAATTTTGATATTTACTAGCTTCTCATGTAATTAAATACCAATATTACTTCAATGTCAGAATTATATTATTTTTGTATGAGTTTGAAATCATTAGCTGAATTGATTATATGTAAAATTCGAATCTAGACATGGTAAAAGAAAAATAATAATTTCGTAAATATAAAAATAATGATTTTTAAATATTTTTTTTTTTTCTTTAAAATGACAACGTTTTTAAAGTGTTGTCATTGTAAAAAAAACAACAACGCTTTTAAAGCGTTGTAATAGTGTTGTTTTTGCAAAACATGACTACGCTTTTAAAGCGTTGTCTTTTCTACCAAAAACAATGCTTTAAAAGCGTTACAAAAACGTTGTCTTTCCATAAATTGACAAAGCTTTTAAAGCGTTGCAAAAGCGTTGTCTTCGCTACAAACGACAACGTTTTAAAAGCATTGTCGTTGAGCAGACTTTTAATAACAGTGCCTTTAACAACGCTTTTTCAAGCACAAAGACAACGCTTTAAAAGCGTTGTCTATTAGCTTTTTTCTTGTAGTGAAATGATATCACTTATAGTGTGTGTTGTTGATTATAGAAGGAAACTGTGTCCTAGTGATCTAGGTTGATAATGTCCCCAAGAGGAGCTCATAAGGATTGTCATGTTAAACCCTGCAGGTGGACTTAGTCCGACATGACGATAAGGTTGAGTGATACTACTTTTGGACTAAGATATTAATTAAATGAGTTGTCAGTAACTCACTTAATTAGTGGATATTCGACATCTTAAATACAGGTAGACTAACACACTCATAATAAGAAGGAGTCCAAAAATGTAATTTGGGATTGATGCAGTAGTTCAATAATAGTTCTATAGTAGAATAAATTATTATTGATAAAATTAAGTTGTGTGTTCGGGGCGAACACGGGATGCTTAATTTTATCGGGAGACCAAAACCAATTCCTCCTCTCGGTCCCTATCGTAGCCTCTTAGTTATAGAGTACTATACCCACCTATACCCACCTTCATACCACTACTAGAAAATTAGGCTTTTGAGACACAACAAAATATGTCTTAAATTATAAATTTAATGTCTCAAAATGTTTTTGAGACGGTAATGTAGTTGTCCCTAATACAAGCGTCTCAAAAAATATTGAGACAGTTGTACTGTCTCAAATACTATTTAAGACGGTAATGAGACAGTTATTCAATTGTCTCAAAAGTATTTAAGACAGTTATTGTTTTGTCTCAAATGTTATGTCTTATCCTGTGAAAAAACTAAAGACACTAAATCGAGATGATAATGTGCTGTCTCAAATAGAAGTGAAGACAGTAAATTACTGTCCCTAATATTTCAACTTGTTAGATGCAATAATTATGACAAAAATTAATAATCTTTAAAGAACATTTGTTATACAAATTAATCTAGATTAAATTTATTAAATTGTCATTTCAAAACAAAAGGAAAAATTCTCTTTTTATAAATTAAAAATAATATCCACAATATAAAATTCTATAATCATTAATTGAAGTGAATCCAACATTCATCCAATAACAGAAATATCTACATATCTATCATTAATTTGATAATAAAAAAATAACTATTCCCATGAAAGTTACACAAAAGAAAGTCTAAAGAACAACTCCTCGTGATTTAGAGATAACTTCTATAATCCTTCTTCACCAGAATCCTGGAATTAAAAAAAAATCTCTTATTAGAGGTAAAGATGATTTATAATATATACTGTTAAAAAAAAAATCAAAACATTTCAATAAGAAATCTCATCATCTAACACATAATCTTCTTTCTTGCAACTATATATATATATACAACATAAACAACCTCAAGTTAAACAAACCTCTTCATCTCGTAATAAGAAATGATGGTTTATGTGTTTGTCAATATCTTTGTGTCTTTCAAGTTGTTGCACCTGTAAAATAAATTTATCTACAGCTTAAAAATATGTACACTACTACATCACCAAAATTGTTAATAAAACTAAAAAAAATTCTTATGAAAACATAATATTAATATTATCCGCACTACTATAAGCTGAAGTGTGATATGAACTATGTAAAAGAGGAAACATCAGACCATTTAGAAAACCCCATTATATTAATATTATCCAACCTTGGTTGATGAAAAATTATTATTGGATAATGAGTATTATCTTGTTTGGTTAATGCTACTACAATTATCAGGAGGATTCATGTTGATTCATATAACACATAATAATAATAACATAAAATAATAAAGAAAGGTGACAAACTAATATTGCTACTTTTTAAACTCACCACAAAATTATAGCTATTAGATCCGTTCTTAGTGTCTAGTAGGAAACACATGCACTTAGAGTATCTAGAATTTTCAACTGCTTTAACTTCTATTCTATTTGCTAATTTTGTTAATGGTCAATAGGTTTTTAAGAATCAAGCAAGTAAATGTACACAAATCTTTTGAAATCATTGTGGAGACTATTTCATGCATACCATTAGATAGAAATACACAAAATATATTACTAAAACAATAATTAATGCAACTATTGCAAATTGAAGCATATTATCAAAATAACAATTGATGATGAAATTATCTCAAAAAATTAATTATGATGTGAAGAATGGAATGATTGCTGCTCTAGGAAGTAAATGATTTCATTTCTACATCATGACTAATGAAATATTCATGTGGCAGGAATGGGAATGGAGCTAGTTGAATAGTCATCAAAGAAAACCTTTACTTTAAAGGAAGGTTAACTCAGATTTAAGTGTTTGGAGATTTCACTTATGTCAGGGTTTATTTATTTATTTTTTTAATACCAATGCATAAAGAGTATTATATATATATATATATATATATATATATATATATATATATATATATATATTCAAATTTTATTTATACAATTCATAGTTTAAATTATAGGGATAGCTCTGTCACTAGTTGAGCACGATAAAAACTCAGAAGACTTGGCTTGGTTCTTTTATAGACAGCTAAGACTTCAAAAGTACCGCTGTATCAAGTTGCTCGATCCCTATATTCAATGTTTGAGGATGCCAAACATACAACAGCACACGAGTATTCTGTTTAACAATTTGATTCATTCTCTTTTGATTGTTATGGGATATCAGGCCATTCCCTTTTGGAAGAGAATCAACAATGTTCTTCTAAGTTCTAATAGAAAAATTATATGCATTACTAAATGACTTACTAAGCACAATTCAAGCAAATCAGATGCAACCAAAATATAATATGAAACGCGATACCATCAAGGAAAGAGATCCTTGCAAAAAGCAGCACCTTTGGGATTGGGCATTTACCTGTCTGTCACAAGGCAAAACCTTTGAGGTAACTGGGATCCTTCCGGGCTCGCTCCTGGAACTTCTTGAACCACCGGTCAAGGATATCCATGGGCACGACGAGTCGACTTCCGTCAATCCCGCAGAAGGACTGCATGAAATTGAAGAGGTTCTCGCCAACCCTAAGAGCGAGTCGCTCGGCCTTCTTCTCCGTGTCGGCATCAGCGACGGGTGGCAAGGTGGCGAGGTCCTCGACCGATACGCCGATCTTGGCGAAGGTGAGCGCGAGCTGCAGGGGATTAGGATTAGGGTCAGGAATGGGGGGGGGGGGGGGGGTTCTTCGGAAGAACTAAAGAAGTACCTGAGATTTGTCGTGGAGATCGCCGTTCCTCTATCGCCCTCTTCGTGGAGATCGCCGTTGCCTTCGTCGCCCTCTTTGCTGTCGCCGTTGTCTCCGTCGTCCTCTTCGTGGAGATCGCTGTGTTCTCTTTTGTCGCACGAAAGAGACAAAAGAAACCTTAAATAAACTTATAGCAAAACCTTAAAATTTAATGTTAAACGAAAGAGATATCTTA
This sequence comes from Zingiber officinale, assembly GCF_018446385.1. Taxonomy (NCBI): domain Eukaryota; kingdom Viridiplantae; phylum Streptophyta; class Magnoliopsida; order Zingiberales; family Zingiberaceae; genus Zingiber; species Zingiber officinale. The sequence continues at coordinate 154,353,336 of NC_055988.1, read as the reverse complement.
AAACCTTAAATAAACGAAACAAATTTAAAACCTTAAACAAACGAAAGAGATAATAACAAATGTAAATTTAATGTTAAAATAAAAACCTTAAAACCTTTAATTATATTAATGTAGATATATAATAAATTTATTATTTATTTCAGTATATACCCTAGCCTATCAAAAGATAGTATATTATTAAATATTTAATATATATTTTTTCATAATTTTTAAATTATCAATAATCTAAACACAAATTAAAAATAAATATTAAGTTAAATTTGTAGATGTATTTTTCTATGTTATATATATATATATATATATATATATATATATATATATATATATATATATATATATATATATATATTCGATAAAGTAAACACTATGATAGTTGTTTATTAGTGACAAAGAAGACGAACCATATTCAAGATAATTTGAGAAAAATATTTTTTTACCGTCTTATTTGAATGTCTTATATAATTATATTTTTAATCGTCTTTATTAGGTGTCTTATTTAGTTGAATTTGAGACAAAATCTTAAATACTGTCTTAAATTTAATGTCTCCATATAAAATTTTGATACATTTATTATTACTGTCTTAATTACTTAGTATTTGAGACGAATTTTGTCACTGTCTTAAAATTTTTGTCTCAAAAGCCTAGTTTTTTAGTAGTGTACCCATGTTGTAGGGGCCGACCAAGCTAGCTTGAGAACCAAGCTAGGGTAGGCCAAGCCTTGATCCATGGGTGGTCGGCCCTAGCTTGAACCCAAGCATAGGTGGCCGACCCTATTAAAATAAAAAATAATTTTAATTTTAAATTTTTTCTTATGTGGAAAATATAATTTAAAAGAGAGATTAAAAATTAAAATATCTCTTTTATAAGTTTCTACAAAAGATTAAGAAAAAAGATTAAATCTCTTTCCTTATTTGTAGATTGAAAGGATATTTTATTTTCTTCTTTATAAATTATTCACATGTTGAAAAATTAAAATTATGGAAATTTCTTTTTATCAATCATGAAAGGATTTTAAAAGGAAATTTTATTTTTTTAAAATTTTCGAAAACAAATCAGGAATTTTAATTGGGTGATTGAAAATTGCCTTATTTGCTCTTCCATGAGGTGGCCGGCCATGACATGGGTTATTAGGAAATTTTATTTAATTTTTATTAATTAATTCATGTCAAGGAAAGTTAAGGAAATTTTATTGTAATTAAATTTTCTTATTTGCCAAAGCTAAGAATTATAAAAGAGGGGGTTTGGGTGCCTTCATGGTGAACAACCTCTATTATTTTTCTCTCTTTTCTTCCTTGGTGTGGCCGGTGTTGGGATTGCAAGGTTGCAAACATAGTCCCATATTGAAAACGCATGGAAAAGATCATAGGTTTATAAGAGAAAGATATCTCCATTGGCATGAGGCCTTTTGGGTAGAGCCCAAGAGCAAAACCATGAGGGCTTAGGCCCAAAGTGGACAATATCATGCTATTGTGGAGATATCTAAATTCTTCGATCCTGATTGGTATCCGGTTGACCGGAAGGTTTAAGATCGCAGACAAGAGCTAGTGCGATTGAACCATGTGAGTATATCGACCTTGAGCAAAGAAAGTGGGGGCTCATGTTGATCAAGAGGACCGGACACGGGCAGAAGTCCTAGTAGGGTGGACCGGGGAAGTCCTAGTCATACTAGGCAAGAAAGTCCTAGAGTCGGTGCAGATCGAGGGCGGGAAGTCTAGTCATGCTAGCAAGAAAGTCTAATAGCCTGGATCGAGGCGAAGTCTAGTTGCCAGGCAAGAAAGTCCTAGTAGGTCGGGAAGGGGCGGGAAGTCCTAGTAGGTCGGGTGACCGAGGGGGAAGACACAGTGGGTCGAGGATCGGACGTGGGAAGCCCATGGTCCTTTGTTTGAGGGGGGGATTGTTGGGGTTGCAAGGTTGCAAACATAGTCCCATATTGAAAACGCATGGAAAAGATCATAGGTTTATAAGAGAAAGATATCTCCATTGGCATGAGACCTTTTGGGTAGAGCCCAAGAGCAAAACCATGAGGGCTTAGGCCCAAAGTGGACAATATCATGCTATTGTGGAGATATTTAAATTCTTTTCGATCCTACAGCCGGCCTCTTCCCTTTCTCTTCTCTCCATCTTTGTGGCCGAACCTCTTCATGCTCTTGGAGTCTTAGTTGGTGGCCGGATCTTAGTTTGGAGAAGGAGAGATAGCTTGCATCCCTTAGAGCTTGGTTGGTGAAAAAGATCTTCATCCTTTGGAAGTCTTGCTTGGCCGAAACTTGAAGGAAGAAGAAGAAGGTGCTAGGTGGTCCTCGTCTCGGAAGATCGTTGCTCACATAACGTCCGATGTTCGAAGAGGAATACGATAGAAGATCAAGAGGTCATTATTCACAAAGAAAGGTATAACTAATAATAGTTTTCCGCATCATGTTAGTTTTGTTTCTTTGTAAAAATACCAAATACAAAAGACATGCGATTTTAGTTTTTCAAATTAATTTTTGAAGTTGTGTTCTTTTGTTTTTTCTTTTCCTTGTGATTTGATTGTTCTTAGTGGTTAACCTAGGGTTACTATGGGAAGGTTAAATATTTAATTTCCTTAAAAGACTTTGTCTAGTCAGTGATGGTTGTTCCCATATCCAAGAAGGTCATGTGCATCACCATGCAGTACTGGAAGCCGATTTTGGAAATAGATATTTAATTGTCTTTGTGACCTAGGTGATTTGGATCGAACGTGTTAAGTTCCGCAGGAGATCCAAGTCTAAACCTAAAAGAACAAATAAATTAAACTTAGGATTAAATGTATTAAGTTCCGCAGGCGATCCAAGTTTAATTTAAAAGAACACATGGTAGCTAAGAAAAATGTTCAGACCTTTGTATAAAATTTTTGTACAGTGGAACCATTAGGTTTTCCGAGTAGCAACCAACAATTGGTATCAGAGCTAGGGTTTTGCCTTTGTGTATTTGGTATTAGTTTAATTATGCACATGTCATACATAATTTAGGCAGGATAATAGAAGGATGTGCTAACTTTGTGGATGCAGGATCCAACTATTATGGCTTATAATTTTTGTGTGTGTGATTGGACCCTTGGACATGTCAAGGGTATTTTATTGTGTGTGCATGATTGTATTATAAAATACAGCAGGAGCTATATTTAGTTTTATTAGGATTTTATTTTTTGATCTAGATACATGTATATTCCTTCGAGGAATATAGGATCGAAAAATATAAAATTTTATTTATGTCGCGGCGTGGAACCTTTTGAGGACCAAAGGCGCAGCGGAACAAGGAGCAAGATGGATGCGACAACTAGACCCGGTGGCGGTGGCCAAAATGGCAGCAGCTAGGGATGGCAACACACGGAGAACAACAATAGATAAAAGCCATAATTGTTGAAAATTAGTTTTTCTATTTATTGCTTTTATGCTGTGTGTGCTTATTAGTATGCATGTTAAGTAGACTAGCATAGTCAAAATTCCTCATTTTAAATAACTAAGTGGGAGAGGGATTTTAAATAAATTTCACGGTGTCCATTACTGGTTTGTAAGTGATGCAAACAAACTTGCGCGTTGGCTCTGAGTGTCTTCCTCCATATCGGATGAGTTTGTTTGTTGATCACTAGATCAAACTTCCATTTTGGATGATTATAGGAAATTAATTAAGAGCGTGTGATCTTCCCCATTGGAAGGGGCACAATCTTATTAATGGACTTAGTGTCAAGTAATGGTATACACTTAGGCACGTCTAATAGTATCCTTCTCATCGGAGTCACTGCTATTATTCGTGTGACAAAAGGAAACCAACTATTAATTTTATTTTTCAAAAAGTTAGGTTGACAAGATAATAAAATTAATGGGTTATAACCTTCTTTTACAAATGTTGAATTTGTATACGTCCACACTATCGTGGCATACAAAATTCATGGTGTTTTGAGGTGTTGGTTAATTTAAAATAGTATTGTTTGAGGAATCAATATTATTCTAAATTTAGAGTTCTGACCAAAAGTTATTTGTGATTCTTAGGATAACTTTCAACCCACTGGCCATCATACTAAAAGAGAACAGACTTACTGGTCCTAACTACATAGATTGGAAAAGGAACCTAAACATTGTTCTTACTGCTGAAAGCTATAAGTTTGTACTGACTGAGCCTTGCCCTGATGCACCCAATGGTGAATCTACCCAAGAGGAGATTGAGTATCATAGGAAATGGGTAAAGCAGATAAGATGGCGCGATGCTACATTTTGGCTTTAATGTCAAATGTATTGCAACATCAGCATCAAGATTTACCAACAACTTATGATATCATGAACAATCTCAAGGAACTCTTTGGTCACCAAGATTGGGCCTCTAGGCAAGAAGCCATGAGAAAAATAATGACGACCACCATGCAAGAGGGTACTCCTATGAGGGATCATATCCTAAAGTTGATGACTTATCTGAATGAGATACAAATCCTTGGAGGAGAAATTGATGGGGAAACCCAGATCAATATGATCCTCCAAACACTACCTAGAAGTTTTGCGCAATTCCGTCTGAATTACAATATGAATAAAAAGGTATATTCATTAGCGGAACTACTGACAGAACTTCAGGCAGCAGAAGTTGATGGGGAAACTCCTACTGCCATGAGAAAAATAATGACGACCACCATGCAAGAGGGTACTCCTATGAGGGATCATATCCTAAAGTTGATGACTTATCTGAATGAGATACAAATCCTTGGAGGAGAAATTGATGGGGAAACCCAGATCAATATGATCCTCCAAACACTACCTAGAAGTTTTGCGCAATTCCGTCTGAATTACAATATGAATAAAAAGGTATATTCATTAGCGGAACTACTGACAGAACTTCAGGCAGCAGAAGGTTTGTTCCGTCACAATTCTCATATTCACTATGTTGAAAATGGTTCTACTTCTAAACCGAAAGGAAAGAAGAAAAAGAAACAAAACCGAAAGGAAAGAAGAAAAAGAAACAAGTTAGCTCAGCAAAGAAGGTGAATAAATCTCAGAGTACATGACCTAAAGCTGGGGTGAAGAAGCCGAAGGGCAAGTGCTTCATCTACAAACAGTCAGGGCATTGGAAGACGGACTGTCCTCGTAGGAATCAAAACAACAAAGATATATCTCATGCTCTAGTTGTTGAAACATGTTTAGCGGTGTTATCTACCAGCACCTGGTGTGTAGATACAGGAGCCACTGATCATGTCTGTAATTCTTTGCAGGGGTTCCAGGAAACCCGACGACTATATGAAGGAAAAATAATCGTCTACATGGGCAATGCTACTAAGGTGGCGGCTGTTGCAGTGGGAGACGTTTACTTATCTTTTTATAGAAATAGAAAATTGGTTTTAAGAAATTGTCTTTATGTACTCAATTTTAGAAAAAAAATTAATTTCAGTTTCTAAACTGTATTTGGATGGATATTCTGTTTCCTTTAATAACAATGTAGTTATAAAGAGAAATAAAGTGATTATCTGTTCTGGTGCATTAAGTGGCAGTTTATACATTTTAAATCTAATTTCTCCCACAAAGTAAAGTATGGAAATTTATAATGCATCTTCTAACTCTAATAAAAGAAAACAACCTTCGGAAATGAACCAAGCGTATCTTTGGCATCTAAGGATTGGACATATTAACTTAAGTAGGATTCAAAGGCTAATAGCTGATGGACTCTTGGGTTCATTAGAGTTGGAAAATTTTCCAACTTGTGAATCTTGCTTGGAAGGTAAAATGACCAAGAGGCCTTTTAAGGCCAAGGAATATAGAGCCAAAGAAGCATTCTGATTTGTGTGGTCCTATGTCTATCCAGGCAAGAGGTGGTTTTGAATATTTTGTCTCTTGCATAAACGATTATTCAAGATACGGATACATTTACCTAATGCGCCGCAAGTCCGAGTGGTTTGATAAGTTCAAAGAGTACAAGGCTGATGTGGAGAAACGACAAGGTAAAAGTATCAAGACACTACGATCTGATCGTGGTGGTGAATACCTCTTAGGAGAGTTTAGGAATTACTTATCAGAGGCTGAGATTCAATCCCAATTGTCCGCACCTGGTACACCCCAACAGAATGGTGTGGCAGAACGAAGGAACAAGATTCTTATGGAGATGGTTAGATCGATGATGAATTATTCAGAATTACCAAATTCATTTTGGGGATACGCTCTGAAAACGGCAGTGCACATTCTGAACTTAGTACCTTCTAAATCAGTATCTTCTACTCCCATATGGAATGGGCGAAAACACAGCCTAAGACATATTCGGATTTTGGGTAGTCCAAGATGTCTTCAAACTAATATGGATAAGTTAGAATCTCGCATGAAGTTCAGCGTGTATGGGTTATCCAGGAACGAAGGTGATTTATTTTATAGTCCTAAAGACCAAAAGGTCATTGTTAGTACTATTGCCTGAATTTTAGAAGAAGACTATGTAATGGATCACAAATAGCAAAATTGTTTTAGAAGAACTTAGAGAGGACACATCTGCTTTAGTACCAACAGTACAAGATGAAATACCACAAGAGACTGCAGCACGTGTCACACATGATACACAACCACAGACAGTGCCTCGTCGTAGTGGGAGAGTTGTGAGGGAACCTGAGAGATTCATGTTTTTGGGAGAGTCTTCAGACTTAATCCCGGGTAAACATGAGCCTGATCCCCAAACATATGACGAAGCACTCCAAGATATAGATGTAGTATCTTGGCAAAAGACAATAAATTCTGAAATATAGTCTATGTACTCTAATAAGGTCTGGGAGCTTGTAGAACTACCTGATGGTGTAAAAGTCGTTGGATGCAAGTGGATCTACAAAAGGAAAAGAGGGACAGACGGGAAGGTAGAAACCTTCAAAGCAAGGCTTGTTGCGAAAGGGTACACTCAAAAAAAGGGAATCGATTATGAGATCTTTTCACCGGTAGCCATGCTTAAGTCTATCCGGATACTTTTATCCATTGACGCTCATATGAATTATGAGATTTGGCAAATGGATGTCAAGACAGCTTTCTTTAATGGAAGTCTTGAAGAAAACATCTATATAAAGCAACCAGAAGGGTTTATTGAAAAAGGCAAAGAGCATCTAGTGTGCAAGCTCAATTGGTCCATTTATGGACTGAAGCAAACTTCAAGGTCTTGGAACATCCGGTTTAATGAAGTAATCCAGCCATATAGATTTATTCAGTGTTCGGATGAGTCTTGTGTATACAAGAAGTGTAACGGAAACGTGATGGTATTTTTTGTATTATACGTAGATGATATTTTGTTAATTGGCAACAATATCAAGGTATTATCGGACGTAAGGGTATGGTTGTCCAAACAATTTGATATGAAGGATTTAGGAGATTGTGTACACATTCTTGGGATCAAAGTTATAAGGATTGCGAGAAAAGAATGTCGTTTCTTTAGGAGGTGGAGCCATTACATGGAGGAGTGTTAAGCAGAAATGCGTTTCGGACTCAACCATGAAAGCTGAGTATGTGGCAGCCTCTGAGGCAGCTAAAGAAGCAGTATGGCTCAGGAATTTTCTAATGGACTTAGATGTGATTCCTAGTTTGTCCAAAATCATTACAATTTATTGTGATAAATGCGGTGCAGTTGCAAACTCGAAGGAACCATGAGCCCATAAGGCAAGTAAACATATAGAGCGCAAGTACCACCTGATACAAGATATCGTGAAGCGAGGAGAAGTTGTCATCGCCAAGATTGCATCAGCAGATAACCTGGCAGATCCTTTCATTAAGGTCCTTCCAGCAAAAGCTTTCGATTGACATGTGGAGGGGATGAGAATCAGATGTATGACAGCAGATATGGCAGCTTAGTCATTAGTATAAGTGAGAGATTGTTAGAGTGTATACTGAAAGCCTAAGTTTTTGTAGATATTTATTTTGAATAAAGAATCACATTTGGTCAAATTATCTACATATATTTGTAGTTGTTCAATTAATTTATATTGTAGATAACATAGTATGTGGTGTCACATACAAAAGATAATGTTATCAGTACCTTATAAATTATAAACAGTAGCTCACGACCAAGATGAATGGAATAAACCATTGGAAGGTCATAGTGTAATTAGGATATAGTTTATCTTAACTATATAATTACACTATTACACTTAAAGTGTATTGAGTAGGACTATTAGAAGTCGTTTCTTTTATACTGACTTTATAAAGGAACAAAGACCTCAGTTATTATGGAAGTGTGTGCTTTTAATCCTAATATAATAACAAACATATATATTTGATATTTATTTCTTTAATTTATCAATGCGTGAGATTTAGTTCGATAAATCAATAAGCCCGATAAGTTGGGAAATGATATCACTTATAGTGTGTGTTGTTGATTATAGAAGAGAGGGTTATTAGGAAATTTTATTTAATTTTTATTAATTAATTCATGTAAAGGAAAGTTAAGGAAATTTTATTGTAATTAAATTTCCTTATTTGCCAAAGCTAAGGATTATAAAAGAGAGGGTTTGAGTGTCTTCATGGTGAACAACCTCTATTATTTTTCTCTCTCTTTTCGTCTTTGGTGTGTACGGCCTCTTCCCTTTCTCTTCTCTCCATCTTTGTGGCCGAACCTCTTCATGCTCTTGGAGTCTTAGTTGGTGGCCGGATCTTAGCTTGGAGAAGAAGGAGAGAAAGCTTGCATCCCTTAGAACTTGGTTGGTGAAAAAGATCTTCATCCTTTGGAAGTCTTGTTTGGCCGAAACTTGAAGGAAGAAGAAGAAGGTGCTAGGCAACGTCCGAAGTTAGAAGAGAAATACGGTAGAAGATCAAGAAGTCATTATTCACAAAGAAAGGTATAACTAATAATAATTTTCCGCATCATGTTAGTTTTGTTTCTTTGTAAAAATACCAAATGCAAAAGGCATGCGATTCTAGTTTTTCGAAGTTGTGTTCTTTTGTTTTTTCTTTTCTTTGTGATTTGATTGTTCTTATTGGTTAACCTAGGGTTACTATGGGAAAGTTAAATATTTAATTTCCTTAAAAGGCTTTGTCTAGGCAATGGTGGTTGTTCCTGTTAGAATCTTCGGACGCGGCTAGAGAGGGGGGGGTGTGAATAGCCCACCCCAAATTCACGTTTCTTCCTACAATTTTAGTTAGCGCAACGGAAATAAAAGATAGAAACGAAACGGGAGAATATCAAACCTCAAACGCGACGATATAACGAGGTTCGGAGATGATACTCCTACTCCTCAGTGTGTCCGTAAGGTGGACGAATCCTATCAATCCGTTGGTGGATGAAATCCCGGAAAACCGGCTAATGAAAACTCCTTCTGGGTGGAGAAACCTCGCCACAATTTCTCTTGCAACAGCAAGATCAGAGTACAAGAAATACAGCAAGAAGCCAAGAACAATATGAATGTAAAAACACTAGTTTGCTTGCCTTCTCGTCGACTGTTGATGGCAAAGAACTTTACTGATGCCAACCACAACAAAGAATCGTTTAGTTGGTGACCAAATTAGGAAGCTCACACGAAGCTTCAAAGAAGCTCAAGAAAGCTCAGCAGGAGCAAGAAGCGGAAGATTTTTTTCTCGAAGCCCTCCACCTCGTTATATAACTTAACTGCAAGAAGACAAATCTAGCCGTTGTGTCTCAGCGGCTGACCGACCGATCAGCTCCACCCGATCGGTCCAAGATGGGTCCGATCGGTCATGGGACGATCACGTGGCCGATCGGTCCCCAACCAATCCCAACTCTCACAGAGAGTTGTTGCGATCCGATCGGATGTGGACCGATCAAAGAGGTGGATCGGTCCATGACCGATCCTCCTATTCCTTCTCCCAACTGTTTGTTTAGACCGATCGATGACCCATGAGAATCGGTATATCACCGATCGGTCGTAGACCGATCCGGATACCCGTAGTATCCTTTGGATCGGTCGCCAGACCGATCCAATTTCCCACCTTAAACCTAAAGCCTTCCCGATCTAGAGAACGACCTACCGAGCCCTCTCGACCTAGTCCGGAGAACGAGCTCACCGAGCCCTCTCCGGCTTCCACGTCCGGTCCAGAGAACGAGCTATCGAGCCCTCTCTCACCTGGTCCGGAGAACGAGCCACTGAGCCCTCTCCGACTTCCACGTCCGGTCCAGAACGAGCTACCGAGCCCTCTCGACCTAGTCCGGAGAACGAGCTACCCCTTTCGACCTAGATGGTCCGAGAACGAGCTACCGAGCCCTCTCCGACTGGTCAAACGAGCCACCGAGCCCTCTCTGACCTAGTCCGGAGAACGAGCTACCGTGCTCTCTCCGACTCCATCCAGTCCAGAGAACGAGCTACCGAGCCCTCTCTGACCTAGTCCGGAGAACGAGCTACCGAGCCCTCTCCGACCTCCCATGCCAAGCTTCCATACTTGGACTTTTCCTCGTGCCCAGCTCCCTGCTTGGACTTTTCCCGTGCCAAGCTCCCTGCTTGAACTTTTCCGTGCCAAGTCTCCACACTTGGACTTTTCCCGTGCCAAGCTCCCTGCTTGGACTTTTCCGTGCCAAGTCTCCATACTTGGACTTTTCCGAATCAGGTCAACTCAAGTCGGGTCAACCAGGTCAACCTTGACCAAAAGTTGCACCCACAATCCCCCAAGTTCATATTCTTGTCAAACATCAAAATATAACTTCTCCATTCTTGTCAAACATCAAAATATACCTCGAGTCAGGTCAACTCGAGTCGGGTCACCCAGGTCAACCTTGACCTAAGGTTACACCAGCAGTTCCCATATCCAAGAAGACCATGTGCCTCGCTAGGCTGTACTGGAAGCCGATTTTGGAAATAGATATTTAATTGTCTTTGTGACCTTGGTGATTTGGATCGAATGTGTTAAGTTCCGGAGGAAATCCAAGTCTAAACCTAAAAGAACAAATAAATTAAACTTAGGATCAAACGTGTTAAGTTCCGCAGGCGATCCAAGTTTAATTTAAAAGAACACATGGTAGCTAGGAAAAAAGTTCAGACCTTTGTACAAAATTTTTGTACAGTGGAACCATTAGGTTTTCCGAGTAGCAACCAACAGCTTATAAAGGGGAGCTCAATCTCTAAGGCAGAGCATCTGTTTTTAGTTCATCTCTGTGCAAGGCTATTGTTTGTGCTACTACTCTACTACTCATTTTCAAGCAAGTTGTTGCTCCATCCAAGAAGTACCGACTGAGCTCCATCTTTTATCTAGTGTCGGTATATTTTTATTTAACTTGCTTTGTACTTAATTTCAAGTAAGATAGTAGTCTGTTACTATCTTTACACATTTCATTGTACGAATTACTTCTTTCCGGAGGTTTCGAAAAGAAGGATTTTAGTGAATTGCCCAAAGGTGCGATCAAGGATCGTGGGTCTTGGAGTAGAAGTCGACCTAAGCTCCGAACCAAGTAATCGAAACATATCTTTATTTTCTACTTCTTATTCTGATTTATCTTTACGATAAAAGAAAAGTTTTTAACATGCGATATTCACCTCTTCCGCCTCTATCGCATCTTTCGATCCTTCAGTATGTAAAATAAAGAAATACATTTATAATTAATGTGAAACAAGCGTCCCATCTGTTGGTGTAGGAAGCACCAGCCGATTGAACCTGTATTTTGATAGAAAAGGGGTTCAAAGTTAAGATATCTTGTTGTCTAACAAGTTGACTAAGTGTACAGGAAAGTCCTAAGTGATCTTAGCCAAAGGAAATGTTGGACCCCGTGATAGTTTTGATATGATCAACCAAGTTGGTTAGGTCATGTTGTGTTTGATCCCTGTGTCTGAGTGTGCAGGAGCTTAGGAGCACAGGAAGTCGAGCGGAAGACGCAGCTAGCGAGAAGGACGGCACGGGAAGGGAGCCGATGGCTCGTTGCGTCCGAAGGACGAGAGAGCTGTGGAAGAGACTCCGGTGGGCGTGAAGAGCGTGCGCGGCGTTCGAGGGACGTTAAGCCGGACGGAAGCCTGCTCGAGGAGAAGACCGGGAATTGGGTTCGGGTGAGCCCTATTCCGGTTAGCCGCAATCACCCAAAAGAACGGAGCGTCGGAGGAGGCGCCTCCAGCAGGCTTGGAGGCGCCTCCGTCATGAGGGCGCCTTCAACCCTGTTGAAGGCGCCTTCAACAGGTTAGATTTGACCGTTTGCGTTGCGGATAAAGTTTTATCCGCTAACCCAGCTGGAGGCGCCTTGAACCTTGTTGGAGGCGCCTTGGACCCTCGGGATAGACTTTCCAGGAGCTATATAAAGCCCCCTAGAGCTAGGAATGAAATAACAACTCAAGCAATCAATCTGTATTCAATTCCTAGCAATTAAGTGAGCGTTCTAAGTGTAAAAAAGCTTCTCCGCCTACAGTAAAGGAGATTCTGATAGTAGAGCTTTTCATCGCCCTGGATTAACAATCTCCTTGGTTGTAACCAGGTTAAATTCTGTTTCTGTTTCTATTTCTTTTTCTGTCTCCTTAATTTAGTTGTTATTTTATTTGCTGATTTAAATTCTGAGTTGAAATCCGAGTAGGGTATAGTTTGTTTTTGTATTCAACAATTTACCCCCTCTTGTCGATCTCCGCTGCACCAACAAGTGGTATCAGAGCCTGATCGCCTCAGAAGGACTAACCGCCAACTGAAGCACTACGATCAAGACGATGGCCGGAGCTAACATCCATCCCCTGAAGTTTGACGGAGACTTTGCCACTTGGAAGCGCAAAATGGAGGTATTTTTTAAAACGGATTTTGATATTCTTATTACAATGAAATATGGTTTTGCAGCGCCGAAAGACAAAGAAGAAAACACATGGAGCAAGAAGGAGCAAGCCGATTTCGTCGCCAACGGAAAGACAGAGTTCCACCTGCTCAGTGTGCTGCCACCATAAGAAGTGGAAGCTACGACTCAGCGAAAGATCTCTAGGAGAAATTCCTGGAGCTTCACGAAGGTACTTTCGAAGCAAAGCTAGCGAAGCGCGACATCCTCCGGAACCAGTTAACGAACCTCCGGATGAACCAAGGCGAGAAAGTAGCGCAACTCCAAGCAAGAATCAAGGAGCTGATAACGCAACTAACGAACCTTGGAGAAGAGGTAACCAACCGGGATTCCATCCGATACGCGCTCAATGCCTTCCCGAGAACTCCAGAGTGGGCCTCCTTAGTAGATGCGTATTACATCTCTAAGGACCTCGAGGTAAGTACTTTAGAACAATTATTTTCGACTTTTGAACTTCACGAATCTCGAGTTTCAGAGCCAAATGGAGTAGAGAAGACCAGTCAGAACATAGCTCTAAAGGCAAATGTAAATGGTTTTGACTCCGAAGTCTCAGTCGACGAATCCGAAGCGGCACTACTGGTATGACGCTTCAATAAGTTTTTTAGTACTAACAAATTTAAATCGCAGAGGCATCATCGAAAGAAGAGGACGGTTCGTTGCTACAACTGCAACGAAGAGGGGCACATCAAAGATGACTGCCCAAAGCTAAAGAGAAATGAGAAAGAAAGGGTAAAGTACAAGAAGCCAGAACCCTCCAAACACAAGAACCTAAAGGCCACGTGGGATGATTCGTCGTCCTCCGAATCGGAAGTCGAAGAATTCTCGGGACTAGCACTGATGTCCAACCATCAGCTAGAAGAAACGTCCAACTCAGAGATGAGCATCGACGAAGGGGGAGGAACGTCAGAAGAAAGCAGCAGTGAAGGGGGAGCGTCACCAGACCAAGTAAGTAAGGTACGCAATCTAACCCCAACTCAATCTTTTAAATTTATCAAGTCTCTTTCTAAAGAGTTATATCAATTAGAAAAAGAGAATGATGAACTAAAGTTGAACCTAGCAAGAGCATGCCCGTTAGAAATGTATGATCATCTAAAATCAGAAAATGAAAATTTGAAATTAGAAATTGAAAAACTGAAATCTGATGCATGCTTAAATCAATTTTCAAATTCAAAATTAAGAATTTATGGTAAATTAAATTGGTATATAAGGAAGCATCAAGGTCAACTTAGGAAAATACCAAGAAATTATGTACCCCTAGATTTTTGAATAATCCTGTAGGAAGGAACCTCTATTGGGTTTCAAAATCTGTGCTTAATTAATTTTTCAAAAATTAAAAGCTTACAGTGAGAAAATTAAACATTGAAATTCTTTATGGAAGCTTTGTCTAAGGAAGTGGTTGTTGCTCTAATAACCAAAAAGGCCTAGTGCCTTGTCACGACCTGGAAACTAAAATATTGAGAGAAAATGTTTAATTAACTTTCTGAAAAGACATTAAACAAGAATTAAATAATGCTTTGAAAGTTTATCAAATATTTATTAAAATAAACAAAAATTCCTTAGATTTTTTTTTAACTTAATTTTTTTTTGGGTCAGAAATTTTCTTCTAGAAAATTCTAAAAATTCATTCACTTGACTTAGAAATTTGTTTTGGGAACATTTGAACATTTACTTAGGATTTTTTTTACTTAGAAATTTTTTTTGGAAAATTCATTTTAACTTAACAATTTTTTCAAAAATTTATTTTTAAACTTAGAAAATTTTCAAAAACTTCAAATCTTACTTGAAAATTCTTAAGACCCCATTTTTGCTGTGATCAAAGGGGGAGAGAGAAGTACAAGTTTAGGGGGAGCTAGAGAAAACTTAATTTTTTTTATATAAAGTGTTGCAATTTTTTCTAAAAAGTGTTGCAACTTTACTAGTTGCAAAAATTATACTTAACTTGTTAGTTTAGTAATTTTTTCTTTAAAATTACTGTTTATGTCTATTTTTAACCCTAACTTGAACTTGGGTTGATGCACATCAAAAAGGTGGAGATTGTTGGACCCCGTGGTAGTTTTGATGTGATCAACCAAGTTGGTTAGGTCCTACTGTGTTTGATCCCTGTGTCTTAGTGTGCAGGAGCTTAGGAGCACAGGAAATCGAGCGGAAGACGCAGCTAGCGAGAAGGACGGCACGGGAAGGGAGCCGACGGGCTCGGTGCGTCGGAAGGACGAGAGAGCTGCGGAAGAGTACTCCGGTGGGCGTGAAGAGCGTGCGCGGCGTTCGAGGGACGTTAAGCCGGACGGAAGACTGGTCGAAGAGAAGGCCGGGAATTGGGTTCGGATGAGCCCTATTCCGGTTGACCGCAATCACCCAAAAGAACGGAGCGTCGGAAGCTGAAGAAACCAGGCTGAAAAGTGAGCTGCCAGTTTGGAGGCGCCTCCAGCAGGCTTGGAGGCGCCTCCATCATGAGGGCGCCTTCAACCCTGTTGAAGGCGCCTTCAACAGGTCAGATTTGACCGTTTGCGTTGCGGATAAAGTTTTATCCGCTGACCGAGCTGGAGGCGCCTTGAACATTGTTGGAGGCGCCTTGGACCCTCGGGATAGACTTTCCAGGAGCTATATAAAGTCCCCTGGAGCTAGGAATGAAATAACAACTCAAGCAATCAAGCTGTACTCAATTCCTAGCAACTAAGTGAGTGTTCTAAGTGTAAAAAGGCTTCTCCGTGTACAGTAAAGGAGATTCTGATAGTAGAGCTTTTCATCGCCCTGGATTAACAACCTCCTTGGTTGTAACCAGGTTAAATTCTGTTTTTTTTTCTGTCTTCTTAATTTAGTTGTTATTTTATTTGCTGATTTAAATTCTGAGTTGAAATCCGAGGAGGGTATAGTTTGTTTTTGTTTTCAGCAATTCACCCCCCTCTTACCGATCTCCGCTGCACCAACAGGAAAGTCTTAGCTGCGATTAGGCAGGTGGAAAGTCCTAGCTATGGTTAGGCAACGAAGTCCTAGTCCGGGGGACTGAGTGAAGTCTTGGCGGGTCGAGAACTTTGGACGAAATCATAAAGTCGAGGACTCTAGGTAAAACTCCTAGGGGTCGCGGACACCAAGTGGAAGGCCAGACGACTCATGGATTGGACGTTCAGCATGAAGTCCTAAAGTCTCGGACGCTAAACAAAAGTCCAAACAGTCTGGAGGATCAATCTGGCAAAAGGTAATTTCTTCTGAGAGGAGTAGGTGAGGATGTGTTCCCCAAAGAGAAAACAGTAGGCGTCAGTTCGACCTAGAGTTTCAATGAAATTCAAAGTCAGGACCAAACAGTCTGAAGACTGTCAAAAGTTAATTTTTATATATTGTTTGTCTATTATTCTAACTCTGTTTTGCAAGAAAACTAATATTTTACAGGTTAAGATTTTGCCTTAATCGGTTGACCAAACGTTGGGATCAGTCAACCAAACCCTAGTGATCAGATCAGCTCATGGGCAACCTCGACCAAGGGATCGGTCGACCGAATGTCGGGTTTAGTCGACCAAACGATGGATAAGCAGTGACTTGATCGGGCCGTACTGATTGGACCAGATAAGCCGAGTATCATCGACAATTGGATCGGTTGACCAAATGAAGACTCATCTAAAGTGGCAGCATCTGGAGGAAAAGGTGGGCCAATTCAGGCAGGATTAGTCGACCGATCATCGTTGAGTCAAATACTAATTCCGAGATCAGTAAATCTGGATCATGTCCAACTCGACTATTAAAAGGGGGTTGAGTAACAGCATTAGAAGAACATTATAAACATCTTCTGCTTCTACGTGCTCCTCAAAAAACACTTCCACGACGCTCAAAAATTGATCTGACGACAACTACACTGATGATTTCTTCCTCTTAATCATCGGCATTTTCTTTAATTGTTCAAGTTACTTATACACAATTATAATTACTTTTGTAACTTATTCAGATTGATAATGATTGTTAAATGAAAGCGATCGACGATCGCGGGCCTTGGAGTAGGAGTTTTCACAGGCTCCGAACCAAGTAAATCAAAATGTTAGCGATTGCTTGTTTTGATTTTTCCTTTATTCCGCTGTGCTTTACTCCAATTGTTTTTAAACAAACATGAAAAAGTCACGAGTGTTATCCCCCCCCCCCCTTTCCCCCTAACACGTCTCGATCCTACACCATCAATGATACCAAAAATTTAATCAGGTAGTTAACTTATTTGACTTTAAGGAGAACATGTCGATTAAGGTATATATGTTAAGTTTAGTGAAAGCAAATTTGTTATACTTATCTTGTATATAGATGACATATTGCTTGCAAGCAATAATAAAGGTTTGTTGCATGAAATGAAGTCATTTCTATTACGTAATTTTGAAATGGAAAATCTTGGTGAAACATCCTTTATTTTAAGCTATAGATATGTAGTGATCATTCAAGAGGTATTTTTAGAGTTTCACCAAAGGCCCAAATTTAAAAGATGTTTATATAGTATGACATGCAAAATTGTGCATTTGGTAACTCAATTGTGTCTAGAGGCGATAGATTGAGCTTACAATAGTGTCTGCAACTTGAACTTGAAATAAAAGAGATTGAATAAATCCCTTATACATTAGCTGTGAGAAGTCTTATGTATGCATAGGTTTGTAGACGTCCAGTTATAGCGTACATAGAGGGGATGTTAGGAAGGTATTTAAGTAACCCAGGATCGTCGCACTAGAAAGTTATGAAAAGAGTGATGCGGTATTTACAAAACACTATGGAATATATGCTCACATATCAGAGGTCTGAACACCGGGAGATGATTGAATATTCAAACTCTGATTTTGATAAATATTTGGATAATAGGAGGTCCACTTTGGACTATATTTTAATACTTGTTAGAGGGGCTATATCGTGAAAAAGAATCAAATAGATGCTTATAGTCATTTATACTATGGAGGCAGAGTTGATAATTTGTTACGAAACATCCAAATACGAGATTTGACTGTGGAACTTCATCACAACATTATAGATCATTTATGACATTGACAAGCCATTGAGGATCAATTATGATAATATTTTATACCAAGAACAACCACATTTTGTCGAAATCAAAGCACATTAGCATCAATATTATAGTAGTTAAAGAAAGAGTTCAGACTTATCAGGTTATAATAGAGTACATCAATACAGTTTCTATGTTAGTAGATCCACTCACCTAAGATATTTCATACGCGTGTTGTGAATATAATGAGTCCTTATGGAAGAAGTACCATCTAGTGGGAATTTGTTGTTGGACCGTCATAGACCGGCTAGAGGGGGTGAATAGCTTGTAATAAAAAGTTAACACTTCTCTTGCTACCAAACTTAGCAAGAACACAGTTAATTTATTAAAATAATAAAACATAAACAAAGTAAGAAACACAGTGAATTTACTTGGTTTGTAACCGAGAAGGTTGCTAATATAAGGCAATGGAAGCTCAATTAGAAAAGTCTCTTTTGTTAAAGACAGAGTAGTCTCTTACAGACTTTGAAAACTCAAAAACTAAAGAACGAATGTAGAAATGAAGTACAGAGTGTGTTCTTGACTAAGAGGACAAGCCCTTCATTTATAGCTCAGTAGTCAAAAATGACCATTTGCTGACATGGCATCTCAAGGCGCCTCAAACAGTTGGAGACGTCTCTAAGTGGATAAAGATTTATCCACGCCAACGTTCACTTTTCTGATCAGGTATATTAGAGGCACCTCGAGTAATCCAGGGCGTCTCGACTACTATTCATGCAAGGCGCCTTGGATCATCTAAGGCGTCTCAGATAGGCTGAGCTAGACTCTGCAGTTTATCTCTTCCCCAATGGCTCTAGCTTATTGTAGATGTCTCCAGTTGACTGATAAATCTAAATTTTGACATGAAATAAGTATCAAAAGAATTAAATGACCGAATTCATTCTACACTAATGTAGTATAGAGATGACTCGGGTCGTCTCCCAACGAATGTAGTAATGATGATATCTTAAGATTGATTTGTTATTGCTTTTATATTTTTGATAAAAAATTTGGATTTTGGATTTTGTTGAATTCTTAAAATAAGGGATGAAATAGAAAGACAATTATGAAACTAAATCTAATGAAATGAAAGAAATCCTATTTATCTATTAATCATGAACCCACAATATATTATCACTCTATGCTATGGATTATACCATTAACAGTCTAAATATATTAGAAACTAAACAAAAGCATAACAAGAACAAACCAAACTCAAAGGACTGGATACTCAATGGACCAAACCAACCATTTGTCAGATGATAGGAAACCCACTAAGATCTGTGAAGATGATCAGCAAATAAGAAACAGATCTACTGTCACGCCCCAGAGGAGTCACTGCCAGAGGAAATTCCGGCAACACCTCCCCTATACGGGTGAGAATCAGAACCATTTCTACAGACATAATATATCTCAGCCACAGGCGGCTGAAATATATACACAACCACGCAGTTTATATGCAGCTTACTCGACTGATACAATAAAAAACACAACTACGCAGTTATATATAAATCTAACAGCCCACTCAGTTGTACCAAAATCAAACACAGCAGAAATACAATAGACAACACATACAACTAAAAATGAAGACTGCTAGCCGGCTAGACTTACACCACACAACAAAACAATACTACAAAAACAAAACCAGAACACAAAGCTAAATACACAAATTTCATATGCCAAAATAAAAATAAACAAAAGCGGAGACAGGTCTTCTGATGTGACGTGGGGATCGGCAGACAGGATACTCCAAGCGACACCATAAACAACCTGGTACCTGAAAAAAATGGTGTCCACGGGGGTGAGTTCAACAACTCAGCAGATACCTAGTTGACATGTATAGTAAACTATAACAAATGGTAATAACTATGGAGTACAGTCTCCTGGACAAAAGCTGGAAGATGCACAATAGAAAATGCTAAAAAGAACTGTACTCACCAGGGCCTCCTATCAGAATAGTCAGGTCGTCAGACCGAGAGTATCATAAATCTTGTATGCATGTCAAACATATGCATCCATCCAAATTAGAGCCGTCAATTTGAGTTGGGTCCGTCGGGTTGGCCCGCCCCGCTAAACAATTTAAGCGTGTTGGGTTGGAATTTTATCAACCCAAGTCTGTCGTGGGCCGACTCGCCTAGGCCCGCGACCCACGCGGGTCGCGGGTCCGCTCAAGCTTGGGTTGGCCCGCGGGTTGAAAAACATATGTAAGTTAAATTTTAGTCCAATTTATTATCAATTTTTTGTTATAATTTTGAAATAAAAATAGTACTTTTCATCCAACATAAGTACTCGTTTGTGTTCATTTATATTTAAAATACATGTTTATATATACATTTAATTGTAGAAACTTTTTTCGAAGTAAAATATTGAAGATATGAAATATTTTTTAATTTTTTTTAAAAAAATTTATGGGCCCGCGGGTTGGCCCGCCAAACCCGCAACCCACCTTAAAATGGGTTGGGTTGGAAATTTCCCAACCCGCCAAGTTGGCGGGTTGGCTCGCCCCGCCAAATGGTTAGCCCGCCACGGGCCGACCCGCCCCGCCACGGGTTGGTCCATCTGACAGCTCTAATCCAAATGCAACATATAAGTGCAGCAAACACAATCAGTAAATGCATAAATGCATATGATGCCAATGACATGTCCTGGTCACCCCTGACGCCAGTCAGCCATCTCACACACGATGGTGAGACCGATTGGGTAGGGCTCTGACAACCATGCACTCTGCCATCACTGCTCCTGATGAGTGACCGAGTGGACGGGATGTTGTCGGAGTACACCTATCCTCCTACCCCAAATCATAAGTGGGGGAGCACAATGCTCTCATCTCCCGGTACACGATGACGGGGAGGGATCCCGGCGTGCTACCACACTACAGTCACACTACCCATGAACGTCCCAGTGGAGCACCACCGAGTAAAACTGACGTGCTACCACGCTGCGTCACGCTACCCATGAGCGGACCAGCGGAGCACCAGCAGAGATGAAACTGGCGATGTGCTCAACAATAATGGAGCAGACTATCACACAGCATGCAATCATGCGAATGGTGCATGACACTAAGCATGACAAAATCCTGAACAGTATAGCAATATCCATATATATATATATATAATGTGTACCATAGGACAATGAACCAAATCAAAGGTACACATATCAGATAAGGTATAAAAATCTAGACCCTGAACATAATAAACACATGGTTGTGTCACTACCCCTATAAGTATGTATAATCAGGTATCGGGTAGTGACCAACCGTAGCAAAGACGAACATAATCATTACTAAAGTTATAACCTACTAAATATATCAACATGATATTATCAAAGATAAGTCAAGGTACCCACCTCAAATCGGAAAAAATCTAATCCAGTCCAAATCCGACATCGAGATGCTCATCTCGCGTCAAAGTCCTGTGTCAGCAATATATATATATATATATATATATATATATATCACCTTAAGAACAATTTAAGGAAAAACCCTAAACAATAAATCTCAACCTCAATCCACCTAATCAAAAACCTAAATTGGACTACAATAAGATCAAATTCCTACACCTTACTTTACGTCTCAGTTGCTCCTGTTAATCCACAGGCAAGGAAAGTTGCTGCCGGATGAAGTAACTACTGCTGGAAACACCATAGCTCTCGCTGGACACCTCTTCATTGCCCGGATCCAAAAAGGAAACACCCAATCAACACAATACCGAGTTGAGATACACAAATCACCACTAGGAAGCGTACCTACTGACCTTACCTCTTCCTCTCCACTGGTCGGAGGTGATCAAGGATTCGGCGACTGTGCTAGGGCACGAGTGCGCCGGCGGTGGATCGGCAGTGGCACGACGGCACACGGAGAGAAAGAATCCAACCAGGGCGCGACTTGGTCCTCTCTGATGATCAACAACCAGCGCTGAGGCGTGAGACCGACGAAGGCTGGAATCAGGAATTAGAGCACAACGTCGTGGGATCGGGAGTAAGGCCTAAGGCCGGCATCGCGTGAAAGAAGGGAGAGGGTCGGCGTCGACGGTGGATCTAGGGCAGAGGGGAAGAAGGGTCGGCGCTAGGGCTGAGGAGAAGTGGCAGTGGCGTCAGCATCTATCGGGTGGCCTTGCTTCTGGCGGAGGAGACAGTAAGTTCGGGAGAAGGGCTCATTGAGGAAAGGGGAGGAGATGAAGAAGATCGGCTCGGGAAAAATTTGAGGGTCGGGAGAAAGGAACCGTCGCGGCGCCGGTTACGGCACGGGAGGAGAAGGAAATGTTGGTTGCTACTCAAAAAACCTAATGGTTCCACTGTACAAAAATTTTGTACAAAGTTCTGAACCTTTTCCTAGCTACCATGTGTTCTTTTAAATTAAACCCGGATCACCTGCGGAACTTAACACGTTTGATCCTAAGTTTAATTTATTTATTCTTTTAGGTTTAGACTTGAATCTCCTGCGGAACTTAACACGTTCGATCCAAATCACCTAGGTTATTAATTCCATTAAATATTAATTTCCAAAATTGACTTCCAGGACTGCATGGCGAGGCACATGACCTTCTTGGATATGGGAACAACCACCACCGCCTAGACAAAGCCTTTTAAGGAAAGCTAATATTTAATTTCCTTAAATAACTTTAGGTCAACAAAAAATAACAATCAAATCACAAGGAAAAGAAAAATAAAAGAACACAACATCGAAAATTAATTTGAAATACTAGAATCACATGCCTCTTGTATTTGGTATTTTTACATGGAGATAAAACTAACATGATGCGGAAAAACAATATTAGTTATACCGTATTCCTCTTCTAATCTCGGACGTTGTGTGGACAACGATCTTCCGAGACGAGGACCACCTAGCACCTTCTTCTCCTTCCTTCAAGTTTCGGCCAACTACAAAACTTCCAAAGGATGAAGATCTTTTTCCACCAACCAAGCTCCAAGGGATGCAAGCTTTCTCTCCTTCTCCAACCTAAAATCCGGCCACCACTTGATCTCCAAGGAGGATGAGAGGTTCGACCACAAAGATGGAGAGAAGAGAAAGGGAAGAGGCCGGCCACACCAAGGAAGAAAAGAGGGAGAAAAATAATAGAGGTTGTTCACCTTGAAGGCACCCAAAACCCCCTCTTTTATAATTCTTAGTTTTAGCAAATAAGGAAATTTAATTACAATAAAATTTCCTTAACTTTCCTTGACATGAATTAATTAAGAAAAATTAAATAAAATTTCCTAATTAACCATGTCATGGTCGGCCACCTCATGGAAGAACAAATAAGACAATTTTCAATCAACCAATTAAAATTCCTTATTTGTCTTCAGAAATTTTAAAAAATAAAATTTTCTTTTAAAATCTCTTAATGGTTGATAAAAAGAAATTTCTATAATTTTAATTTTTCAACATGTGAATAATTTATAAAGAAGAAAAATAAAATATCCTTCCAATCTACAAATAAGGAAAAAGATTTAATCTCTTTCTTTAATCTTTTGTAGAAACTTATAAAGGAGGTATTTTAATTTTTAATCTCTCCAATAAATTATATCTTCCACATAAGAAAATTTTAAAATTAAAAATCTTTTCTAATTTAATAGGGCCGACCACCTAAGCTTGGGTTCAAGCTAGGGTCGGCCACCCATGGACTAAGGTTTGGTCGGCCCTAGCTTGGTCCTCAAGATATCTTGGCCGACCCCTACACCATGGGTATGAAGGTGGGTATAGTACTCTATAACTAAGAGGCTACGATAGGAACCGAGAGGAGGAATTGGTTTTGGTCTTCCGATAAAATTAAGCATCCCGTGTTTGCCCCGAACACACAACTTAATTTTATCAATAATAATTCATTCCACTAGAGAGCTATTATTGAACTACCGCACCAATCCCAAATTACATTTTTGGGCTCCTTCTTATTATGAGTGTGTTAGTCTCCCTGTGTTTAAGATGTCGAATGTCCACTAATTAAGTGAGTTACTGACAACTCATTTAATTAATATCTTAGTCCAAGAGTAGTATCACTCAACCTTATTGTCATGTTGGACTAAATCCACCTGCAGGGTTTAACATGACAATCCTTATGAGCTCCTCTTGGGGACATTATCAACCTAAATCACTAGGACACAGTTTCCTTCTATAATCAACAACACACACTATAAGTGATATCATTTCCCAACTTATCGGACTTATTGATTTATCGAACTAAATCTCACCCATTGATAAATTAAAGTAATAAATATTAAATATATGTGCTTGTTATTATATTAGGATTAAGAGCGCACACTTCCATAATAACTGAGGTCATGTTCCTTTATAAAGTCAGTATAAAAGAAACGACCTCTGATGGTCCTACTCAATACACTCTAAGTGTACTAGTGTAATTATATAGTTAAGATAAACTAATATCTAATTACACTACGACCTTTCAATGGTTTGTTCCTTTCCATTTTGGTCGTGAGCTACTGTTTATAATTTATAAGGTACTGATAATATTATCTTTTGTATGTGACACCACAAACTATATTATCTACAATATAAATTAATTGAACAACTACAAATTGATGTAGATAATTTGACCAAATGTGATTCTTTATTTCAAAATAAATGTCTACAAAAGTTTAGGCTTTCAGTATACACTCTAACAGGAAAGGCACGCGGGGAAGAAGGAAACGACGGAATAAGAAAAGAAAACAAAATAAAGAAAAACAACATTTCCTCGCTAAAACGGGGTAGCCTAAACAGGCTTTCCCGGGATCCAAACTTTATCCCCGTAATCGAAGTCATACGATCTCCGAAAATTTTTCAGAAAATTCCCTTATCGTTATTCGTCATTTTTTCGATATTTTACATCTACAACTTCATCTACCCTAGCACGTCAAATCTTTACAACCAGCTAGTACCAAAATAGAAACAAATTCAAATTTAAGCACGTGTGAACTAAACTTGAACTTAAGAATAGATCAAATCTCCACTCATGGTCCTAATGAACATTCAGATGAATTGAAGATAAGAAAATAGATCCAAACCTTCATCTAACCCTAACTAATTTAGATCTATGAAACTGAAAAACTAAGAAAACAAGAACTGAGCTAGAAATTGGAAAACCCAAGATTGCAGAAATGAAATCTGGGAGAAGTGATAAACCAAGGTGAGCTGGAGAATCCCGAGCACTCTCAGATCAGTGATGAATCGATCAATTCAGACAATCAGTTCTTATCCAGCAACACAACTAGAAACAAGAAATTAATGTAGAAATTAGGAATTAGTAGCAGCAATCAAGGCGGAAACCAATGGAAATAGAAGAAAATACTCCTATTCAATTGGATGTAGTCAGAGCTTCGACGGAAGAAGATCGTCGGCTGGAAATAGAGAATATCAGCTCAAACCACTAGATTGCTCCACTTCTTAGCTTCTTCTTCTTCGCTCAGGAATGGCGATCAGATCTAGACCAGATGGGTGAAGTGACATCGCCAGCTCAAAGACGGGTGATGACCGGATGAAGGGAAGCACCCTTGACCTCAATTACTCGTCGGCGGTGGAAGGTGGATCGGGATCGCCGAAGCAAGATCGCGCCTCCTCTGTTTTGACGTGAGAACTGTAGGTAATTGATGAATGAAACATTGTAGCTTCTCTATTTCAAATCAGATCTAAGATCTGAATCAACGGTTGAGATTTCTTCGGATCGATCCAATGGTAGAAGTTGATCAAAATCTAATCCAAAGGTGTTGATCTTCATCAAGGGTCCTGATCTATTCTCTCTTAGTCCTGATGAACCAGATCTTCAATTGACAATTCAGATCTCTCTTGATCTTGATGATGATGGATCGAAAGCGTTAGAGGGGGGCGGTGAATAGTGCTCGTGGCTATTTTATCGATTTAAAACACAGAGTTGAAACGCAGCGGAAAGTAAAGCAAACACACAGAGACACAAGTGTTTTACTTCGTTCGGAGCCTATAGCGACTCCTACTCGAAGGCCCGCGGTCCTTGACCGCTTTCGGTGGGCAACAACTATAATATCGAAATTATTACAAGCTAGAAGCAATTACAGTTAAGTACAAATAAGAAAGTTATACCAACGAACAGGAAGATGGAAGAGCTTTGGAGTTTCGGTTCGTTGTAGCAGCAGGGCGTTGTTGAAGCGTACGGAGCACACAAGAGCGCAGAATTTCTGTTCAGAATTCGATGATCTGGGCTGCACCTCGAGGCCTCCTTTTATAGCTCTGCAAGGTCTGATCCAGATTCCCAAGTCTCGGGATCAGTTTTTGTTGGTGCAACATCTCTCAGGTCAAGGTTGACCTGGTTGACCAAGCTTGAGTCTTGGTTTGGGTTTCGATGTTTGACAATACAAGGTTGATTGAACAAGAGTCAAGTAGATCAAGGATTGACCGGATACTTGACTGGGAAGTCTTAACTGGGATGTTAGGCGAAATGAAAGTCCTGGTGAGTGAAACCAGGTAGCGGAGAAATCCTAGTGAGTGAAGCTAGGTAAAAGTCCTGGTGAGTGAAGCTAGGCAGAAGAGAAGTCCTGGTGAGTGAAGCCAGGTAGAAGGGAAATCCTGGTGAGTGAAGTCAGGTGAAAGACCTAGCGAGTGAAGCTAGGCAGGTTGAAAGTCCTGGTGAGTGAAGTCAGGTGAAAGACCTAGCGAGTGAAGTTAGACAGTGAGAAAATCCTAGTGAGTGAAGCTAAGTGAAAGTCCTGGTGAGTGAAGTCAGGCAAAATCCTAGTGAGTGAAGCTAGGTGAAAGACCTGGTGAGTGAAGCCAGGCAGAAGAGAAGTCCTAGTGAGTGAAGCTAGGCAAAATGGAAGTCCTGGTAAGTGAAGCCAGACACGGGGGGAAAATCCAGATGGGTCAAGGTTGATCAAACATCAGGTGAAAGTCTAAGTAGGTCAAGAGAGTGACCGGATACTTGGCATGATGAAGGAAAGTCCAAGTAGGTCAAAGGAATTGACAGGATACTTGGCAAGAGGAGAAAAGTCCAAGTGGGTCAAAGGGATTGACCGGACACTTGGTGAGGGAGTCCTAGCAGGTCAAGGAAGTGACTAGATGCTAGGCATAATGTACCAACAGGGTAAGGTTGATCGAATGTTGGTTTGGGAGGCTTGGGACTTGATTTTGGGTAAAAACTAAGAACTGGATCAATCAGTGGATCGATCAGTGGATCGATCCAGGCAGTTTCCCAGCGCACAGAAAGCCTCTGGATCGATCAGTGGATCGATCCAGAGGTCCCAATCGATCAGTGGATCGATTGGGACGCTGCTGCTTCACGCGATAAGCGCTGGATCGATCCGTGGATCGATCCAGACATTTTTCCAGAGCACAGAGGCGCTCTAGATCGATCCGTGGATTGATCCAAAGCCTCCCCGATCGATTAGGAGCATTCCAATCGATCGGGATTCGACCGTTAGCATCGATTAAAGCCGCAGACGTTCATTTCCTTCGGCATTGCTTCCACGACAGAGCTCAGATCTTCACCAGCGACTCCACATAGCTCTCCACGCCAGTTCTTGAAGTTCTTGGAGGTTCTTCTAAGTCAAGAGACAGATCTATTGCAAGAGGAAGAAGGCTAGGGTTAGAGTTTTCTTGTACTTATTGTAAGCTTTGTGCTTGTATTTTGTATCCTTTCTCCTTCCTCTTGTAGTGTGAACTTGTAGGGCTTCTCCGCCTTCGGTAGTTACCGAAAAGGAGGGTTTTATTAGTGGAGGGTGCGTGAGTAGGTGTGGATCCTTGGACTAGTCACCTCTTGTGAGGTGGATACCAAGTAAACCAACCTTGTTAGCGTTGTGTGCTTTTGTTTCTTGTATTTCCGCTGCATATCTCTGAAGAAACGAGCAACGCCGACGACGAGCATGCGAAGTGTTATTCACCCCCTCCCCCATCTAGCTACTTTTCGGTCCCAACAAGTGGTATCAGAGCAAGGTCTCTCTTCACCGAAATCATTTCCGGAAGGGGCAAATAAAACAAGCAAAGCTAGAGGGTGAAGAAGTTGGAGCAAAATTTTACAAGTCGAAGACTTCATCAAGAAGCTCAACTTCAAGATGCAATTCCAAGATGGACTTGGATTTGACACAAGGGTAGCTCCACCGTACACCTCTACAAGCTTCGATCTTTGTAAATCAAGGATCGAAAACTTTTTAATGGTGGAGATAGAGCAATGGTTTGCTCTTATGGAAGGCTTTGAAGCTCCAAGGAACTCCAAGGGCAAAGTCCTCAAGAAAAGCAAATGGAGTCAAGAGCAAGTTCAAAGGAGCAATGCAAATGATAAAGTGACCAAGCTTTTGGTCAATTTATTACCAAGCAATATTTTGGCTCAAGTTGGAGAGTTCAAGGATGTCAAGGAGCTATGGAGCAAATTTGCATCAATATATGAGATCCCCTCCACTGCACCAATCCAAGAAGAATCCAAAGAGGGTGACTCATTGGAGCAAAATCAAGAGGAAGAGGAAAAGGACTACGAAGTTGAGAAATGCTCAACTTCCGAAGAAGAAGTCCAAGAAGAAGCTTCATCTTTGAGGGAATGCAATGAAGGGAACAAAGAGGGAGCATACTTCTTGTTCCATGTACAAGATGAAGATGAAGAAGCCTCCACCTCTAGGATTGAGGGGGAGCAATCTTCATTGGCACCGGATCAAGAGCAAGAAGAATCTTCCACATCCGGGTCAAGAGAAGAAGAGGATGAAGAAGCTTCTACCTCCACGAGTCAAGTCAAATCTATTGGAGGAGTATCATCTTCGGATCAAGAGGAAGCTTCTACCTCCGGATCCAAAGGAGAAAGTGCCATCCCCACATAAAAAGGTATAAACATTTCAATTAATAATAAAAATCATATTATATGCTTTGAATGTAGGGAACATGGGCACTACAAGAGCAAGTGCCCCAAATTGGCCAAGAAAAAGGGCCAAATGGCAAAAAAGGGCAAGGAGAAACCCAAGGAGACCATTCCCGGAACAAAGAAGAGCAAGGAGCACATTGTGTGCTTCTCTTGCAATCAAAAGGGACATTACCGTAGTCAATGCCTTAATGGGAAGAAGGTGGCCAAGGCTCATGAAGGAAGCTCAACTCAAGGGGGAGCCTCCAAGGTAAAAAAGAATGTATCTTTTATTGAGCCTATTCCCTTGCAAAATGGT
The DNA here is from genome assembly GCF_018446385.1 of Zingiber officinale. NCBI lineage: Eukaryota > Viridiplantae > Streptophyta > Magnoliopsida > Zingiberales > Zingiberaceae > Zingiber > Zingiber officinale. Next base: position 154,324,544 of record NC_055988.1, on the reverse strand, counting down.
AAAAAGCATGCTAGGTCAAATTTATATCATTTTAATGTTATTTACCATGAAAATAGGAAGTATGATAGCATTAAGGAAAATCATGTAGCTTATCATGCCAAAACCTCTCAATCTAGGGTTAGAAAAGTAGATAGAAACTTAGGTAAGAACCCTAAAGATTCTAGGTATGTACTTAAGAAGAAGAAAAATCATGATTTTAGTGAAAAATCTATGGTTGAGGGATTATGGAAGGAAAATCAAGTCTTGAGGTTAAGACTTGATAAATTAGAAAAGACCCTTAGAAAAATCACAAATATGACACAAGGGTCTAAGGGTAAAAATCTAGGTCTAGGAGTATCAAAGTCATCCAATGGCCATAGAGGTTTGGGATACAAACCTAAGGCTAAGAAGGATGAAATTTTGTACCATAGGGTTCCATATAGTTATGAAACTAACCCTAGGTATAGTGGTCAAGTCAAGAATACTAGGGAAGTCATCCCTAAGAATATTTTTGCAATAAATGTGACTAAGGCTTCTAAGAAGTCTAAGAAAGTCACAAACAAGGTCACAAGGGAGGCTATCCCTAGAGTTGACCTAGAAAAAGTGACCAAGGCTTCCAAGAAGCCAAACAAGGTCACTAGGAAGGTATCTAGGGAAGTTATCTCTAGTGAATACCTAGAGCATCCAAGGAGCACCAATAGGTGTTGGGTTCCTAGGAGCATCTTCTCTACCCCATAGATAGGTTAGGGAGTGTCAACTCTGAGAAGAAGGGTAGTTAACCCAACTTTGAAGAAACTGACACTCAAGGAGAATTTTCAAGGTTATTATAAACCTTTGAAAATGAAAAGGATTTACATTTACTCTTTGGAAGAGTGAAATTTGCCAAATTTGAGAAGTATTGATCTTAATCTTAATTGTCACAATTTAGGAAACCTAAGAAAATACCAAGTTGGGACTTTGGTATTTTCTTAGAAATTTAAGGCAAATCTAAGTCTTAATTTAAATGCTACTCTTGTGAAAAAAAAAATATGAAATATGCCAACATTTGAGAAATATGCTTGATTTTAATTGGCATAAATTAATCAAGAGAATTAGAAATGCCAATTTAGGTTTTGACATTTTCTTAAAGCACTTTTGGGCAATCTAGGTTTAATTTTAACTTAGCTAAGATTTAAGGACACCTAGATAGGTAATCTAAGTATTTTATTTACGCTAAAACTTTGCCATGATTGTTTGCCCATTATATGTCATGACATCATGTTTAGTTTTGTATTTTGTATTCATCTGTTATCATAAAAATATAAAAATATCATGTCATGTCATACATACATCATGTAATTATAGGACTCTTTCTTTTGAAAGCTATTTTATTTTGATGTATGTCATAACATTATCATGCATTATGTTTATTTCCTTAAAATTAAGGACAAATGTTTTTACCAACAAGTGGTATAAACAAATGACATTTATAAACAAGCGGAATCAACAAGTAACATCCTTATTGGATGTTTACCACTCAAATGCCTAGAAAGATATGCATGATCCCTAGATTAGGGCAAAACCAAATTTTACATGTCACAAAGACACATAAAATGACTTGTATGTGTTTTAGTGCACATTAGATACAAGTGAGATGTTAGGAAGATGAATAAAACTCAAGATGTTGATTTAGTGCATTCTTTTGAGTTTTAGGTTCATCAAAACACATAGTTATGTGTATTTCCATCATTGGGAAAGCTAATGTACAAATCATGTGCATTATGCCCAAAGAACATGGTGGGATATTGATTTTGAAAATGTTTTTAAAATGATTTTGGAAAACTTTGGTGAAGGCTATCTTTTGATAGTAATCACCATTGAATAGTTAGACACAAACTTGAAGAAAATACTAAAGTCTTTGCAAGTTTTCAAGTTTGTGTCAATCTTTGAAAATATGATGTATTTTCATAGAAAACTATTTTTCCATGATAAAGTATGCCCTAAATAATGTCTACACGAAATTTCATGATTTTTGGATTTTTGTAGAATTTTCTAGAGGTTTCTGAAGTTGGCTGAATTTGAAATTCAGCAACTATCAGAGCTTCGATCGATCCATGGATCGATTGGAGTGTCTGAATCGATCAGTGGATCGATTCAAAAGGCAATTCTCGCAAGCAGAAGCTCACTGGATTGATCCACCGATCGATCCAGTCCTCCTGAATCGATCAGTGGATCGATTCAGCAAGGTTCAATCGATTGGAACTCAACTCCAATCGATCCAAGTTGCTAATTTTGGCTGATTTCAGCATTTTGAACCTATGTTAGTCTAGGTAACCATTCCAAACCTCTCAAAATACATTTGTATACATAAAAAGGGAGTTTTCATGTTGAAAACAAGGATGGATTGGTTAAGGAAGAGTATGTTGAAGTTTAGGTTGAGGTTTGTTTCAAATTTTGAATATTTGAACCTCACAACTTCGAAATTTGGATTTCCTAAAGGTTTAGGCATTCCAAGTCATTGTTGGTGCAATGACAAAAGTTATCACCATGTCTTTAGGGTGAGGGACTCTTTAAAGACATGAAAATTATTTTTCATGAACCTTGGAAGGTGGTAAACCTTCTGTGTGAGAAAATGCTCAAGGTTGAGCATTTGGACTTTACTGGCGAGTGGATATCCTCATTGTTCAACTGGTTACAAGTGGATAATGCTCAAGGATGGACATTTGCCTACATTGAGGAAGAATATAGGGTTAAGGATAAATGAAGCGTATGAGACCTTCATTTGGGTCAATGGACCTTGTTATTGCTCCAGGGCGAGCATTGTTGATAATGAAGGGAATGAGCCCTTCATTATCGTGTTGATCACAACGAGTGAAGTTGTGAACCATGATGAGCAACTCTTCAGGGGGAGAGTTTTCAATTGGGGCATGGGTTGATGTGTGCTCAAAGATGGGTTGATGTGTGCCAATAGGGGGAGAATGAAAGGACTTGTGAATGAGAGTAAGTTAGGCTTTCATTACCTAGAGGGAGTTTGCCCTCTTAAGGGGAGAATGGAGAGCTTAACTTATGTGTTCATTACCTAGTGGCATGAAGAAGAATGAGGCTATGAGATTAGCCTAACTTACATGTGGTATTGTAAGTGTTTTTGTGGTATTGTCAAACATCAAAAAGGGAGAGATTGTTGGTGCAACATCTCTCAGGTCAAGGTTGACCTGGTTGACCAAGCTTGAGTCTTGGTTTGGGTTTCGATGTTTGACAATACAAGGTTGATTGAACAAGAGTCAAGTAGGTCAAGGATTGACCGGATACTTGACTGGGAAGTCCTAACTGGGATGTTAGGCGAAATGAAAGTCCTGGTGAGTGAAGTCAGGTAGCTGAAAAATCATAGTGAGTGAAGCTAGGTAAAAGTCCTGGTGAGTGAAGCTAGGCAGAAGAGAAGTCCTGGTGAGTGAAGCCAGACAGAAGGAAAATCTTGGTGAGTGAAGTCAGGTGAAAGACCTAGTGAGTGAAGCTAGGCAGGTTGAAAGTCCTGGTGAGTGAAGCTAGGTGAAAGACCTAGCGAGTGAAGTTAGGCAGTGAGAAAATCCTAGTGAGTGAAGTTAGGTGAAAGTCCTGGTGAGTGAAGCCAGGCAGAGGAAAATCTTAGTGAGTGAAGCTAGGTGAAAGACCTGGTGAGTGAAGCCAGGCAGAGGAAAATCCTAGTGAGTGAAGCTAGGTGAAAGACCTGGTGAGTGAAGCCAGGCAGAAGAGAAGTCCTAGTGAGTGAAGTTAGGCAAAATGGAAGTCTTGGTAAGTGAAGCCAGGCACGGGGGGAAAATCCAGATGGGTCAAGGTTGATCAAACATCAGGTGAAAGTCCAAGTAGGTCAAGAGAGTGACCGGATACTTGGCATGATGAAGGAAAGTCCAAGTAGGTCAAAGGAATTGACAGGATACTTGGCAAGAGGAGAAAAGTTCAAGTGGGTCAAAGAGATTGACCGGACACTTGGTGAGGGAGTCCTAGCAGGTCAAGGAAGTGACTAGATGCTAGGCATGATGTACCAACAGGGTAAGGTTGACCGAATGTTGGTTTAGGAGGCTTGGGACTTGGTTTTGGGTAAAAACCAAGAGATGGATCAATCTGTGGATCAATCAGTGGATCGATCAGTGGATCGATCCAGGCAGTTTCCCAGCGCACAGAAAGCCTCTGGATCGATCAGTGGATCGATCCAGAGGTCCCAATCGATCAGTGGATCGATTGGGACGCTGCTGCTTCACGCGATAAGCGCTGGATCGATCTGTGGATCGATCCAGGCATTTTTCCAGAGCACAGAGGCGCTCTAGATCGATCCGTGGATCGATCCAAAGCCTCCCCGATCGATTGGGAGCATTCCAATCGATCGGGATTCGACCGTTAGCGTCGATTTAAGCCGCAGGCGTTCATTTCCTTCGGCATTGCTTCCACGACAGAGCTCAGATCTTCACCAGCGACTCCACAGAGCTCTCCACGCCAGTTCTTAAAGTTCTTGGAGGTTCTTCCAAGTCAAGAGGCGGATCTATTGCAAGAGGAAGAAAGCTAGGGTTAGGGTTTTCTTGTACTCATTGTAAGCTTTGTGCTTGTATTTTGTATCCTTTCTCCTTCCTCTTGTAGTGTGAACTTGTAGGGCTTCTCCGCCTTCGGTAGTTACCGAAAAGGAGAGTTTTATTAGTGGAGGGTGCGTGAGTAGGTGTGGATCCTTGGACTAGTCACCTTTTGTGAGGTGGATACCAAGTAAACCAACCTTGTTAGCGTTGTGTGCTTTTGTTTCTTGTATTTCCGCTGCATATCTCTGAAGAAACGAGCAACGCCGACGACGAGCACGCGAAGAGCTAATCACCCCCCCCCCCTCTAGCTACTTTTCGATCCCAACAATTTTGACCCGAAGCGGATCGGTCGACCGATCCTCATGTTCGGTCGACCGATCAGATGACCTCCACCGCATCTGATCCGTCGATCTGTCGCTCCGCTTCGATCTGGTCAAACTCTATCCCTGCGTTCGGTCGACCGATCCCAGGGTCCGGTCGACCGATCAGTCTCCTCTGACCCGCACACCTTGGCTTGATCCAGTCGACACCTATCCCATGTTTAGTCGACCGATCCCGAGGATCGGTCGATCCCGAGGTCCGGTCGACCGATCCCTGGTAGAGCCCAGTCCAGCTTCTGGAGATCTGATCTGGTTGCTTGGAGGTTCGGTCGACCGATCCCGGTCAGTTCTAACCCTGCACGAAAATATTAGTTTCCTGCAAAACAGAGTTAGAACACAAAAAGATAATACGATAAATAAAATTGTCAGTCATCGGACTGACCAGGTCTGACTTCGATTTTCCCACCGGAAACCCTAGGTCGACCCGACGCCTACTGTTTCCTCTACGGGGAACGCGCCCTCACCTACTCCACTAGGAGATTTACCTGTTGCCAGTACGATCCTCCAGATCGACTGGACTTTTGCTCAGCGTCCGATGCTTCCGATCTTCATGCTGGATGTCCGCTCCTCAACCCATCCAGACTTCCACCCGGTTCGCGACACCAGGATTTTAACCTAGGGCTACCACCCCCTAGGATTTTTGCCCGAAGCGTCGACCCGCCAAGACTTCCCGCATAGGGTTACCACCCCCTATAACTTAGGGTTACCACCCCCTAGGGTTTTTCCTTGTCTAACCGCAGTTAGGACTTTTCTCCACCTAGGGTTACCACCTCCTAGGACCTAGGGTTACCACCCCCTAGTGTTTTCACCTGCCTAACCATAGTTAGGACTTTCCTGAAACACTCAATCATACACATCAGATAACAATTAAACTTAACTTTGAATTCCTTTGTCATTATCAAAACTAAGGTTCGATCGTCGGATGCTTTCTGCACCAACAATCTCCCCCTTTTTGATTATGGCAACCGAAATTCAAAGTTAAGAAAAAAATGTAATAAAGGTAAATATAAATTAGTACATGCATAAATAAAAATCTACGCACATTGAAGCTCCCCCTTAATGGAAGCTCCCCCTTTAACTGATTTCTTTTCGTTTTTGAATTTTTTATTTAAGTTTCCTTTTATTTTTTTTTTTTTGAATTTCCTTTTAATTTTCCTTATACTCTCCCCCTTTGTCATATATCAAAATAAGGAAGGAAAAAAATAAGTTTTGAATTAAACACTTAGCTTTTCAAATTAATTTTCTTGTAAACATTAAAGTCTAAGTGTTTCTTTTAAAAGAAATTCCTTCAAAACTCTAATTTATCAAATATTTTTGAAATTAATTTTCAAGTATTTTTGAAATTTTTTAAAGATTTTAAAATGATATTTAAATAATTTTTCAAAGATTTTAAAATAATTTTAAAATAATTTTTCTTAAAGATTTTAAAATAATTTTTCAAAGAATTTTGAAAATGTTTTTTAAATAATTTTTCATAGAATTTTAAAATGATTTAAAATGGTTTTAAAATAATTTTTCAAAGAATTTTGATAATGTTTTTTAAATAATTTTTCAAAGAATTTTAAAATAATTTTTAAATAATTTTTCAAAGAATTTTAAAAATATTTTTTAAATAATTTTTCAAAGAATTTTAAAATAATTTTTAAATAATTTTTCAAAGAATTTTGATAATGTTTTTTAAATAATTTTTCAAAGAATTTTGAAATGATTTTTCAATAATTTTTCAATGATTTTAAAATGATTTTTAAAAATTTTTTCAATGAATTTAAAATTATTTTTTAAATAATTTTTCAAATGATTTTAAAATGTTTTTTTAAATAATTTTTCAAAGAATTTTAAAATGATTTTTCAATAATTTTTATTAGTATTTTAAAATGATTTTTAAATAATTTTTCAAAGAATTTAAAATATTTTTTTAAAATAATTTTTCAAAGGATTTTAAAATAATTTTAAAATAATTTTTCAAAGAATTTAAAATAATTTTTCAATAATTTTTCAAAGGATTTTAAAATGATTTTTAAATAATTTTTCAAAGATTTTTAAAATTTTAAAATGTTTTTTCAATAATTTTTCAAACAATTTTGAAAATGATTTTTAAATAATTTTTCAAAGAATTTTAAAATGTTTTTTCAATAATTTTTCAAAGAATTTTGAAATTGATTTTTAAATACTTTTTTAAAGAATTTAAAATAATTTTTAAATAATTTTTCAAAGAATTATAAAATGATTTTTCAAAGAATTTTGAAATGATTTTTCAATAATTTTTCAAAGGATTTTAAAATGTTTTTTAAATAGTTTTTCAAAGAATTTTAAAATGATTTTTCAATAAAGTTAATTAAGAAGATTCATTTGATTGAATTTATTTAAGACTAAGTTTGATCTAGATCCATCTCACCCGTTTCTAAATTATCAATCAGGTAATCTTATATTATTTTGTGAGATAGTTTATCTGTAATTTTGGTTATTTATAAGGGTTAATTTACATTTGAGTTAAAATTAGGTTTTTCAATTTGTTAACTAAATATATATTTCAATGATTGGTTCCCAGGTCAGGGCGAGGCTCTAGGCCTTCTTAAGTATGGGATCATCCACCCCTTCCTAGACAGAACCGTTTAAAGAAGATATATATTTAATTTTCTTTTTGAAACCCCTAGATTTAACTAACAAGTGTAAATTATGCCTAGGTCCTTATGCTATCCTAAACTAAACATGCATAACATAAAGAAGAATAAATAAACAAGCAACAATCTATCTCTTGGTAAAGATGGTCTTTCTATTGGCTTCCCTTGGATCATAGCCTCGATAGGGTCTATCAAGGTAATGGATCTGATCCTTGGGAAGCCAATATAATCCAAGTCCAACTTCATTAACCAAGCTTGACTTGGGGACCCATGCTTGAACTATGGTTTTATTATTTCTATTTACTAAAGATAGATATGATTTATATTTGTTCTTGGTTTTAAATCCAAGTCCGAATTTGTTGTAAACGGCTCGATGTTTTCCAAGAATCAGATCCAAATTCTTGGAGCCCATAGTGAACCGTTCCAATGTGTCCTTGAGTTCCTTAATTTGAGTTTTCAAATTAAAATTTTCTTCTTCAAGTTGTTGGACTTGAATTGAACTTCCAATTTGAATAGCCTCAGTTAAGGAACTCGAGTTAGTCACCTCCTTAAGGGTTATTACCTCCTTTTGAGTGACTTGACACGAACATTGGATTTAGCTAATTTCTTAAGCAAGTAAGGAATTAACTTTTGCAAATCAAATTGAGTTTCGGCAAGTAAGGCACTTACAGTGGGATTCGGTCCTTCGGAAATGGATACGGATCCATGGCTTCGCTCGGACTCAGTTTCCGACTCGCTCTTGGTTTCGAACTCGAATTCGGACTCAGTTTCGTCAATACTTACTTGTGCTGGCAACGCGAGGAAGCTTGTTGGTTCTTCTTCATCGGATTCGGATTCATCTGATGACTCGAACCAGGTCGCCTTTAATGCCTTCCTTCTTTTCTTCTTGTTTGGGCAATCTGGCTTGTAGTGCCCCTTCTGGTTACAGCTGAAACAGGTGACTTCAGATTTCTTCTTTGGGTTCGTTTGAGTTGCCCTTTTTGACTTGCATATCCTCCGTATGAGCTTTATTAGTTCGGAAATAACTTCGTCTTCGTCCTCTGCGTCTGATTCGTCTTTGGACTCGGGTTTGGATTTGCGCCTTGACGTCAGTTCACGCGTTCTGCTGGTACCTGCAACCAAAGCAACATCTTTCTCGACCGTGCGTGTATTAGTCTGTTCATGCAATTCTAATTCCGAAAAAAGTTCGTCTAATTTGATTGAAGAGAGATCCTTAGAAACCTTGTAAGCATCAACCATGGATGCCCACAAGGTGTTCCTTGGAAAGGCGTTTAAAGAATATCTTATGATGTCCCGGTTATCTACCTTTTGTCCAATTGCATGAAGACCGTTGAGCAGATCTTGAATCCGGGTGTGAAGTTGGGCAGCTGTCTCACCTTCCTGCAGTTTGATATTAAATAATTTATTAAAGATTAGGTCTCTTTTACTTACTTTAGTGTCAGACGTTCCTTCGTGAAGTTCAATGAGCTTCTCCCACAGCTCCTTGGCACTGTTGAAGGGGCCGACGCGGTTGAGTTCTTCTTTTGATAGGCCACACTGGAGGGTGCAGGTCGCCTTGGCATTAGCTTCCACCTTCTTAATCAGAGATGCGTCCCAGTCCTCGTATGGTAGTGGTTTGCCGGCGCTATCAGTTGGTAGTTGAAGTCCGGTTTTGACTATCATCCAGACTTCAAAATGAGTCTGGAGATATGCTTCCATCCGACCCTTCCAGTATCCGAAGTCGTCTCCGGTGAATGGCGGAGGGGGGGGGGGGGGGGGGGGGGGCTGTTTTCAGATTAACTAAAAAAAATAAACAACAAAAATTCCAGGACTTGGTCCTGGATTAGTAGTGCGGGAAGTATATAAAAACAGAATACGATCTCGGGTGGTGTTGCACCAACCTCGAGCAAAAACCGATTCGAGAAAAGAATTAGAATATAGCTATAAAGTTAAATTCTAATTGACGTCGTAAAATATGAAAATACCACGAAAAAATTTATTTTGAATGGTGGTTGCACCGATTCAAAACAACCCCGCTCTAATACCAATTGATGGATCGAAAGCGCTAGAGGGGGGGTGAATAGCGCTCGTGGCTATTTTATCGATTTAAAACACAGAGTAGAAACGCAGCGGAAAGTAAAAGCAAACACACAGAGACGCAAGTGTTTTACTTCGTTTGGAGCCTATAGCGACTCCTACTCGAAGGCCCGCGGTCCTTGACCGCTTTCGGTGGGCAACAACTATAATATCGAAATTATTACAAGCTAAAAGCAATTACAGTTAAGTACAAATAAGAAAGTTATACCAACGAACAGGAAGATGGAAAAGCTTTGGAGCTTCGGTTCGTTGTAGCAGCAGGGCGTTGTTGAAGCGTACGGAGCACACAAGTGCACAGAACTTCTGTTCAGAATTCGATGATCTGGGCTGCACCTCGAGGCCTCCTTTTATAACTTTGCAAGGTCTGATCCAGATCCCCAAGTCTCGGGATCAGTTTTGACCCGAAGCGGATTGATTGACCTGTAACGACCTAGCCCTTTGGCCTCTTGGGCGGACCTTGTGGCGGCCCAACCGGTGCCAAATGGGCCGACGACATAAGGGCCACCGGTTGGGCTGCCACAAGGGCCGCCCAAGAGGCCAAAGGGCTGGGTCGTTACAATAAAAAGGCGTCTTTTTATTGTAACGACCCGACCCTTTGGCCTCTTGGGCAGCCCTTGTGGCGGCCCAACTAGCGGCCCTTATATCGTCGGCCCATTTGGCGACCTCTCATGTCGTCGACCGACGACCCTTTGGCCGTGTCGTTACTCACTAGGACTTTCCACCCTTGGCAATGGATTTTTGGCTCCCTCAGGATTCGAACTCTAGACCTCCAGGCTTAAGTACTAGAGTTTATGAATCCTGGTAACCAAGTGAGATGATCTCACTTGGTTACCAGGATTCATAAACTCTAATACTTAAGCCTGGAGGTTTAGACTTCGAATCCTGGGGGAGGCAAAAAATCCGCTAACCAGGGGTGGAAAGTCCTAGTGAGTAACGGCACGGCCAAGGGTCGTCGGTCGACGACATGAGAGGTCGCCAAATGGGCCGACGACATAAGGGTCGACGACATGAGAGGTCGCCAAATGGGTCGATGACATAAGGGCCGCCCAAGAGGCCAAAGGGTCGGGTCGTTACAATAAAAAGGCGCCTTTTTATTGTAACGACCCGGCCCATTTGGCGACCCTCGAGTCGTCGACCGTCGGTCGTGCCGTTACTCACTAGGACTTTCCACCCCTGGCCAGTGGATTTTTTTGCCTCCCCCAGGATTCGAACTCTAGACCTCCAGGCTTAAGTACTAGAGTTTATGAATCCTGGTAACCAAGTGAGATCATCTCACTTGGTTACCAGGATTCATAAACTCTAGTACTTAAGCCTGGAGGTCTAGAGTTCGAATCCTGGGGGAGGCAAAAAAATCCACTGGCCAGGGGTGGAAAGTCCTAGTGAGTAACGGCACGACCGACAGTCGACGATCGACGACTCGAGGGTCGCCAAATGGGCCGCCAAATGGGTCGGGTCGTTACACGACCGATCCTCACGTTCGGTTGACCGATCAGATGACCTCCACCGCATCTGATCCGTCGATCTGTCGCTTCGCTTCGATCTGGTCAAACTATATCCCTGCCTTCGGTCGACCGATCCCAGGGTCCGGTCGACCGATCAGTCTCCTCTGACCCACACACATCGGCTTGATCTAGTCGACACCTATCCCAGGTTCGGTCGACCGATCCCGAGGTCCGGTCGACTGATCCCTGGTCGAGCCCGGTCCACTGGAGATCTGATCTGGTTGCTTGGAGGTTCGGTCGACCGAATCCAAGGTTCGGTCGACCGAATCCAAGGTTCGGTCGACCGATCCCGGTCAGTTCTAACCCTGCACGAAAATATTAGTTTCCTGCAAAACAGAGTTAGAACACAAAAAGATAATACGATAAATAAAATTGTCAGTCATTGGACTGACCGGGTCTGACTTCGAGTTTCCTACCGGAAACCCTAGGTCGACCCGACGCCTACTGTTCCTTCTACGGGGAACGCGTCCTCACCTACTCCACTCAGGAGATTTACCTGTTGCCAGTACGATCCTCCAGATCGACTGGACTTTTGCTCAGCGTCCGATGCTTCCGGTCTTCATGCTGGATGTCCGGTCCTCAACCCATCCAGACTTCCACCCGGTTCGCGACACCAGGATTTTAACCTAGGGTTACCACCCCCTAGGATTTTTGCCCGAAGCGTCAACCCGCCAAGACTTCCCGCATAGGGTTACCGCCTCCTATGACCTAGGGTTACCACCCTCTAGGGTTTTTCCTTGCCTAACCGCAGCTAGGACTTTTCTCCACCTAGGGTTACCACCCCCTAGGACCTAGGGTTACCACCCCCTAGGGTTTTCACCTGCCTAACCACAGTTAGGACTTTTTTGAAACACTCGATCATACACATCAGATAACAATTAAACTTAACTTTGAATCCCTTTGCCATTATCAAAACTAAGGTTCGATCGTCGGATGCTTTCCGTACCAATAGATGAATGGTCCAAATTGGTTCTTGATTGACTCTCCTCAATTAGCACTAGATTTAAGCCCAAATTTGATATGATCTGATAAAGTCCATGGCCCTTTTAATGCCTACAAAAAATACATCAAAATATTAGCATTAAATACCATAAATATGATATAATTTGTAATTAAATCTATAAATGAATATAACTCATGAAATGTGATGTAAATATAAGTTTAACATATGAGAAGATCATAAAAGCATGCATTTATGAATCAAAATATTATGAAAAAAATCATGGTTTTCATTGACCCTCTATTGCTTAATTCGGCATCCCGGAAGATTTAAGGCACCTCAAGTACTATTCACTGAATGGTCAATTTTAGCATTGATCATTCCACTTTTACGCTCTCTTGGGTGGTGCTTCGGTATCTGGAGTTGAGCTCACTGAAACCCAATCTGACCCTAGCTTCTCCTCCCTCAGGCTTCCTCCTGGCTTTTCATCACTTAGGATTCCTCCCTAGCTTCTCGTCCCTCAGATATGTAAGTATCTCGTAGTAGTTTTAATATGATTAACCAAGTCAAGTTAGGTTCTATTGTTTTTGTGATGCTTTGTGTTTAAGTGTGCATGAACTTAAGAGCACAGAAAGTCGAGTAAAGACGCAACTAACGAGAAGGACGACATGAGAGAGAGTTACATGCTCGGTGCGTCCGAGGGATGAGACACTGTGGAAGAGTACGCCGGTGCACTAGAAGGAACTGCGTGGCATTTTCAAGGAACGAGAAGTCGGAGTGGAAGGCTGCTTGAGAAGGCTGGAAAAAGGGTTTGAGTAAGCCGGAGCGGAAGACCCGGACAAAAGTCAACTTGGTGTTGACCCTAGTCCGAGCGCCTGGAGCTATTCCAGGCACCCAGACTAGATAAAATATTATCCTTCACCCGTTGAGTAGTCATTGTGACACAGATAAACTTTTATCCACACACAGGCGCCCGAAGCCCTTCCAGGCGCTCGGACTATGCCACGTTAGCAACTGTCAATTTCGACCAGTGAGCTATAAATAGAGTCATGGTCTTCTCCTTTCAAAGCAACACTCTATACTTTAAGTTTCATTCAGTTTTTCATTTCCGGGCGATATTTTTGTGTACGAGACTTCTCTACCTCTGACATTTTTTTCGAGAAGGAGATTGCCTTACTAAGCCGATTTTCCTTGGAGTAGCAATCTTCTGTTGCCAACCAAGTAAATCTTTACTTGTCTTGTACTTATTTTGATTCTTTATTCTTTTAAGTGTGTAATTGTTAAGCCCGATTGTTTGAGAAAGATGTTTATTTTTTTATATTGTGCAGGGTAATTCACCCCCCCCTCTTATCAGTCGCGAGGAACCAACAAGTGGTATCAAAGCCCAACCACTTTAGAAGGACTAATCGCCGGCCAAAGCACAAAAGACGATGGCCGAACCAAGCATCTACTTGCCTAAGTTTGAGGGGGGTTCACGATTTGGAAAAAGAAGATGGAGGTATTCTTCAAAACTGACATTGAATTATTAATAAAAATGAAGTTTAGTTTTGTAGGCATTGAAGGATCGGCAAGGGAACGACAAAGAAGAACATCAATGGATGAAAAAGGAGCATACTGACTTTGTAGCAAACGACAAGGCAAAATTCTATCTGTTGAGCATTTTATCGCCACAAGAAGTCAATCGAATTGAAGCCTACGAGTCAGCTAAAGAGCTCTGCGATAAATTTCTGGAACTATACGAAGGGATCTCGGAGGCAAAACCCGCGAGATGAGACCTGCTATAGCACCAGATCAGCAACCTCCGGTTAGAAGAAGGTGAAACTATCTCACACCTCCACTCGAGAATCAAAGAACTCATCACCAGACTCACGAATATCTGAGAAAAGGTAACTAACCGAGATTCACTAAGGTACATGCTTAACGCTTTTCCTAGGACTCCTTAATGGGCAATCCTAGTAGATGCATATTTCATCTCTAAGGACTTAAAGGTAAGCAATTTAGAAGAGTTATTCTCTACTTTTCAAATTCATGAGTCTAGATGCGCAGATCTAAAGAATGAGTCGAAGCATAACATTGTCTTAAAGACAAAAATAGACAAATCAGAATCCAAAACTTCTCTCGATGATGATGAAACAACATTCATGATAACGAAGTTCAAAAGTTTTTTTTTAAGATAATAAGTTTAATCAAGTACAGGACAAAAGAAGAAAAAGGAAAGTAAGTTGCTATCATTGCAATGAAGAAGGGTATATCAAAGACAATTGTCCAAAACTGAAAAACAAGGACAAAGATAAGGATAACGACAAAAGAGCGACCCAGAAGAACCACAAAAATCTAAAGGCGACATGGGATAAAACATTGTCATTAGATTTGGACGTCGTAGCCTATGCTGGACTTGCACTGATGGTAAGTCACCAAGAAGACGACGAAGCAATTTCATCGAAGATGAGCATCGATGAAGGGGGAGCAACATCAGAAGAAAGCGACTCTACAGGAGGAGCATCAGATAATGAGATCGACAAGATAAGGCAGGTACGATCTCTACCTCCTGATAAGTTATTTATCTTTATAAAAATATTATCAAAAAAATTCTTCTAAATTAGAAATTGAAAATGAAAAATTTTAAAAGGAAAATAAGGAATTAAAACTAACCTTAGCAATATCTTGTCGATTAGAAGATTTCGAAAAGATAAAAATAAAAAATAAAAAATTGAAAGTAGAAATATAAAATTTCAAGAATTATGCATGTGCACATATTCAACAAATTAAAAATTATTCAGGACTTAATTAATATTTTAGATATCATAAGGGTCAAATTATAAAATTATCACTAAAATATATCTCTATAAAGTTTTTTTTTATTAATCTAGTTGGAAGGAACCTATATTGGATTTCAAAATCATGCTTAAATTAAATTTTTATGCATGTCGTACTTTTAAATTGATTTAATTTTTATTGTTTGCTTAGAATTATCTAAATAAATTTTTTCATATAATTTTTGTTTGAAATTAATTAGATATTATTTTTTTAAAAAAAAAAAAAGAGAATTTTATTTCTTAACTATAGGAAAATTTTTAATATTTTTTAACCGTTGTATTAATTTTTATGAATTTTTTAATAAAAATCATAATCTTTAATTTAAAGTTATTTCACAGTGCCAGTTTTTACAAAAATTATTTTTTTATCAAAATATATCATATTCTTTATCTAAATAAATATTTTTGAATTTGTTTAATTATTATTAAATTTTATATGAATTATTTAATATTAAAAAATTTTGAAGATTGGATTTTTGAAAATTCATTTTCTTTTTGTAAAAATACGTGCTCTGTTACCTTCTCAAAAAAAATCATGATTTTTTGAGTTTATAAACTACTTTTAATTTTTTAAAAAAAAATACATGTTTCTATAGAAAATATTTTATTTCTACTTAAACCAATTTCATAATTTAGTAAAAAATTTATCATGGCTTTGATTATGTCTGCTTAACCATTATAAAAACTTTTTAAATTTTTGCACAATTAAAAATAAATAAAAAATTATTTTTTTCTCATAATTCACAAAAATCTAGATTTTTTTAAATTTAAATCTTTTAAATGTTAGTCAATTTTTTCCTTAGATGTAAATTCAAATTTATTTCCAAATTATTTTTTTTCCAACATTTCCCTTATTTTTAATGTGATCAAAGGGGGAGAATTAGATATTAAGTCTATGAGAAGGGTACATTCTTTTTGCATCAAATGTTATGAATTTCAAATTATGTACTTGCTATTTTTACTGTTATTTGTTTTTAATTTATCCTAACTTAATTTGGTTTGGTCACATCAAAAAGGGGGAGATTGTAAGTATCCCGTGATAGTTTTGACGTGATCAATCAAGTTAAGTTAGGTCATGTTATTTTTTGATGTCTTATGTCTAAGTGTCCAGGAATTTAGGAGTACAGGAAGTCAAGCAAAAGACGCAACTAATGAGTACTGCATGGGAGAGAATCGATGAGCTCAGTGAGTCTGAGGGACAAGGCGCTGCGAAAGAATACGCTGACTGACTAGAAGGAATTACACGGCGTTTCTGAGGGACCAGAAGCTTGAGCAGAAGGTTGCTTTGATAGTTCTGGTAAAAACCTAAACCATAAAAATTCTAAAACATAAAGAACTCACATACAAGAATAATAAGATCTAATTTCATCAATTAAACATGGCATGAGAAAAATAAATACATAAATAAAGATGATAAGAAACCTGATTGAAGAGTCATCCTTGTCTTTACCATCATCCAGAAATAATCCCTGTGGAAGAAGATGCAGCGGAAAGAAAAGGAAGGTCTTCTAAGTGGCTTAGGAGTGACGACACTGAAAAACTTTAAGTGAATGGGGAACCAAAAGCTCTGTCAAGATTCTTTCCTAAATCCTTGGGAACCAACCATATATATAGTCGGCATCTATTATCTGCCCATAGATAATAATAGATGTGGAACTATAGGTCCCTATATATAGTAAACATCTATTATCAGCATATAGATGATAATAAATGCGGGACTATAGGTTCTACACATACAAGGTTTACATCCAACAGTCGAACACAATAAGCCTAAGTTAGATAACTTTAATGGGTTCGATTTGTACTCATATGCACAATTTACAATTAAGTCATGATCCTGGATTACTAACATATCTGTCTAACATCTTTATTATAAATGTTATATCTGGTCGAGTACAAACTTGTGCATACATGAGACTTCCCACTACTGACGTATATGGGAATTGTTTCATCTCCTTTATTTCAAGTTAAAGCTGTGGACACTGTTGCAGGCTGAACTTGTCACCTCTTAACACAAGTGTGTCACTATGTGTACAGTTCTGCATACCATACCTTATAATCACCTTTTCAATATGGGTCTGTTGTGAAAGTCTAAGAATGTCTCTTGAACAATCACGATATATCTGTATGCCTAAAATAAAGGATGCTTCACCAAGATCTTTCATTTCAAAATTACCAGATATAAATGACTTGGTTTGATGCAGCAGACCATTATTATTGTTTGCGAGTAATATATCATTCACGTACAAAATAAGCATAATAAACTTGCTCCTACTGAAATTGACATATATACACTGATCAACAGGGTTCTCTTTAAAATCATATGAGGTAATCACTTGATTAAATTTTTGATACCACTGATGGGATGTCTGTTTCAAACCATAAATGGACTTCTTGAATCTACATACTAGGTGTTTTGAGTCCTTAGACTCAAAGTTCTCTGGTTGCATCATATATATAGACTCCTCTATGTCTCCATTGAGGAATACAGTCTTTACATTCATTTAATGTAGCTCCAAATCATAATGAGTTACAAGTATCATGATTACCCTAAAGGAGTCTTTCGTCAACACAAGTGAGAAAGTCTCCTTGTAATCAATGTCTTCTTTCTGAGTGAATCATTTGTCAACAAGACGAGTCTTATACTTTTCGACATTGCCCTTTGAATCTCACTTGGTTTTAAATATCCATTTACAACCAACGGGTTTCTTACCTCCAGGCAATTTGATAAGTTCCTAAACGTCATTGTTTGCTATAGATTTAAACTCTTCTTGCATTGCGTTAATTCGCATTTTAGGGTTAGAACATTGTTTGACTTCTTATAAAGATGTAGGATCACTTTCTAACCCTATGTCAAAATCATGCTCTTGGAGATAAACATAATCACGAGAATTAGTGATTCTCTGTTCCCTTGTGGATCACCTTAAAAACATTTGTGTTTGAGGTGGTTGAGGTACTTACTCATCAATATAAGGCAATACTTCAATTTTAGTGGCAGGTTTCTCCAATTGCATTAGAGATGTCATGGAATATCTTGGTTCACTATGCTTACTAGATGTGTCATACCCATAATGTGCGGTATAATAATCATACCGCTACTGATTGCACTAGTAGTGACCAAAGGAGGATCGCCAATGCATCCCTCAAAAGATACTTCCCTGATTTTATTACCCCTACTGTCCTCCATGAACTTAACATTTTTCGTTTCAAAAAAAGATCTATTAGAGGGATCATAGAATTTATACCCTCTTGACTTTTCAGAATAACCTATAAAACTACAACTAACTGTTCTTGAGGCTAGTTTCCTTTCATCAGGCCTGTAAGGCATAGTTTTAGCTGAACAACCCCAAACGTGTAAATGCCTAATACTAGACTTTTTGTCCATCCACATCTCGAATGAGATTTTAGTTATTGTCTCACTAGGTATTCTATTGAGTAAGTAAACTACAGTCTTGAGTGATTCACCCCACAAAAACTCTCGTAGAGAAGTGAAATTCATCATACTTCTTACCATGTCTTTTATGGTTCAATTGTGATAATCAGCTATATCGTTCTGACTAGGTGTATCTAGCTAGTATATTGAGGCACAATCGGTAGTTCACAAAAGGTCCTGGACGTTGTTCACTTGATCAATCATATATCGACCGTAATATTCACCTCCTTGATTAGATCGAACGGTTTTAATTTTCTTACCTAGTTGAAGTTCAACTTCAGCTTTGAAAATTTTGAACATGTCCAAAGATTACGATTTCTCATTAATAAGGTACAGATAGATAAATTTGGAATAATCATCTATAAAGCTAATAAAATATGTGTGTCCATTTCAAGATACCTTAAGGAATAGTCCATAAATGTCCCTATGTATTAGCTCCAAAACGTCACTACAATGGCTAGCCCCCTTGTTCCATTTGTTAGTGGTCTTCCCCTTAAAACACTCTATGCAGATATCAAAGTCTGATATGTCAAAAGAATCGAGAATTTCATGTGACATTAACCTTTCTAGGCACTATTTGGATATATATCCTAAATGCCTATGTCACAACATGGAAAATTTTCATCGACCAATTTACGTTTCATACATATATTATGCATTATTACATTGTCAACCGTAGGAGTAAAGGTGTTCAATTTATAAAGCGTATCAACCAAGGAACCATTGTAAACCAATACTAAATTAAAAAAATACTAAAAATTCTATTTCTAAGTGAATAAGAATAACCTGATTTATCCAAATAAGAAATTGAAATTAAATTCCATCGAAAAGATAGTATAATAAATGTATTTTCTAAATCTAGAAAAATATTGGTTTCTAAACAAAGCCTAAAAACATCAATCAACTTGACTTTAGCCTTCTTTCTGTAGGACCGTTGGGCCGGCTAGAAGGGTTGGTAAATAACCTGTCAATTAAAGACAAACAATCCTTCCTCGAACGATTAAGCTAACACTTGTAAAATGAATTAAGCAGATAAATAAAAGTATAAAAGAAAAGACGAGGCACCAGATGTTTACTTGGTTACAACCGATGTGGTTGTTAATCCAAGGAAGACTAAGCTCAAAAACTCCTTCAGGCGGAGAAGCCTCTTACAGCGTTTAGGCACAGAAAATAGAAGCTTAACTACAACTAAAGCACACAAGTGTTTGGAAATAGAATGATCGTGATTGTTGAAAAGCTTCTGGATCAAGGCTATATTTATAGCCTTGGTCGGGGCGCATGGATGGGTTCCGGGCGCCCTGGGGGGGATAAAATTTATCCCCCAACGGTTGGATCGAGTCAAAGCTCGATCCTGTGAAAAAGTCCCTTCCGGGCGCCCCGGATGGTTCCGGGCGCCCCGGATGGTTCCGGGCGCCCCGGACAACTCCGGGCGCCCCGGATAGTTCCGGGCGCCCCGGAGCCAAAAGTCAACCCAGTTGACTTTTGGTTCGTGCTCTCTTCTCTGGTTCAGCTCGCCTCTGGTCCGGGTCTCCGGCCCCGCTTGCTTGGGTGATCTCGGACATCCGAATAGGGCTCACCCGAACCCATCTTCCGGCCTTCTCGAGCGTGCTTCCTCCCGGCTTCTCGTCCCTCGGACCGCGTGTGTCCTTCTCGTCCACCAATGTACTCATCCGCAGACTTGTCCCTCGGTCGCACCCCGTGCCGACCTTCGCTCTTGCGCCTCTTGCTCCCCGAGCAATCTTCCGCTCCGGCCTTCCTCGGAACCACCGCGCACTTCCTTCTCGTCCGCGTGTACTCTTCCGCAGAGCCTGTCCCTCGGACTACCGCCCTTCTCGCTAGTTCGTCTTCCGCTCCGATACCTGTGCTCCTAAGCTCCCGCACACTTAGACACAAGGTTAGAAACAACGCAGACCTAACTTAACTTGTTGATCACACCAAAATAACCTTGGGGTTCCAACAATCTCCTCCTTGGTGTGGCAATCATCAAGTTAAACTAGATATTTAAAATTATTTGCAATAACATGCAACATGATAGAAATAAATTTCAAACATTTTAATTTTCAATTTTGTCTACCTCCCCCTAGACTTATACTTTCCCTTCTCCCCCTTTGATCACAATAAAAATGGGGTACAAACGAAATCTAAGGGTTGACATTAAAAAAATTTTGAAACTATATTTCAATAATTTTCAGGGAAATATTTCTAAGTCAAGACAAATTTCTAAGTCATTCGACATCAAGATTAAGAAGTTTCTAAACAGAAAGCTTTATGCAAGAAAATTTCAGAGAATTAATAACATAAAAAGAAATTTTCTATGCATTTATTTATTTATATATTTTATGCTTTAATCAGAAGGTTTAAATTTTCATTTTAATTTATCAAAAATTCTTAAGTCATACTTTTTCAGATTTAAAGCAAAAAATATTAACATACAACAATTTGTATCATGTTAATTTCTATTATTTTTTGAATTTCAAGTTCACAAAAATATTTCAATAGCATTGATTCTAACTTGATGAAATTTTTCGATGCTATAAAAAATTCTTTCGACAATGTGTAAAATTCGTTTAAAAAAATATTTTGTAATTTGTCAGAATTTTTTAACAATAAGAATTTGCCGGAATCTATTAATAATAGATTTCTTAATCCGAAAATATTTTTCGATGAATTAATTTCTAATTCATAAAACTTTTTCAATAAAGTAATTTGTAATTCCAAATTTTTAGGACCAGAAAAAGTTTTCAATAATATTTCTAAGTTGCATAATTCTTTCGAAACACTTCTTTGTGATTCACAAAAGTTTTTTAGCAAAGTTTTCAACTTGCAAAATTCTTTTGTTAAGATATTTTGAAATTCGAAGAACTCTTTCGATAATATTTCAAATTTGCAGGATAAGTTTGACAATTGATTTTCTAATATAAAAAACTCTTTCGATGATTCGCAAAAATTTTCAGGCAATTCTTCGATTGAATCATTCAATTGATCAGAGGTTCGAGTCCATACCTGACTTACCTTGTCAGTAATTGATTCTCCCCCTATCGAGTTGCTTTCTTCCGAAGATTCTCCCCCTTCATCGATCTCGGGATGTACTTCGGCTGTTGTAGTACTTACCTCGATTTCGGACTCTTCTGTCGGTGGCTCGGTGTCTATTGAGGTGTCAGCTTCTGAAGGTTCTTCATAGAGCTGCAAGAACTTTTTTTGCGCTTTCATAATCTGCGACTTTTTTGAAATCTTCCTTTGGTATTACATTCAGAAGATAATATTTTGCCCGCCCATTTGCCATAGACTCCTCACGTTGCTTTTCGTTCCAGAGGCGTAGATCGAGTCTTTCTCTGTTCGTGTTCTTTGGTTCTTCATAACCAAATTTCATTATTAAAGAAATACCAGAATCTGAGTTAAGGTATACCTCCATTTTTTGTTTCCAGATGGAAAACTCCCCCTCGAGTGCAGGTGGGTTGTCGCTAGCTCCGGCCATCGTTTTTGTTGCGTCAGACGGCGGTTAGTCCTTCTGAGGCGTAGGACCGTTGGGCCGGCTAGAAGGGTTGGTAAATAACCTGTTAATTAAAGACAAACAACCCTTTCTCGAACGATTAAGCTAACACTTGTAAAATGAATTAAGCAGATAAATAAAAGCATAAAAGAAAAGACGAGGCACCAGATGTTTACTTGGTTACAACCGATGTGGTTGTTAATCCAAGGAAGACTAAGCTCAAAAACTCCTTCAGGCGGAGAAGTCTCTTACAGCGTTTAGGCACAGAAAATAGAAGCTTAACTACAACTAAAGCACACAAGTGTTTGGAAATAGAATGATCGTGATTGTTGAAAAGCTTCTGGACCAAGGCTATATTTATAGCCTTGGTCGGGGCGCCTGGATGGGTTCCGGGCGCCCTGGGGGGATAAAATTTATCCCCCAACGGTTGGATCGAGTCAAAGCTCGATCCTGTGAAAAAGTCCCTTCCGGGCGCCCCGGACAGCTCCGGGCGCCCCGGAGCCAAAAGTCAACCCAGTTGACTTTTGGTCCGTGCTCTCTTCTCTGGTTCAGCTCGCCTCTGGTCCGGGTCTTTCTGCTCCGGCTCCGCTTGCTTGGGTGATCTCTGACATCCGGAATAGGGCTCACCCGAACCCATCTTCCGGTCTTCTCGAGCGTGCTTCCCTCCGGCTTCTCGTCCCTCGGAATTACCGCGTGTCCCTTCTCGTCCACCAGCGTACTCATCCGCAGACTTCGTCCCTCGGTCGCACCCCGTGCCGACCTTCGCGCTAGCTGCGTCTCTTGCTCCCCGAGCAATCTTCCGCTCCGGCTTTCGTACCTCGGAACCACCACGCGCACTTCCTTCTCGTCCGCCGGTGTACTCTTCCGCAGCACCTCGTCCCTCGGACGCACAGCGTGCCGTCCTTCTCGCTAGCTGCGTCTTCCGCTCGAGTACCTGTGCTCCTAAGCTCCTGCACACTTAGACACAAGGTTAGAAACAACGCAGGACCTAACTTAACTTGTTGATCACACCAAAACAACCTTGGGGTTCCAACACTTTCCATTTCCTATATAGATGTATCTTTCACCATCAAGCGAAAGTCGGCTCCTGAGACAACCCTGCATAGTGACACTTATGTGAGTAGTAGCACCAGTATCTATCCACCACGTGTCCATGGGTACAATAGCTAGGTTGACTTCCGAACTAACAAAGTTGAGAAGTTTACCTTTTTTATAGTACGTTAGTTGACGTACTTGAGGCAGTCTTTCTTCGTATAACCTTTCTTCTTGCAAAAAAAACAAGTAGATTCCTTATCCTGCTTCTTGTGTACCTTATGGCCATTGCCTCTAAAATTTATAGTTTATTTTCCTTTTCCTTTGTTATTGATCCTCTTTCATTTCTTGCTCGCACTTTAAGAACTAGATACTAAGTAAACACTCTCAGATGTCTCAATCTTTAGTCTCCCTTCCTCTTACATGCATTGAGCAATGCGCTTATTCAATGTCCACTTTTCCTTTTAAGTATTATATGATATCTTAAAATGAGTGAATCGTGCAGGCAGAGACATCAAGATGAAATGCACTAACATACCCTCAGACATATCGAGTTTTAGTGTTTTTAAACTTGTCGTTATATTGGACATCTCCATAATGTACTCCCTTATGTTTCCTTTATCATTGTACTGCATGGTTATCAACTTTGTAAGAAGTGTGTTAGTCTCGACCTTTTCATTTGAGGTGAATCGGTCTGCTAATTGGTCCAGGAAACTCCTAACATCTCCTCCCTCTATTATTGAGCTCTTTATTGGTGTCAGTATGGAAAGCTTCATGATATTCAGACACATGCAATTTGATTTCTCCCACAGCTGAAATTCAGCCCTCTGCTCTGTAGTGCTAGCATTGGTTAGAGGTGCGGGACGATCATTCCTTAATGTATAGTTTAAATCCATGCAGTCTAAGACTATGGTCATGTATTCTTTCCATTCAGCAAAATTTGAACCAGTTAATGTTTTGATGTTATTGATGTTATTGATGCTGGCAATTACAGATTGCACTGAAATTTAAAGAGATAAATTTATTTAAACTCACGATTTAATTAAAGCCAAGAACATATAAGTAATATAAAATTATGCAAATAAAATAAAATTTTAAATGTATATAAATGAGATTTTTATGAGATACCAAGTACAACATAATGTGTCTTATTTTGGATCGACATATTATTTGTTAGCGATACTCTCTAATATAACTCAAACTTTAATTAGTCACACGATGTATCTTCCTTTGGGTCGACCCATTGTGCGCATAATATGATATTTTATATGAGTTATATTTTGATCTATAGCTCACAACCTTAATCAGCCACATAATATATTTTCCTTTAGGCCGACATATTTTGTGTATGGTCTGAATAAAATAATATTTTGTTTCATAGTTGTAAGCTACCTTGTGCATATATCTAATATAAAAGTAACCTTCCTTTGGGTCGGTTCCTTTTAGCATAGATATACGTCTACTAATACAGAATGCATTAAATCTACCTAAGATGTCTTCCTTTAGGCCGACACATTAGTTCAACTTAGTAGCACGTTGTGTAGATAGATCCAAGAAAACTTTAGGAACTTAATTCGAATAGAAATTATTTAATCATAAAATTAGGCTTATTAATCAATTGATATTTTATGATAATTGATTGGTATGATCTAAACGATTATTTCAATCGATCCGAAAGTCTATTATATGCAATTATATAATTATATATAGAATCCTCTAGTAAGAAGTACAAATTTCTTTTAAAGTTCTATCCTTAAATATTATTATTTAATACTATTTAATCAACTTAATCCATGCATTATAATTTATTTAATATATTTAAAAACGTTCTGTGAATAATTAAATTATAATGTATTTTTTTAAAACAGTAAACGTTGTTTTTTAAAAAAGAATACGTTTTTTGTTTTTTACATGAAACAATATTACATGCATGAAATAGTAATTTACCTCGTTTCACGAAATCATACAATCGATTAAAACCAAAAAAAAATTAATCGATTAAGAAAAAATTTTAATTGATTAAAAATAAACTTAATCAATTATCAATTGATCCCGTCGTGAATTTGGACTAGGAAGTGATTGAGAAAATTTTTAATCGATTCCTATTAATTCCATTCGATATTTCAGGTTTAGTAATTGATTGGTAAATATATAAATCAATGGCTAAATCATCACTATTTGACCTAATTTTAAGTTAAATATGATGGTTTTTTCCAAAACGGTGGTGATTTACCATTGTTTTTCATGAAATACATGAACTGTATGGAAGATCAAAATTTTTCTAAATTTCTATACAAAAGATTTCGACAATCAAATATAATTTATACTAGTAAAACCTAATCTAGCATAAAATCCAAAAGATCGACAAAAACTCTAATTTTAAACCATGAAATTGATGAAATAAAATCTTGCTCTGATACCAATTGATAATTCTTATAAAAACCTAAACTGTATAAATTCTAAAATATAAAGCACACACATATATTGAAGAGTCATTCTTGTCTTTAACATCGTCTAGAAATAATCCTTGTGGAAAAAAAGGAAGGTCTTCCAAAGGGCTTAGGGGTGACGACATTGAAAAATTTTAGGTCAATAGGAATCAAAAGCTTTGTCAAGATTCTTCCCTAAACCCTTGGGGACAAACTCTATATATAGTGGACATCTATTATCATCTCATAGATAATAATAGATGCGGGACTATAGGTCCTTATATATAGTGAACATTTATTATCAACATATAGATGATAATAGATGCGGACTATAGATTCTACATATATAAGGTCTACATCCAACAACTGAACCCAATAAGCCTAAGTTAGATCACTTTAATGGGTTCGATTTGTACTCATATGTACAACATATAATTAAGCCCACTAATTAGAGACAATAACCAACATGCTTGAAAAGGTTGAAAAAGGGTCCAGATGGCCAAAATCATCCAAATGAGCGGAGCCATAGCAGAAGACCCGAACAAAAAGTCAACTTGGTGTTGACCATGGTCTGGACACCCGGACCGATTTTGTCCATTCAGGCCACCTTGGAGAGGTGCCCTTGTGTGAAGGCGGTTCAGGCGCCGGAGCTGTTCCAGGCACCCGAACCAGATAAAATATTATCTTTCGCACATTGCATAGCCGTTGAGACGCGAATAAACTTTTATCCATACCTAGGAGCTCGGAGCCCTTCCAGACGCCCAAATCATGCCACATCAGCAACGGTCAATTTCGACCAACGGGTTATAAATAGAGCACTGATCTTCTCCTTTCAAAATAACACACTCTGTACTTCAAATTTCATTTTGTTTTTCATTTTTGAGCGATATTTTCGTGTACGAGGCTTCTCCACCTCCGAGAAGGAGATTGTCTTACTGAGTCGACTTTCCTTGGAGTAGCAATTCTCTGATTGCCAACCAAGTAAATCTTTATTTGTCTCGTACTTATTTTGATTCTTTATTCTTTTAAGTGTGTAATTGTTAAGCCCGATTATTTGAGAAAGGTGTTTGCTTTTTTATATTGTGCAAGGTAATTCACCCCCTCTTGTCGACCACAAGGGACCAACAAGATACACTGCGCGTCTTTCTCGTCCACTAGTGTACTCTTCCACAGCTCCTTATCCCTCGGATGCACTGAGTCTGTTAACTCTCTTCTTGTGTCATCTTTCTCACTCACTGCATCTTCTACTCGACTTCCTGTGTTCCAAAATCCCTGTATATTTAAACATAAGACATCAAATCCGTAGGACCTAATTTAACTCTGTTGATCACATTAAAATTATCCCGGGTACTTACATTTGTATCTATTATGATGCTTTATATTTTCTTTTGAACAAATGCACTTTCTTTTGTTTTATTGTATGTACTTAAATTTAAAACATTCATGTATATTTTAATTTTTGACACTCTGAAATAAAGATATCATGATTTACTGTTATTGTTTAGCATACAATGTTTGTAAATGTGATATAGATTCTTTTTAGAATCATAAAATTTAGATCATGATTTGTGGTTACAGTTTAGTATAAAAGTATTTACAAATATGATCAGACCTTTTTGGATTATCATTAGGACTAGTTGGAAATTAACATGTACATATCACATCACATGTAATTTTCATACTACATATCCACATCTTGATCTATGTCATTAATGATATTGTGATTATTGTTAGGCTTGTTACAATCGTATTATAATAACTATTGTAGGACTGGATTATGTGATAGAGGAGGGTGGAATATTGTACTTAAAAGATTTTCTTTTCTTTTCAAAAACTAATCAAAGTGCAACGGAAAAATATGATATAAACAAAATAGAATTAAAGACTTACTTGGTTCACAATATAGCGCCTACTACTTCAAGGCTTACGATCCCTTGGATCATTTTTTGATTAGGCAATACACTACTCTTCTCCTTCTA
Organism: Zingiber officinale; assembly: GCF_018446385.1. Taxonomy (NCBI): domain Eukaryota; kingdom Viridiplantae; phylum Streptophyta; class Magnoliopsida; order Zingiberales; family Zingiberaceae; genus Zingiber; species Zingiber officinale. The sequence continues at coordinate 154,297,326 of NC_055988.1, read as the reverse complement.
AGAATATCTCGGAGGCAGAGAAAGTCTCGTACAATGATATAGAGAATAATTCAAATCACTATTCTCTATTACAAATGAAATATGCACTAAATAAAAGTTACCAACAACTTTGAAAGATCGAAACTTAGCTTAGGTTGTTAGTTGTCGATGAAGTGAGGACGGACATAGCTTGATCGTAGGGCAGGACGAGGGATTTGAAAATTTTGATTGAATTCTAATGTTGTGCCACAAAACTCAAGGTTTCTTTTATATACTTCGTTCGGTTAACCAAATACATCGTTTGGTCAATCGAATACATCATTCGATTGACTAAACTCAATCAAATCTTGCTTATTCAGTGCTTGATTTATGCCTTTATCGATCAACTAACCTCCTATTGAGTCAACTGAACCTCAAAAATGCCCAAGTTCGCGTTTAGATTCATGATCTAGCCAGATTGTATCTTCCATGAGATTTTCTTTATCAATCGACTGGTCCTCCTGATCAATCAATTAAACACCAAAACTTTCTTTGTTACCTGATCTGATCACATCTTGGTATGTTCTATCCATATGTGTTTGATCGACTGATAAGTGTATCAGTCGACTGAAACCTAAAACACAAAGTTAGCATAATATATATAATAATAATCCTACAAAACAGTGTTAGAAATAGATAATTATATATGAGTTATTCTTAACAATTAAGAATGTCTAATCTCGACTTAGAAACCTCCGTTAGTTTCTTTACTTGGATCAAGGCCTAAGATTCTCCCAATTGGGGCACATCCTCACCACCTTCCAGAATGGAAAAGTTTCTCCAAGACTTACCTTAACTTAGCTGCTAAACATTTGGTCTAGATAACCTATTTGGACTTCTTCTGCTTAGTATTCTATCGACCCATAAAGATTTTCTTTACTTGACGTCTATTCTAGGTGACTCATTGAGTGTTCTGCTAGATCAACTCATCTAGTCTTTTGCCCGGTGTATGGTCCTTCTAATCCACTAAGACTCCCTTACCTAGTGTTAGATTCTCCTGACTCCCTAGGACTTCTGATGTCTAATGTTTGGTCTTCCTAACCTATTAGGACTTTACATATTAAATGATATGCACACTTAACTCTCATTTCAAACACATAATGTCTAAATCCTTTGTCAGACATCAAAATATAAGTTTGACTATTGGTGTTGTTTGCACCAACAACTATAACATTTTTAGCCTTATACCAATAAAGTTAATAGACCAGCTTATTTACAAGGTTATTCTATACTCATAAAGTTTGGCATTGTTCTTAATGTCAACTAAGGTTTAATTGTCTATCATATACAAATCACATATAGCTCAAGTAAGAGATTGTTGGATTTTATCCCATTTGGTGGGCTCACATGCGATTTGTGACATGCGGATCTATGTCATATAGAACCAAACCCATTATATGATATGTTCTTTCCATAGTGGTATTGATCATTGTAAAAGAGCACCACCATTTTGTGATATTGACAGTACTATGGTGTTGTTCTTCAAATACAACACACATTGAGTTTGCAGTGGAAGAATTAAACTAGGCAATAAAGAAAATAATACAAGAAAGTGAACATAGGTATTTTATTTTGTTCAAAGCCTTCGACAACTCCTACTCCAATACTTAAGTTCTTTGAAACTTTTCTATGGATAATCCACTAATATCAATCAAGTAATTACAATAAGATATAAAGTTAAAGTGCAAAATACAATTATACTAACAACTGAAAGTAGAATCTTGGACTTTGGTTGTCGAGCAGTCTTTCGGTGTCATAGGAGTCTTCTCGGAGCAGTGCACAAGTACAAAAGTCAGAGTGAATCATATTCTGAAGCTTCTAGTCAAAGTCCTTTTTATAGGCCTTTTCCAGGTGCCCTGACCACCCCTAGCACATCCAACGAGACATATTCGATCCTTGAACTTTGCTGACTTATCCATGTTCGGACCGTTGATGTCTCCAAGCCTCGTCAGAGCTCTATCTCTAAAACATCATACATCTCTAGACGCCTGAACCAGTCTGGGTGCCTAGACTCTGACATATGTTGGTCAATCAGCGTACACCAACTCATCTACGCAAGTGCCTAGGTTCAGGCCAATCCAGTCGCTTAGACCCGGTCTAGGTGCTTGGACCCTTCCCGGGCGCCTGGAGACCCTTTTTCCAGCCAATTTGTTGCTTTGATTTCATGCAAAATATGTTAGTCCAAGCAATAAAAATTACCCTATAAAATAAAGTTAACACATTAAAAATACGATCAATTTATAACTTAGATCTTCTTTTATCAAGACCAACATCTAGTCATGGTCTCAGCTTAGACTTCCAAAATGACTCTAAGCTAGATTACGCTTATAGTCTCACCGGGACTCATCCTCATTGGATCGCTCTCCTCCAATGAGTTACCTTTACTTACCATTTGTAGAATTAGATGACCTTGATCTCTTGACCTACCAGGTCTTCCTACCATATGCTTCATCTGGACTTCAACCAATTGTTTGGTCCTCCCTGACCTGACTGGACTTCCTGCCAACTATCTAGTCATTATCTCTGACTCAACTGGACTTCCTGCTAATCGTCTGGTCCTCCCTGATCCCACTAAACTTCAGCCTAGTGTTTGGTTCTTATCAAGTCTTTTAGTTATGCACACTTGGTAAGTGGATTAGAACACAACATCTAACTTTAACCATTTATTATACATCAAAATTTGAGTTTAATCGTTAGTACCAACTGCACCAACACATAGTAATGTTAATCCTTGGAAATCAACACTATCCTATAACACTGTAGGTCATGTCACGGGTTCAAATCAACAGAATTAGCATGAACCCATAAATTTTGGTAGGGGTCTCAAACCAAGATTTCACACCATAAAAACCTTCCCTACATTACCCTCTTCTAATACATATCAATTTTTAAAAAATTCAAATACTCTAGGCCAATCAATGAATTTCAATTAAAATCTATTAATGGACCTTGTAAACTCTGATTAGACCCACTGTAAGCCTAATAGGTTTCTACAACGCCCTGGAGTCCAAATGTGCCTTGAGTTATTAGCTTGAAGGAATTTCCAGTAGTGCTCAAAAGAATTTTAAAGTTTTAGACTTTAAAGTAACAAACACAAACATATACTTAGAACCAAAATTCCATCCATAAATACCTTTCCTACACTACCCTCTTCCAGTACATGCCCATATTCTAGAAATTTTTATTCCTTATATACATCAATGAGTTTTAATCAAAACTCATTGATGGAACTAGTAATGTATGATTGGATCCATTCCAAGTTCGGTAGGTTTCTATGGTGCCCCAGAGTCCAAATATACCTTGAGTTATTGACTTGAAGGTATTTCAAGCAGTGCTCAAAAGGTTTTTAAAGTTTCAGACTTTGAGGCAACTAACATGAACCTATAAATTCTTGTAGGGGTCTCAAAACCAGGATTCCATGTCATAAATGCCTTCCCTACACTAAGTTATAAATGAACTTCTTTAAGTTACATACTAGGTGTTTTAAATCCTTAGACTCAAAGCTCTTCGATTGCACCATATATATTGTATGTAAATTAAAGAAATACATTTATAATATGAAACAAGTGTCTCATCAATGGTACCAAAAATTTAATCAGGTGGTTATCTCATTTAACTTTAAACAGAACCTATTGATCAATGTATATATGTCAATTTTAGTGAAAGCAAGTTTGTTTTACTTATCTTGTATTTGTATGACATATTGCTTGCAAGCAATAATAAAAGCCTGTTGAATAAAACCAAGTCATTTCTATTAGGTAATTTTGAAATGAAAGATCTTGATGAAACATCCTTTATTTTAAACATGCAGATATGTCGTAATCGTTCAAGAGGTATTTTTATACTTCCACCAAAGGCTTATATTAAAAAGGTGCTAGTACAATATGACATGCAAAACTGTGCATCTAGTGGCACACTTGTGTCTAGAGGCGATAGATTCAGTTTACAAGAGTGTCTATAGCTTGAACTTGAAATAAAAGAGATTGAACAATTCCCTTATATGTCAGCTGTGGAAAGCCTTATGTATGCACATATTTGTACATGTCCAGATATAGCGCACATAGTGGGGATGTTAGTAAGGTATTTAAATCACCCAAGATCGTCGCACTGGAAAGCTGTGAAGAGAGTGATGAAGTATTTGCAAATGACTAAAGAACACATGCTCACATATCAGAGGTTTGATCACTAGGAGGTGATTGAATATTCAGACTCTGATTTTGATGGATGCTTCGATAAGTAGGAGGTCCATTTTGGGTTATATTTTCATACTTATTAGAGGGGTTATATCGTGAAAAAGTATCAAGCAAATGCTTATAGACATTTATAATATGGAGGTAGAGTTGATAATTTGCTATGAAGCATCTGTTGGTGCGGAAAGCATCCGACGATCGAACCTTAGTTTTGATAATGGCAAAGGGATTCAAAGTTAAGTTTAATTGTTATCTGATGTGTATGATTGAGTGTTTCAGGGAAGTCCTAATTGTAGTTAGGCAGGTGAAAATCCTAGGGGGTGGTAACCCTAGGTCCTAGGGGGTGGTAACCCTAGGTGGAGAAAAGTCCTAGCTGCGGTTAGGCAAGGAAAACCCCTAGGGGTGGTAACCCTAGGTCATAGGGGGTGGTAACCCTATGCGGGAAGTCTTGGCGGGTCGACGCTTCGGCCAAAAATCCTAGGGGGTGGTAACCCTAGGTTAAATCCTGGTGCACGAACCGGGTAGAAGTCTGGATGGGTTGAGGACCGGACATCCAGCATGAAGACCGGAAGCATCGGACGCTGAGCAAAAGTCCAGTCGATCTGGAGGATCGTATTGGCAACAGGTAAATCTCCTGAGTGGAGTAGGTGAGGACGCGTTCCCCGTAGAGGGAATAGTAGGCGTCGGGTCGACCTAGGGTTTCCGGTTGGAAACTTGAAGTCAGACCCGGTCAGTCCGATGACTGACAATTTTATTTATCGTATTATCTTTTTGTGTTCTAACTCTATTTTGCAGGAAACTAATATTTTCGTGCAGGGTTAGAACTGACCGGGATCGGTCGACCGAACCTCAAAGCTACCAGATCAGATCTCCAGAAGCCGGACCGGGCTCGACCAGGGATCGGTCGATCGAACCTTGGGATCGGTCGACCGAACTTGGGATAGGTGTCGACTGGATCAAGCCGAGGTGTGCGGGTCAAAGGAGACTGATCGGTCGACCGGACCCTGGGATCGGTCGACCGAACGCAGGGATAGAGTTTGACCAGATCGAAGCGGAGCGACAGATCGACGGATCAGATGCGGTGGAGGTCATCTGATCGGTCGACCGAACGTGAGGATCGGTCGACCGATCCGCTTCGGGTCAAAACTGATACTGAGACTTGAGGATCTGGATCAGACCTTGCAGAGCTATAAAAGGAGGCCTCGAGGTGCATCCCAGATCATCGAATTCCGAACAGAAGTTCTGCGCTCTTGTGTGCTTCGTACGCTTCAACAACGCCCTGCTGCTACAACGAACCGAAACTCCAAAGCTCTTCCATCTTCCTGTTCGTTGGTATAACTTTCTTATTTATACTTAACTATAATTGCTTCTAGCTTGTAATAATTCCGATATTATAGTTGTTGCCCACCGAAAGCGGTCAAGGACCGCGGGCCTTCGAGTAGGAGTCGCTATAGGCTCCGAACGAAGTAAAACACTTGCGTCTCTGTGTGTTTGCTTTTACTTTCCGCTGCATTTCTACTCTGTGTTTTAAATCGATAAAATAGCCACGAGTGCTATTAACCCCCCCCCCCCCCCTCTAGCGCTTTCGATCCATCAGCATCAAATTACAAGATTTGACTACGGAACTTCATCACAGCATTGCAGATCATTTATGGCATTGATAGGCCATTAAAAATCAATTATGATAATAAAGCCGCCAAAATTTATACCAAGAACAACCACATTTTGTCAAAGTTAAAGCATATCGACATCAAGTTTCTAGATGTTAAAGAAAGAGTTCATACTCGTCAAGTTATGATAGAGTACATCAATATAGATTCTATGTTAGCATATTCACTCGCCAAGAACTTGGTACCTAAGATGTTTCATACGCATGTTGTGGATATAGCAAGTCCTTATGGAAGAAGTACTCATGTAGTGAGAGTCTGTATCTATTATGATATTTTATATTTGCTTTTGAACACATGCACTTTGTTTTATTTTTTTATACATACCTAAATTCAAAACATTCATTGTATTTTAATTTTTGATACTCTGAAATAAAAGTATCATGATTTATTGTTGTTTAGCAAATGACATTTGTAAATGTTATATAGATTCCTTTAGGAATCATAAAATTTAGATCATGATTTACTATTACAATATAGTAAAAGTATTTGCAAATATGATCAAACATTTTTAAGTCACCATTAGGTTCAGTTGAGAATTGATATGTACATATCACATTTCATGTAATTTCCATGCTACACATCCACATCTTGATCAATGTCATTATTATATTGGCATTGTAATTACTGTTAGAGCTTGTTACGGTTATATTATAATGACTTTCATTGGACCGAATCTTGAGATAGAAGGGGTGGAATATCGCGCTTAAAAACTTTTCTTTTCTTTTCTTTTCAAAAACTAATCAAAGTGCAGTGAAAAATACGATATAAAACAAAATAGAAAGATTTACTTGGTTCATAGTCCAGCGACTACTACTCCAAGACGTATGATCCCTTGAATCATTTTCGATTATGCAATACATTAATCTTCTCCTTCCGAGAATGTCTTAGAGGTGGAGAAAGCCTCGTACAATAATATAGAGAATAATTCAAATCACTATTCTCTATTACAAATGAAATATGCACTAAATAAAAGTTACCAACAACTTTGAATGATTGAAGCTTGGCTTAGGTTATTGGTTGTTGATGAAGCACAGACAGATAGAGCTTGATCGCAGAACAAAATGAGGAACTTGAAAAACTTGATTGAATTCTGATGTTGAGCCTCGAACTCATGGTTTCTTTTATATACTTTGTTCGATCGACCGAATACATTGTTCAGTTGATCGAATACATCATTCGGTTGACTAAACTCAATCAAATCTTATCAATTCAGCGCTTGAATTCTGCCTTTATCAATTGACTAACCTCATGTTTAGTCTACTGAACCTTAGAAATGCTCGAGTTCACGATCTAGCCAAATTGTATCTTCCACGAAATCTTTACCTATTGATTAATCCTCCTGATTAATCGATTGAACACCAAAACTTTATTTGCTACCTGATTTGATCACATCATGATCTATTCTTTCCATATGTGTTCCGTTGACTAATAAGGGTATCGGTCGACTGAAACCTTATTTTCTGTTTATGCTCAGATTGAACTTTGATATGATATGTGCTTATCCAGTTTGATCGGTTGATCGAACCGCCCTATTTGGTCGACTGAACCCTTCAATCAATCGAAAACTCTATTTTTCTGCAACACAAAGTTAGCACAATATACATAATAATAATCTTGAAAAATAGTGTTAGAAATAGATAATTATGCATGAGTTATTCTTGAGAGTTAAGACTATCTAATCTTGACTTAGAAACCTCCGTTAATTTCTTCACTTAGATCAACACCTAAGGTTGTCCCAACTGGGGCACACCCTCACCACCTTCCAGAATCAAAAGGCTTCTCCAGAACTTACTTAACTTAGCCACCAAACATCTGGTCTAGTTGACCTGTTTGGACTTCTTCTACTTAGTATTCTATTGACCCATAAGGATTTTCCTTACTTGACATCTGGTCTAGCTGACTCATTTAGTGTTCTGCCAGATCAACTCATTTGTTCTTCTATCCGTTGTTTGGTCCTTCTGATCCACTAAGACTCCCTTACCTAGTATTCAGTCCTCCTGACCCATTAAGACTTTCGATGTCTAATGTTTGGACTTCCTAACCTATTAGGACTTTTCACATTAAATGATATGCACACTTAACTCTCATATTGACACATAATGTCTAAACCCTTTGTCAGACATCAAAATATAAGTTTGATTATTAATGTTGTCTACACTAATAATTATGATCTTTTTAGTCATATATAAATGAAGTTAATGGGATCAGATTGTTTATAGAGGATTGTATACTCATAAAGTTCAGCATTGTTGTTAACGTCAACTCAGGTTTAATCGTATATCATATATAAATCACATATAGTCCAAGTGAAAAATTGTTAAAATCCCGTTTGGTGGGCGCACGTGCGATTTGTGACATGCGGATCTATGTCTTATAGAACCAAACCCATTATATGATCTAACTTATATTTATTAAGGGTTTGAGTTATTTGATATGAGCTTTATATGTGTAGAACCCATAACTTGTACCGTTATAATCTATGAGTTGATAACGGATGCGGGTCCACCGTATATATAGCGTTTGGTCCATGTTTGATTAGGTATTTTTGATAGATCCCTTCACTCTCCATGTGTAAAGAGACTACGATATCGTCAACCTAACTCTTTTGAAGACCAGATCCTCGTTCTTCTTCCTCTATAAGATTTCTAGATTTGGGGGTGACGCTTTCTGAGACGATGTCGACTCCCCTGCATTCAGGTTCTTTGTCTCAGTTTTAGTTATTTAATTTATGTTGTGCCATGATTTTCGATGTTACTATATCCTTGTTTTATTTTATTTTCATATAGACGGGTCCTTGGGATGCATCTTCTCTCAGACTTATGATTTTGATCACTCCTGCATTGAATATTTCAATTCAAACTACTCCCTAAGCACTGACGATGAATAAGAATAAAAACCTTTCATCTTCTAAGACTAGAGGCTGAAATGCTCTCTTACCTTCTAGGTAAGGGCAAAGGTTCACTTTCAAGGATACAGGCCACAGAAATCCTCCTACCCTTTTGAGGTAAGGACAACCACAAACCTGGACAATTGGGTAGTCCCCGACGCCAAGGATAATAGTTCAAAAATTTACTAGTTCTTTTCTGAGTCATTAAGCATTCCTTTCTTCTACTGCTTCAGCATTTGAGTGTCCGTGTTGGGATTCTTTGGTGTTAATTTTGCGGTCAAGGAGCCTTTCAGATTCGATGCTGAAACCGCTATCTCCACAGGAGAAAGCGCAATTCATCTGTTCCCGCTTCTCCATCGTGCCACTGAGGCGACTTGATTAAATTAGAACGCTCTCTTAAACATGAACATTAACAATTTCTAAATGTTGGATATGCCAAAATGCTGTTTTTATTTCTTTTCATTCATTTATATCATGCATTGAAAAATGTAGACCAGAAGTGATCTGGAAAATGAGAAAGTTGTGCTCTTGAATACGGTTAATTCGATCCTATCTGTACAGGCACTGTCCCAACCTCTCACATTGGGATGGTAGGACCCACACTTAAGTAGTGGGTTCCACCATCTCATTGTGAGAGGTTAGGGCAGTGCCTGTACAGGCAGGGTGAAATTTACCCTTGAATACCTGTTATAACAACTCCATTCATATCAGATACCGATAAAATACACATCTTACAACATAAGAAAAAAAAATCACCATCTCACAGGATAACTGATGCTTTAGGTTAGCCTATAATGCAATTTTATCATCTAAACTTCTCAATTGACATGAGAAATGAAACCAAGAAGAAAAAAAAAACCCAACTCTTCAAGCAAAACTACAAAACTCCCAATATCTGATGAATAAATTGAGGTAAAAATCAAAAACAAAAAAAACAATTATCACCATTATCAGATTTTGGCCACAAGTTATCCACAACTAGTGTCATCCATTGAAGATTCTGATGCTGAGTCATCTGAAGATGAGCTGGATGTACTGTCTGATGAAATCCCATTTTCACCATCCAAAGAGACAGAAGTATCTTTGATGATTGGTCTCTTCAAATACCAGTGCATGATACTAGCTGTGAGAGTAAGCATCATCTTTTGATTCACCTGATGGAAGCAAAACATTAAGGTTTAAAAGCAAAACATTAATGTTGAGCAATGATGTTTTCTTTGAGATTAGTTTTGGTATTCATCCTTATCAAAGTTACCTCTAGTATGTCTTCTGGAAGTAAAAACACTGAGCAACCAAGCTTCCTTGCCACTGAGATAATGTATGATGCATTCATTTTCTTTTCTTCATCTGCATTTGTTCCATAAATTAGAAAATCAAGGATGGCAAAAATATGTTTGCTTAATGTGATGTACATATACTCTTTTTTAAGATCCACCTGGTGAAAATATATAATTGAACAAAAAAAACGGATAAATAATGTGTCAATGCACTGTAAAGACCATGCTATCCCATTGGTTTCTTGTTTCCCTTTAGTCTCACATCTAAAAATAAAAAAGAAATAACCACTTACATATCCCTAGTAGATAATTTACATGATATATGCATGCATAGATTTACATGACACAGCGTGAGCACAAATAATCAAGCTAGTTACTCAATTCAAAAACAAACAAGATTTTTGTTTGCAAAATAGAACAAGCCTTTATCCTCTAAGTGGGTCAACTATATGGACTCTTATACATTATTGGGCTCAATCCCCTACTATATCATTATCCATTGCCAAATAAATTTTATCCTGTCATATCATTGCTAATCAAATTTTTTTGATCTCCCTCTTCCTCGATTAATGTGTCAATCTTATATCACCTAACTAGAGAATTTATTGAATTTGTCCATGCCATCTTAAACACGTCATTAAGAGTCTTCCCTCAATAAATGCAAATTAACTTTCTCTAATGTTTTCATTTCTTATCTATCCTCATATACCCGGACATCTACCTTAACATCCTCATCTTTGTGACTCTCATCTTCCACTCGTGTGCTTGATTCATAACCCAAGATTTAGCTCCATATAACATAATATATCTAATTGTCATTTTATAAAACTTCCTTTTAAGCTTTACATGCACCTTATAGTCACAGAGAACGTCTGATGCTCTCCTCTATTTTAACCATCCAACTTGTATCTCCATCCTTTTACCAAAATAACCTATATTCTTATAACTATCAATTACAAGTAATTTGTCATCCTCTCTATCTTTATAATTGTCTTGCTACGTCTATTACTACTAAACTTAAATATCATATATTTTATCTTTACTTTATTAAATCTAAAAACTTTTGTTTTCATTTCTTGTTTTTTTTTTTTTGCCAAGATTAGAACTTAGCATTTAATCTATCATGTGTCTCATTGACCAAAACAATGTTATTCATAAACAACATGCACCATGGTAATATGTCTTGGATGCGTTCAATGAATTCATTTATGACTAGTGTAAAAAGATATGCCCTAAAAATTGATTCTTGATGCAACAGTATTTTTATAGGAAACACTTTAGTTAATCCACCTATAGTCTTCACTTTTGTCATGACATCCTTATACATATCCCTAAATATTTATGTGCTACACTAACACTTTCCTTTTGTAGATTTCTCCACATAATTTCCCTCGAGACTCTATCAGAAGCATTTTAGAAGTCAATAGATATCGTATGTAAGTCTTACTAAGTCTCACTATTTTTCAATCAAATATCTAAGATGTAGAACTTCTATCACCAACTTTCATATATGAATCCAAATTGATTTTCAATCACCTTAGTCTCTTTCTTAATCTTTTTTCTATTACTTTTTCTTAAAATTTCATAGTATGACTCATTAGCTTAACACTCCTATAATTCGCATAATTTTATATCTCCTTTATTTTTATACAATAAGATTAGAGTACTTTCCTTTTATTAATGAGACATTTTCTTCATTTTCAATATCAGATTGAATAAATTCGTAAGTGATTCAATACCATACTTCACCTTAGTCTCTTCCATTTTACATCCCATTTATAAATATTTTACTTTTAAAATTTGAATTCTCCAATAAAAATTTAAATTTTTTACTCATTTGACTTGATTTTCTTAAGCTAAGTGGATCACCTAAAGAAAGAGAGCCTTGGCGCAATAGTAATGTTGTTGTCATGTGACCTAGAGGTCACATATTCGAGTCTCGAAAATAATCTCTTGCAAAGCAGAGTAAGGTTGCGTATAATAGACCCTTCCTCAAGACCCCGCATTTGCGGGAGTTTCGTGCATCAAACTACCCTTTTAAGTTGATCACCTAAACTTTTATTAAAAAACTAATGAAAATGTGTCTTCCTTCACTCCTTTATTTCCTCATCATTCATGAATATCTTATTGGATTTATTAAATTTAATGTATCTTATTTGAGTAAGAACCCTTATTTTTCTATATCTCGCTTTAGCTATTTTATAAATGTCTCTTTCTTCTTCTTTTGTATCGAGCAATTAATACAAACATTCGAAACTTTTATTCTTAGCTTCAACTATGTTTTCTTATCCTCTCTTTTTTACTATTTCATTTTTTTTCTTCATTCTTACAAATGTACAATAACTTATAGGTTCTTTATTTTTATATTACTTTCTCCTATATTTTCTCATTCCACCACTAAGATTCTTTATTTGGTAGTGTCCATCCTCTTGACTCACTGATTAGGCTCTTGACCATTGTTTTCAAATTTAATATCACCTTATGCCATATTGTATTTGATTCACAGTATATTTCTCCTAATAATTGTGCTCCTACCCTCTCCTTTAAGATACTTTGTTTCTCATCCTTTAACTTCTATTACTTTCTTCTGTATTTTTTCATTCCACCACTAATATTCTTTGTTTGGCAGTATCCATCCTCTTAACTCACTGAATAGGCTCTTGACCACCATTTTCAAATTTCATGTCACCTTCTCCCGTATTGTATTTAATTCACCATATATTTCTCCTAATGCTCCTACCCTCTCTTTTAAGATACTTTGTTTCTCATCTTTTAACTTCTATTACTTTGTATTTTCTCATTCCACCACTAATATTCTTTATTTGGTAGTGTCCATCCTCTTAACTCACTGAATAGGCTCATTGCCACCGTTTTCAAATTTAATGTCACCTTACCATTTGATCCTAGGAGTAATGCATGTTTTCCTTCTACTAATATTATGTTTGAAGTGTGTATCTAACACTACTAATCTGTGTCAGGTGGTTATATTTTCTTCAAGAAAACTTACAATATTTACACATTTTTCTATCCCTCTTCCTTACTACAAAAAATCAATTTGCGGCTTATTATTTTAACTTTTGAACATAACCAAGTATTCTCTCTTCTTGAAAAACATATTAGCTACTGTAAGTTCATATGCTATTGCGAAATCCAATATAATTTTTTCTTTATTTCTTGTTCCAAAACCATAGCCCCTTGCAATCAATCAAATTCTTAATTTCTTACTCGACATGTCCATTTAAATTGTCTCCTACTAAAATCATCTCATTTGTTCAGGATTTTTTGAACTACTTCATTTAGGTCTTTCCAAAACTTATGTTTGGTATCTTCATTTAATTCTTCTTGAGGTGTATATATACTAATTATAATAATAGTCTCTTTTGCTACTATAATCTTGAGAGTTATAATTGTATCTCCCTTCCTAGATATTCCTACTAGTATTTCTCGTTTTACTTTTTACTGTATACCAAAACCTAAAATAATTTATTATTCATCTAAAATGATTTTTAATTATCTTTATTTGAAAAAGTTAATAACTTATGGAAATGGTCTTTTTTTAAAGAAAAAACTTTTTTATTAGACCTATTTTTACATGAATTGATTTATGAACAAGTGCAACCCTAATATTTGAGGTTTTCTAAAGGGTCTTTTAAGTTTTTGACAAATAATCCCTTTTGCGCTAATAAAAGTTTTCAAAAAAAAGTTTTTTTCCTCGTCATCAAAAGTTCATTTTATTTTATGTGTTGAAGTTTGCCCATGCAAAATGAGTTGGTTGTCACATCTTGAAGAGGGTTTATAGAATGCGGTTAGTGGGTAGCATTATTTTCTCTAAAGAGAATCATTTGGAGCCTTGGCGCAACGGTAAAGTTGTTGCTTTATGACCAAAAGGTCACGGATTCAAATCTTGGAAACAACCTCTTGTAAAAAACAAGGTGAGGCTGCTGCATACAATGGATCCTTCCTCGGGACCCCGTATAGCGGGAGCTTCATGTACCGGACTGCTTATTTTTTTTTAAAGAATCATTTGGAGACACTTCAACCAAATAACAAATTTTAACTCTCTTTCTTTCCTATGTTTGCACTTTTCAAGTTTAAGTTCATTATTTCTTTCTATTTATATTTTAGGTCATTTGGTTATAAATAACTCCTAGTCAATTTTTTTAAACTCCATGATTTTATCTATTTTAGAGAGAGTATTTGAGTATTTTGAGTTTAACAACGTTGTTCATAGTATTTAAAGTGTCAAGTCGTGCCGCCTGAAACCGACGGAATTTACCATTTCGGTATGGAACAAAATCAGCACCACACGCGAATAAATTTCGCGTGCGTCATCTGCACACGATCGATAATCGCAGGACGCCTCCGCGCTGCCAGAAGCGTCGCGGGACACTTCTGGGCGTAGCCGGAAGCGTTGCGGGATGCCTCCACCAACACCGGAAGCGTCGCGCGACACCTCCGCGAGCGCTGAAAACATCGTGTGACGCCTCCGCCGTCGCCGGAAGCATTGTGGGACACTTCTAGCGCCGCCTCGCACTAGTCACGCAATGGTGCACCGAAATAAAAAAAAAAATTAATTAATTTAAACAATTCCCAACTGAGGTGTGATATTTTGAAAAAGCTTTCATAAACCCTAATTAAATTTTATCCCTATAAAATAAATAAAAATATATATTTAATATTAAAAAAATACTAATTGATATTATAAAAATTCTTTTTTTAGTGTTTTAAATTTTATTTAAAAATTCTAAAAAAATCTAATAAATCATATTTATATTCTAATAATTTGTTATTATTATTTTGTATTTTTTACTATTTTAAATATCTATTATTTAAACTAATAATTAATTAAATGAATAAATAATTAATTTATATAATTATGATGTATCAATTTTAATTCGAGTTATTAATACATCTTTAAATAAAATTATATTTAATTATTTTTTCTAACCATATTAAGTTATTCAAATAACTTATATAAAATCAATATACGACATATTTTTAAATTATATACAATAAATATATTTATCTAATAATTACTATATATAAATAAAAAAAATATCGAAATTGTATCGGTATAGCAGATACAATACCGAAATTGTATCGTTCTAATCTAAGACCGAAACCTCAGCACGGGTCGAGATTTTAAACCTTAGTTGTTCGCCCAAATTATGTCCATTAAGAGGCTAATGTCATACCCAAAAGATTTTTGGGCCAGAGTTTCAAATGTTAGCAACAACAGATGAAATCTTGGTTGACAACTTAATGTTATTTTCAATTATTGAAACTATTGTCCAATTTCTCTATTTAATTAGAAACCTACAGTCTTAAAGAATCCATCTAATAAGGATAAGTCTAAACAAAACAATGGCAAATCTAAGTTTAAATCAAAACCCAAACTCTAAAAGAAAAGACAAATGGTACTATGCATGTGGAAAGATGAAAGGCTCCATGAAATTCTTCCTCAAGAGGCAAGATGCAGAGTGTGAATAAAGTGACCAATTCAAATGCACAATCCAATATCCTAATCCAAATGCACAACTCAATATGGTAAGTCTTGTTGTTGGCCAAGATGATATCTTGTTTAAATCTGAACTTCTTTTGATTTATAAATATAATGAATGATTGTAAATAAGAGTGGCAATATTCAATTCTGTATTAATCATTTCGATTTACTTACCTATTAGATTGCATAACCACATATCATCACAGCTGAGAAGTTTATTTTAAATGTTATGGATGGAATAAGTAGACTAAAATTTCCTTTAAGGTTATATCACTGCACAAGGAGCATCATGTTCCTTCAGAGTAGAAGAATTCAATTATATTATCTCCTATTAGTGAAATTGGGTTACAGTGGTATTTTAAAATTAATTAAAAGTTATAGTTTTACATTTATTCTGTTTTTTTTGGAAAGGATTGTGGTCTTCTATATTGCACATAGAAATTATTTTTTTTAGTAATGTAAATGAAACTTTTGGTGTTTATTTTAGAACATGGTTGTGGAATCTCATGACATTTGACATGATGTAAATTTCAATGTAATTAAAAGCATAATGAATCTCGAATTAAAAATTGACAAATTTGTATTGTGTAAAGAACCTAGAAAATATTTAAATTTAATTTTTTTATCTGGGAGGGAGATAAATCATGGGGGCTTCGCCCAATAACAACACATGCAAGAAGGGGTTGAGGCAGCAAGAGGAGTATTCCGCACCCGAGAATCAATATCAGGCCTATTGGCAATAACACTATGAACCAACTGAGCCAACTCGTGGGGGCTAATACTAATTGTTGTGAATTTACTGAGTATAATTATAGTAAATCTTTTGTTACTTTTATGAATGATACATCTCAAATCTCAATGTTATAATGTTTATATGTTAAAAACTAGGGATGCGACTTTTTAATAAATTTGCTTAAAAACAAACAAATAAAATAATTAAAAAATTAAGGTATGATAGGGGAAGAAAATTTTCTTTGAATATTTTTTAAAAAATTATTTAGAGCTTTAGAATAATGAATGCTCCTTGTAGTACTCAATCGATAAGATTGTATAATGTAAGATACACTTCGACATGGTCAATTTGACATTAGGAAGTTCACAGTTTCCTAACTTTTGTATGGGAGAAACTTCATATAAAACATGTTAAATACTGAACAAGTTCCAAAAAAAAAGGATAAAGACTCGTACAAATTTAGAAAAGGAAGAGACACTAGTTTGAAAGCGTTTAAGTGTGAGGATGTCTTGCAAATGTCTAGCATGAGAACGAAAAAAATATCTTAAGATCATTACAAGTTATGCATACTTAAGACATGCAAATACTATTTTTGAGTTAAATGATGCAAAATTCTTTGCTCTCTCGTCTAAACACCATAAGGGTCGCTATTTCCACAATTTACTCTACAGCATTATAGTATGAAGAATGTATAGGAGAGAAAAGATCAACAGACTAAGAGTATCAAAATACTTTTAAACCAGAATTTATCTCTCACATTAAGGGTGATCTTATCCGCTATAGAGGTGCTATAGCTTCCCTTGAAACAAAGAAGATGAAAAACCAGTAAAAGTAAAATGCATTTCATTATCTCTAATGGCACTTGAGAGTTGGCAGGCCTACTGCCTGGATGAACCACTCACTATGGGTTGAAAATGTGGGTTTTCAGAATAAAGTTTAAATTTGATGGATTGATAGATAAATTTAAAGCAAAGATAGTGATGCAGGAAGATAAAGGAGAACAACCAGTTCGTGGCCTCTTAGCACGGGCATGCTTCATTCAAAGTCTTGGCGAGGCGAAATCAAATCTTCCAGCAGCAAACACGGCCAACCCGTGCTCCCCGGCACGGGCATGCTTCATTCGGCGCCTTGGCGAGGCGAAAACATAATCTTCCAGCAACAAACACAGCCAACCTGTGCTCCCCAGCATGGGCGTGCTTCATTCGGTGCCTTGGCGAGGCGAAACAGAATCTTTCAGCGACCAACACGACTAGGCTTTGTCCCGACACAGTTGTGTTAGCTTCTATCTCTTAACACCGCGAATGCCATGATCCAACAAGGAACATGACCCAACTGTGTTCCCTGGCATGATCGTGCTCTAGGGCACGACCAAACTGTGTCAGCTAGCACGACCGTGTGGCGCTACCGCAGTTCAAGCGAACCAGGTCGCAAACGACCTAGACTTTATCTTTTAGAGTTTGTTTTGTTAGTTTCTTTTTTTAGATTGTTTTAGGCTATTTAAACATTGGTTGAGTTTGATGCAAGGTCATCTTGTTTTGGTTTTATAAAGTTTGTTTTGTTTAAACCTAGAGGCGGCTCCTCTTCATTTATTGAATTTGCTTCCTTCTATTTCTTTCTCTACAGACCCTTTGAGCAAACTTCAGACGAAGGATAATCGTTACCCCGCTCTACATCAGGTGGTATCAGAGCCCTTAGATCTCATGGACGGTCATCGTGGTCGTGGTTGTGAGAGGCAGATGCCCGCTAAGAAAGCTCCCCACTGTGATAGTAGCACACAAGACGAGACTTGAAAATCTACAGACACAAGCCGCGAAATTGACTCAGTGTCTAGCGGCGCGAGATTGTGAAGATCATAAGTCCTGATCTTGATTCTAATTCTGTCTTCAAAAACCCAAATCACCATCGCGAACATTGGTCGCAAGGAGTGATACAAAGACCTCAATTTTCAAGTTAAATTATTCGAATTTTCTAGTACATTACAAGCAGAAGGATTCGTTGATTGGCTCAACAAAGTGGAGAGAATTTTTGACAATAAAGAGGTGTCAATCGTGTGAAAGTGAAGTTGGTTGCCATCAAATTCAAGGGTTGAGCATCCGTGTGGTGGGAACAATTGCGACGCTCACAAGAGAAACAGAGCAAGGCCAAAATCACTTATTGGGAGAAGATGAAGACGATGAAAGGTCACTTTCATCCCTTTGGATATACTCAATCTCTATTTTAGTGACTTCATACATTAAGACAAGGTGCAAGATCAGTCAACGAATATACCGAGGAATTTTACCAATTGATTGCCCGAAATGATATGGACGAAACAAGAACAGTTGATGGCACGATATTTGGGAGGTTTGCGCCAATCTTTTCAAGATATTTTCGACCTTCATTCATTGCGAACTGTTTCAGAGGCTTATCAGCAGGTGTTGCCAGTTTAAAAATAGCAAAATCGAAAACCAACGATTCGAGGCGACCAAAATAGTCGACCAACTCGCCCCCAAGATTCACATCCTATCTAATAGACATTATAGTTTACTCCTAAAACTCCCATCAACTATTTTAGTTGTGGTGAATCTAGGCATAAGGCCACCGAGTGCAAGAAATTCACTAGCCAAAGGGCAAGAATTTATTGATTAAGGGTGATGCGGATGACAAGGCCAAAGTGGTCGACGATCAAGTTTATGACGGTGAAGAGATTGACGAGGTACTCTATGGTGATGACCGCAAGACATTAGCCATTCACAAGAGCCTACTAACTCCTAAGGACGATGCAAGGGATGATTGGTTTAGGATTAATATTTTTCACACGACCTGCATAGTAGCGAATAAAGTTTGCAAGATAATCATTGGCAATGGCTGTGAGAATGTAGTGTCTGAGGAAGCTGTCCAGAAATTATTGAAGACAAATTGTTATCCTAAACTGTACAAGTTATCATGGTTGAATAAAGGAAGTGAGATAACAATAGATAGGAGATGCCTCATGTCTTTTTCTATTGACAACAAATACCAAGATGATGCTTGGTGTGATATCGTGGAGATGGATACATGTCACATATTATTGGGACAACCTTGGCAGTATGATCGTAGTGTCATTCTGATAGGTGGAAAAACAAATACACTGTTTACAGCAAGGGAAAGAAGATCGTGCTAGCAACCCGACGAGAGGGCACCACTTCTATCCTGGTAACCTCTAACATAAACCTCCTTTCTACATCCAGACTTTTAGTTGAGATGATACAAGGAGACATTGTCTATGCCTAACTACCTGGCAAGAACAGTGTGATAGCTATGGGTCCTGATTTACAAGCAGAGGTGCAATTTCTAGAATTTGCAAAATTGATGCCAGAATATCTTCCTCTTAGACTACCGCCTATGAGAGATATCCGACACCAGATTGATCTTGCACCATGATCGAGTTTGCCTAATTGACGAGTATATCAACTCAGTCCTAAGGAGGCCGAAGAATTGCAGCGACAGGTAGTGGAGTTGTTAGGCAAGATTTATATTCGTGAGAGCATGAGCTCATGTGCAACCCAAGCTTGACTTGTTCTGAAGAAGGATGGTTCGTGGCATATTTGTGTTGACAGTCAAGCTATCAACAAGATCACTATAAAGTACTAGTTTTTGATTCCCCGTTTGGATGACATGTTGGATCAACTATCCAGTTCTAGGGTTTTCTCCAAAATTGACCTTAGAAGTGAAATACCACGGGATCAGAATAACGCCTGGCTATAAATGGAAAACGGCATTCAAAACGCAACACAACTTATATGAATGGATGGTCATGTTTTTTTGGCTCTCAAATGCGCCCAACACCACTAGATTTATGAATAAGATATTACGGCCTTTCATAGGGAAGTTCATTGTGGTCCACTTTGATGATATCCTTGTATATAGTCCGACGTGGACTTTGCACTTTGATCAACTCCATGTAGTTTTTGAAAGACTAAGATAGAGTGTTTGTTTGTCAATTGGAAAAATTGTTCTTTCCCCACCACATCCATAAGCTTTCTTGGTTTCATTGTGTCCACGGGGGTGTTCATTCAGACCAATGAAAGATTGACGCTATCTTGGAGTGGTCAAAGCCAAAGACCTTACATGATATCATGAGTTTCCATGGGTTGGTTTCTTTTTATTCGGAATTTCAGCACTTTGGTTGCTCCTATCAGCGAGTGTCTCAAAGGGTGTGACTTCAAAAGGTTAAAAGAAGTAGAGGCTAGTTTTCAGTTTGTTAAGCAAAAGATGATCGAGGCATCGGTTCTAGCACTCCCTGATTTTGACAAGGCATTTGAGGTCAATTGTAATGCATCTAGCATTAGTATTAGTGGAGTTTTCATTTAGTCTGGATGTCCCGTTACCTTTTTCAGTGAGAAGCTATAGGATTCCAAGAAGAACAACTCTACCTATGATTTAAAGTTCTGTCAAAATTCAGTCCTTGAAACATTAGCGACATTACTTTATACAAAGGAAGTTCATTCTATTTACTGATCACGAGACCCTAAAATACATCATGTAATATACTTAAAAATATAGATAAAGATCAAAATAATTAAAAGGTGGCATAATTAAATTTTATTAAGAAATATAAATATGTTTTAGTGGATAATTTATCAGGAAATAAGTTTATATGAATTTATGAAATTTACTGAAATTTTTTCGGATTTTAAAGAAACCATTTTAGGTTTTAAGGGATATAAATGGGTAAGAAAAAACCTATTTAGGAATACTCATTTAAATTGGGAGTTGCTAATATCAATTACCCTAAACTTAGATTACAAAATCTAAGTTCGCATCGTGAACATTAGCAGCAGCTATTGTTCATCTCTTCACTCGACACCCCGACGCGCGATGAGAATGCGCTGCTTGCTTCTTGCGCATCGATCGTCAGTGTCGTTCCCCTCCACATCGCTCCTGCACCCACCCGCTCATGGTGGTGTTCCGCCACAAGCGCAACGCGGACAGCCGGCGCCATCCTTCGCCCGAAGTTGTCGCCACTCCTTCGCCAATGCGATCAACCGACGTTGGCATCGCGTCCATGTCCCTTCCCGACCACCGGTGTCAATCCTTTGCCCATGCAACTAGCCGACGCGATGCAACGGCATTCGTCTCTTCTCCGCATTGTGCACACGGTGTGTTTCCGGCGAGGACAATTACGCAGCCCGGCGTCTCTCCGCCCTGTCGACGTCGATTGTAGCCGATGGTCACCCAGTCGAAGCCAACTGAACATCGGGATAGCTCTACCCACGCGCACGCAGTGTTTCTGCTACCAGAAAGATCAGCGCCACCCAACTGCTGCCACTGTCCCGCCTAAATCATCGCCACCTCTGCCGGTGAAACCACGCGTATGCCAACCATCTATTGCTGTCGTCGTTTCATACCACAGCAACAACAATCCATCGCCGGGAGTCGCCGTCGGCGACGAAGACGCTTTACATGGTTTAATTAGATTAATCATTAGTTAATTAATCAAAATTGGTTGATTAATTAAATGATATTCAATTAATTGATGTCCACGTAGGGATGATTAGGTTTTGGATTATTGATAATACTATAATTAATAAGTTAATTAATTATAACTATGAGTTAATTAATTAACAGATTTATTAGTTAATTAAACACCAATGAAATATAATCACACTATTTGATTTATGAATAACTGGATGAATAAGATCACTATTAGATTGATAAATGAATTGGAGATCAATTAGTATTCATAATTAATTTAGGTAAATTAATTAGATGATCAAGAGTTAGGTAGTAATGGATTAATTCAATAAATCAGTTGATTAAATGATTTATAGATCCTTAGATCGGCTTTGTATCATATACTTATAGGACTTGAGCTCGAGACAGACTTTGGACTTGAAGACGATTTGGACACTCTACATTAAAGGTGGGTAGATTTTGCTTGTCTTTTGTAAACTTTGATTATAGTGCATGATTATTTACTGTCATGTTTTGATGAGGTCGTAGATGGTCCTGGCTGCTAGTCCCGCTCGAGTTAGGTTTTCGTTGAGTTGTTTTATATTATTGTTCCTGTTGTTTATGGTTGCAGTTTCTTTCTGTATCGGATTTTGAGTATGTTCACATGCGCATGCATACATACACGCATTATCATCATTGCTATTGTGACTTGGTGTTATTATATTTCATTGGTGTTTTATGTTTTCCATGAATTGGTTTGATATCGTATTTCCTATATTGTCACTAGAGGGTACCATCCAGTTTGGCAGACAAGTATACCCTCGGGGCATGACATATCAACGACCAACAAAAGTTGAGCAGACGACATACCAAATGGGTAGCCTACTTGCAAGAGTCCACCTTTACAATGAGGCACCGAGCGGGGAATTTAAATCGTGTCGCGGATGCCCTAAGTAGACGTTCTTCCATACTACCAGGAACACCAAGGTTACAGGCTTCAAGGTTTTTACCAACAGGTATGCATCCAACCCTTCCTTTGGAAGGATATTTCAGAGGTAACAAAAGATCATCACCATGATTTTGTTCTGCATAACGATTTTCTTTTTCGTGGAT
Organism: Zingiber officinale; assembly: GCF_018446385.1. Taxonomy (NCBI): domain Eukaryota; kingdom Viridiplantae; phylum Streptophyta; class Magnoliopsida; order Zingiberales; family Zingiberaceae; genus Zingiber; species Zingiber officinale. Next base: position 154,274,520 of record NC_055988.1, on the reverse strand, counting down.
TACGGTTGTGTATTTCGGATTGTTCATTACGGCATCAGATTGTGAGAGAGCTTGATAATAAAGGCCACTTTGGCCGAGACAAGACATTGACCTTCATCTCTTCTAATTTTTATTGGCCCGAGTTATCTAGTGATACAGCTCATTTTGTGAATCAATGTCACGTGTGCAAGCGATCTAGGGGACCCCTCACCAATGCAAGCTTATACACTCCTTTACCTGTTCCTAAAGCTCCGTGGGTTGATATCAACATGGATTTTGTATTGGGTTTACCCCGCACCCAACGATCCTCTGATTCCATCCTAGTCGTGGTTGACAGATTTTTAAAGCTTACCGGAAGACTATGGATGTCGTACAAATCACCCGCCTTTATTTCAAGGAAATTGTATGTTTACACGGTGTTCCTCAATCCATCACTTTAAATCGTGATATCAAATTCATCAGTCAATTTTGGAAGAGCCTATGGGAAAAATTGGGGACACGAATGAATTTTAGTAGCGCCTACCACCCTTAGACAAATGGTCAGACCGAGGTGGTAAATCGGAGTTTGGGTAACCTATTGAGATGTTTGCCAAGGTCTAAGCCGAAGTAGTGAGATTTAGCATTGCCTCAAACAAAAGTTTCCTATAATCGATCAAATAACAGAACCACATGTTTAAGCCCTTTTGATGTTGTCTATGAACGGAACCCATCCATGGTATTAAGACACTTTAATCCTAAAGCAGATGAGATAGCATAGCATCTTCAGGGTATTCATGAACAAGTGAAATAGGTTATCCATGAGAACAACACAAATACAAGGAGCGAGTTGACGATCATCGTCGTCAGGTACTTTTTGATGTTGGTGATTTTGTTTGGGATGTATTAACCCAATATCGCTCCCCTATTAGTGAGTATAATAACAAGCTCAAGGAACGGAAGATTAGACCATGTGAGATTTTGTAGAAAATCAATGATAATGCCTATAGGTTGCGCCTCCCTAATCCCTTAAAGACTTCTAACGGATTTAATGTGAAGTACTTAAGTCCTTAGGCTACGATTGTTGATGACCCTATCCTAGACTCGAGTACGAGTTCTCTTCAACCCAGAGCGATTAATGCAGGAAGATCAAGGAGAACAACCAGTTTGTGGCCCCTTAGCACGGGCATGCTTCATTCTAAGTCTTGGCAAAGCAAAATCAAATCTCCCAGCAACAAACATGGCCAGCCCGTGCTCCCCAACACGGGTGTGCTTCATTCGGTGACTTGACGAGGAGAAATTGAATCTTCCAACAACAAACACGGCCAACCCGTCCTCCCTGCATGGGTGTGCTTCATTCGGCGCCTTGGCGAGGCGAAATTGAATCTTCCAGTGGTCAACACTGCCAGGCAGTGTCCCCTGACACAACTAGGCTATGGCCCCTGACACGACCAAGCCGATTTAGCTTCTATCCCTTTACGCTGTGAAATGTTGCGATAGTGAACACGGCTCAACAGTGTTTTAGGGTTTGTTTTGCTAGTTTCTTTTTTAGGTTGTTTTAGGCTATTTAAACATTGGTTTAGGTTAATGCAAGGGCATCTTGTTTTGGTTTAATAAAGTTTCTTTTTGTTTAAACCTGAAAGCGGCTCCTCTTCGTTTATCAAATTTGCTTCCTTCTACTTCTTTCTCTGCAAATCCTCTAAGCAAACTTCGCACGCAAGATAATCGCTATCCCACTTTGCGTCAGCTAGTTATTGAGAGGTTGGCATAAAAGAAGGAATAGATTATTTTGATACTTCTTCCTGAATTACTAAGACAATCTCTATCCATTTTCTTGCAGCACTACTAACTATTAAAAATCACAAGATTCGCTAAATAGATGTCAAGATTGCTTCACTAAATGGCAATCTGGATGAGAAAATATAATAGATCATATGTTTGTCAATGTTATGAGAAAAAGGATTGTAAACTTGTTAAGTCCTGCTAGGGACTGAAGCAAGCTTAAATGCAATGACATGATTAGTATGATAAAGTCAATCTCTCATTTGGCTTCAAAATTATTGTCTTAGAAAAAGGTATTTATAACAAGGGTAAAGGTGATAATATTTCTTATTTATATATAGATGACAATTTTGCTATTTTGTACATCGATATGTCTATAGTTGAATGAAAAGTTTGGGATGAAGGATTTATCACTGATTAGAACTGAAGTAGATCGCTTTTGTAATTACAATAACTCATAAAATAAGAATTGTCTTTACATCATTTCCAACCAGATCACCAAATGAAATAAAGTAGAATATGAAGTCATGTACACTAAAGAAATAATTAAAATAGAATTCCTAGACTTCTCTAGGGAGATAGAATAAAAATCACTAAAGATAAATAATAAAAATGAACAAACATATTTCAAAAAATCCCAAATTTTTTCTTTTCAAGGAAATCCACTTTTCTAGATTCCAAGTCTTTTCAAGCAATGAAACCATATGAGCTTGTGTAACAATTGAAATATACAATCCAAGTATGTATATTGTTTTCTAAGATGAGTGATTCTAGTTTTGAGGATGGATTCTGATGCATTATTCTTAAACAGTCTCATTATTAAGAAAGGGTCGCAAGATAAAATACATGTTCATGTTATAGCAACAGTAATTAAACATTGGTGTTGGTGGTGTAATCGTGTCTCAAGTGGTCGGTTCAACCAGCGTGTTTTAACGTTGACAAAGGGTTTAAGTGCAATTTGCCAACATTACAAATCTATGTGCATTAAATTTGCAGGAACCGGCAAGTTGCACACTAGCCTTGGATGATAACATGAAAGATGGTATAGGACATCAAATAAATATGAAGTCTTTTGCAAGGCTTTTAAGTAAACAAAGGAAGTTCTAAAGGCAGAACATTTAGGCATGTAGAAGACATAGGACCACAACTTTTGAGAAGGAAGACATGGATGGAGTCTTGGGCCAACTAATGGTTGAGTGTTGGAAGTCAAAATTTAAATTCTGTGCCTATTTAAATTTTTAAATACCCTCTTCATGCTTTAATGTTTTTAGAATCATACCACATCATACCTAGACAAATTTCCATTGTTTAATGGCATACTAAAATTTTGATATATTGTAACACCTAGAATTATTCAACTCTATGTACATAGCTATGGTTTCACAATGCTTATCATGCATTATAATATATATTCTCATTTTTTGATTAACTATTTAGATGATTTTCATGTTTAACATTAAAAATGGAAATTTAGATAATTATTGTTTGAAATGCAAGATCTATGCTTATGCCAACCTATCTTGATCACTATGCCTATTTCATATTCCTTTTTATCATATTGCATCTAATTACCTATTCACCTTAATGCCTAATTGATGTGTGGCCAAGGGTGACCACTTGGGGCTGGAATCCAAGATAAAAGGGAGCTAATATTGAGGGTTTCTTATGTTAAGGGAAAGTTGAGTTTCTAATTACATGTTTATCAAAAAAATTTATTCTTGGGCAAAAATCAAAAGGGCACCCCTTTTTACCGAATCATCAAGAAACGTCCTATGTTATTTTTTATCAAAAGGATGTCCCACCTTCGGTAGAACGACATAATTGCCCTTCACTAGATAGTAACAGTTTATTCTCATTATTATCTCTCTCCTATTTTTTTCCATCTAAATCAGCGCATTGTAGCAGCTACGAACCCATAGCTACTACACAGTTGTAGTAGCTATTGTTTCGTAGCTACTACAACTGAGTTATCACATAATTGTAATAACTACAATTCTATTGTTGTTACAACATGGAATTTTTTTTTTTAACTAAAATTGTTCGAATCCTCCGAAAAAGATTTGAACGATGTTTTTTGAGCAGTCGTTAGTAGTTCCGCCTCATAACAAGTTATAGAATTCTGAACGAGCTTTGATTTGATATATTATATGTCCCATGGTTCAACCCGAGATAAAAGCTATGACCTTTTAAAGTTTAAGATTTAGCATTCACGTATAGCTACGGTTTTGTAGCTGCTACAACTGTGTAGTAGCTACAGTTTCGTAGCTGCTACAATTATATAGTAGCTACGGTTTCATAACTGCTACAACTGACCTACTATGCAGTTGTAGCTGCTACATAATTGTAGCAGTTATTATTTCATAGCTGCTACAACGTTTATGTTAAATCCTAAACTTTGATAGACCATAACTTTTGACTCGGGTTGAACCATGAAACATAAAATAAATCAAATCAAAGCTCGTTTAGAGATCTGAACCTGTTATGGTGGGGAACCCGTAACGGGCAAGTTTTAGCTCAAAAAACATCATTTAAATTTTTTTGCAGGATCTGATAAATTTTATTCTTAAAGTTTTCTTTCCATGTTGTAGCAGTTACAGAACTATAGCTGTTGCAACTGTATGGTAGCTCAGTTGTACCAACTACGAAACCGTAGCTGCTACAACTGTGTAGTATCTGTAGCTGCTACACTGTGTAGCATCCATAGCTGCTGCAACTGTTTGGTAGCTCAGTTGTAGAAACTACAAAACCGTTGCTCCTACAACGTGCCAATTTAGGGGAAAAAAATAAGAGAGATAATAATAAAAATAAGTTTCTACTGTGTAGTGGAGGATAGCTGGGTAATTGTATGTAGGGGTGGGGCCCCCTTTTGATAAAAAAAAAATCAAAATAGGGCGTCACCTTGATGATTCCAAAAAAAAAAGGTACCCTTTTGACTTTTGCCCAACTTAAATAGATTGGCAAAATAAAAAAAAAAACATTGTTGGTGCAACAATGTTCGTATGTGGTTAACTTCAACCAATTGGGCTTGATGTGGAGGTCATGTTAAAATTAACCTATGTGCATCTAGTGTTCTTAGGGACATAGAATAGTGTAAAGAGCTTGTTGATTCAACATGGTTGAGTTGCTTGGTTGCAAATGGTTTAGCGACTCAATAGCCAAATGGGAGATGAACTCAATACCCAAGCAAAGAATAATTAAATGGAGCAATCTTAGAGAGCTTAGTGTATCTGAGAAACCAAGGGGTTAGCACAGTATTGTCTAGGATGACTAAAGTGAGGTGGGCTCATAGGTGAGGGGTAAAGGATGGCATAATGCATCTAAGGAACTGAGGGCCTAACACAAAATGGCTTCAATGGCAACAAAGAGTATAGTTGAAAACTTAGAGGTGAGAGACCTGGGAGAAATTATGTGAGTGAAATCTAATATTAGGCTTAAGTGGGTTCGATGTGGAGGTCATGTTAAAATTTGACCTATGTGCATCTAGTGTGCTTAGGGACATGGAATAGTGTAAAAAGCTTGTTGAGTTGAATTGCTTGGTTAAAAATGGTTTGGTGACTCAATAGCTAGATGGGAGGTGAACTCAATACCCAAGCAAAAATAATTAAATGGAGCAATCTTAGAGAGCTTTGTGTGTCTGAGAGACCAAGGGGTTAGCAAAGTATAGTCTAGGATGACTAAAGTGAGGTGGACTCATAGGCGAGGGGTAAAGGATGACATAATGCATCTAAGGGATTGAGGGCCTATCGCAAAATGGCTTTAATGGCAACAAAGAGTATAGTTGAAGACTTAGAGGTAAGAGACCTAGGAGAAATTATGTGAGTGAAATCTAATATTAGGTTTGTGTCTTTAGGCAACATTACGAGAGATGATATGTGTAGCTAGGTAGGGATTTAGACTACCTAGTGGCTCATAGAAGTATTTTGACCAAGGGGCAACATGTTATAGTCGGTGGTTTAACTTGACCTCAGACTTCAGTAGGCTATAAAGGCATAAGCAAAGTGAAGGAGGGATCTTCGAGAAGTATTAATTGACTCGAATGGAAATTTCAATCGATTGGGGAGCTTAGTCTCAAGAATCACCTGAACACAAGGGTTCGGGAAATAAAATATTTTTGATTGAACAATAGTTGACATAAGATTTTATCAAGTCAACTCGAAAAGATTTATAATTGTTCGCCCAAAGATCCCCATAGAGTCATTGGTTGCTCAATTATTATATTTGCTTGAAAGTCGACTTGAGCCTTTTTCTAGTTGACTAGAGGCGAGCAAAATAATCATTGAAGCTTTGCTTATATATGCCTAGGAGGTTTTTAAGTTGTTAACAATGCATAAAATTATTTATAATTTTGTTGTAACCACATGCTCAACTACAGGGTCGGTTCAAGGCATAAGCCACTAAGGTCTATGCCTAGGGCCCCTATTTCATTGGGCCCTTTAATTTATTAAATAAAATATAATTACTAACTTATTTTGGAAACATATGAGTTTGATATGTAAATATTTAAAATTATTTGTTAAAATAAGTTTTAGTTGAGATTTATTTTAGCTGATAATTTTAATTGTTTTATTGGTTGAAGTTAAATTTGATCAATAATTTTTAATTTTTTATACGTCAAAATTAAATTTGGTTGATAATTTAATGTTTTACTAGCTGAAAATTTTTAATTTTTGACTAACCATAGTTAGATTTGATTAGTAATTTTTATTTTTTTAATGACCAAAATTAGATTTGATTAGTAATTTTTAATTTTTTACTAGTCAAAATTAGATTTGATCGATAATTTTAATTTTTTTAGTTTCAAAGTTAGATTTTATTGATAATTTATAATTTTTTCTAGCCAAAATTTGATCAATAATTTTTAATTTTTTATAGACAAAGTTAGGTTTGTTTAGTAAACTAAAAAAAATTATTAGTTATATTTATTAATAATTGATATTTTCTATAAAAAAATTAAAAGTTCAAAAACACATTCAATATTATTTCTTTTTAAATTTTAATTTTTTTTCTCCATCTTTCTTCTCCTTCGGTATCATTTTTATACTATTATTATTATGTCCTTTCTTCACCACAAGTTATTGTCCACATACTCTCTCTCTTTTATAATTCTCTATTAATGTCAAAAAAAAAGACTACTAACTAATATTTTTGGCTAGATAAATTTGATCGATAATTTATTGAAGTTAAAATTAATCAATAAAAAATTAAAAAATAGAAATTAAAATGTTTATTAACTAGTAGTATAATATTTATCATTCATTATCAAATTTAATTAGTATTTTTAACATTGTATTAACCAAATTTAACTTTATTTAATTGATTAAAAATATTTATTAGGCAAATATATTATTTTTTAAACAAATTATATTTAAAAGTTCAGGAGAAATTTTTTTAATTTTTTTTAAATTTTTACTAATAAAAAAGTGGAATTTGACGCAGTGATGAAATTGTTACCATGTGACTAGTGATAATAACTTTTAGTCGCGAAAATAACCTTTTATAATGCACTGAGCTGTTCTTTTAAAATTAACTGATAAAATTAAATATCTTTAATCATAGTTTATATAAAACTATTTTTAAATTTTAATATTTAATTCTTAAAAAAATATTAAGGCCTAAATATTTTTCTATCTAGCATCTTAAAAAATATTGAGACTGCTCGCTCAAGTGAAATAACTTTTAGGCTTGACATCTTAAAGCAAAAGCTTTATTCTACAAGCTCTTGGTGAATCCTATCCTTCGCTATTTATTTCATTTCTTATTGAGAGGAGACCTACTTGTCATCATCCCAAGGGTTGGGAGCATATGAGGCTTACTCCATTGGCTCTTAAAAGGAGTGTTGTAGTGGATTTACAAGAGTTTCTTACTAGATCAGTCCTAAATCATAGAAGAGTGAAGACCACAAACCATGTAAATATAGTGTTAGCATTGTATTCCTTTATTCATATTGTTTCTGTTAACAATACATCTCGATACATAAAAATCTACTCATACACAAGCATATTGTGTATTAACAATTGATTGTCTTTGCAAGCAAAATTTTAATTTCTTAAGTCACAGCTATTCACCCCTCCCTTTTAGGGAGGTGCATGCCTAATGTCAACGATCCTACAAATATCTCACAGAGTGATGTTCGTAGACTTTATAGTTCAAAGGGCAATATAACAAATTCACAAATGAAAGGACTTAATCATGAGGCTATTAAAAAAAGGTTTGATGCATGAATAGGGTACAGGCCTATTTTGGTTTCATATACAAAGAATCAACTCAAACAAACTAATTGAGTTACAAAAATATAGGCTAACCATGATACTAACAAATTGCAAAATGAATCCATAAGAACTAAGATTGAGATTTACTTGAAAAGTATTTGAACTACTAGAAAGGTTGAGATAGAAGCTCCTAATCAGTTTGAGGTCATTATAATAAGATGTCAGGTATTCATCATTGTAGATTTCATCTTAGTAAGTGTAACTGTGGGGGCATAGTGTAGAGTTATGGGCAACCTTCCTAAATACTTATGAATAAAAATTCAGTTGACTATAATGTATCAATCCAATTAACATGTCATACCATGTCATATGTTGTTGCCCTTTAACCTGTGTGACAAATGATGAACTCAGGTAAAGGTTCTTATTGCAAGAAGCCTTAAAAGACTTTTTGTCTGTTCTTAAATTGACTCAATTTAAATTGAAGGACAATTTTACATTTGAAGGAAAGATTCAACTCAAAATGAAATTCTCTCATGGATTCCTTTTTTTTTTTTTTTTTGTACTCTGTATCTACAATGACAGAAAAAGCAGTTAATAAACTACCCCTAACATGCCCATTTTGCATATAGAGAGAATAGATGTGGATTGGCTTACTCATACAGAAGTGTGCAGATAACAAGTGAGTGCATCTATGTAGAATAAGTAGATTCGTGAATCTTAAGGGAGATTAACTAGATCACGTGCATCAGTGGAAGAAGATACTCTCTATAGAGAATTGACTTGTTGATGCTCTAATCAAAGAATGGATTTCTAGCTCTCTTCATTATAGAAATGTTTACAATTTTTTACTTCTATATTATTTCCTACTTTTGGGGTTTCAGGTTTTCCAATTAAGATTTTCTCCTATTTGTTTTTACCTAAACTATGTCTAACAATTTTCTCCTTATTTGTTGATCTCCTCGGCTCCTTGCCCAATCATCTATCAATTCTTTGCTTTTGTTATAGTTATATATCCCTTGATTACCTCTCTAAGATTTCCATTATTATTGTATATATCCCTTGTATTTCTTCCTATCTTAGACCCTAGGATTAAGGGATTTGATAAGTTGTAATTATGGTTGTATCTCTTCCAATATTAGATCCTAGGATTAAGGAATTTGATAATTCTTGATGTCTATATAATGTAATCCTCTCTTACTGAAATGAGATAGAAAGCATTTCCAGATATTCTCGTTTATTTCTTTATCATGGTATCAGAGGCAAAACTTTAAGATCATTTCATTTTGTGTTTGGTTCCTTGTCTAGCTCCAAGATATTAGTGTTTTGTTCTTTTTTGTGTTCTTCTAATCTGTTTTCTTAGACCTGATCTCTTAGTACTTGTTTCTGGTTGAATCATGTCTTTGGAACTATCTGAACATTTTCTTGTTTGATTTAATGGCAAGAACTATTCTATCTAGGCATTCCAATTTCAGATCTTTGTTAAGGGAAAGGAACTATGAGATCATATTGATAGAATGAATCATGCACCTAACAACGAGAAGGAGAAGGGGAAATATGCGAAATGGGAGGTGAAGGGTACTCAGATTATATCTTGAATCCTTGGAAGTGTGGAACCCTCCATACTTCTCAATCTCAAGCCTTATAAGACTTCTAGAGAAATGTGGGATTACTTGAAGAAAATTTACAACCAAAGCAATATAGCGTGAAGGTTTCAATTGGAACTTGAGTTGGGTCAACGTAGTGAAAGGGAGTATGCCAATCCAAGAGTTTTATTCTTCCTTTGGAAACCTTTTGGCTGAGTACACCAAAATTGTGTATGTAAGTGTCTTACATACCTCCTAAAGGACACATTGTTACCCAAAGTGTGCATAAGACTAGCAAGCGTGATCAGTTTTTAATGAAGTTAACAAAGGAGTTTGAAGCAATCAAGTCCAACCTGATGAAAAGAGAATCAATTCCTTTATTGGATATTGATGTAGGAGAGCTTCTCAGGGAAGAAGAACGACTCATTACACAAGCTGTCTTGGAACAGAAAGCTCAACATTCTACTCCAATTCCTATTGCCTATGCTGCTCAAGAAAGGTTTAAAGGAGATATCCAGTGCTATAGTTGCAAAGGATTCAAGCACATTGCTACTAATTGTACCAATTATTGTAAGAAACCAAGGCATATCATCAAAGATTGTTCCATTCAACCTCCAAAGAAATCTGAAACTACCTAAATGTCTGGATCGGTTCCTCAAATGCCTCTAGTCTTAGTCAGTCTTTTATTACTCCTGAAACGGTCCAACAAATGATAATTTCGGTCCTTTCTACTTTAGGCCTTTAACAAAATTCTAATCCTAAGCCTTGATATTTTGATTTTGGTACTTCGAATAACATGACCAACATTGTCTTACCTTTAAATAATGTTAAAAAATATAAAGGAGATCATCATATATGGTAATTCCTTACCTATCACAGCTATTAGTGATATTTCAGCCTTTAAATATTGTTTTTGTGTCTCTTAAGTTGTCCACTAATCTTATATTTGTTGGTTGATTAGTTGATAACAATTGTAATGTTCAATTTGCAAATTATGGTTGTCTTGTGCACGATTAAGTGTCCAGGAAGATGATCACACAAGGGCCTAAAGTGGAACATCCCTTTCCTTTGTTTCTATCTCCCTCTCCGACGTCAAACTATGTTGCTTGTAATGTTGTTTAATGTGATAATCAAGTGTGGCATAGACGTTTAGGACACCTTAATTATCATATACTCCAAGTCTTGCTTATATCTGATTTACTTGGAAATAAAATTTCGACTTCTAATAATGATTTTGTTGATTGTGCATCTTGCAAACTTGGTAAAGCAAAACACTTCCTTTTCCATTGCATAAAAATTGCACCACTAAATCTTTTGAACTCGTACATACTAATGTATGGCATATTGCCCCTGTAATCTCTCATGAACATTACAAATGCTTTTGTTACATTTATCGATGATTTCCCTCGCTTTACTTGGGTATATTTTCTTCGGTCTAAGAGTGAAGTTTTCTTTGTGTTTAAAATCCTTCATATTTTAGTCAAAACATAATTTTCTGCCAAAATCAAAACCTTGCATCAGATTCAGATGGCGAATATATGTCGAATGAATTTCAATTTTTTCTTCAAAGTCATGGGATCATATCACAATGTTCTTGTCCTTTTACTTCACAACAAAACTGTGTGGCTGAAAAAAAGAATCGTCGTCTTCTTGATGTTGTTCGCACTCTTCTAATTGAGTCTTATGTTCCTTCTCATTCTTGGTGTGAAGCTGTCTGCTGTTGTTTATTTGATTAATAGATTACCATCTCCCAACTTGAACAATAATTCTCCCTACTATCGTTTGCTTGGGCATGCACCAAATTATTCAAATCTTCATATTTTTAGATATGTTTGTTTTGTTCACCTTCTTGCACATGAAAGAAATAAACTTCCTCTGTCAAAAGTGCTTTCTTAGGATATGTTGTAACCCAAAAAGGATTTCTTTGCTATGATCCTCATGTCCATCAAATTCATGTCTCTAGAATTGTTTTTTTTTTAATTAGTCCTTTAGCATATAACAGACCTCAGAATTCCTTTCTCTATCTGCTTTACCACATTTCCCAAGTCACCAACACCACATTTCCCAAGTCACCAACACCAGTTACAAGATTTAAACCTGGTTAAGTTTATCATAGACGCACTCCTGCATTTGATCCTCCTGCGAGTCTCACTGAGGTTCCTCCACATCTTCCTGCAGCATCTGATCTTGTTTCCAATGACCCACCTCCTCTTCGAAGAAGCTCTAGACCTCACAAACCTCCTAAAAGGTATGATTTTTCAACCCCCATTGCGATGTCTCCTACTTTGTCTTCTATTTTCGTTCCTACTTGTTATAAATAAGCTATGGAACATAAGTGTTGGTAATAAGCAATGGAAGTAGAACTTCGAGCACTTGAGAAAAACCATACTTTCCGATCCTCCAAATGTTAAGCTCATTGGTAGTAAGTGGATCTATCTTGTGAAGCTCAAGTCTGCTGGGCCTATAGATAGATACAAAGCTCGATTGGTTGCTCTTGACAATAAATAAGAATATGGCCTCGACTATGAAGAAATATTTGCATCAGTTGCTAAGATGACCACAATGAGAATCATTCTTGCTATTGAATCCTCTAAATATTAGCCTTTACATCATATCGATGTAAAAAATGTCTTCTTAAATAGGGATCTTAAGGACAAGGTTTACATGAAATTTCCACAATGTGTAGTGACAGCTTCTCATGTAGTTTACAAGCTAAGACACTCCTTCTATGGGTTGAAGCAGGCACCTAGAGCTTGGTTTGAGAAGCTTTGTAGTACTCTTCTCACCTTCTCTTTCACACAAAGTCAATATGATTCATCACTTTTCTTTCCCAAGACAACCATGAGTATGGTCTCTCTTAGTCTATGTTGATGATGGTAAAGACAATGGGATAATCAATAAGCTTCGAAATATGTTGTATAGTACATTTAAAATGAAAGATCGAGCATCTCATGTATTTTTTGGGTTGAAAGTTCACTCTCAAGATCGTGGTTTGTTCATGAATTAACATAAATATATCCAAGATCTCATTGAGCTAGCTAGTTTAAAGGATACTACTGTTGTTGATACACCAATGGAGATGAATGCGAAATACCGAAAAGATGAAGCTAAGCTTTTGCCTAATACTTTTTTATATAGGCAACTTGTTGGTAGTCTTATCTATCTAACAATCACAAGACCCAATATCTCATATATTATCCATATAATTAGCAAATTTATGCAATCACCTTGACATCTTCATCTTGCTGCAGTTGCATTATTCGATATTTAATTGGGTTATCTACTCATGGGTTGTTTTTTCCTACAAAATATGTTCTTCATTTGACTGTGTATAGTGATGCAGATTAGGTTGGTTACCCGGATACTAGGAAGTTACTAATGCATTTTTCTTGGAGTTATGTTAATTTCTTAGAAGTGTAAGAAGCAAGATTGGGTCTCTAAATCTTCCATAGAGACTGAGTACAGAGTCATTTGTTCTAAAATTGTATGGTTATGTCATCTTTTTGAACTTTGATTCCCTCTACCTAATCCTACTCCACTTTATGATGATAATACTAGTGTCATTCAAATAGATGCAAATCCAGTATATCATGAACGCACAAATCACATAGAGGTGGATTGTCATTACATTAGGAAGGTCTTTATTTAAGGTGTTATCACTCTTCCTCATCTTAGATCTTCAATAGCTGATGTCTGTACAAAAGCTTTGAAAATGCAACAACGCAAGTTTCTCAGTAGTAAATTGATGCAAAGAGACTTACCTGCATCAATTATTTCTTCCTATATTAGACCTTAGGATTAAGGGATTTGATAAGTTGTAATTATGGTTGTATCTCTTCCTATATTAGACCCTAGGATTAAGGGATTTGATAATTCTTGATGTCTATATATTGTAATCCTATTATTGAAATGAGATAGAAAACATTTTCAAAAATTCTCGTTTATTTCTTTCTCATCATCCTCACATGTCGAGTACACATTTTTTTCTTTCTCTTAGATGATATCAAACAAAATGGGGTTGATATTGTCCAATACTCCTTTGGTGTTATCCTAGATAGGCAATACAATGATAAATTACTTCTTTTGGTCTCAATGGTATATTAGAAAGGAAATTTCAGTTGCACGATACATAAAATTTCTATCTTCGCACTCAAAAGTAGAGGTGTAAATGAACCAAATCGAGCCGAATATATAGAAAAATCTAAGGCTCGAATTTGGCTCGAAATAGGTACATTCAAGTTCAAGCTCAATTCGAAGCTCAAAAAATTTAAAATTTTTTGTTCGAGTTTGGTTCGAATTAGGGCTCGAGGTCGGCTCGAAAGATTCGAACATGTTCGCGAACTATTCAAATTATTGCTCGAAAATAGATACTCGAAAGACTCAAATTTTATTTATTTAATATATTAATAAAGTACTAAGGCTCGTGAGCAGCTCGTGAACTATCAAACAATATAATTTGGGCTCGAGTTCGGCTCGAAAAAAGTTCAAACATGTTCGAGTTCGGCTCGAATTCGATAAATTCGAATACGAATCAAATATTTTTTGAGTCGGCTGAAAAAGCTCATAAGCCGGCTCGATTCGTTTGCACCCCTACTCAAAAGTATGCAGATTGTATGCAATCGACCTAGTGCAAAATATTATATAAAGTATGTGGGAGCATATTCTAATGTATATACAATTAGCAAAATATTAAACAATATATTGATATTCAATGTATTCATTACTTGTAAAAATATTTAACACTTAAGTTACAAACTACTAAATAGGTAGCTTGGTATCTTATCTCAATTTTGTTTAATTTAAATCTATTTCAATGAGCTATATAAGGTTTTTTAACTGCATGTGTAGATCAAATGTGTAGGTGGTCATCTGCGAGTGTTATGTATCTTCAATTGTTTATGTGACCCAAGCAACAACCTTTTAAAATCATATGCACTAAGTTTTAGTCTCATTTTTGGTGCCCTTCCATTTTTATAAGAATCAATTTTGTTCACATTCTAATATTTGAATGCATGAGAAATTTATGTTTGATTGATGTCCAAAGACGACAAAACTATTGATAAAAAAAAAGGGCGGCCCAGTGCACGAAGCTCCCGCCATACGGGGTCCCGGGGAAGGATCCATTGTACACAGCCTTACCTTGCTTTTTGCAAGAGGTTGTTTCTAGGATTCGAACCCGTGACCTTTTGGTCACATGACAACAACTTTACCGTTGCGCCAAGGCTCCCCTTCACGACAAAACTATTGATAAAAAAATAAATTAGATTTATATTAAGTAATAAAAATAATTCAACATGCATATAGATAAATCAACAAGGAAAATGAGACAACTTCACCTTATAAATAAAATGGCTTACCATTTCCTCCCTTAGTCACAAGGTTCCAATTTACAACTCTAGAATCCACTGCGCTTAGCAAGTCAAGGAAAAATATCCCACATGAAAGACTTCTGTCCTGAAAATTAGAGGAAATAGAATTGATTTGATATGAGATCATTCACCAAAAAAAGTTTTAACATGTTATGAGAACCTGTTGATACAAAACAAGTAATCAAACTGGAATAAGAACAATTAAACAAATATTTCATTTACATTGGCTTGTGATTATTGTAGAATACAAATTAAGAGACATATTTTGCCTGATAATTAGAGTGTGAGCTATACTAAACTCCCAAAAAAGAGCAGCTCGGTGTTGCACGAAACTCCACCCAATGCAGGGTTTCAAGGAATGGTCAAACCACATTGAATCTATAATATGCAATCTTATTCTATATTGCAAGAGGTTATTTCTATAACTTAAACCTATGACCATAAAATCATATGGCGACAACTTTATCATTGCGACAAGGCTCCCTTCACTAACTACAAATTCACTAAATAAGATTGGTCGGTCATAGTTGACAAACGTCTATAAAGATTAAAGATTTGCTTAAACATACAGCACAAATATAAAACCAAAATTTACGTTACAATAGCTTTAGACGTTACAATTATATGGAGAATTTCTCAAAAAAAAACCCAGCTAAAAATGAGATTTAGTTCACAACAACAAAGAATTCCTAGCAAACAGCAACAACAACAACAAAAAAAAGATTTAATTATACCAATGAAGTGTAATATCTCCTCTTCTTCCAATGACATTTTTAATTGTATGTCTTCAGAGTTTTATACTTGAGAAAAAAGGAAAATATTTACCTTAAAGCTGTCCATCCGTGAGTATCTTCCTGAACTCTTTACCGTATTATTAGCCCAGTTCAGGATATCAACATCTTTTATCTCCTTTTCACTAGTGTGGAATCTCAGGTTCCTCAAAAGTTGGAGAATGTTGTATCTCATGAGTTGCCATAGAAAAGCTGGAACATATGTATTTGGATATTCAGTAGTAAATCGATAATAATGATTTAGCAAAACTGGTACTAAACTACTAAAAGAAAGAGTTCAAATCTCTATTGTTTCCAGATTAAACTCTACATCAAACAATTAGTTGATTTAGGTAGTTAATCAAGATGGCTGCCACACTTCAAAGTAATGATATTTACCCAATATTAGTTTTTTGTTCCCTTGCACTATGTCATGTCCAGCAACATTCACCAGAGAAAATTTCAGTTGTCTCCCAATTTTAATAACTTGATTACAGTTCTCTACTTTCTTGAATGGCATTTTTATTGGAGGTTTGTTCGCAGATTTCCAACAAACTATTCCTGGTGCTACCTTATCAATGGCCTCAAGGAGGACCCATCTGCATGTTAAATTTAGCAATATATTAGTAAAAATGCTTGCTGTATGTCTCCTAATAAACAAACAAGTAGTAATCAGACTACACGAGAGTTAGATATTCTTTACCCAGTTCGGAGATCTTCAAACACATTGTTTATATATGAAATTCCGAGACTATTAATCCATAACCTAAATACTCTCTCCTCCCTTGAAACTTGTGGGCTGTCAGCATTTGCTTCAAGAAAGGTGATCTGTTTCATCTGGGACGACAACCCATTCCTGCAGGTTAAAAATACTTAGATATAGCTGTCATGGAGACAGATAGTTATTTGTATATGTGGAGGTCTCACTGGTCAAAGGCCTATTAAACACTGAATTGTCATTAATAATACAGCATTTATTCATACATCAGAAATACACAGGACAAAGAATTACAAAATAAACATGTGGCCTGAAAATAACAGATGGTTGGAGACATTAAGATTTCTGAAAGCATTAACACTAATAATGATTGAAATTGTTGGCTTGTATAGAACAAAATTAGCAAAATGCTTCAAATCAAGTTGATTTAGATCCACAAAGATATATGTTTCTGATTGTTTTAGTATCTAGAACAGGAATGTAAACTCTGAGTCATATAATATTTAAAAAGATATATTTATTGCCATGTATTATGTTTGGATGTGCATAACGTTTAAAAATTACATTATCACCATCGTCCATCTGTCGATGAATTAACAATTTAACACCAAAGTCATCTTCTATGGAAGGTCAACCTTCACGCTATTTAGATGCAGGATCTTTTGCTAGGTTTGCTGAATCAGCCACATGGCTCAGTCGCACAGGCATGGATCAAAACACCAATCAACCTATTTTCTTTTTTTCTGAAGTTTTTCCTGCATGACAACTTATAGACTCTGCAGTTTTTCCTGCAGTTTAACACCCAAGTCATCTGTAGATGAATTATATTCATTGGTCAATTCCAATGGCTATATGAGTACCTATTGGTGGCCCACCATTTCTCTTACCCCCAAAAAGATAAAATTACAACGAGATAAAAGGTAAAAGGGGTGTGCACCTAGGGGATTAATCTTGATTTCTCGTTAATGTAAGGTATAAGCATGTAAAAGATGTCAAAAAGATATTAAGTAAAAGTTTGGGTAAATTCTCTAAATTAGAATATATATATTTCAGAAACTCCAAATATCTAATAGAATATAATAGACAAAGTACCTTACCTTTTCTGGAAAATATGGGCAACAAAGGCAAGATTAAGATTTGGTGAACCATCCACAATATCTTTTGGGGTGAGATACCTTTTGCAACCAATCCTATCTGCATGTTCAAGCACTAATTTTGCTCTGTCAAGAAGATCTTTCACAGTTTTCGGGTATGGCTTCCTACTATGCTCAGGAGCCAAAACATTTAGTAAACATGCATAAGCCTCACTGTCCTGCAACAGAAAAGACCATAATAATAACACTAGTAATCTTTAACATTTTTGTTGATGAAAAGTGGTAATGATTACCTGTTTGACAAATGATACCAATAAGAAAAATAAGATTAAATGAATTTTAACTTTTCATTCACCAACTATATCCACCCAAACTTGGAAAAACATTGACAGTTTTGGTCAAAAATGCTCCATGGTGGAGCAGCTTTGGCCTGGTGGAGCCACTTTGGCCAAAGTTGCTCCATGTTAGAGGTACACTATCCTAAGAGCATGAGCAGAGAGCAGTTTTGATCAAAGCTTCACCGCCTTGAAGCTTTAGTCAAAGTTATTTCAAAGTGGTGCAGTTTTGGTGAAAGTTGCTCAAAGGAGGAGCACAAAGGGCCATTTTGAGTATCAAGTTATGGGAAATATGGATGGGCATTGTTTTGATAAATTTTGAAAGAGGAGCGTTCTTTTGATAATATAAATAAAATGGGTGCCTTTAGATTTTTTGCCAAGCAAATTTTGGAGAAAAAAAAGATCAATAATTGATGTTGTGGCTCCTAATGATAGGAGGGAACACAAAAACAATTTCTTTCTTTGCACTATCTAAAAAATTGATGCTAGGGCATTTTAGGAAATGAAATTAATTAAGACCATTTTCCTATGATTATGTTTTAAAGGCTCTATTAAGACAAAAAAGGAAAAGGAAAATGAATGGGAGAGGATGGCACATGGATACAAAGGGATACAGGAAGAAGAATTTTACATACTGAACTTGAATGAACCTTCAAACTGTCACTATACCTTCACATCTGAGGAAAAGTTGGTTATCAATCTCCTGAAGCCACCTTTCTTGAGCTGAAAATTCATCCACCGCAATAAGATCTTCTCCGGTGGCAAACTCATTAGCTCTTCAACATCCTGTAACATCCAAATGAAACAACGATAATTTACATAGAAAATTTTCAACCCACAAAGTTCTCAAATATATGATGGCTAGACAAAAGAGAGAAAATATCAAAAACCTTTCCGTCGTCGACCAACTCTACAAGTTCAGGAGTTTTCTTCAGGTTAACATCAGCTAGAAGTTGAATCTAACAGTGGAATAATCAGAAACATAGGTCAGCATCCATTCTTTAAAATAATTGCTGGGAAGAAATTAAAATTTATAACAGTATGTTGTGCTCCAATAACATATTGAAACTATTCTCAATAATAGGGCATACCTTGATGATCTGAGATATTAATCCAAGCACAAGGTGAGGCTGAAAACATAATGAACAAAAAGCAAATTAATAGCTGAAGCATATCAAAACAACAAAACTAGCAGAATCCTTGCGAATAATTCATGTCTTTGTCAGAAAAGTTACTGTGATTCTTTGCCCTTTCTTGTCATTATGTCCGTTTATTTGTGAATTTTAATCTTTTCTAAACAGAATAGTCAATAAAAGGAAAAGGAACATCCTGAGCTTTGTAGCAATCTTGTTTGAAGGATCTACCATGTACAATTACAGAATCCAGTTCAGTTACACATTTTGAATTTGAAGAACTATGACAGAGTGTTATTGGCAAGATAATCACATATGATCAAAATACAAATTAGTAGTGAGGTCAAATATTGTTATCCAATTACAAATTGCATGCCCATGAAATTTTGGAAAAAAAAAATAAAAAGAAGGATGAGAAATATTTTTGAGAATCAATTTGGTTTCACAGGAGAGTGATCAACTAATTTGTTTGATAGGACAATTAGCAGAAGATATAGATGTGTTTATCAAGGTCTTGATAATATATGTAGTTGACCTTGATAAACACAAATCACAAATATAGAGAAGTAAAAGTGGCATACCAAGTTTGGCGAGGGACAACATAGTTAGGGTGTGTTTGGTTCAAGTTATCATGCCATAACATTGGTTATATGATTAGCAGATAATCACATAACCAAGGTTATGGAGAATAAAACATAACCTAATGTTATTTGGCTCAACCTTTGGAATACTCATTTTGGGAAAAAAAAAAATCTTTTTTTTTGTTAATGCTGAAATCACGTAAAACCTCACACTTCCAAGATAATCACATTTCGGGTTATATCCCTCATTTGCTGATATGGCGGGCATGCTCCATTACCTGGGAATCACTCATTACTTGAACCAAACAAGATTAAATAACATAACCTTAGGTAGATAACCAGGTTATCAACAATAATCTTCAACCAAACATGCCCTTAAAGTGTAGGTGCTTTCAAGACATAGAGTACATATCTCTAAGCCATGGATATTCCTTTTCCAGTAAGCTATCTAAGGTGAAATATAAATATATTCAATTTTTCAAGATATTTAACATGACTTCTCATACTTCCAGTATACAAGTTGTGTTGATATTATGAGAAAATGCATAGAGATCACAAAGAGGTATTGATTTTTTTTAGAGAGAGAAGATAATAAGAATATGATTAATTGAAACCTTCAAAATCAACCATGATATTTTCGAACCAGATGAATAACAACTAATATACAAATAGCCAAGACTAGAAGAATAAGGGTGGTCCAGTGCACAAAGCTCTCTTTAAAGCAGGATCACGAAGAATGATCGAACCACATTAGATCTATGATACACAGTCTTATCCTGCATTACAAGAGAGTGTTTACGTGACACGAACACGTGAGCACAAGGGCAATAATTTTACCATTGTGCCAAAGCTCCCGTTCAACCAAGACTAAAGAAGAATACCAAAAGAAAATTCATGACAGTTGTGGACTCTTTTACTTTACTAGGAAAAACCCAAAGATCTGCAGAACATTAGAAGTTGAATGTTTTAAGATATCAATAAATAAAAAAATACTCACCCTCCCTTCAGCTAGATCCTGTGTTCCAATATTAACCACTGTGCAACCTATGGCTTTGGCGGAGTTAAGGAACAACATAAGGTTTTCATTCTTCTCCCACAGATTCAACACTCTTTTTGTGTTGATCACCCGCTCATCGATGGTCCCAGGAACAGCCACATTGATAAGTTTACTGCACATGCCAAACAATTGATTTACTAACAAACAATGTCTAAGAACAATCAACGGAAATACAACAAGAACTCGGTAATGGATCACCATAGGAGGACGCCATCCTTGGCGATCTCGAATAGATCATTGGTCATCGGATCAATGGGCAGGTACTTTTTGAGGAAAGGATCATCTCCGAGGTAGTTATTGATATGGGAGACGTAGGAAGCCTTCTCGGATTCACTGATGGTGTGGAGGAGAGTGGTGGTTGCGGCCTTGAGGAAGGCTGAGGACGAGCTTTTAGCACCAACCTTCCCTTGCATCTCCAGGTACACCTTCAAGAAGAGACAGATCCAATCTTAGAGCCAACTAAAGCTACTAGAACACAGATTCGTGACAGGTAAGAAGAGAAGAAACAGACAAAGCAGCAGAACAGACCCGAAGGAAGAGCTCGAAATCGACATGACGATCGAGGTCGGGGTAGGACTCTCTCAGGAAGACAGCCCTCTCATCCTCAGTGATTCCGCCACCGCCGATCTTAAGCTTGGACATCGAGGACGAGAGATCGCGAAGAGTGAGAGACCCTGGGCTGCCTGCGCCATCGTTCCTCACGGAAAGGAACTAATATTTGGAGTAAAAACGAAGTCTTTCATCAACAAAATTAAATGTTTAGAAACAAAATGAAAGAGGAAGTATCGTGGTGTCGGTGGTGGTACCTGGTTTTTGAGAGATCGGAGCTCGACTTGGGTAAACTGGTTGTGGAGCCAGGGATCAGAGACGACCACACCCTCAAAGCCGGCCATTGAGGGAACTTCCTGCTGTGGTTTCCCTCAGAGAGAATCGGGTGGTGGCGGTGGCGTGGTGACGATGGGAGGGTGGTGGAAGGCGAAATGGAGTGCGAGGTGGGTGCAGGTGAGATTGAGATGGGGGATGGAGAGAGAAAGCGACTGGGCAATCGGCAGCTCAGAGCTCGGTTGCAGAGAGCGTGAAAAGCAGCAGAGTTTTGTAACGGAAAAGGGAGCAGTATATTTTCGAGCTCAAATAAGAATTCGCCTGGCTCTTTTTCGTATTCTCGACCAGCGCATTAATGGACGGGTTTAATTTTCTGTATGAAGATTCGACGGTAGATGTAGGAGCACCGATCAAATCGGACGTCTCATTTTGAGCAACGCCCACACATTAATTTAATAAAAATATTATTAAATTAATTTTAAAATGACTGGTAAAATCATTGTAGATATAATTCGGCAATATTAAAAAAAGATGTCACGAGTCTCTTATTTTTAAAAATACTCTATTTTTAAAAATAATATATCATAAAGAACATTATTCATTATATTTTTTAAATAAAAAATATTATTACTTTATTACTATTGCTTTGGTAGCTATATTTATAATTATTATAGCGTGTTAAAGTAAATTATTTTAATTTTTTTTAAATTTAATTTGATTAAAAATACTATATAAGGCATTATTATATTGAAATATTTTTTATTAACTTGTTAAAAATAGATTTAATTAAAGTTACTCCATTTTAATTAAAATTACTTTGACACGACCATAAAAGTTATGATCATAATTTATGACAGTTATAATCATAATAAAATCATTTTAACTTTATTAAAATTATATAAGCATCATCATATTAAAATATTTTACAAATTTATTTAAAAATTATTTAAACTTAATTAAAATTATTCTAACTTATTAAAATTATTTTAACATTATTTGCAACACTTATTATATCCGTAATTTCTACAAGCTAATTAGGACAATTTATAGAAACTATAACATATTTTTACAATTATAATAATTATAATTATAGCTACTAAATAAGTGTTCAAGCGATTTTAATTAAAATTAAATAATTTTAACTGTATTTTAATACAACAGTTGTAGTCAACTGCTATATAATGCTATATTTGAACATATTTTTTACAATAATTAAAATAAAAGTTTCTTTTTATTTTTAACCAATAGTAAAGACGGGACGTAGAAAAGGAGGGACGAAACACCAAGATTCTAGGATTTTGATGTGGGTCTCATTTTGATTGGTGCTAATACATCTAATAATAGAAGCAGGAGAAAGGACCCGGACTGGGTCCGGTTATCTGGCGAGACAATGAATCAAGTACTCTTACTTTACATTGCTTTCCTACTCGTGACAGCGACGGCCATTAAATTACTCTTCTCTTGACCACTGATTTGAATCTAATCTCTCCCGCGCTCTCCCCTTAAATTTCTTCTCGTGACTTTAGCATTCGGTAGTTCATTATTTCAAACATAAAGATTTTTCTCTAAATTAGGTTTCAATCTTAATTGGACAACTTTGTTATTGGAGATAGAGGGAATTATATGAATTTAAAATTACAGAATCAAATTCAGTTTTATTATAATTTTGTTGTCGGAGATAGAGGAGATTATCTAAATTTGAAATTATAGAATCAAAATCAATCTTATCTGTTAAGTGATCTAAGTGGATAATCTTAAGTTATCAAGTAAGCTTCTAATTCGATCGGCAGAGCTACACTGAGTGATTTCAAAATTCATCCGAGTGGAAGTTGTTGTGTTGCTTTCCCATTTCTTGAGTGTTACAAGGTCTACTACTCCTATGCTTTCCGAGTCCGACTGGAAAAACGAGTACAGTAGAAGTTACATCACTCGACATTAAATTGGTCGAGTACTCCGAGTGTCAAGTTGCCCGAGTACTAAGCTCTCTAAACTACAAAGTCACCCAAGCGCTAACTACAGAGTGCTCGGGGAGTCGATGTCGAGTCAAGAACGAAAGCTGAGTACTCGACAAGTATTCCCAAGTAGATGTCGCAGCTGAGCCGAGAGTGGAATCACCCGACTATCCAAATTAGGAAGAGGCGTCCTCGACTGCCGAGTATTTATCAAGCACAAGTAGGTTATTGTACCCCCATCGGAAATAGGCATCCTTAAAATAGATTCACCCCGTCTCCGGCGATGATTAGAGGTTGTCATGGGTCATCTATTTTCTATAATCCAATGACAAATCGTGATCACCACCAAACATTGATAGTCATGGTGAACTGAATGTATACTTGATTGCTATCACGAGTGGATCTGTCGAGCAAATGCATGACATAAAGGAAAACCAGTGTGAGAACGAAGGTGGACAAAAATCACTTTTCTTGCACACATCTTGTTGAAGATCGTGGCCTCGTCTTTTATAGGAGCTCCGACTTTAGACAATATTAAATGGCCAGTTAATTGTCATTTACTGTCTTTACTCATCCGGATCAAAACGCCAACCGTAGTCGATCATAGGAGGTTATAGAAAGATAGCACCAGCGTCAACTCTTCTCTTTCAAATTTGGCTATGAAAAGGAATACACCAAATGAGCCTATACTAAATAAGCCCACGGAGTGGTAATGTCTAGGGATGTAAATGAACCAAATTGTTCGCAAGCTATTCGAAGCTCGATTCGGTAAAAAAAACTCGTTCGAGTTCGTTCGTTTATCTTATCGAGCCGAGCTCGAGCTCGATTTCGAGCTCGACAGTTTTATCGAGCCGAGCTTGAGCTTAAGGATATTCGGCTCGTGAGCTCGCGAACATGTTCGTTTATAGGCTCGCGAGCCAAAAAAATGAGTCTTAAAACGAGCCTTAAACCGAGCCAAAAAAACGAGCTCTAAAACGAGTCTTAAAATGAGCTTTAAAACGAGCCAAAAAACGAGCAAAAAACGAGCTCTAAACGAGCCCGAAAACAAACCCAAGCTCGCTTAACAAGTTAGGCTCGTTAACTTTGATAATCGAGCTAATAACGAGCCGAGTTCGAGCTGTTCGCGAGCTTGATAATTCTAAAACGAGCCGAACTCGAGCCTTGTGATAAAAGCTCGATTCAAGCTCGAGCCGAGCTCGAACCTGAATATAACTTAAATGAGTCGAGTTTGAGCCTAATACTGTTCAGCTCGGTTCGGCTCGTTTACACCCCTAACAATGTCATAGGAATTCTCTCTAGAGTTTCCTTAAGAAAAGAAGACTTTCGGCGAATTTATAATCAAGAAATCCTATCCGTCTATTAGGTCAAGCATATTCTCTAAAAGTGAATTCTTGCTAACAGAAAGAGAACTGTCTATCCTATTGGTGTCTACCTTTTTGTATGTCACGAGGCGCATCAAATTAATAAAGATTAGAAACTCACTAAAATTAAGACACGTGTCGTAGTAAGGAGTCCCAAGTCGTATTTTTCTCAAAGGATAACTAGTGAGTGTGTGTTATTTCTAGAATTGGTTTTAATTATACTCGTATATCATCAAGATGAATTCAATATCAATTTAATTGAAATTAAATTCGAATTCAATGCATCAGTAAAACAAGGAAAACAATCAACAAAATCTTCAATGAACAACTAAAATTCAACTTGACAATTAAACTCATAAGATCAAACAAAATTATATTGAACAGAGGTATCAATCAATATATCAAATTAAGCAGTCCAAATGTAAGCATGATCCCAGTTATAATATCACTGAACAGAACAAAAACCTCGCTAACTACAAAACTGAAACTAACAAGATTGTGTCAATCTTAACTTCTAATCCTAAACAAAAACTACATTACAAACTAATCTAGCAATTAAAAATAAAGATTTAATTACAGAAGTTAACAGAATCCAGGTTGCTAAGCTAAGTAATCCAAACAGATTTGTAAGCATCTAAAGTAGCTGATTATGGGTTTGAATTGCCGAAATTCAACAAAATCATAACTACAGGTAAGAAATCAGAACAGAATTATAGAAGAAGAAGAACTTAAACAGAACCAAATTGCAAAGAAAAGATTCAAATCATCAGATCATCAGATTTGAGCCAGTTCAAAAACAATTCGAAGATAAAACAAAGAAAACTAAAACCCTATCATTCCACAAACCAAAACCTTGCCACAAGCTTCTTCACCCTGCTGTCACTACAGAACCACCGCAGAGAACGCCCTTCTGGTAATCGGTGTTGAATCCTGAGCTTCCAACTAATCCAGCCAGATGTTCATCGCCTCAGAGAACGCCCTTCTAGCTCACACCCGAATGGAATCTACATCGCACAAGAAAACAGCGCTGAGTTCTGGAATTTGCGACACCAATCGATTGATCAGATCGATTCTGGAGTTGCTGATGGAATGAGGAAACGGGAGTGTCGTCGGAGCCTCAGAGAACACCCATACAGCTCCGGTGATGATGGAAATCGTGGATCGGAGAACGACCCTGCATCCGGACTGTGAAATGGACAGAGACCAACTGCGCGGACTGGAGAACGCCCCTGCCGCTTCTGTGCCCTTGGACGATGATCGCCGGAGCTCAGGGAATCGCCGCCGATGAAGAAAACTCACTCTCAGATCTGGAATGGTGAACAGGAGCTGCGACCGTCGCGCAAAGAAGAAGAGAAACAGTGCCAAAATCACGAAGCCGAGCCCATACACTGTAGCTTCTCACGCGGCCTTTTAAATCTCCTCAGATTTGATCGGACGGCTGGGATGCTTCAGAGCTAAATCAACGGTGAAAGATGACCTAAAATCCGATCCAAGTGTACCGATCTTCATCTACGGTCCAGATCTGCTCCTCATTAGGTCGGATGGACCAGATACTTGACGGATGGCTCAGATCTCTCCAATCTTCAATGGACTGTCCAAATCAATCCAAAGCTTGATCACCTCGTTTAGCCCTAGATTTGAGCCCAAATGTGGTCTGATCTGATCGGGTCCATGACCCTTTTGATGCCTACAAAATAATAAACAAATATTAGCATCAAATACCATGAAAATAGGCTAATTTACAATTAGGCCCAAAATCAAATGAAATTATGAAATGTAATGCAAATATGAGTTTAAGCTATGAATAGACCAATAAAAATATGCATTATGATTCAAAATAATATAGCTAAATCATGATTATCACCTATCAAGCAATCGATTCAATAACAAATGATTCGGTGCGCATTTCATTTCATACTACTCCATGATGGCTAGCTAGCTTTCCTGCTGTTGTGCTTGCTATTAATTCCTAGATGCGCTCATCTTATGAGGAGAGATCTAATATTTATTCTTTGCCAATCATACTGCCTGTGGGGTGGTAATAGAAGATGCAGCTTAGATTGCATCTATTATACACTTGAATAAGTAGTAAAAATGGATTCAAATAGTAAAATATTGTTTCATTCACTTAGATAAATTTTATCTTGACAGATTCGGTATTCGACACGTATAAATTATGCTCACATATGAATAACTTAGTTCAGTGTAATTCATCTATCTTACAGCTTATACCGTGCACAAAAAAAGATACCTCTTAAAAAAAACATGAAAGTTATAGTTAGGAAAGAAAAAAATGGAGGAAAAATAAGAGGAAGAAGAAGGGAAGAGAAGCGTACTTAAGGGCCATAGACGTCAAAGTATTGGGCGGTAGAGCCACTACCATTGTCGTCCTATCACTTAGGGCATTCAGAGCATTTGGAAGAGGAAGAGGCTAAATCTATTAGTTCGTGAGAAGAGGGTTTGATTGTTTATGAGGAGAAGCCAAGCGCTTGTGCAGGGAGGGAATGCACTTACAAAATTGTAAGATTCAAAACAAGTAACGACATAAAAGAAGATTTATGTTTATCAAAATGCTTTTTGGTAGCATAATATTACGGTAATTTACCAAATCACACACATAAACATCTTAATTGACCAAAAGGCGTATGTTACTTTGATATTTACCAAAGGACGCACTTTTTCAAGTGCACTTCCCTTTTTATCCTTCTGACAAATCAAAATTTTTTTGTCATTTTTCTTTTCTCCCTCTTCTCTTTCCTATCTCTTCTTTCATCAACGACATTTAAGATTTAGTTAATTTTTTAATAATATTTTAATACATTTAGAGAAACTAAAATAAACTATGAATAGAAATTTGAACTCCTTGTAATCTCAGAAATCTACAGGAATTGAAATAAGTACAATCAGAACTCTCTAGGTCCATCAGTGGGTTTCGGTCAAAACCCACTGATGGACCTAGAGAGCTTCGATTGCACCCATTTCAGTTTCTATGGATTTCTGGTGTTACAAGGAGTTCAAATATGTTATCCATTGTTTATTTTGACTTTTAGAATGTGTTAAAATATAAGAAGAAAGAATCAGCAAAAAAATTTCATATCACACCCACGTTGGGCCTGATATGAATCATATCATGCCCAACGTGGGCCTAATATGATTCATATCAGGCCTAACGTGGAGTTTTTTTACTGATTCTTTTTTCTTATATTTTAACACCTTCTAAAAGTCAAAATAAATAATGGATAGCATATTTGAACTCCTTGCAACATCAGGAATCCACATAAACTGAAATGGGTGTAATCAGAGCTCTCTAGGTCCACCAGTGGATTTTGACCGAAACTCACTGATGGACCTAGAGACCTCAGATTACACCCATTTCAATTCCTGTGGATTCCTGATGTTACAAGGAGTTCAAATATACTATCCATTATTTATTTTGACTTTTAGAGGTGTTAAAATATAAGAATAAAGAATCAGTAAAAAGGCTCCACGTTAAGCCTGATATGAATCATATCAGGCCCACGTTGGGTCTGATATGATTCCATATCAGGCCTAATATGGGTCTCACTCTATTAGGAATGCTCAACTATTTTAGGAACTCTTCAAAATAAAATGCTTTAGGAAGGTCTCACTCTATTAGGACATACATCATGAACTGAGATTTAAGTCAAAATAAAATGCTACATTAGAAATGAAGAGTTCCTAAAATGGTTGAGCATTCCTAATAGAGTGAGATTCACATTGGGCCTGATATGAAAGACATAGACTAGCTGATGTGATTTTAGGAATCAAAATTCTTAGAACAACAGAATGACTTATTCTTAGTCAGTCCCATTACGTGGACAAAATTCTTGAGAAATTCACCAAGGGTGATACTACGTTGGCACGAATGTCGATAGATACGAGTCAACATCTATCGAAAAATCAAGGTGAAAGTATCTCTCAGATAGAGTACTCTCGAGTAATTAAAAGTCTGATGTACTTGATGAGTTGTACACGGTCAGACTTGGCCTATGCAATAAGCAAACTAAGTAGATACACGAGTAATCTCGGTGTTGAGCACTGGAAAGGAATAACAAGAGTACTGAGGTACTTGAGGTATGTTGGGACAATTTCCCTTGGTCAAGTTTGACAAGTTGACTAAGCTTGAGTTGAGTCAAGCTTGAGTCGGGATTTGAGTTTTGATGTTTGATAATATAAGGAGATTGTTGGAGCAATCGTCCGATTATGGAGATGGTCAAAGGGTTGACCAGGTTAATGAGAATACTGTTGGAGTGTATACTGAAAGCCTAAGCTTTGTAAACATTCATTATGAATAAAGAATCACATTTGGTCAAATTGTCTACATTTAGTTGTAGTTGTTCAATTAATTTATACTGTAGATAACATAGTATGTGGTGTCACATGCAGAAGATGATGTTATCAGTACCTTATAAATTATAAACAGTAGCTCACGACCAAAATGGAAATGAACAAACCATTAGAAGGTTGTAGTGTAATTAGGTATCAGTTTATCTTGACTGTATAATTACACTAGTACACTTAGAGTGTATTGAGTAGAACCATTTGAGGTCGTTTCTTTTATACTGATTTTATAAAGAAACAAAGACCTCGGTTATTATGGAAGTGTGTGCTCTTAATCCTGATATAATAACAAGCACATATATTTGATATTTATTTCTTTAATTTATCAATGGGTGAGATTTAGTTCGATAAATCAATAAGCCCGATAAGTTGGGAAATGGTATCACTTATAGTGTGTGTTGTTGATTATAGAAGGAAACTGTGTCCTAGAGATACTAGGTTGATAATGTCCTCAAGAGGAGCTCATAAGGATTGTCATGTTAAACCCTGCAGGTGGACTTAGTCCGACATGATAATAAGGTTGAGTGGTACTACTCTTGGACTAAGATATTAATTAAATGAGTTGTCAGTAACTCACTTAATTAGTGGACATTCGATATCTTAAACATAGGGAGACTAACACACTCATAATAAGAAGGAGCCCAAAAATGTAATTTGGGATTGGTGCGGTAGTTCAATAATAGTTCTCTAGTGGAATGAATTATTATTGATAAAATTAAGTTGTGTGTTCTGGGCGAACACGGGATGCTTAATTTTATCGGGAGACCAAAACCAATTCCTCCTCTCGGTCCCTATCGTAGCCTCTTATTTATAGAGTACTATATCCACCTATACTCACCTTCTATACCCATCAATAGGGGGCCGACCAAGCTAGCTTGGGAACCAAGCTAGGGCCGGCCTAGGTATAAGATTGGGTGGCCGGCCCTAGCTTGAACCCAAGCTAGTGGGGGCCGACCAAATTAAATTAAAAAAGAAATTTAATTTTAATTTTTATTATGTGGAAGATATAATTTATTAAAGAGAATTAAAATTAAAATATCTCTCTTGTAAAAGATTTACAATAGATTAAAGAAAGAGATTAGATCTCTTTCCTTATTTGTAGATTGGTGAGATATTTTATTTTCTCTTTAAAAATTATTCACATGTTGTAAAATTAAAATTATGGAAAATTTTTTTTATCAACCATGAAGAGATTTTTGAAGAGAAATTTTAATTTTAAAATTTCCGGAAACAAATTAGGAAGTTTTAATTGTTGATTGAAACTTGTCCAATTTGTTCTTCATGATGTGGCCGGCCACTTGAATTTAATTGGGGAAATTTTATTTTATTTTTCTCAATTAAATCATGTCAAGGAAATTAAGGAAATTTTATTGTAATTAAATTTCCTAATTTGCCTAGGCCAAGGAATATAAAAGAAGGGGTGAGGGTGCCTTCAAGAGATACAACCTCTATTATTTCTCTCCCTCTTTTGTTCCTTGGTGTGGCCGGCCATCCTTTCCCTCTCTTCCTCTTGTGGTGGCCGAACCCCTCTCTTTCCTTGGAGCTCTTGTGGTGGCCGGATACTACTTGGAGAAGAAGAAGAAGAAGGAGAGGAAGCGAGCATCTCTTAGAGCTTGGTTAGTGTTTTGATTTTCTTCCTTGGTGAAGCTTCTTTCTTTGTGGCCGAACCTAGCTAGGAGGAGAAGAAGGTGGTTGGTGGTTTCTCATCTCGGAAGATCGTTGCCCACACAACGTCCGAGGTTAAAAGAGGAATACGATAGAAGATCAAGAGGTCTTTCTAGAAGGTATAACTAGTAGTTTTTCCTTTTCCGCATCATACTAGTTATTTTTGGAAATAATACCAAATACAAGAGGCTTACGTTCTAGTATTTTGAATATGTTTTTCGATGTTGTGTTTTTTTTTTGTTTTATTTATCCTTGTGATTTGATTGTTCTTTTCGGTTAACCTAAAGTTATTTTAGGAAATTAAATATTAGCTTTCTATAAAAGGTTTTGTCTAGTCGGTGGTGGTTGCTCCCATATCCAAGAAGGTCATGTGCCTCGCCACGTCAGTACTGGGAACCAATTATGGAAATTAATATTTAATGGAATTAATAACTTAAGGTGATTTGGGTTGAACGTGTTTAGTTCCGCAGGAGACCCAAGTCAAAACCTAAAAGAACGAATAGATTAAGTTTTGGATCAAACGTGTTAAGTTCCGCAGGCGATCCAAAATTTAATTTAAAAGAACACATGGTAGCTAGGAAAAGGTTCAGAGCTTTGTACAAAATTTTTGTACAGTGGAACCTCTAGGTTTTCCGAGTAGCAACCAACAAATACAAGTCAAGTAGGTCAAGGTTGACAGGAGACTTGACCGGGAAAGTCCTAACTGGAGGATAGGCGTATAGAAAGTGCTAACTAGAGGTTAGGCGTATGGTAGTCCTAACTGGAGGTTAGGCATATGGAAGTCATAATTGGAGTTTAGGCAGTGGTGGAAGTCCTAACTGGAGGTTAGGCAAATTGGAAGTCCTAACTGGAGTTTAGGCAGTGGTGGAAGTCCTAACTGGAGGTTAGGTAAATTGGAAAGTCCAAGTGTGATCTTGGCAAAGGAGGAAGTCCTGGTGAGGAGCCAGACATTTGGGAAGTC
This sequence comes from Zingiber officinale, assembly GCF_018446385.1. Taxonomy (NCBI): domain Eukaryota; kingdom Viridiplantae; phylum Streptophyta; class Magnoliopsida; order Zingiberales; family Zingiberaceae; genus Zingiber; species Zingiber officinale. The sequence goes on along the minus strand of NC_055988.1, from coordinate 154,242,811 downwards.
TTGGTGAGGAGTCAGGCAACTAAAAGTCCAAGTGTGATCTTTGCAAAGGAGGAAGTCCTGGTGAGGAGCCATGCAACTGGAAGTCCAAGTGTGATCTTGGCAAAGGAGGAAGTCATGGTGAGGAGCCAGGCAATTGGGAAGTCCTGGTGAGGAACCAGACAACGAAAAGTCCAAGTGTGATCTTGGTAAAGATTGTAAGTCCAAGCATGTGGTCTTGGCAAGATAAGTCCTAGTGTGTCTTGGCAAGGAGAACTCGATAACTAGGATAAGGCCGAAGGAAGCTCTTGAAGACAAGGCGTGAAGGATGGGAGATATCCGAGAGATGCAAGGCTGATGGAGGAGGCTAGAAGGCTAGTTCGAGGTTGGTCGAGTATGGCCAAATGCTAGGCACGGAGGCCAAACAGGTCACGATTGACCAGGAGTTGGGTTGGAGATTTTGGACTTGAGTTTGAGTCAAGTCCAGGCTAGTTAATCGATCGGGCGATCGATTGAACCAGGGTCCAATCGATCAGTCGATCGATTGGAGTGTGCTATGATTATGGGAAGGCCCAATCGATCGGTCGATCGATTAGGATGTGAAATCGCGAGCACAGAAGCGTTCCCAATCGATCGGACGATCGATTGGGAGATGCCAATCGATCGGTCGATCGATTGGGCAGCAGAAGCTCTCGCGCGCTCGCGAGAGCACAGAAAGGCTCTGAATCGATCGAGCGATCGATTCAGGTAGTCCCAATCGATCGGTCGATCGATTGGGAAGTGGTCGTTGGGCAGGAAACGAGCGATAGACGGCTGCGATGGAGCGGTACTGACGTGGCAATCGATTGTGGATGGATTGGATCGATTGGGAGCACTGTTTAAAGCCTTGGCGGAGCGTTTTCTCCGCAGTTCTTTGCGAACTTTCTTCCTGTAATTTTGCTGCGATCTTGAGCGACTTTCTCCAATCTTCACCGCCAATTCTTAAAGGCTCTTGAGAGTGTTCTCTCAAGGTTCAAGAGGCAGCAACAAACACAAGTAAGCAAGAAGAGAGTGTATTCATTTGTATTTATATTTCTCTTTCTTGTGTGAGTGTTGTGTTGTAGTGTGAGTTTGTACGAGGCTTCTCCGCCTCCAGCTGCGACCAAGAAGGAGGTTTTCATAGTGGAGATAGCGTGTCGTGTGTGGATCCTTGGATTAGTCACCTCTTTTTGAGGTAGATACCAAGTAAATCTACTTGTTAGCATTGTGTGAGTCTTGTACATTATTTCCGCTGCATATCATCATCAAGATGAAGCAAACCGACGCAAGCACGACGAACCGCTATTCACCCCTCCTCTAGCGGGCACAAAGGTCCCTACAAGATATACTCGTGAATATGGACTGCACTATACAAGATATCCTGCTGTGATCGAAGGATACAGCGATGCAAGTTGGATATCTGATATAAAAGACTTTAAGTCTACGAGTGGATATATCTTCACTCTAGAAGGTGCATCCATTTCCTGGAAATCTTCTAAGTAAACTGTAATAACTAGATCCACAATGGAATCTGAGTTTGTAGCTCTTGACAAATGTTATGAAGAGGACGAACGACTACGACAATTCTTAGAAGATATTCCACGATGGCTGAAACTTGTGCCGACGATTTGCATACATTGTGATAGTCAATCAGCAATCGATCGGGCACAGAGTCATCTGTATAATGGTAAGTCTAGACATATACGTCGTAGACATAATACTATTAGACAATTATTCTCAACGGGAGTTATCACTGTTGATTATGTGAAGTCAAAGGATAACCTAGCGGATTCGCTAACCAAAGGGTTAAATCGAGAGTTAGTTGCAAACTTCTCACAAGGAATGAGCTTGATGTCGTTGTCAGTGATCAGTGCAGAGGACACCCAACCTATGCTGACTGGAGATCCCAAGAAGTAGGTTCAAAAGGGCAACTAATCTGCACTGACTAGACACACTGTGGGGGATAATCCAATGAAACAGTGACTAGACGAGGCTAAGCCGATGGGCTTTTAATGATCAAGAAGAGTAGATGACAACTCTTGAGGGATCACCTATGTGAGAAAGAAGTGGGGCCGCTTCGAAAAGAATTGGAGGCACAATTCTTAGAGATTTTCACAGAACCAGGCGTGTTCATGGCTAAGAACGAACACACTCATAAGAACTGAGTTGTATCAAGGTGAGTCTTGAGTGAGATTTGTCGTTGCTTACATAGACGACAGTATAGTTTAAGGACATCGTGTCTACTATCTGCCAATAAGTAACCAAATCTTCACAAGGGAAGGTTCAAAGGGTAAAACCTACCTATCCTATACTTGACTTAACTGTTAAATGCTATCACTTACCCTATCTCCATTCATGTGGGGGATTGTTGAATAAGTGAATGGAGAAGAAATGAAAGAGAAAAGATGCTCCATTGTGAATGCGACTTTAGTCCCACATTGGAAGTTTCAAGGTATTTTTGTTTGTTTATATTGATTCACATACATTTAGCATGTGAACAAATGCATTGGGAGAGACTCTCTCTCACGCGTGGGTGTGCAGGGGGGTGCAAATCTAGGGCTCGGATTGCACTGAACCAAGTTGACTACACGAATGCCAGACCGGTCGGGACAAAATTTGCTCAAGTGGAACAACCAACATTTTGCCACGTAGATCTTTTGCTGTTGTGAAACGGATGCATTAAATTCGAGATTAATGCAGAATAAAACCGACCGAGTAATAATGAGTGAAACGGTAGTCGTTTCGCTACTCGGCTAATAATGACCATTAAGATCATTAACTCTGGCCATTGATCCGAGCTCCTATATAAGGAGGCTCCGATCATAAGCAGAGTAGACACAACACAACAAAGGCTCTCTATTTTTCTTCCTCCTCCTCTATCGTGCATCTCCTGCTTGGCGGAGTGCCCGTGTTAGCATTCGGGTATTACTCAACTCGTCGTGACCACCAGTGATTGGTCGGATTCACAGTCAGTCGTTGTATCCTAGGAAACAAACAACCCTTATAAGCCTCGAAGCATAGCTGGAGGTGGGCAAATTTGTTTCCAGGAAACTGCGACTCGCAGGCCTCGGTCAGCTCGCCCGATCGGTCTCTTTATCCGACCGACAGACTTCTCTGCCCGCTCGGGATCTTCGCCCGGCCTGTCAGCTCGCCAGGTCGGCCAATCTCTTTGACAGCCCGACCTGTCTACTCGACCCAGCCAACCTCTTTGACAACCCAACCTGTCTGCCGCTCGGTCTGTCTGCTCGACCCGGTCGGCCTCTCGACAACCCGACTTGTCTGCATCACTCAGTCAGTCTGCTCGACTACTCGGCTTTAAATCCCAATCAGCCGCTCTACCCACTCGGCTGATCTTCCTGCACAAACTGTCTACTCAGCTGACCTGCCCGCCCGGCCACTCAGCCCGCTCTGTCAACACGGCGCAGCTTGCCTTCATCACTTGACAGAAACCAGCCCCTGTTGGCAGCCTGAGATTATCAGCTCAGGTCATCTCAGCTGTAAGTTGAATTTAATTTGAGTATTTAAATTCGACTAATACCATGTATATCTCCAGCAACAGATTGTTTGTGTCTAATAATCTTGAAACAAATCCGCTTCTGTTGAGATGATCACGGAACGAAATGTTGAGGTGCAACAGACTCAATACGTGCAGGCCCCCTCCGCCCTGATTGGAACTATGCCAATCAGTCATGGGGGAAAGTCAGAGAAGTTCAGTAGACTGAACTTAAAGAGATGGCAGCAGAAGATGCTCTTCTACCTGACCACGCTCAATCTGGCTCAGTTCTTGACTGAGGACCCTCCCAAGCGTGCTGAGGATGCTGATGCGCAAACCATCAGTACAGTGGAAGTATGGACTCATTTTGAGTTTCTTTGCCGAAACTATATCCTCAACTGCCTTGCCGACTAGTTGTATACTGTGTATAGCATGAAGAGAACGACTAAGGAGCTGTAGGAGTCCCTGGATAAGAAATACAAGACGGAGGATGCAAGGGTAAAGAAGTGGTCTCTGAGTTGAACCTGATCGGTTTAAACCCGCGACAATGGTGGATCGATACTGGAGCCACCAGACATGTGTGTTGTAACAAGGAGCTGTTCCACAACTTCGAAGAAGTCACTGGAGACAAACTATTCTTGGGGAACTCAGCAACCTCATACATCATGTGTAACACCCCGGCCCGGGCGGGCCCCACCCAGATCGAGCCGGGAATGCCAACAGAATTACCCATCGGGTTGACGACTAGCTCCACAGACCACCAGAGGTCCTTTCAGATTGCTTTGTTCTCACTCGCACACACCCTGGAAAACTTCCCAAGACGTCACTCATCCTCAGATTTCTCCAAGCCAAGCACGCTTAACTTTGGAGTTCTTAAGGTTGGGCTTCCGAAAAGGAAGGTGCACCTTGGTGATATTGATAGTACTATCTAACCTTTTAAGCCATACTTAACCAGAATCTCAGAACCGGGGTATTACAATCACTCCCACTTAAAGACACAATGTCCTCGTTGTATAACCACGAATCACACCACAGACAAATCCCAGAATCTCCCTCGCTAGGTGGTGCCCTGGGTGCTCCGGCCACAGGCGCACTTACGGTCGCAAAGTTGCTCTGATACCATCTGTAACGCCCCGGCTCGGGCGGGCCCCACCCAGACCGAACCGGGAACACTGCCAAAATTACCCATCGAGTTGACGACTAACTCCATAGACCACCGGAGGTCCTTTCAGCGTGCTTTGTCCTCACTCGCACGCACCCTGGAAAAATTCCCAGGAGGTCACCCATCCTTAGATTTCTCCAAGCCTAACATGCTTAACTTTGGAGTTCTTAAGTTTGGACTTCCGAAAAGGAAGGTGCACCTTGGTGATATGGATAATACCATCTAACCTTTTAAGCCATACTTAACCAGAATCTCAGAACCGGGGTATTACAATCACCCCCACTTAAAGACACAACGTCCTCGTTGTATAACCATGAATCACACCACAGATAAATCCCAAAATCTCCCTCACTAGGTGATGCCCTGGGTGCTCTTGCCACAGGCGCACTCACGGTCGTAAGGTCGCTCTAATACCATTTGTAACGCCTTGGCCCGGGCGGGCCCCACCCGGACCGAACCGAGAACGCCACCAGAATTGTCCATCGGGTTAACGACTAGTTCCACAGACCACCGGAGGTCCTTTCAGCATGCTTTGTCCTCACTCGCACGCACCCTAGAAAACTTCTCAAGAGGTCACTCATCCTCAGATTTCTCCAAGTCAAGCACGCTTAATTTTGGAGTTCTTAAGTTTGGGCTTCCGAAAAGGAAGGTGCACCTTGGTGATATGGATAATACCATCTAACCTTTTAAGTCATACTTAACCAGAATCTCAGAACCGGGGTATTACAATCACCTCCACTTAAAGACACAACGTCCTCGTTGTGTAACCATGAATCACACCACAGATAAATCCCAAAATCTCCCTCGCTAGGTGGTGCTCTAGGTGCTCCGGCCACTTGCGCACTCACGGTCGCAAGATTGCTCTTATACCATCTGTAACGCCCCGGCCCGGGCGGGCTCCACCTAGACCGAACTGGGAACGCCACCAAAATTGTCCATCAGGTTGACGACTAGCTCCACAGACCACCAGAGGTCCTTTCAGCGTGTTTTATCCTCACTCGCATGCACCTTGGAAAACTTCCCAGGAGGTCACCCATCCTTAGATTTCTCCAAGCCAAGCACGCTTAAGTTTGGAGTTCTTAAGTTTAGGCTTCCGAAAAGGAAGATACACCTTGGTGATATGGATAGTATCATCTAACCTTTTAAGTCATACTTAACCAGAATCTTAAAACCAGGGTATTACATCATGGGCCAAGGAAAAGTGGTACTGAAGATGATCTTGGGTAAGGATCTCACTCTGAATAATATGCTGTATGGTCTAGAGATTCGAAAGAATCTAGTATCCAGATCACTGTTAAGCAAGCATGACTTTCACATTGTCTTTGAGTCGGACAGAATTGTATTGTTCAAGAATAGAGTGTTTGTAGGAAGGGGCTATGTATCTGATGGAATGTTTAAGCTCAATATAATGGCGATCATGCCTAAGATAAATAAAACTGAAAGTTCTTCCACTTATATGCTTGAGTCTTAATGTTTGTGGCATAGTAGACTAGGACATGTTAACTACGATGTATTGCGTAGATTAATTAATATGCAAAGCATACCTACATTCCACCTTGACCCAAAACACAAGTGTGAGATTTGTGTTGAAGCGAAAATGACAAGGTCATCCTTTCAACATATTGAAAGAAGTAATGAACTACTTGACCTAATCCACACTGATGTGAGCGACCTAAAAGACACGCCAACTCGTGGTAGTAATAAATACTTTATCACTTTTGTAGATGATAACACAAAATATTGTTATGTGTATCTTCTCAAAAGTAAGGATGAAGCTATAGAGAAATTTGCTTTTTATAAGAATGAGGTTGAAAATCAGCTTAATAGAAAGATTAAGGCAGTTCGAAGTGACCGAGGCGGTGAATATGTATCATCGTTTGCTGAGTTGTGTGTTGAACATGTGATCGGACACGAAACAACAGTTCCTTATACTCCTCGGCAAAATGGAGTTGCTGAGCGAAAGAATTGAACTCTAAAAGAGATGATGAATATTTTTCTATTGAGCTCTGAATTGCCAGAGTCCATGTGGGGGGAAGCTGTGTTAACAGCTAATTATCTTTTAAATAAGGTGCCCCGGAAGAAAATAGATAAGAGCTCTTATGAGTTGTGGAGTGGAAGACATCTGCCCTACAAATATTTACGAATGTGGGGGTGTTTTGCCAAAGTGTTGGTGTCTGATCTGAAAAGGATTAAGATAGGACCAAAGACTGTTGATTGCATATTTATTGGATATGCACAAAACAACACTGCGTACAGATTTTGTGTGTATGAGTCACACATACCGGAGATATACAAGAACTCGATAATCAAATCGAGAAATGTCTCGTTCTTCGAGCATGTATTTCCGTATAAGACCCGAGAGGATGCTAGCTCCTCAAAACGGGTAAATAAAACACAAGACGAAGAAGATGATGATGATGTTGAACCAGTTGAGGTTAAGCTTAGACGGAGTAAAAGAGCTCGGGTAGAAAAATCCTACGGATCGGATTTTATCACTTTCATGTTGGAGAGTGAGCCCCGAAGTTACTCAGAAGCTGTAGGCTCTTATGATAGACCTCATTGGATAGAGACAATTGCATCTGAGATAGAATCTATCTTGCAAAATCACACTTGGGAACTTGTGGATCTTCCTTCGGAAAATAAACCACTAGGTTGTAAGTGGATTTTCAAGAAGAAAATAAAATCAGATGGCACGATCGATAAGTTATAAGGTCAGATTGGTAATCAAAGGATACCGACAATGACAAGGTCTCAATTACTTTGATACGTATTCTCCGGTGTCGAGAATAACTTCCATGAGAGTATTGTTGGCTATTGTCACTCTATGAAATCTCGAAATACATCAAATGGATGTAAAGACTGTCTTTCTAAACGGAGATTTAGAAGAGGAAATCTACATGGAGCAACCTGAGGGGTTTTCTGTGCTAGGATAGAAAAACAAGGTATGTAGATTGGTGAAGTCATTATATGGCTTGAAACAAGTTCCAAAGCAGTGACATGAAAAATTTGATAATGCCATGAAGGAATGTGAATTCAAGATCAATGAATGTGATAAATGTGTCAATATGAAAGCGACAGAGAGTGACTATATTATCTTGTGCCTCTATGTAGACGACATACTTATCATTGGAAGTAATGATAAGATAATAAAATTCACAAAAGGTATGCTGAGCTCAAGATTTGATATGAAAGACATGGACCTAGCTAATGTGATTCTAGGAATCAAAATTCATAGAACAACATAAGGATTTGTTCTTAGTCAGTCTCATTACGTGGACAAAATTCTTGATAAATTTACCAAGGGTGATACTGCGTTGGCACGAACGCCGATAGATATGAGTCAACATCTATCGAAAAATCGAGGTGAAAATATCTCTCAGATAGAGTACTCTCGAGTAATTGGAAGTCTGATGTACTTGATGAGTTGTACACGATCAAACTTGGCCTACGCAATAAGCAAACTGAGTAGATATACGAGTAATCCCGGTGTTGAGCACTAGAAAGGGATAACAAGAGTACTAAGGTACTTGAGGTATACTCGTGAATATGGACTGCACTATACAAGATATCCTGCTGTGATCGAGGATACAACGATGCAAGTTGGATATCTGATATAAAAGACTCTAAGTCTACGAGTGGATATATCTTCACTCTAGCAAGTGCAGTCATTTCCTGGAAATCTTCTAAGTAAACTATAATAACCAGATCCACGATGGAATCTGAGTTTGTAGCTCTTGACAAATGTTATGAAGAGGTCGAATGACTACGACAATTCTTAGAAGATATTCCACGATAGTCGAAACATGTGCCGACGATTTACATATATTGTGATAGTCAATCAGCAATCAGTTGGGCACAGAGCCATCTGTATAATGGTAAGTCTAGACATATATGTAGTAGACATAATACCATTAGACAATTACTCTCAACGGGAGTTATCACTGTTGACTATGTGAAGTCAAAGGATAACCTAGCGGATTCGGTAACCAAAGGGTTAAATCGAGAGTTAGTTACAAGCTCCTCACAAGGAATGGGTTTGATGTCGTTGTCAGCGATCAGTGCAGAGGACACCCAACCTATGCTGACTGGAGATCCCAAGAACTAGGTTCAAAGGGACAACTAATCTGCACTGACTAGACACACTGTGGGGGATAGCCCAATGAAACAGTGACTAGACGAGGGTAAGTCGATGGGCTTTTAATGGTCAAGAAGAGTAGATGGTAACTCTTGAGGGATCACCTATGTGAGAAAGAAGTGGAGCCTCTTTGAAAAGAATTGGAGGCACAATTCTTAGAGATTTTCACAGAACTAGGCTGTTCATGGCCAAGAACGAACACACTCATGAGAACTGAGTTGTATTAGGGAGAGTTTTGTGTGAGATTTGTCACTGCTTACACAGACGACAATATAGTTCGAGGACATCGTGTCTACTATCAGCTAGTAAGCAACCAAATCTTCACAAGGGAAGGTTCAAAGGGTAAAACCTACCTATCCTATACTTGACTCAATTGTTGAATGCTTTCACTTACCCTATCTCCATTCATGTGGGGGATTGTTGAATAAATGAATGGAGAAGAAATGGAAGAGGAAAGAGGCTCCATTGTGAATGCGACTTTAGCCCCACATTGAAAGTTTCAAGGCATTTTTGTTTGTTTACATACATTGAGGATGTGAACAAATGTATGGGGAGATGCTCTCTCTCACGTGTGGTGCGTAGGGGGGGGTGTAAATTCAAAGCCCGAATTGCACTGAACCAAGTTGACTCATGTGCGAGCGCGACCTGCGCATACGAATGCCAGATCGGTCGGGACAAAATTTGCCCAAGTGGAACAACCATCATTGTCAAGTAATAATGAGTGAAACAGTGGTCGTTTCGCTGCTCGACTAATAATGACCATTAAGATCATTAACTCTGGCCATTGATCCGAGCTCTTTTATAAGGAGCCTCCGATCATAGGCAGAGTAAACACAGCAAAGGCTCTCCATTTTTCTTTGTCCTCCTCTGTCGTGCATCTCCTGCTCGGCGGAGTGTCCGTGGTAGCATTCGGGTACCACTCAGCTAACCGTGACCATCAGTACTTAGTCGGATTCACAGTCAGTCGTTGTATCCTGGGAAACAGACGACCCTTGTAAGTCTCGAAGCACAGTCGGAGGTGGGTGAATCTGTTTCAAGGAAACTGCGACTCGTAGGCCTCGGTCAGCTCGCCCGGTCGGTCTCTTTGTCCAACCGACAGACTTCTCCGCCCGCTCGGGATCTTCGCCCGGCCCGTCAGCTCGCCCGGTCGGCCAGTCTCTTTGACAGCCCGACCTGTCTGCTCGACCCGACCGACCTCTCTAACAGCCCGACCTGTCTGCATCGCTCAGTCAGTCTACTCGACTGCTCGGCTTTAAATCCTGATCAGCCGCTCTACCCACTCGACTGATCTTCCTGCACAAACAGTTTGCTCGGCCGACCTGTCCGCCCGGCAGCTCAACCCTCTCTGTCAACACGGTGCAACCTACTTTCATCACTTAGCAGAAACCAGTCCCTGCTGGCAGCCTGAGATTATCAGCTCAGGTCATCTCAGCTGTAAGTTAAATTTAATTCGAGTATTTAAGTTTGTCTAATATCCGGTATATCTCCGACAATAGATTGGTTGTGTCCAACAATAATACTAAATAGCACATAGATGTCATTCAGTTGAATTTAATTTTATTTAGCTAAAATTGATGTCTTGTGTCTGTCGCACTAATTTTATTATTTGCGTAATTATTAAAATCATAATCTTGTAATATGATGAATAATGTTGTGAGTATAGCTACTATATGCTTATGACTTGATCATCATTTGAGAAGCACTCTTTTTTTTTTTGATTTTATAGACAAGATCGCGTCCTCATATTTGAGTGATGGTGGGTTATCATTTTGTACGTTAATAAGAGGAGTCTCTTATTAATATACTTTTTTAATGTTTGCCCATTGAATAGATTATTCTAGTAGCAGGCTTGAATTTATCATGGAATTTGATCTGCTGTCCCTTAACTATGGCTGGTTCCGTCTGATTGAATCATACAGTATCATTTATCATGACATTAAAGAATTTACTTCAGGGTGATATGAGTAAGATTGTTGTCAAATTTGATCCAAAGACACTTGTTTCTAGGGGTTGTTTTCTGATCATGCTTGTTCCAGTTGAAAATTGATTTACTAACAAAACTTTGACAATGTTTACAGCAAATTCATGACAATTCATAGACTAACTTAATAAACAATCGGATAATCTGTTATTTAAGGATGAATAGGCTGAAGAAAGTTTTTCCTAGAGATTGTATGAACATCTCATTATTGGTAACATACACAATCCTGTGGCGATGAACACTTATATCTTACCCTTTATTTCACATACAAACATTGACATTTCTTTTTAAGAGGCTTCGAATTGGATTATATTTGTAAAATATGTTAAGGAAAAAAGATCGTGGAATGCCATCAGTATCATTGTCAATATTTCAAACCTCTGCAGCATTGATCTCCTTAACCAGTAACTTTGGAGGATAACTTCAAGCATTATCAGGATTGTCATTGATCCTCTCCGAGTCATTGAATCAACGGACGCTGGGTACGTGGTGTTCTCCGATTGCTGATGTAGATCTCCGACCACTTGTACCAACTTCCGGTGAACCTACAAAGAAATCGAGCCGGGAAGGGGTTCCCGGCGACGACCCTCCGACGCTCAAGTCAGGCAAACGAAAAACAAGAAGGTGGCTTCCAGGATCAGAGATTTCATACCTCCGGTAAAGTCTAAGGGCTCTTATATAGAGCTATGGGAGCTTGGTGCACACAAACCGAGGTGTACACGTGTCCTATACTATACCGCAGCATGGGCTTGTCAGAAGAGCACGTCTGACGTCATCCTGCTACAGTCTGAGCGTCTCCTTGATGGGACAACAGAATCTTTTGTCGTACAATACTGAGTATGGTCTGGTCCTCGAACATGCCTGTTGTCAGCAACAGGGGTTACTAAGATGACGTACCCGCTGTCCCATACTTTTTGACTTCCTCTTCCCGGATCGACCATCAAGCCGCTCGGCCAAAATATTCGCCTTTGGTCTGGCGTAGGTATCCGTCCGGGAAGGTTCAGGGTCGTCGCCTACTCGGCTCTCATAGCCTGACAACCTAGCCGAACGGGCAACTGCTCGGCCTTTACTCTTGCTTTGCACTGCGGCCGAGCGGTCTAGCCGCTCGGCCATATGATCTTCTTTCCTTCATTGGAAATCTGGGCTCACGGCAAGATGGTTGTTCTCTCGGATGAAGGTCATTGTCTAGTGATCGGCATGTCCCGCCCGCTCGTCGAGCCCATGGGGTTGACCCCCCTTTGACTGTTGACCTCCGCGTGTAGTTGACCTTGCCCTCATGAGAATCCTCCGGCCTTATCACCGGATCAGTCATCAACTCTGGATTTGGCATACCTCAGTTTAAGAATGAAATTAAATTGTTGCCACTAAGTTTAATGTTGTGACTTGACTTTTTACATGGTGCTAGATTGTTAGGGTCATGTTGTCAAAGATTCTGATGTTGAAACAGTAGCTGTTCTAGTTGAGCTATTTTCTGGGAAAGCTATTGAATGGTCTCAGGTCTTCAATTTGCTAGAGCGTCAATTTCGTCATGTATGCCTATGAGTAGGCCTATCCTTTTAGTGAATGCATATTCATCAAATTTAGCCAAAGATAAGGACGAACCTACGTTAAAGGTTTATGGCATCCTTATCCTGTTTCAGATAATGGGAATGATCTGGTTCCTAATGAGATGCACCTTGGAAATTACTCTAAAATTTGTCACCCTTATGCATTGTTGTTGACTGGACGAAATATGGGCAGAAAATCAACATTGTTGTGAACGACATGCTTGTCAGTTATATTGTCCCGGGTTTTACTAGAGGAAATTCGCATGCACATATGTTATTGGAAGCATTAAAATGCACCTTGTGAAGAATGTGTGTTATCTTCTATTGATACCATCTTTACACGTTTTGGTGCAACTGATTGAATCATGTCCAGTGAAAGTAAGTGGGTCATATATTTTTATCCTTGTAAAATTTAGCACGCTACATAGAGAATGCTATATATATTAATCTTTTAAATTGGTCTTCTGTTAGGCACTTTGTATGTTGACTGCTCAAAAACAGCATCAGTTCTTCAGAATGCTACCAGAGAATGTTTTTGCATCTCTTAGAAAAAGTTTGCTGCAGGTTTCTGTTTGCTGTTCACTAAAGAAGTTGGTTCACACCCTCTTGTCTGCCTACAGCACATGGTCTTGCTTTAATGGCAGGCCTCCCTAAGCAAGCTGTGAAATTACCTCAAGTGCTGCCCCAAAGATAAAACAGCTGATCAGTCGAAATTTCAAGGCAAGCGAGCCAAGGTCTGAGTTCTCCGCCCTGCATGAGGAATGGTTGAAATCACTCCTGAGATAAGTCTGAGTGATGAAGTCCATCTGATACTTTGCTTTGTTTGTGGTGTCAAATTCCATCTAAATTTTCTATCGATGATCAGAATAGATCATCACAATAAATTAGAAAGTATTCAGGGAGGTTGTTAGCCATCTTAGATCTATTTTTCACGGTAAAAAAAATCCCCAATGAATATATGTATTGTTTATTCATATATTTTTGTATTTGTATTTTTCAAATTGAATTTAAAATATTTAAATTAATTATTTTAAAAATAATAATAATATATGTATTTTTAATATATTTTAAATATTTTGTTAGATTGTAAAAAATAACTCTAATTGAAAAGTAAAATAAAAAAATATATCAATTTTAATTCTAAGTAGGCGATGTTATTTGAGAGGATTTATTTTTTTCGCCTCAAAATGTCGGCCAGTAAAATCAATCCATCGTAGCAGGTTGAACTAAATATTTTTCTTACGGAAAATATTTTATTAACAAAAAGATTAGTACAACTTTGGCTTAGTATGGCTGCACATGCAACGATATTATTTCCTTTATCCCCATTCAGTATAATATAGAAGGAGATAGAATCTTTCCATTCTTTTTATATGGATGAAATATCTTCAAAAAGAATCGTGATTCTTCATAACAAAGTGGAAGTAGAGTGAGTTTGGTTCTTGATTTGTAAGATAATGACGTGGCATCAAAATAATTAAGGAAGAATTAATTCCAACAAAAATTAGATAAATTACCTGAGTCAAACTTGTTGCACTAAAATATACTTTTCAATTCATCAGAACTTTTTAAAGTTCATCTAATAGCTATATGTTATTTTCTCAATAACTGCTAGTTAATTACTAGTACTTGCTTGTAACTCGATAAATTGAGGAAGGATAATTTTATTTTGACTTTTATTTCTCATCTGATTTTTGCCGTTAGAGGTAGTCCAGCTGTCTATCATCCGGTAAACTGAGAAATGGAGGACGAACAGCGAGACGAAGAGCATCCGCCACGCGTCGCCGTTACACAAGCGTTGAAGCAGGGTCCATCCTTAAAAATCTTAAATGCTCTTTCCTTACAATCAAATCGGGCTGTTATTATCCGGTAGTGCCATAGTGGGGGTGGGCGGAGCGTCCGACACAACACCGACACCGACCTCATCATCACGGCCAGTTTTATCATTACGAGTTATGAGTGGGTTCTTCACCGTATCATGTTCCCGTCTCTTATTTTTCCTTCTTTAAAAACAAACAGAGTTAAGTTATCCATGTCGGATGGGTGAGTGAACCCAACGGTCTTTGAATTCACTTTGGGCCTGACTTGGTTGGTGCAGCATAGTCGGTGAGAATCAGCTGTATCGAGAACAACACCAAATACTTAAATGACGAATATGTAGTTATCTGACGTCCTATAAAACTACGTATTTCGTATTTCGGACTGGAGTTGCTTGTTTTCTCCGTCTCAGTCTGTTATTTCATTTTCTTTTTTCCAAGCGGCAAATTATACCTTTTATTTGTATTTTTTTTAATATAAAATCGAGAAGAATTTTGTCCTTTTACTTTTTCAGTATCACCTTTTACTCTTCTGCTACATTTTAGGGATGGATAGGGGGAGGGGAAGGCGGTGAGAGAGCTGCGGCGGTGGTTACAGATCATTCTGCATTTTGCCGTAGAAGACAGTGAGTACTTCAACAGATCTGACTGGGTTATTGTATCTGCATGCGTTACGTGGTTAATTTTTAGCGATATTTCGAAGGGATCTATTCTCGTTTTTCTTTTATCTTTTGTTTGTCGCCAGAACAGTGTAGCTCCGGCATCGAGATTGGTTTCACCCTGTTTTTATTTATTTATTAAAGTCTTAGAGGTGGTTTTTTTGTTGAAATGTAGTACTGGTTTTGGGTCTGTGTCTTGATTCAGCTCTAGATCTTGTTTTTCTTTTCCCGGATAAACGGTAGATGCCTGTTTGTTTTGTTTTCTGAGTTAAGTTTGCTTTGAGAGGGTTTGAATTCGAACGAGTGAACTGAATTCTATCCGTGCACATATTGGTCATTTTTGTGCAATCAGTTATCGGATGCCGTGAGTACCGATCTTGGTGTTTGCGGAGGTGTCTAGAAGTTCAGATCAGGGCTTTGAGGTTTGGGATCCTGCCGATGGGAAAATCTCCTGGAAGATGGATCAAGACACTTCTCTTTGGAAAGAAGACGAAATCACAGGCTACAAAAGGAAGGAATTTACCGGTATGAATTTTACTTCTTTTTTTTTTAGTTCATGTGTGGGATTGTACAATAATAAATAATACCCATCGTGATAAAAAGGTTATGTGGTCAGATTGTTACACTTGCTTATACCGACAAATTTTTTTTCTGCCTCACTTATCATGTATTTGACTATGGATCTTACAGTTAAAGTATAAAAAATTGTTATAAAATGAAAAAAGGTCTAGAGATTAAGAGGGTGTTTGACTAAACTTATTAAAAACAGCTTATAAGCTCGTACAACTTATAAGTTGTTTTAGGAGCTTATAAGTTGTTAGGTCTTATTTTAAAAATAAGCTATTAAAGTGTTTGAGTGAACTTATTACAATCAACTTAAAGGTATTGATGTGTTTGATATTATAAGATCTTTTTATTAATAAAATTACCAAAAAGGGTATAATACTATTAATAAAGGATTTTGGGCTTTTTATTAATAAAGGGGTTTGGATGAATTTATGCACTGGGGGAGAGAAAATTGGAAAGAGGCGTTGGCGGAGAAGATGACACGGCGTTGGAAGAGAAGTCGACGGAGATAGAAAGATATTAGGTTTATAAAAATTTATGGAGGATAAGATCAGGACTTATGAAATTATATAAAGATATTTTAGAGAAAAAAATTATTAAAATAAGATCTTTTTTTAAAAAGTAGGGTCTTCCATACTTTTTTTAAAACAACTTATAAACTCCAAAACAACTTATTTTGACAGCTTATAAGTTATTTGAAAAAAATTTTACCAAACAAATTTAAAGAGCTTATAAGCTCAAAAACAACTTATAAGCTATTTTAGAGAGCTTATAAGCTCAGCCAAACACCTTCTAAGTATGGATCGGAAAGTGTGGATTTGTAGGATGCATTATTAGGGGGAAAAATTGTTTTAGTAGTCTATAATTTTACTAAGAATACAATAATTAAAGATGAAATTTATGTTATTTCTTTATACTCTAGCGACTAACATAGATATGGTAATTCATCCTAATGTTCTTTGTCTTGTCTCCATGTTAATTTTCAGCCTAGCATAGATGAAAAGGCCTTGATCGACTGGTTGGTTCCCTTCTTTATTGAAGAACTGATTGTATTTAACCAATGTATTTGATAACCAATGTATTTGATAGAAGCTAAGGGAATCACCTCATTCATTATTCTTAAAAAAAAAAACTTTTTTAGTTTTCTTAGTTTTGCTGAGTAATTGAACTTAAAAAATGTTCCCAAGGTTTTCATGTTTACTTGCTTTTATATAGCATTTTAAGAAGAGACTTATTGTGATTCCATTTTTCATCTGCAGAGAGAAGCTAACAGAGGATATACTGGTGCAAAAGGCCCAAATTTAGCAGTGAATTCTCTGGAAATTTCTGAACCACTTCCAATAAGCATTGGGAATGGTGGAGATATAGTGACATCATATGAAGGGAAACCATCAGATACAGGGGAGTCGGCCATTTCAAACACTAATCAAGGAGTTGTAGAATCTATTATATCAGAACGCATGAACAGTGATGCAGAAGAGCATGCTGCTATAAAGGCACAGGCAGCATTCCGTGGTTATCTGGTACTTTTAGTTATAATATATCTATTTCAATATTTTAGTTTATAGTATTAATTATTCTGGGTGCCTTGCAATTTGGCATACCCCAACACTGCTACAAAATTTTTTGCCAAATGAATCACACTGCTTCTATCTTACACTAAGCCTGCATGGTACTTCCAAATGACTTACTTCTCTCTTGTGCTCTTAATGATACATCTAATGATCTAAAAGGCATGCAAGGCACGAATCTATATGGTACTTCCAAATGACTTAACCATCTCATGTATTCTTAATGATACTTTTGATGCAGGCACGTAGGGCATTTCGTGCTCTTAAAGGTATTATTAGGCTGCAGGCATTAATAAGAGGGCACCTGGTGAGAAGACAAGCTATTGCAACTCTACATGCGATGGAAGGAATTGTCAAATTACAAGCTATAGCTCGTGGAAGAAAAGTTAGACATTCCTTTAGTGAGCTTAAAGTCACTGTAAACTATAATCAACTAAAGACCGTAGTAAGTGCAAACTAGTTCCTTTTCATCGTTGGCTTTGTCATTATTCATCTTTCTTTTCCTAGTAAATTGAATTTAAATTTTCATTATTTAATTTGGTATCCATCATCTTCTAGAAGTTTATACTTTATGGTCCTGCTGTTATAATATCCTCCGATTCACAATGAACCAAATTATGCTCAAAGAATGAATGCATGAAACTCCTCAATGCTTTGGATGGTTGATGTAACATAATCACATTACTGGAATCTGATCCTCATAGTCATGGTTTGTTATAAGCCACGCTATCTACTGCAGCTTCATTGATATGAGACCATGTACTAACTGTTCATATACGGGTAATATACCATCATGCAAATAGGTTTCTGGTTGACTTCTTGGAGATATATCCAATATAACCAGGCATCATTTGCAGATCTTGTGGAGTATTCTTGTTTCAAACAATAAAATAGCAACGTGTAGAACTCTATTTACAGTGTGCCTATTCATAATATATGGCAAACTGGTCGAAGATGCCTACCACCAGATTTGAGGAATTGAAAACAGATAATCTGCTACTGGCTGATGGATTCATTAGAAATTTGTTAGTATTTAATCTGTGGTTTAAAGGATTATTCCAAGTGAAGATTTGCTTGGGGTTGGGTAAAATTAGAGATTAAAATGTTCGTTTGGCTTGCTGACAAAGCTTCTACATTAAAACAAAAAAGATACAGTTACCCAATTAATCTAGTTATCTCCATCAGTATCCTCTTTTCAACAGAAAGAAGGAAAAGAAAGATATTTGAAATGTTGACCGTTTGTAAATTATACACCTAATTTTCTTCCAATAACATGTTTCTCGAGTCTTTATTTCAGAGCAACTTTATTATTAACACGAACCACGAGAGGATTCAAAAGTGATTCAAGTATTGACAAATGAATTACTAATGTGATATTGTTTCCTCCATTCTGATTTCAGTATGAAATTGGCTCACAATGTTCTTTTGCTTCCTTCGTGTCAATGGTACCTTTTAGGGAACCTTTATATGAGTTCCTTCCATTATGTCAGTCTATACTTAAGTGCCTGATTGTGGTAGTTTAGTCAAGTTTTCATGTCCATAGTATTTAATATGCTCAATTTCTTTTCAGGATCCCATAGCACAGGATGCTTGGAAAAGGAAGTTTTCATCAAACGCATTTATATGGAAGGTATATGTGCTATATTCTAATTTTTTTTATGGTGAATTCTCAAGTTTAGCTGGTTTAGCTCTCTAATCTAAATATTTTTTGTATCAAACATGGTTTTGGCTTGATTTGAATTCTCAAGTTTAGCTAGTTTTTCATCGCACCCATATTTTATGTTCGAATCCTTTTCCAAGCATGCAAAAATTAAGATAGCAGTTTGATATGACAGCATTTGGTAGAGTACCTGCAAAAATCTGCAGTTACTGCTGAAGTCTTCTGATGGCTTAGCATCTTTAGGGTTTTTACTATACCAATTTGTATTGCTACTTGATAGTATATCTTACATTAGCCTCTGTAAAATTATCATCTTTTGGACCTGTTTTGTAGATTGCCATAATTTGAGAGGTGTAAAACAAATAGGACAGGGTTATTTTCATCTTATCATTCTTCCTTCGCCTTAGAAATTGCTTCCAAATAAGTTGGGGGTCTACTACGTTCACTCTCCCTCCTATTCGTTGACCTTTAGATTGTATTTAGTATTTTTTTGTTTTATCATTGATTATGATTGTGTTGGTTTCGTAAGAATTGATCTACCAACAGATTTCTGTGCTTATAAGTCATTCATGTTCTGCAGCTTCTTACATCCTCAATTCAGGCAAAACCTCTGCAAATTAACTATGATAAACGAGACCCCAATTCAGTCTTCAGCTGGTTAGATAGATGGACCACTATCAGTTTCTCAGTGCCTACAGCCAAATCGAAACGGAGAATTACTTTGAAAGGCCAAACCAACCGAGCTGTGGAAATTGAATCAGGAAAATCAAGGCGCGTGCAAAATAATTCTGCTTCAAATATTGCAACTGGTCAATTAACAAATTCCAACAATGAACCTGAAAAAGCAAAGAGGAATCTGAAAAAGGCAAACAGTTCCCCAGTGGAAGCCATACCAGAACAAGCACAATCGGAGCTTGAAAGAGTAAAACGTAATTTAAGAAAGATATCTACTATAAAGGACGTGACTGAGCAACCAGAGATCGAAAGTCAGAAATCAGACCTAAGTTTGAAAAATGTGGCTGTTGTCTTTTCTGAGAATCTTAGCCTAGGAGTTGTTGATTCCATGGAAAAACCAAAGATGGATATTGCTCTAACACCTACTTTAAAACCAGAGAATGAAAATACTACCAAGTCTGCTGTAGCAGATGAACAAATTGATGTGCCGCTTTATGATAAGCTATTGAATGAAACACAATTATTGCAGGAGATAGATAATGCAGAGAACAATATACTGACAAGTGAAGAAGTAAGCTTAAAGGAAGAACAACTTTGTCATGAAAACCAAAAGACAGGGAAAAGGAGATCATTCTCGGCAAAATCAGAATATCCTGAAAATGGTTTGCCGAATATTCCTGTGCTTCCTAGCTATATGGCAGCAACTGAATCTGCTAAGGCAAAATTACGTGGACAAATATCTCCAAGGCTTGCGTTGGACTGTGAGGACAAAAGTGGTATCACTCGACGACATTCTCTACCGCCTGCTACCAATGGCAAAATGAGTTCACCAAGGACAAAGAGACCAATACCAGGTAGGGGAACAAGTAGAAATAAAATTCAATCTTTATCTTTGAGTTAGATGCATTTACTTTGCCATGAGTCATCTAATGGAATAATACTAGTGGTAGGCATGACACTGTCTGAAATCACTCTTTTTTTTTTGTAAGTAACAATGTTAATGGTTAAGGGGTGAAATTAAGGATGATTGACTGTACCTGATGACTGTAGGTGACCTTGTTTATGTTGGATTTAGGTACAATTAATGATTGAATTTGAGTCATCGGGTAAAGCTTTGCTTAAAATTTTGCTGTGAAAAATAACATTTAGAAATGTTTTGTGATCATAGATTTGCTTTGAACTAAGTCTAGTGAGACATTATATAACCTAATTGTGGATTGAGGAAACAAAAATCATAAATAACTAGAAATTCTATTGTTTTTCTCCTTTTTCATGAATTGGTGGTCATCAAATATGTACCTGTACTAATAACTTGTCATGAAGGATAGTCTTAGCGTAATGGTAAAGTTATTGTTGTGGCTTAGAGGTCACGGGTTTGAATTTCGAAAATAACTTTTTGCAAAGCAAGGTAGGACTGGGATCCTGCATTGTCGGGAAGTTAGCATAACTTGTACTTTTTATGAAATGCCCTTCAAAATTTGAAAATGTGCAGATAAGGCTATTCAAGTGGGATGGAGGCGGTGAATTGCACTGGGAAGTCAACCCAAATCGCTCGTCCGAAGTAAAATTTGAGTTGAAGAACATTTTTGCTTCTCTATTTATTTGCTTGTTGGTGTTGTGCTCCGCACAATTCTAGACAAAGTGATTTGAACGGATCAGTGTGTGGTTTGTTTGCAAAGCATTCATATCTCCAGGATACGTGTTTGTCTGTGTATAGTTAGTATCAGTAGGGTTTGTTTTCTCCATGATTCAGCAATCAATTTCCGCGTGCATTTTCCTTCTCTCTCTGTGTTTTTTCTTTCCCACTCCATTGTTATTCAATGTGTAAACATTTGAAGTCGCATGGTAATTTTATGACTGTTTGGAGCAGGCTGATGCAAAGTAGAATTTATGAAATTTGAATGAACTAGTTATTTCTATTAGTTCTAACATATTGTATGAGATAGTATGGCGTTCCATCTTCTGTTATTTTATCTTACTCTTTTATTAAGAATATGTTCCTTTTACTAAATGAAATTAGGTTAATATATTTTTTTTTTCACATTGAAAATAATTTAAGGTTTAATAGTAATTTTTACAAACGCATGAACTAGTGATCTAAAATTCAAGATTTAGATGTGATGTATTATTGGAAAAAAAATTTATTAATTGATCAGTGATCAAGATTTATATTGAGATTTTTTTTATTAATTAATTAAAAATCTAGAATTTTTTTTAGTCTCACATCTTATAATATAAGTTTTTATAAATATCTTAGGTCAGTAATATTAAAAAGTATATTTTTGTAAAATTAGATCCTTTGTCTCAAGATTCTCGTGTTCTTTTGTCGGATCTTCATGATATCTTCGTGATGTGCACTATGTCCTTAATATGTGATCTAGTCAGTCTGACGGTAAGGGGACACAGGAATTTTGGGACAAAAGATCTGATCTCTATTTTTTTTTTTTTTTTTTGCTAAGATCAAGTATAATATTAAATTAATTTTTTATAAAGGAAAGTTCGTTATAGTAGCTATGCGGATTATCTATTCCACCTTAATTATTGTATAGGTCTGCCTTATCTTAATTTGTTTATAAGTATTCCTAGAAGTGTATAAAATTATAAAAAAAAATAGAGTTTTATCCTATTAAAAAATCAAATTTCTCTCTACATTGTTTTACTTGGTATAAGGAGCCTAGTTCATACAATGCGTGTATATGACCACCAGTATTGTCTGAAAATTATGCTAATTTTCTGGTTGAGTCCCACTAGAGAATCGTATGCTACACAAATATCGATCAGCAATTGTTGGTGGCCTGTTTAAATCAAGATTCACGCACATTTTCTTAGCTGTCGAGCCCATAAAACAATTTGGGTCTAAATTATTACATACCCATTATATGGCTAACATTACGTGGTAAACGGTTACTTGCTCATCCGAGGCATCCTTCTCTCCGAGACGTCCTTTTCTCCGTCAAGGCAATTGGAAGGGAGGTTATCCGCACTAAAGTTTGACTCGTTAAATTAATTTCAGATATGATTTTGAGCGCAGTGAAGTTGGGTCCAACAATCACTATTATGTGAAAGGTCAATGCAGGTATCTTTATACAGTCGGTTTCATAATAATTTGTAAAGAGGTAAATTAAAAAATTGAACAACCCAACAATTACTATGCCCATTGTCAACATAGGTTATTAAAGACACACAAATGACAACCTATTGTCGACATGGACCAGGATTATGGATACTTCCCGTTGACTCAATCGAGCCCAACTTTCAGCGTGCTAAGAGTTAAGTCTGTAAGTTAACATGCCAGGACCGGGGCTAAAGGGTCTAGAATCTGGCCTATTAGTTAGCGATCTGGCATTGGGTCCATGAGTTAGTGGTATTTCCATCATTAACGTAAAATCGTTATCTTGGTGACCCCTCCAGAGTGATCACCCATTGTCTAAAAGGGAGGTAAATCACGAGGGATTTTATCCAATAACCCATGCAAGAAAGGGTTAAGAAATCAATGAGACATTTCACTCTCATTGGGATTGAATTTATTGACAATAACACTTTTACATAAACCAACTATATTATAGCTAGAAATCGGCTGATTAATTTACGAGCTAAATATCAGCCCATATATAAATGACCTAAATCCGGCCATCAATCTGAGGGCCTAATATCAGCCCATCAGTCAGCACGAATTAGGCCTATTATTCAGTGGGCCATAAAGTCGGCCCATTAATTAGAGGGTCAAAAATAAATCATAAGTATATAGGTTCAGATATGACATTTTGCCAAAAATAAAAACATATTAATTTTTTTAAAACAATTTCTCTAAATTATAAGGATAATGTTTTTGAACATGATGAAATTTAGGAAAGCGAAAGAAACTTATTAGTCAAAACTCATTCTTCACTTAGATGCTTCTAAAATTTTGAACTTTATCATGGACAAGATCAAAACGGTATAAAGAAGGTATTAAAATTTTATCAAAAGTAAAGAGCGCTAGATTTTTTAAATAATTTTTAAAATTGATAGAGGTCGTGAATTAATAGTTTTTTAGCATGAAACTCAAGAGAGTAATTGGAACATATTAGATTTGGTTTGAACTTAATATGACTTATTTAGGTCTATTAATAAGCTCATTGATGATTTAAATGTTTTGAACAAAACAACAACATTTTTTTTAGTTTGTTAATTTTTTATTTAATTTAATTTTTATTATAATTAGATATTAAAAAACAGTTTTTTTATTATTAACATTTTTTATAATATATTAATGATTTTCTAAAAATAACTCATTGCAATTCATTAATGGACTTTAAAAAACTCAATAAATTTTAAAAACTATATAAATAAATTAAGAAGGTTATTCCTAGTAAATAATATTAATTTTATATAAATTTTAATATTGTTAATATAAAATATTTATAAAATAACTAAGTTTTATTTTATTTTATTTTTATTAATTTTATGTCACTTTTCTTTATTTTTTATACTTAGATATTTAAAAATATATATTTTAAATTTTTTTAATCTTCCTATATATATAAATTTTAATTTTTTTAAAAAAAATGGATAAATCTTGAAACTATCATGAGTTTAATGATGTAATTAAAAAAAATTATGATTATCAATGTCTTTTATATGAAAGTCTGTAATGAAATAATTAATTTATTATTATTATTATTTTAATTGGTTTGATTCGATTTAACATGCTTCAATTTAATATTTTTTTAAAAAAATAATTTAAGATTAAAATAGATTGAAAATTAAGTGGAAACTAAGTAGGTCTTTTAACTTTTAATAAAAAATAAAATATGAGGCATCTTTTAATAAATTCATAAAATTATCAAAAATATTATGGGACGATAGGATAATGATTAGACCATCTAATAAATAATTAAGGGATTTAAGATTTAAATCACTGTGATGTATTCCAAAAAAAAAATTTCCTCTAATAAAAAATGAGTCTAAAAATATAGGTCATCTGAACTTTCTAATTGATACTAATAGTTGGTGAAAAATTTTTATAAGACTGGATTGATATCTCCAAAATTAATCAATCAAAGAACTGTATACTTAGTGTTAATTAAAAAATAAAAAATTAAAACCGTCCAAAATGCCAAAACCTTAAGTTACATTCAAAAGTTAGTTTGCGATTGCAATTGTGTTACAAAATTTGTGGGAGAACCAACGACGCTCATTGATTGACAAGTTCGCAAATCTGAAATCTAGCATCTAATAATTTCTAGATTTCAAATGGTTTCCTCATTTTGCTCCAATGAATTCCCAGGAGCTTCAAGGAAGACTAACCTAGATTGATAGACAGACGGTTCAATGATTTAAAATTGTCGGTTTGACCGTTCTAAACTTAATTGTTTAAGTCTTTAAGACAATTGTGATTTATGATTCAAAATTGTTTATTCACGTTTAAATTTATCGTTCACTATGGTTACAATTATTATTAATAAGTAATAATAATTTTATTAAAAAATGATTTTCTAATTTTGCAACGGGAAGATATTTGACTGATTTGTATTTTATAATTTTACAAATAAATGAAAATAATATAATATTAAGAAATGAGGAGTAAGAGCATTCCCATACAAGGTTTTTAGAGAGATTTATCAAATCAAAAAGTTGAATAAAAAACTCAAGCTTGAGGTTTAGTTCAAGAGCTTGATTTTTTCTTTCAAAATTAATAATATTAGTGGATCAAGTGATTAATTAACAATGATGTTTAGATTTGTGGGGAGGTTTTATTATTATTATTATTAATAAAGAGTGTTGCAGATTTTATGCCTGTGATATAAACAATTAAAAATAATAAAAAAACATTATTTATAACTGTAAATTAGAGAAAAATCCTCAATCACAATGTTAACTTTGCATGTAATTCTCATGTCCAAAAAACTTTGTTTCCACTCCCTGCATGCAAAGTATTACTTGTTTCAACTCTCTCGTGCAAATATTGATACCTAAATTGCCCCTCAAATTTTTTAGGTATAAAAATTTTAAAATTTAGTTAAAAAAGTCTAAAAATGAGTATAATTCTTCTTAAAGTCAGTACTTTATATTAAAAATCGAGTATACTTTCTATCAAAATTGTCCCTCCTATTTTTTAGGTATAAAAAGTCTAAAAATAAATATAATTCATATTTTTTTCACCTCAAAATATACTCGTTTTAGTTTAATGTGCTGAATTTAATAGAAAATATACTCGATTTTTAATCTAAAGTACTGATTTTAAGAAGAATTATACTCATTTTCGAATTTTTTGTACTCAATTTTTGACTTTTTGTACCTAAAAAATATGGGTTAATTTCAATAGAAAATATACTCGATCCTAGTATAGAGTACTAGATTATAGTGTAAAGTCCTGAATTTAACAAGAATTATACTTATTTTTAGACTTTTTATACCTAAAAAATAATAGGGACAATTTTGATAGAAAATATACTCGATTTTTAATATAAAGTACTGACTTTAAGAAAAATTATACTCGTTTTCAGACTTTTTGTACTCAATTTTGAACTTTTTGTATCTAAAAAATCTGAGGGGCAATTTAGATATCAATATTTGCACGAGGGAGTTGAAACAAGTAATACTTTGCATGCAGGGAGTGGAAACAAAATTTTTTAGGCATGAGGATTACATGCAAAATTATGATTATCATTAGGGATTTTTCTCTAATTTATCGTAAAATTATCCTATTTATAACTCTAATTGCAATGCTCTCAACGTTTACTTTTGACGGCTGTGTAAGAGAAGTTATCTTTCGCCTCTACAGTTCGACCGACACCAGCCGTACCGCACCCATCCCACTGTCTAATCTATCAATGCCCGCCGACGCAGGACCCCACTTCGCCTCCAACTGTTGAGTCCCTTTAACTTCTGCTTGTCTTGACTCACTGATCAATATCGTATAGTTTCAATAACTAAGTAATTAATCCTGATGGACGGAAAATTTCCGTAGAGTCGAATAGTCGGTCTCATTAATCGGACCGAATATTTATGTATACCATCTAAAAAATAGAATAATAATTAATAATTTAAATAATTGATTAGTTTTGTGGAGCGGTGTAGTTGAGTGTTTGTGGTAATAGATTTGGAGATTAAATTTTCAAGGGATGTAGACATATTTTTTTTAGTGTACGGTTTCGTCCACGTAAAAGATCGTTATGATTAAAACTGCCAATTTAAATAGGGTCGGTCGAGTTAGTCCATTTCGTTAAATTATTTAAGATCGTTATGATTAACACTGCCCATTTAAATAGGTTCCGTTGAGTTAATCCATTTAGTTAAATAATTTAAATTGATTGAATTGAAATTTTATTAACTCATTTATAATAGATCTAGATAGATCTGCTTGGTTCCATGAACAACACGAATCAATTGAGAAACACATATAACTTAAATTTTATATTAATTTATTATATTTGTTGTTATAATTAAAAAATAATATTTCTCATTAAATCCACGAGACGAATCGTCTAAAAATTCTAATAGTGTTAATACCTTAAGGGTATGTTTGATTTAAATTATTACGTATAACCAGTTAATCACATAACCAAGATTATAGGGAATAAAACATAACCAAATATTATTTGGTTCAACTTAGGTAATGCAACAAAAACTTATTGGTTTGAAGGTTTTAATGAATACCTTAATTTAATATTTTATTTTATTACTCTCAGTTACAAAATCAACTATACATATTATTATTATTATTATTATTATTATTATTATTATTTTATGTTTTTTTTACTTTTCTTTTTCTTGTATATTTTTTTACTTTTTATGTGTTTTTTATTTTTTTTAATGTTTTTATATTCTTTTATATTATTTATATTTATATTTTTTTTTATTTTTTTACATTTTTAAAATTTAAATTTTTATTTATTTATTTTATTTTTAAAATTTTTAAATTTTTATAAATTTTTTAAAATTTAAAAATTTTAAATTTTAAAATTCTTTAAACATTTTCTTTATTTTTTTTTTTTTACATTTTTGAATATTTTTTTACATTTTTTCTCTTTTTTCCATGTTTTTTCTTATCGGAGGATATTCTTGGTAAAAATAATCTGTTAACCCCGGAATCAAGAAAAATCTTAGTTTTCTGAGGTTTTTCGATTCCAGACTGCATGACCCTTTTGCTGATGTGTCGGGCATGGAACATTACTCGGGAATCATCGAATACCTAAACCAAACAAGGTTTTTGTTTATAACCTTGGATGGATAACCAAGGTTATCAAAAATAACCCCGAACCAAACACACCTTAAGGGTACGTTTAATTGGGGGTTATCCTTGATAACCTTGGTTATCCATCCAAGGTTATCAACAAAAACCCTGTTTGATTTAGGTAATCGATGATTCCTAAGTAATGCTCCATGCCTGACACATCAGCAAAAGGGGCATGCTATCAGGAATCAGAAACCTCTAAAAACTGAGATTTTTCTTAATTCCGGGGGTTATCGAATTTTTTTTATCCAAAATACCCTCGGATAAAAGAAAAATGTGAAAAAAGGTAAAATATAAAGAAAAAAATATGGAAAATAAAATAAAAAATAAAAAAAAACATAATTTTTTTTAAAAAAATAAAAAATCATTTAAAATAATAAAAAAAATGGTAAAAAAACTTTTAAAAAATAAAAAATAGAAAAAAAAATTAAAAAATAGAAAAAAACATTAAATTTTTTTTAAAAAATACAAAAAATAGAAAAAACGTAAAAAATTTAAAAAAGTAAAAAATAATAAAAAATGTTAAAAACATTAAAAAATTGAAAAATGTAAAAAACCCTAAAAAATTTTAAAAACCTAAAAAATAAAAAATAAAAAAAATAAAAAAGTAAAAAAAAATATAAAAAACTTTAAAAAAATTAAAAATTTAAAAAACCTAAAAAACAAAATAAAAAAATATATAAAAATAAAAAAAATGTGAAAATATAGTAAAATATAATAGAGTTTAAATAATAATATTAATAATAATAATAATAATATTATTATTATATATAGTTGATTTTGTAATTTTTTAACTTTCAAATAAATATGTTTTTGTTACATTATCTAGATTAAATCAAATAATATTTGGTCATATTTTATTCTCCATAATTTTAATTATATGATTATCTAATAATCATATAACTAAAATTATACATGAAAACTTGAATCAAATACAACCTATAGTATTTATTAAATAGAATTAGTACATGATCACGGTGTTGTTCTTGCCTGTTATTACTGTGCCACCTCGTGGGGCCACTGCTCACGTGTCTCCCTGCAATTGCAGGACCCGCGGTTCTACATTTATCTCTTCAGTTTACAAATATAGTGAAAGTAACTGTTTAGGAGAGTAAATCAATCATATCGTTCGTCCTATTATCGTGTATTTCCTGATAAAATACAGACGGATTAAGTACAGAAGACATTTTTTTTCAGTACAATAGCAGTAGCTATGAGAAATATGATGCACCTAATAAAATATTTTATATCGATTAAAAATTAATTTTAAAATTTATTAGAACAAACACACATATAATATCAACCGCACCAACTTATAATGGCGTGAAAATAATTGTTTATGAATTACAATAATATTACAAATTTGTAATCAAACGTTTATAAATAGATTTAGCATTCACTTACTAAGAATTTATTTATACTCATTTAATAGACACGGATCAATTAAATAAATAAATTTAAATAATTCCTTAAATTAAATAAATTAAATTGAATAAATATATATTTAATTTGTTAATATGAACTATATTTATTAATAAAATTTTTATCAATATGTTAAATAAATATTTTTTTAAAATAAATAAATTTAAATTATTAAACTTAATAACTAATTAAACACTTAAAATTTTCAAACAATCAAATAAATTTAAATCGATAATATCCAAATGAACCAACCTCAAATCATACTTGAATTGAAACTTTAATAGCATTTAAATAAACGATAAATTTATTTGGCCAAAATTTAATTGATAATTGAATTTTAATACATACTTGTAATTAATAGATAGAGATGATATTATTAAAATATTTTTAATAATGATTTAAAAAATATATTGATTGACAAGATTCTATCAATTTAGTACTATCCTTAAATAAACTAAATTCAAACTAAACTCAAACTCATCGAAAATAAATTAAATCAAACTTAAACAACAATCTTAAAAGTTATTCTAAAATTTAACGGCTTATTTACAACCCTACTTTAATCCCAGATTTATACTTTCATCGATGAGATTGTTTTTCTCTTAATCCTTCCTTTTAAAGAACAGTAAATATTACACCTCGAAGTAAACGATGACAGACAGAATAAATTTATAATAGTAATTATTATTATTGTAATTAAAAACAGAGCAGTGCGCTCCTTGTCGTTACTCGTTCCTCCTGCTACCCACGTCATCGCTCTACGACTCGGTTTGCAACCCAAAACAAATTGACCACCCTAATAATAACATTAAATTAAAATGACTAGACAAAATACCGTCCGTCGTCGGAAGAGGATGCATCAGAACTGGGATTTGGTGGGCCACGTCGCCCGATCCAACGGTTAAGAAACAATTCCCGTGCGCTGCCTGCCGTGGTCCCTGAGTCTCGTTCAAATAAACGGCCGATCTGTGAACTGCCGCAAGCCGAAGAAGAAGAAGAAGTAGGCGTCGGAGGAAACGTCGGCGGCGGAGGATGAGATGAGGTGGAAGCGCGCAGGCCGAGAAGATCCCTGGCTCCTTCTTTCTCTACCGTTTCTGCTGCTGCTCGTCATCTTCCCCCTCGCCGACTCCTGCTCCGGCCGTAATGGCCACGCGCAGAGGCTGCGACAGCTCCTACAGGCCACTGGAGTCGACGATTTCGCTTCCTTCCCCAACCCCCGCCTCCGAGACGCCTACATTGGCCTCCAGGCTTGGAAGCTCGCCATCATCTCCGACCCAAAAAACCTGAC
Organism: Zingiber officinale; assembly: GCF_018446385.1. NCBI lineage: Eukaryota > Viridiplantae > Streptophyta > Magnoliopsida > Zingiberales > Zingiberaceae > Zingiber > Zingiber officinale. Next base: position 154,212,622 of record NC_055988.1, on the reverse strand, counting down.
GGCCAACTGGGTAGGCCCCGCTGTCTGCAACTACACGTACGTCTTCTGTTCTTCCCTACCCTCCGATCCAAGCGGCACTGTCGTCGCCGGTGTCGATCTCAACCACGGCGACATCGCCGGCTTCATCCCCTCCCAGATCGGTCTACTCTACGACCTCGCGCTCATCCACATCAACTCCAACCGCTTCTGCGGCACCCTGCCCCGCTCCCTCCGCCGTCTCACTCTCCTCCATGAGCTCGACGTCAGCAACAATCGTCTCTCTGGCCGTTTCCCTGACGTCGTCCTCCGCCTCCCCTCTCTCCGTTACCTCGATCTTCGTTTCAACGAGTTCGAGGGCGGCGTGCCGACCGAGCTCTTCGAACGTAACCTCGACGCCATTTTCATCAACCACAATCGCTTCGCCTTTGAGATCCCCGATAACATCGGCAACTCACCTGTTTCCGTCATCGTCCTCGCCCACAACCGCTTTCATGGATGTCTGCCCGCAAGCCTCGGCAACATGTCTAGGACACTCAACGAGATCATCCTCATGGGCAACCGCCTAAACTCCTGCTTCCCCTCCGAGATCGGCCTTCTTAAAAGCCTCACAGTGCTCGACCTCAGCTACAATAACCTCGTCGGCTCACTCCCAGAGTCCGTCGGCGGAATGTTCAGCCTCGAGCAGCTTGACGTCGCACACAATCTATTCTCCGGTTCTATTCCGCCCTCAATCTGCAGTCTTCCACGCCTGAAGAACTTCACCTATTCGTACAATTACTTCAGCGGAGAACTGCCGGAGGAGTGCTTCGCCCGGCAGTCCTCCTTCAATGACCGGCGAAATTGCCTTTTAGCACGGCCGAAGCAGAGATCGGAGAGACAATGCAGGTCTTTCTTCTCTCATCCTCCAGCTGAATGCTCTTTTTTCAGTTGTAAGCCTTTGGTGCCTCGGCTCCCTCCGCCACCTCCATCACCGCCACCGCCATCTCCTCCACCTCCATCACCGCCCCCGCCATCTCCTCCTCCTCCGTCCCCAACCCCACCATATCCTCCACCGCCACCTCCATCACCCACACCGCCATCACCGCCGCCTCCATCTCCTCCACCGCCGTCTCCTCCGCCGCCGTCACCTCCGCCGCCGTCTCCTCCACCGCCGTCACCGCCCCCGCCGTCTCCTCCACCGCCGTCTCCTCCGCCGCCATCTCCTCCACCACCGTCACCGCCCCCGCCATCTCCTCCTCCGCCGTCCCCGCCGCCACCATCACCCCCACCGCCATCACCGCCGCCTCCATCACCTCCACCGCCATCACCGCCATCACCGCCGCCTCCATCACCCCCACCGCCATCACCGCCGCCTCCATCTCCTCCACCGCCGTCTCCTCCTCCGCCGCCATCGCCTCCTTTACCTTCGCCACCACCGCCTCCATATTGCGTCCGAACTCCATCGCCACCTCCGCCGCTAGTCTATTGCTCAACATCTCCACCTCCGCCCGTCTACTGCCCACGAGCTCCATCGCCACTCGTCTACTGCTCTCAACCGCCACCTCCTCTCAATTTCCCTCCACCACCAAGTCCTACCCTTACTCCAATCTATTCACCGCCTCCATCTTTCACATCCTATCCGCCGCCTCCATTGTACTCATCTCCGCCGCCATCCCCATTGTACTTCCCACCTCCTCCACAGAACTCGCCTCCACCGCCACCTTCATTATACTCCCCATCACCTCCATCCTTCTACCCGCCTCAACTGAATCCCCCTCTTTCGTTGTACTCGCCGCCGCCTCCACCGGGCTCACTGCCTCCTCCGCCTCCATGCATTAATGAACCTCCGCCTCCGCCTCCGCCGCCACCTCCTTGCATCGAACCCCCGCCCCCACCATGCATCGAACCCCCGCCCCCTCCATGCATCGAGCCATCGGCAACATCGCCCTCGGCATTGCCAACACTCCCTGAACCGTCACCACATCAAGACCCATTTCCGGCCGTCGTCGGAATCCCATACACATCACCTCCGCCGCCTTATCATCACCGCTAATATATATTTTTCCTCAGATTTCCCCCCCTTCTCGCTCGTCCATCACCATCGATCCTCAAGTAAAATTAGAATTTTCCCCTGTTTTCCTTTCTTTTCTTTTTCCCCTGTTGTCTTCTTGTAATGTTACTCCCCATCATCAACGATCTGTTTTTGGTTCCATTTCGCCTTTCATTCCTCAACACGCCAAACGCAAAAGACTGCTTCAAGGAGACGGACCAATTAGACGTAAGCGAAGCATGGGAAGAAGGAAACAGCGACGATCGAGTGCTGCTTGTTATATAATCCACGGCCCTATTGCATTAATATTCTGAATTGTGAATAAATCAATAAACGGATCAAAAAAGGCAGAAAAATGAAAGCTTTTAATCAAGTCGCAGGGCATCTTAATACATTCATGTATAACAAACACAACATCAGATTCCTTCATCCAAGTAAACCATCTGGCTTGCTATCCTTATTAATTATATATGCACACTCTTTATTTCATGATATGTTTGATCAAGGATACTCAAATCTGTGTTCTCGATCAACGTGGTGAGGTTCTTCATTTGCTGATTTGGCTCGATAATTTTATGCACAATATTGTTGATTGCTATCGCTGGATCATCTTAATTTGAGTATGTATGTATATATACAAGCTGATTTATCCAAGCAGTGGACTAATTTTATGGATTATATATAGATCAGCCGTTAATGGTCTATGATGTTTGACTAATATATCTAAATGATTGTTTGAGATTAACAAATTAGTTGAGTATGCAACTTTATTTAATTAAAGCGGCGGACTAGTTTGATGGCTTATATATTAGTTTGAAAGCATTTTGACCATGAAAATGATCGAAATGATTATAATTTGTGTAAAATGTAAAAGTGAATTAGCTAAAAAGCTCAAAAAAAAGTGAATTTCAACAATTAAGTCAAAAGATCAAAAGTTTTGACAAACAAACAATCTAAATTTAGAATGATCACAATTACAATAAACATTCTATTCTATTCTTCCAATTGTATAAACTTTTTCAATGCAAATATTTCTTTTCGCTCAAAATTATTTATATTAAGATGTAATCTCTAAAGTTGATTTCAATTTATTCAACTCACTATTTTCTCACTAAAATGATTTCAACACCAAATGCTATTTCAATTCAAACCCATCCATATCATATTACACCAAAAAGGAATATTCTATTTTCTTATTATAATTTAATTATCAAAGTACATTTAAATTTATTAATATTTTTATATGATAATTATTATATTTAAAATTAATATTTCATTGATTTTGATAGGTTAAATTTTTTAAAATTCATCATCTAACTAATATATATATATATATATATATATATATATATATATATATATATATATATATATATATATATAATTATGATTTCCATTTTAATTTTTTATTACATAATTGTTCAGTCATAAATATATTTTAAAAATATTATAAAATCATACACAATTAGGATAAAATATTTTACTATTTTTTATTTAAAACAAACTATAACATTTAATTGAAAATGCAATATTACAAGACTTTAACTTTCAGAATTACTATATTGTTCCCATAAATGCTCAATTAATGTATTTCGAAAGGCAATATGAACTTCTTTGTCTTTGATTTATCTGTATTAATATAGAAACTCTTCAAATCGAGTATTATCATCTACTACGAGCTAAACATCTAGAGTCGTCACCTCAAAGTGTTTCATGATTGGTGTATTTAAATCATGTCCATCTTCAATTATCACATTATGCATAATAATACATGATATTAGTAAAATATACCATTAGTTAAATAGCAACCCATATTGTACTCTTTTGCTTGCATAACATAATGAGCAGGAATAGTCATACCTTCAGCAAGATTAGCAAAAAGATGAGAAGACTCAAGTACATTAGTATCATTATTCGATCCCGCCAACCCAAAATATGCATGTCAAATCCATAAATCATAATCAGCTACAACTTCTAGAATAATTATTGGCTTTCCACTATGACTAAAATATTGTCCTACCCATGCTGTTGGACAATTTTTCCACATCCAGTGCATGCAATCTAGGCTACCTAACATAACTGGAAAACCTCCTTGCTCACCAATCTGAAGTAGCCTAGCAACATCGTGAGCGTTTGGAGATCGTAGGTACTGCCCTCTAAAAATTTCAACAATAGCATGACAAAAGCGTTTCATACTTTCAATGACAGTTGATTCCCCTATTTTAATGTACTCATCAGTAGCATCTATTGGTACACCGTACACCAATATCCGAAATGCAGCTGTTATTTTTCGCAAACCAAACAAACCCAGTCTTCAAAGCCCATCTCTTCTTTATATAAAATAGTTGTTATGATTATTAACAGCATCACAGATATGCATAAATAAATTTGGTCCCATTCGGAATCTTCTTCGAAACATTGTATCATTATGCAATGCATTTTTGGCGAAATAATCATTGAATAGATTACCATCAACAGTTTCACGATTACGATTGATCATATTGTGACCAAGAATTCAGCCTCAATGTATGCTTTGGTTGTTTTCTTAATTGAGATAATTCAAGATAATTTGATTGTTGGTAGAAATCACTTGAGTGATCAGTTGTTGCCTTGTACAAAAAACTTCATCGAAGCTTGAAGATGATAAATTTGATGAACTCTCATTGTTGTTATCCATTTTCTGAGATAATTGAATGGATGAGATATATGCTGCTTATAGGGTGTGTATTTATAATGTATGTTATATCTATACTTTTTTTATTTTGTACATATGATGTGACCTACTAATCAACACATTTAGACAAAATTACAGAGATGATGTGACACAACAAGGACAACATCGGGACAAGTTGAGCAGGTGACATAACCGGATATTGAACACACATTTTTGTGTCCAGATGACGTAACCTAACAATGAACATATTTGGATAAAATTCAATAATGAGAACATCGGGACAAGTTGAGTAAAAGACATGAACAAGCACTAAACACACATTTTTGTGTGTTCAGATAACGTGACCTAACAATGAACACTTTTGAACAAAATTACTCAGATGACATGACACAACAAAGACAACATCGGGATAAGTTGAGCAGGCAACGTGACCAGGCATTGAACACACATTTTTGTGTGTCTAGACGATGTAACCTAACAATGAACACATTTGGATAAAATTACACAGGTGTCGTGACACAACAATGACAACATCGGGACAAGTTGAGAAGATGATGTGACTTAGCAATGTACATACATTTTTTTGTATCCAAATGATATGACCTAACAACGAACACATTTAGATAAAATTAGCATAACAATAACAACATTGGGATAAGTTGGGCAGACTATTTGACCCGACACTGAACACACATTTTTTGTGTCCAGATGACGTGACCTAACAATGAACACATTTGGATAAAATTGCATAGATGACGTAACACAACAAAGACAACATCGGGACGAGTTGGGCAGGCGACGTGACCTGAGATTGAACACATATTTTTTGTATCCAGATGATGTGACCTAACAATGAACACATTTGGACAAAATTGTATAGATGACGTGACACAACAATGACAATATCAAAATAAGTTGAGTAAGCGATGTGACCTGACACTGAATCAAAATTTGTATAATTTTATAATCACATTTTTTCATATATAATGGCTTACCAGATATTGGTATAACACATTTTATGTCAACAATTTTGTGAGAGTTTCTCTTCTACTAAAATTTGTAGAACCCCCCCCCCCCCCCCCCCCCCCCCCCTCCCCCTCGATAAGCTTCATACTCATTTGAAGAAGATAAACACTTATATCATATTTACCTTCATATTTCACAAAATTCAATTATTGGGATCAACCAATCGAAGGATCAATTCTGGACAAGAATTGAGAAAGAGTTTCATGTAGATCCAAATTTTGTGCATCATAGCCGACCGCCAAGATCTTTGCAAAAAAAAAAAAGAACGCTTCTTATGCTTAGTGCAGTATCCAAAATGAAAGGTTGCATATGACAAATCGAACATTTGAATCCTAGTGGAGCATTTAAACAAGATATTGTAATGCTCAAATTTATTTTAGACTATCTAAATTTTATAATCAACGTCTAACTTTATTAATATATATCATTGTCTTCATAACTAATGTTCAATTATTTTTTTATAGTTAACTCGTGTCAGAATGTTGTTAGCAGAAGACCTAAAATACACTCACATATCCGTATATGGGAGGTTTGATCCTTTAATTGAAAGTGTTTCCAACAATTCTAATATAGATGGCGCATTGGTGGTTCTCAAAGCTGCCATCTTAGCTTAAATCCTCAGCTACTTAATTAAAGTGGATTTGATGAATAATTGAGTTTCAAATTTGACCATATATGGAATATTCTCAAAGACATTGAAAAATCGGGCATTGACATTATGAATACGGTAGGCATGAAATCGTGACAACAAAATATTAATGCTGGTTCATTTGAACAACAATTCTCCAAGGAAGAATTTCGTACACTTTCATCTCCTTATGTGTCTGCTTTTGATCTTAATATCACTGATTTAGATAGCGGTGCTACTTTTAATAAATGACCTCATGGGATGAAGAAAGCAAAAATGAATTAAGAAAAATAATGAGCAAATTGCAAAGGTAATTAATATTATGTTTAACTTGTTAAGGCAATGAATGCAAGTACTGCTGTTATTATAAAAATGGTAGATATTATGATTTACAAGGAAGAACCTAAACTTTTGTTCAAAGATTTGAACTCGATCTCTGATGTGTGAATATATTCACAATGAACAAATTAGAATTATGCAAAAGAGAATGCAAGTCCAAGGACCTCATTCAGTTGTACATTAAGGAGAAGGATCTCAATCATCTCCAATACAGGGAGAAGGATCACAACTCAATCAATATTAAGGTGAAGATCAAGAATCTCATAACCCAACGAATATTTTCAAGCAATTTCATAATTATTTTAGTGGAATGGGGAGTGATCTTCCCGAATATTAGTATTCTAATATTATTAAAGTAAGTTTAAGTTTATGTGTGCTTATTAGTATCGTTTTTATTTGTACTTGTTTGTTAAGTTTAGTTATTCATGTTTTTATGTTTTTATTAGTAAAATTTTGATTTAGTGTTGTTACTATTTTTATTTTATATGTCAGTACAAATGGGTAATATATTTTACATTTATGCATATAATTTTTTTTAATATTTTATTATATTCTTTTTTATGTAATTAGTGATATAATTTATAAATGAAATTATAATTAAAATATATTAAATAAATTAAAAATAATAAATTATTTTTTTTACAAATATACATAATAAAATTTAAATATGCTACTTAAATATACCTAATTTAAATTTGTAATAAATAATAATTACATTTAAATATCCTATAAATAAAGACAAAGAAAATAATAATTACAAATTGATTATATTTGATTTTATTAATTATATAATAAAATTTAAAAATAAAATATTCTTCCACACCAAATATGGTCATATGAATAGTGAAACATCAAAGATGATGTGATACTGGAATTTGATGTATAAATTGAAATATTTTGGTGCTAATTTTACATTAAATTTGATGTTTTAAAGATGAATTGGAGATGCCCTAATTAAAATACGCCAATCTTTCGGACATACAACTTTTTGCTATGTGAACATTTGTTGATATTTTTCTAGCTAATTTATCGTTGCTGAACTTTATTTCCTGCTTTTTAAAATAAAAAGGATACAGTTCTGTAGATTTTGTTCCAAGACTTTATTTGATTTTTTTTTTGTTTGTCTTTATCGATAGCAACGATGATGAAGGACGGCGACGAAGAGCATGTTCTTTTCATTCATGTATGCTTTTTTCCTTTCACACACTATAGTAGGTGTCATTGCCCTCATCTCTTGTTTCTTAATTTGCACTTTCATGGGTTTCAATTTCCATCGGTCACTAATATAACAGCTGTATCATTCCATCTCGAATCTTCCCATCCTTTTCCACTATTTCATGTGCCGCTAACTAAAGTTGCCATCTTCCAATTTAAGATAGATAGAGATTATAAAAGTTTATAAACAAATTAAAAGGTTTTCTTCAACACTTATTTTACTGAATGAAAATATTTGAAATAAATATATAAGAGTAATATTCCATATTACTTTAAACAATAATCCATTTTGGAACGGCAATGTATTAAGTATTAACTGACTAATTAGCTTCGAGAAAATTTAATAATTTGGTTTAAAATAAATATTAATCAAACATAATTTTAAGAATGCATGCATTTGGAGAGCAACCCGTGAACGTACACCTAGTTTATTTTAAAAAAAAAAATCACTTTTTTTTAGCCTAAACATTAAATCATAAATTAACTTAAATCATAAAAAAAATTACACTAGATACTTATAGATTATCCATAAATGGATGTGCAAATAACAAAAATATAGATTTAGATATTAACAATATCCTATTATTTTTTTTTTAACATCTCACTGAAAGAAGAAAAGAGATGGCTTCACTCTACTTCCGTCTTTTGTCACTTTGTGGGACCGACAAGATCATGTGACGATAACAGGCCAACGAGTCAGATTCTCTTAACAAGGTAGCAGATTGCATGGAGAGTCACTGTCTGTCCGTACAAGAGACATGCCAAGAAGTCTAATTCAAAAAGCAGATTATGTTCCAAGGAATTCACTTATTTGTTGGGGATTTGGCGGAGTCCGGAAAGAGATAAGGATCAACAAAGGTCTCATTTCAGTGCATTCACTTTACTAATTTAGTAAATGACCGTAATTTGTTTTATTTTATTATTACATGCAAGTTGATGCGTGTGGTGGGTTGGTCGACTCCTTTCTTAGCATTCAGATATCAGCTTCGAGGCTACGCAACGAAGGTATTTGCTCTCATATATGTTTCTAATAATATAGCATACGACGGCTTTAATGCTCTCCTAAATTTTCTTCTCTTATCTTCTTATTTATTTATGAAAAGAAAATAAAGAGACTTTAAATGGTAAAGTCTTTGTTTTTTTCCCCTTCTCGTTGTTGACTGAACAGAAAACAAGACAGTGAGAAAAATCCAATTGGATTGAATTCTAGAAGAGAAGCAGCGTGCCTCGATCAGTGCCAAGTTGTATTGCCGACCAACCATTAGCAGTTCGCCACGTGGCATTGCCGTCGTTCTATATAAGACGAGTTTCAGAGGAGTTCGCTGCAGTTGTCGCTGGCCGTGGAGATGGACGACAGCCATCGCTTCTCCGACTCCGAGGTCACCACCGGCAGCCCGAACCACTTCTCTCAGCAGTTTTCGCAGGCGGAGGCTGAGCTTGGCTTTCCGGTCGCCCAGGCGGCGGCGTTCAGCCGCCTCTCGGAGCAACTCGGATGCCTCCTCCACGCCCCGGAGCTCAACTTCTGCTCTGACGCACGCATCGGCGGGGTGCCTGTCCACCGCTGCGTGCTCTCTGCGCGGAGCCCCTTCTTCCGGGAGAAATTCGCGGCTGGGGCGACCGAACTCGAGATCGTTGATCTGGCGGAAGGATTTGAGGTCGGGCCTGAGGCACTTGTCGCTGTGCTCCAGTACATCTACAGCGGCCGCCTAGAGGAGCTCCCCATCGGCGTGGCGGAATGCGTTGACGAGAGCTGCATCCGCCACGAGGCCTGCTGGCCCGCCCTCCATTTCATGCTCCAGGTGCTCCACGCCGCCTCCAGGTTCCAGATCCACGAGCTCGTCAGCCTTTTTCAGGTTTGGGTTACTCGAAATTGTCTAATTTTGCGATTGTCCCTTTTCTTTTTGCCTGTCTTTTTTTTTTAATTAAAAAAAAAGAGAGGGGAATCTGTGCTGTTTTTCACTTCACATCACTTGACAATCGGGCATATATTAGGGTTTATCCATTCTACGAAATCTCCATTACAGATCTTCGATGTTGAGATCGATATTGCTGATGTTCTTTAGAATTCCTGGATTTTTAATTTTTGATATTACGATTTCTTGCATTCGGTGTTTGCTCTGGATCATGATTTTTTGGAACAATTCTATTGCAGCGGCGCCTCTTCGACATCCTAAATGAAGTAGCCAAAGATGACATCCTCCCTATCCTTGTTGTTGCAAATTTGAACAAGAATCATTGCGGACAACTACTCGAGAAATGCATCGAATTGGTTGCCGTATCTGATATTGAGTCCGTGACACTGGAAAAGAAGTTGTCCCAAGAACTTGTGAAGCGCATCCTTGACGTCCGAGCTCACTTGGGGTCGGACGGTTCAAATGGCCTCGGACTTCCTGCTGCCAAAAAGATCTATGGTGCTCTTGACACAGATGACATTGAGTTAGTCAAGCGGTTTATCGACGGCAAACCTACCATTCTAGATGATGCCAAGGCTCTGCATTATGCGGTAGCATTTTGCCATACGAACGTCACAAAACAGCTTCTGGATCTTCATCTCGCAGATATCAACGGCAGAGACCACAGAAATCGTACCGTGCTTCACATTGCCGCGATGAGGAAAGAGCCTGAAATCATAATGTACTTGTTGGACAAGGGAGCTCGACCATTAGATGTTACGACGGACGGAAGGACTGCCCTTCAAATAGCCAAGAGGCTGACTCGGGCTGTGGACTACAGGTCAGTCGGAACTGCTCCAACTCCAAGAGAACGATTGTCCATCGAGGTGTTGGAGCAAGCTGAATCGAGAGATTCTGTTACAGAAGTAACTTCTATTCCAGTCGAAATGACGAGTGACAATCCTCGGGAGAAGTTATTCTATCTGAAGAGCAGAGGTAAAATTCATTCAGCACCACCAGTTTCATCTTCACTGATACTTTGATTCTGTACTCGATTTAATGCCAAACTAAGGAAACGACTGTCAAGACTGATTTCTATTTCTGCAGTTTGGCTGGCCGAGTGCCTTTTTCCTGCCGAAGCAAAAACTGCTATGAACAATGCCAATGTGGAAGGCGCCCTCAAGTTCCACAGAAGTAATTCTTGTGCAGGGAGCAAGCGATCGGCCTGTGATGTTATAAAGGCACCTTTCAAAATGACAGAGGAGGACTTCCGTCTGATGAATGCCCTAGCGACGACAGGTAGAAATCATATCTACTGCTCAAAAATATTGGCGTACATATCTACTGCTGAAAAACTCAAATGGCGCTGCAGTGACACTGGGAATGCGTTTCTTCCCGCGATGCTCGAAGCTGATCAACAAGATCCTCGACGAAGGCCTGTCTGATCGACTGACTGCAGAGCTTGACACTTCGGAAGAGCGGAAGAACAGATTTAACGAGATTATGGAAGATTTTTCCTTGGCATTTACTGAAGATAAAAAAGAGTTGGAATATGCATCTCCCTCTGCTTCAACTTCGAAATCTACAAGACGAGGCTCCAAGGCGGCCAAAAGATGTCAATGAGACACTGCCTTGATGACTTTGTTCGTCGTGCGATTTTGCTCCATTGTTCATATTTTTGTAAAATGTGAAGGTTGGAGGAAATGTATTTGAGATTTGAGAATAACACTCTCCCTTAATCGAAGATTCCAGATAGTTGGAGCAAAAGGTGGGTAGGTAAATCATGAGCGCATTTTAGGGTAACTCAGAATAGATCAACTATGATTAATCTCTCTTTTTCTTTCACAAGTATATAACTTGAAGTTGGAAGCTTTGAGGTTTGGAAGGAACAAGCAAGCCAAGCTTGCAAACGCTAATGTAAGTATTCATTTCAGTGCCTAATGTTTACCAATCATAGACACATGGATTTCAACCACCCTAATGAATGTAAAAAAAAAAAAAAACCCACCCTAATCAATGTTAGTGCCACATCAGAGCTCAACTAATAAAACCCAAACCATAGATCCAATCAGAATGTTCAAGGGACAAAATTCTAGATGCACCTACCATTTGACTCCGTCATTATTAGATGAAAATAATGGCAAGTGATCCCTGCCCTATCATTTTGTCTCTTTTAGATTTCTATGACTTACGTTCTTAAGTTATGATGTTACGGTAGGATATTCAGGTTATCACATAAATATTTATGGTTCAATTTCAAGTTATGATATATTTACAGAAATTTTTCTTTCAAATGAGACATGCAATCAAAGGATACTTGTCTTCTGAGCGGTCTGTCGAACGTGCTTCCTGATTTATCCTAGTAACTAATGGATAGAGCTAGAGCTGGACCGATCATCTTAGGCTAGTTAAGTAGACTATATTTTAAGAGTATATGACTTGCCATATTAATGGATTAAAAATAATCATCAATCGAGTATTCTAAGCTGTACATTAACATGGCAAGTAAGCTCAGTAATTGTCACAGTGCACAACATTTTAGAGTAATTGAAAGCATTTCAGAAAATACGGCAAACAAAGAATAAGATATGGACAAAACGATAAACATTTTAGTTTCCATCAAGTAAATTTTTTAACTTAACTATTGAAAGACCTATTGAAGGAACAGAATCAGGATATTCTCACAATCATCTTGGGAGGCGTTTGGTTCTCTCTTAAGAATCGGAATGAGAATGAGTATCATAATATTATGGAATGGAAATGAGTATGAGTTTGGGTATCATTCTTAAAAATGATATTTGGTTAGTTAAATATTTTCAATAGGAATGAATCTAAATTTCCTTTTTTACCCTTACAGGAAAATAAGAGAAAAATTAGATGGGAGAGAAAGTTGAATGTGAGAGAAACATGTGATGAGAGAAAATGATGAGATAGAAAGAGTGATGAGAGAGAAAGTGTATTGGGAAAAAATAAAGCACTACAAAAATACTCGTGAATAACGACTGAATATTCCGTCGGCATTCCGTCGGTACATGAGATTTCCGACGGAATACCGACGGAATTTTTAACATCGGAAAGAATTGGGTCGGCGCTTAATTTACCGACGGAAAATATATTCAGTCGGTGATTACCGACGGAATTCATAAATTCCGTCGGTATATATTAACGACAGAAACCTTGCCCGTCGGCAAAGGGCAAACGTCGTGTAACGGACTTTACCGACTGAATTATAATCCGTCGGTAATCACCGACGGAATTAACATATCCGTCGGTAATTACCGACGGAATTTACTATTCCGTCGGTGATTTATCGACGGAATGAACTTATCCGTCGGTGATTACCGACGGAATGAACATTTCCGTCGGTGATTACCGACGGAATGAACATTTCCGTCGGCAATGTATCGTAAACATCGTTCCAGTTTGATAGATTACCGACGGAATAAGAATTTCCGTCGGTAATTACCAGTAAAAAATTTGAAATGCTTGCTCTGCATTTCTCACTTATCATATATACAATTTTTATATAATAAAAACCATCACAAACGATGGTAACACAAACACAAATCATATATAATCACAATCCACACAATCAACAACCAACACAACATACAATATGCTCATAAACAAATGATAAAACTGTCTAAAAAATAATACAAAACATATAATTATACTAACAAGTTCCCATATCTCCAAAATTCAATACAAAATAAAACATAACCAAATATCAAGTACTTACAATCATACATCCAAAAGTACTGACAAGTCAACGTCAAATACAAAATATCCAAACTTATCATGATACATCACCTACACATATCCAAATATAATCCTGTAAAAGTCCAATATAAGAGATTATAATTAGACTGAATCGATATAAATGTAATATATAATTCAAGAATTGTAATATATAACTAATTTTGTATGTAATAAAATACCTGAATTATATTGTAGATATTCAATGATAGTACGGTGGTGAATGTATCAATATGAACTCCTATAAAATGCAATACAATTTAAGATAAATATCTAAATTTGTTAAGAATCTGAAATCTAATAAGAATCTAAAATTGTAATGGCTACTCTATCTTATAAGAGATAAGGAATCAATGAATCACATTCAAGCATAGTAGAAAGCAACATGCTCATGGTAGTGTGGTATGAGAGCTCATCAAGGAAATAAAAAAGGTAGACGCTAAAAAAAAAAAAAAATTAAAGGATGAAAAGCTCCCTACTAAAAATCCTAAAGCACAGAGATGTGGTATGAGAGCTCATCAAGGAAGAATTCATGAACACCCTGAAAGTAACATGTTTAGTCTCAACAAAGAAACATTGTTTAAGAGGGCATCATCAGACCAGTGCACTTCACCCTTTCCTCTTGGCTGGTCATATAAACTATTATAAGTTCAACTGCCCATAATAAAGTACATCTAATTTACTAATCTATTGTGAACAAACTAAGTACCTGTGTATTAAAGTAATCAAGTAGCCAAATGCTTTTAGTTGATCAGGTAGATAAAAGTAATGGAAGCAAGTTAAGATTAAAAGTAAAATAAACAACAAAAAACTATAATTAATATCATTGCAATTGATAAACTATTTTTTTTTAGAGAACCCTACAAGTGATGTCTACTTCAGTGGCCAAGGGTTTCATTTTCAAAGTTTGCCTCCTTAACCATAACTATTAGCAATCCAAATTATTTATTGTTACCACCAAATCACCTGATCAGCAACCAATAATGGGCGTTTGTCTTCTAATCAGCAACCAATAAAGGATGAAAAAGACTGGTGAATTAAAAAGAAAAAAAATCAAACATATTAGAGAAGAACAAGAGAAAGAGATTAAGTAAAAGTTGTGAGAAGTGCTTTTATAGAAATGCTCATTCTTAATAGTTAATACTATAATTTAAAATTATAAATAATTAATCCAAATGGTTATGCAATGGTTATTAGAAATTTTATGATGGAGAAAGTAAATCAGATGTTCGGTTCACAATCAAACAACATTAATATTGAATTAATAACAACTAGAATGATTGCACTAAGAAAAAAATTTAGTTGTAATTGAACATACCTTAGAAAAATCTAATCATCAACAGAGTGTAATGGATCTTGAGTCTCCAGTGACTCAATACCATGCTCTGACTGGGGATCCTGTGACTGGGGCGGCTGTGATCGGTCACATCTAGCAATGACTGCTCGCATCTGGGGCAATGCCGGCTCCTGAGCAGTCCATCTCTCCTCCCACCTCTGATCCATGACTGCTCACAAGGGAAGGGCTCCAACAATGACTACTGAGATAGAGCAGGACTACCAAAGGGCAGGAGTCTCTAAGCCGCTCATCACTTGTCTCCCATCTCCAAATTGGTATCAAGACAGGTACATGGATTCAAATAAAGCAAAAAAAAAAAGGAAAAAGAAGCAACTTAAATATCAAATGGTGCAGCACAAGTCTCAATGCAAGAAACGGATCGAAAAATTGGAATAGTACAGGCAGAAAATGTACAGAACCAGGTGGTTACAAGGAAGGAAGAAGGGAAAAATAAAAAGCCTGCGGCTGCCGCGAGCAGTGGCATGCGGCGGTCGGCTGTCGCAAGCAGGGGCATGCGCCGCCGGCCTGCAGTGAACAGGGCCCAGCGGCGCTAGCCTGCGGCGCCGGCCTGCAGCAAGCAGGTGCCTGGAGAGCAGCCGCCGGCGGAGCACACTCCTGGGGAGCAGGCACCGGCGCGTCAAACAGAAGAGAAGAGGGAGGAGAGGAGCATACCAGAGTCGCCTGTTGCTGATCGCCGAGAACGGGAGAGGACACGAGGCTGGACGCCGAGATCGCCGGTTGCCGATCGCTGAGGATGCGGAGAGGAGAGGAGAGTTCGCGTGGAGAGGAAAGTCATACGGGGCCTGTGCCCTAATTTTTACTATGCTTTACCGACGGAATGTAATTCCGTCTGTAAATACCGACGGAATTGTGATTCCGTCGGAAATTGCCGACGGAATTATGCTTCCGTCGGCATTTTCCGACGGAATCATACAATCCGTCGGTACCCAATAACTTATCGGAGCGCCAGAATACTGGTATTTACCGACGGAATTTTAATTCCGTCGGTAAACATCAATACCCGAATCCGTTAAAAAATTTGCCGACTGAAGATTATATTCAGTCGGTAAATACCGACTGAAATATAAATTCAGTCGGAATATTACCGACTGAATTAAATTCAGTCGGTAAACACCGACTGAATTAAATTTCAGTCGGAATATACCGACTGAATATAATTCAGTCGGTAATTCCGTCGGTATTTGCAGGTTTTTTTGTAGTGAAGAGAGAGAATGTATGATGAGAGAAAATGAGGAGTGAGTGCATCATAGGAGAGATTGAGAAGAGAAAAAGTATGATGAGAGAGAAAGTATTATGAGAGAAAATGAAACAGTGAGGAGAGAGAAATATGATGAGAGAGAAAGTAGGTTGAGAGAGAAAGATTGATGGAAAAAATGAAGAGATAGAAAGTGTGATGAGAGAATGAGAGACTGAGGAGAGAGAAAGTATGTTAAGAGAGAAAGAGTGATAAAAAAAATGAAGAGAGAGAAAGTATTATGAGAGAAAATGAAAAAAGTGAGGAAAGAGAAAGTGGGTTGAGAGAGAAAGTATTATTAGGGAAAATAAAAATAGAGTGTGTGATGAGAGAGAATGAAGAGAGAGAAAATGATGAGAGAATATGATATGAGAGATTGAGGAGAAATAAAGTGCGATGAGAGAGAAAGTATGATGAAAAAATAAGGAGAAAGTATGTAATGGGAGAGAAAGTGTGATGTAAGAGAACGAAGAGAGAGAAAATGAGGAGAGTGTATGATAAGAGAGAATATAGAGAGAAAATTGTAGAGAATGTGTGATGAGAGAGAATGAGGAAAGAGAAAGTATGTTGAGAGAGAAAGTGTGATGATAAAATAAGGAGAGAGAAAATATGATGAGAGAGAATAAAGAGAGAGAGTGTGAAATTAAAAAAAATGAACAAATATACTAAGAGTATTTTTGTCTTAAACATAATTCACATTCCTATTCCATCAAAATCCAAGGGAGGGGGTGGGTTTCATCCATACCCAAATTTTTAGATTTCATTCCAAAATCTTGATTCCATTCCCATCAATTAAACATAAGGTTTGAGAATGAATTCATTCCTTCATTCCTAAACCCATAAACCAAACGCCACCTTATTCTTCCTTCTAAAGATAATAAGTCCGATGCTGGTACTGTCGATTTACAATCTGGGATTTAAATTTCGGTATAACCGAAGGAATACTTCCCTTACGGTCTCTTCCCTTTCAATCCATAGTTCCATTCCGTATGCGGAACGAAATTAAACGTCACTTTCTTCTTTTGGTCTCCGCGCGAGCTCTCGTTCTGAAGGCGGAGGAGAAGACGCACTGCCGACGCGGAGCTTCTCCAAGAGAACCCACTTCGATCGCGTCTCTCTCCATATATATCTCGCTTTGTCCTACAGGTGCGCCGTCACTCCTCTCTCCCGCTCTCGTTCTCAACCATCCCTAGTTCCGATTTCACGATCTACAACCTGGAACCTTTTTGTAGAAAGTTTTCGTCTTTGAGTTCTTCTTCACTGAGAATGTTCACCTTTTTCTTTGCTTTTCCACTGTTCGATTGTTGTGTGATTCTGTTGTTTGATCTCGGTTTACGATTATGTAGGATTTGGATCTTCTGAACCCATTCACTTGTTCTGATTGCCCTTTCTTACGAGTTAAAGAATTGTTATGACCAAAGTGTTCTTTCTCATGATTTAATTTCTTATACTGGGCTTGCTTTTATAGATCCATATCAAAAAATGTTATGGGCATGCAACGACAGCTGATTCGATTAGGTTTGCTATCGATCTTGTGTTTGGATTTGACTCGAATTGATCTTATATGATGATTGGACCTCACTTGTTGGTCCATCATGAAATCCAGAGTGAGTGATCCTGTAGAGAAGAATGGATCTTGTATTTACTATTCACCGAACTAATGAATCCTCTGGGGAAGAGGAGATCGATCACAGGATGAATTGAATTGTTTTGGCTCTTGAAGAAGTTAGTTGTCGTATAGCTGGTCAATCGAAAAGTAAGATTCATTTAGTCTAAATAGTTGAGACAAACACTGGATGATGATGATGATGTAATGTGGAAATGAAATTCAGTCAGCTGAGATGAAATGATGTAATGGAGAAATAAGATTCAGGTGGTGCCAAATAGTTAAAGAGAAAAACAATGGCTGATGATGGTGAAATGGATAAATAAGATTCAACTAACTCCAAATAGCTAAGATTGATTGACAACTATTATACAAATTATTGTGTTCTGTAGCAACATCGTCTTAACGACAAATACTAAGATCCTTTACAGATAAACTTCCTTTTTTGGTTCATATTGCTATTTTATTTTATTTTTTCTTCTAGTACAATGAACGTATGCTTCTATTCCATACAGTTCTAATGACAAGGGTGTTGATGTCAACAGTGGTGGACCTAAATTTGAATCAAGTCACAATCATGTTCAGAAGGAAGCATAATTCTCAAGAGCAACAGGATAATCAGGCTGTACAAGAACAGAAGGTAACCTATTTACTCGTCAGTAGAATCTATTTGGTTTTGTCTATGATCCATCTATTAGTATTAAGGAATGATGATTCAGTTAGCGACTAGATCTAGCACAAGAATTGCCTAGAGGTACAAAGCTTCGTTTTGCTTTACTTGTCATTTTATTGGCATAATATTGTGAAGAAAACAGTATAAAAATTCCAGTATGCGATGCTGACTATCAGATCGGTTCAAGGAACAGGTTAAAGATCTCAGAGCAGTCATCGTACCCTTATCCGGCCGTAGTTCATTGTTCTGCAACAACGCATGTCTGAGGAGATACTTGGAAGCTCGGAACTGGAATGTCCATAAGTCAAAGAAAATGTTAGAAGAGACGCTCAAGTGGAGAGCGACTTTCAAACCTGAGGACATTCGTTGGGTGAGCTCAACTGAGCTGATCAACCACTAGCAGGTTAGGATACTTCTAAAACTATAGGTTTGTCACTCTATATTTTCATTGATTATTGCAGCACCAAGTTGCCACTGAAGGCGAAACCGGGAAAGTCTACAGGGCAGATTTCCATGACCGAGAAGGGAGAACTGTTATTGTGATGAGACCGGCAAAGCAGGTGTCTTTGAATATATTCATTTCTCCGAAAAAGAAAACGAGAGTCATAAATGTAGATATTATTTTGCATATGTTGCAGAACACATCATCGCATGAGGATCAACTCAGACATTTAGTGTATCTCCTAGAGAATGCAATCATCAACTTACCCGATGGCCAAGAGCAAATGATATGGCTTATAGACTTTACAGGATGGTCACTGGCCAATTCTGTCTCGATCAAGACCGCTAGAGAAACTGCCCACGTTTTGCAGAGTCACTATCCTGAAAGGCTTGCAGTTGCATTCCTATACGACCCTCCAAGAATTTTTGAATCGTTTTGGAAGGTCTCGGCCTCCTTTTCCAAAAACTATGTTCTATAACGAACAGTGCAATCTATGGTCTCGATACTTTAGCCATTATCTAATCGCTTACTAGTTTTGCATGAACAGATAATCAAATACTTCTTGGATCCGAAAACATTTCAGAAGGTGAAGTTTGTGTACCGCAAGAATGAGGAGAGCGTGGCACTCATGGCGAAGAACTTTGATCTCAAGATGCTAGAAAGGAATTTGGAGGGAAGAACATAGCTCAATATGACCACGAGGAGTTCACTAAGCTGATGGCAGAAGATGATATTAAGATGGCTGCTCTTTGGGGGTTAGATGAGAAGAGTTTGCTTGGCCATCATCCAATGCATGGGAATTCGGCATCAGGGGTTGCACCGGCGCCTGGGCATTTCACAGCACAAGCAAGTTGAGATAGAACAGCTTCCTTTAAACAGTTTGTGTCTCAAATAATCCTGTGAAAGGTGTTGGCTTATGAAGCGTCATTTGTGAAATTAGACTTGGGCATTGTTACTCTAACGACCTTTATTGCTTTTATGAACTATCATTTGTGCACTTCACTGGGGCAAAATACCTTCATAATTTACTTATATGTATCTTACTGGGAGGCTGACGATAGTAACTGCTTGAGATAAACACATTGCTCCACCGAACTATCATTTGTGAAATCAGACTTTGGAATTGTTGCTCTGGCAATGCAGGTTGCTCCTCTAAATAGTATTAAATATTGTGTTTTTATTGCTTGTTTGATTGAATGATCCAAAAAAAAAAAAATCAGCTGTCATATTAGGAGAGCAATTGTAATTTGACACCAAGTTGAATTCGAGTTGTTGTGGCTAAATCAATAAAAATGAGTTCTTCCAAAATCTCACCATAACAACAGCAGAAATTCATCCCGACATAAAAAAAAAACAATGACGTTAAAGCCTTCAAGATTCTTTCCCATAGCGCGACTATTCCTACGACAAATAACAAACATCAAAAAACTCATCAGGGGTTTCGCTAGACAAAGCCACTCCAATGCCTAAGCTGATGCCTAAATCAGCGTAGTGTGTTGATAGTAGAGGAAAACGATAAAATACGAGAGATCGAGAGTATCAGAGAGCGACAGAGCCCCCGCCTACCATAGAGAGAAAACCTCATTAATAATGTTTTAATACTTGATTAATACATCATTAAAGATTATCATTTGTAACTATTATATCTTTTAATGTTAGTAACCATCACATGCCAAAAGATTGACAGCTCGACAAGCCGGCATGCCAATAAATCGATGAATCGACAAATTAAGAGATCGAGAACTTGATCAGATCAGCTCAGCTTGACCAATCGGAGATTTTTTATACACCATATGGAGGCTATGTTAACCTAGTCGTAGAACACACCACATGATCCAGTTATTGATCAAGCCTTGACTTTACCACATGGCTTCCTATTGTCCAGACCAAGGGCCCGCTACATGGATCCTTACTTTTGTATCAATCAGAGATTGTTGATACGTCATGTAGAGACTATATTGACCAAGTCCTAGAGCATATCATATAATCCTTGTATTGGTCGAACCTTGACCTTATCACATGACTTTCCTATTTACCGGCCAAAAACCCACCACATGAATCCTTCCTTCCTTCTGTATCATGAATAAAAAATTTATAGTAATTGCTTAACAATATATCGTATATGCAAATAAGCCTCCCTTTCGCAATGGGAGTAACAATTTAATTGAGGCTCCGATAGTTCTTCGCACGTTGACAAACACCAAATGCATTAACGGAACTCATTTCAAGAACACTTCCATGGTTTGCATACTAATACTTTGACTCTTTATTTACCATGTTGGAAACTTCATTCCGTCTAACATCGAATAATCAAATACGTGTTCTGTTTGAGATTCCTGAAACTTAGATAAATTGAATGAACGCCTAGAGAAGATAATTTGGATAGAGCACCTTCTTGCTAGTCGAAAAAAAACTGGAGAACTTGAATGCTCTCGATGTCTGGTAACAAGTTGTATGATGTTTACACGATCATATGCTCTTTATTCTAGTTGCAGTTTGAAAAACAAATAAGCTGACCATGCATAAATACATAGCAAATATAACACAATCTCTGGTGAGCTACTGAGCTCCAATTTAGATTCAACAAATTCATCTAATTTTTTTTAGTTAATCAGCAATATGAATATTACAACATGATCCTCAAAACAAGTACGTTCTGTAAAAGAAAACACCTGAAATGAAATAAATGGTGCAGACGCAATAATTGGTGGTGACAAATTTCTTATGTAAAGAACAAAACACAAATGGGATTGCTAACAGAAGCATATACCGTATCAAAAATTAATGTATATATTTTTAAATAAAATCCATCGGAGGACGAGATGAAAAGATGCAATGATACATTTTTTTATTATCATCAAATTAGCAGAGAGGCTTTGATAATCTAATACCAATATAGCATGAAGTCAGCACATCTGGGTCACAAAGGCAAAGCACGTCCTATGCCAAAAAGAAGAACAAAAGATTAGCACAGAAATCATAGACTCACTACAACTCTGAAATAATTGTAGAAATAACCTTTCTTCTATTTGACCACACAGTTTCAGGCAGAGAAAAAACACAAACCTATAATTTTGATCCTTTTGTCTACTCTTATTGTACATTTATTCAGCGAAATGACTATTCTATTCATGATCAATTGCTATGAAATAATTATTGCTATGTTCAGTAACAAAAATGGCATACTTGGTTGTCTCTTAATCTATTTGAAGAAATAGATCATCTATTGCTGCTCTATCCAAGTCTCCAAGAAATACATATTTTGAATAGGCAAGGCAGACTTGGGCAGTCGAGCCAGCAAGACGGACTGAACCAGATGGACTAGACAAACCCTTGTATACCACTCGGAGGGATGTTTTATCATTGTGAAAATTCATTCTTGTATATTACTAATAGCACTCCAATGACCAAATACAGGGATGAAAACCATCCATCTATTCCAGCCATGAATCAGACTATGGATTACAGATTGCTATTCTTTTCCTTGTCGACCACATTCCTTAGAAAAACTGTTCAGTTCAAATCCCTGATTCCATGTCAATTCTATTCCATAAATCATGCGTAGCTCAATAAAAAACAAGAAAAAGAATGAGGCAATAGTATGGTTAATTCCACAAAAATCATGGTTTAAAATTCCTCACATGCAATGTTCCTCCCATTCTTCGTTGCACTCTTCAAAGCCATGGTCAGATGCGCTTGTTTAAACCTATCATCAAAATTATCAAAGACAAAAGTTCCAACTTTGCAATAACAATCAAGACAATTACTACTCTTTGGATGCTAAAACCTTATGCGAGGCATTGGAAAAGGTGTTGAATTTTTGCAGGAAAGAGTAAATGACAAGTGCAAATGGTCATGCGCAAGACGAGAAACGAAGACTTCATGGCTCCAGTAAAAAACGGCACAATCTTAAGGAAGTTCCTGGCTGATACCTTGGGAGAGCCAACTCCAGCAGGAAGAATCAACCGCGATGAAAGACTTGAGACGGGCCGACGCGATAGCGCTGTGAAGCGGCATCAACGACTCGACGCTTCCCAACGCCGGCGCCATGTATCTAACAAGGTCAAATCGGAAGCAATCAGGCTAATGGAACAAAAGCTAAGAGAAAGAATAAAATTTTAAAACGAGGATAGTGGAGGGGAGTCCCTTCACCTCGTCAGGGTTGAGGAAGCTCTCCGAGACGGTGCAGATTTGGGGAGAAGAGACTTGGTGCGCCCCACGACGGATCTCGCAGCGACCATGGCGGCGGGCCTGCAAAGTGAGGCCATAGCTGTTTCTCGGAAGGAACAGGGGGAGGAATGCAAACGGGCTCTTAAACCCTAACCTGAGTGGATTTACATGCCTACCAAATCAACGGCCGTGGATCAATCAATCAACGTCAACGAAACATAATCCTATTACTTCTTTTGTAGTAAAAAAAAACTGAAAGCAAACACCATTGCAAAGGTAAACTACACAGTTACGATCGCATCTCCGCTAACATTTTTGGATTTGGGCGGTCGCCGGCCGGCGGCGATCACCATCATTCAGAATGCAAGCATAGCCTTGGAGAATTTAATGACAGATTTATCCAACGAACAAAACAGAGGGTCAAATTTCACAATGTAATATTATCCATATTTGAACCAATGATTTTATTTTTAAACTTTATCTAAGTTAACTCGTACCAATGACGATTCCATCTGAAAACTACAGTTTGTAAATCAATCCTACGGACACTCAGATGAGCAAACATAACGTCAGTGCTCAAAAATTAGAGAAGAACCTCGGCGAATGCCCTCTGACATTCAAATCAATACAATTCCAAACGAGTGAATGAAAAACAGTAAAGAACGTGCGCGCGAAAGTGAACTTCAGATGTTTAGAGAACCTTGCCAATGGAGAGGACCCTCTTTATATACTGCCTCTCATAACCTCCCCAATCATGAGATGTCTGATGATGTCAGAGGTTGTTGGATAATAGAAAGTGTACAACCTAGGCAATGTACAATAATTATCCGAGCAATTTTTCATTTACCCATATATATACCTCGTTTATCGTTTATAACTTATATCGCTGCTGAAACTATTGAAGGAATATGGTGGCAGGCGAATACGCTCGCCCCCAGCAACTATTAAAGGAATATGCTGTTATAAGTGATCGACTGATGAGAGACATAATAATCCTTAGAAAAGGTTCCAATAAAATATTCTCTGACATGTGGTTGTTATTCTGACAGGTTGTTAGGATTTTCTACTCATGTTGTTTGATTAAGAATATCTCGGTTAGCACTTAAGGTCGGTCGTCTTTATGCATGTCCTTGCATTAAACTGCTCAGTTATATTCTGTATAGTTTCTACTTATGTTTTCAGCTGAGTATATCCCGGTCTTCCCATAAGACTGGCCGTCTTTGTGTATATCCTTGCATTAAGCTGCTCAGTTAAGTTTTGTATAATCTCTGCTCATATTGTAAGTTGAGTATATCCCAGCCGACCCATGAGGTCGGTCATTTTTATGTCCATCCTTACATTAAGCTACTCAGTTATATTCTGTATAGTCTTTACTCATGTTGTCGGCTGAGTGTATTCTGACCGGCTTATAAGGTCGGTCGTCTTTTTGTCTGTCCTTGCATTGGGTGTGCTGGAAAACTGTTCAAGAAGACGTATGACGAACTATGCATAATAGAAATCCATTCGGGAATCCTGGCCGACCTTTTCTCTAGTCAGGCCTACATAGGAAGATTTATGAGGTTAAGTGCCTTAAGCCCGAACGACCTTTATTTGACCGGACATGCATAGCGAGATTTGTGAGAATTGGGGAGACCAACCATTATTTTAATCGGACGATTAAGAGGTGGATTAGACATTCCAACCGACTTATAAGGTTGACCATCTTTAATCCGGTCAGGCATATTATCTTTTCAATTCAAGAGTAAAGCACTAAGTCTCTTATGTTCCACCGGCTTAAAGGCCGATCAACCTTCTCTCGAACGACTTAGAATTCAGTTAGGTTTTGATTACCACATCATCTTGACTTTGACCTTAATATCATCTCCTAGATTTACTCATTACAACCCACCCATATCAAATAGAGATATCTTCGTCTCTTTTAAACCCACTATTTTTCATATATTTTTCCAATACAGAACTTTACTGGTATTCCCAACTCTTCCCATTCATCTTATCTTTTAGTCATCGATATCTTCTTGATCGTCCTGAAGGTGACTGACGGGAATGTGGCAAAAGTAATCATCTTTTGTCTAAGGGTGTGAGTGGGAATTTCTAGAATGAATGAAGGGTAATTTTGTATGCAATCCCTATTGGCAAACAAATCTTTGCATGCAGTCCCCATCCATGAAAATCTTTGTTTTCACTCCCCAGTCAAACATCTTTACCTAATTGCCCATGATATTTTTAGGTACAAAAAGTCTAAAAATCCGTATAAATCCTCTTAAATTGAGTATATTAACTTAAAATCTAGTATATTTTCTATCAAATTGAGTACGATTCTTTTTTCATCTCAAAATATACTCGATTTTAGTTTAATGCGCTGAATTTAATAGGAATTATACTCATTTTTAGACTATTTATACCGAAAAATATTAGGGTTAATTTCGATAGAAAATATACTCGATCCTAGTATAGAGTGCTGGATTCTAGTGTAAAGTGCTGAATTTAACAGGAATTATACTTATTTTTAGACTTTTTATACCTAAAAAATAAGAGGGACAATTTTAATAGAAATATACTCGATTTTAATATAAAGTGCTGACTTTAAGAAGAATTATACTCGTTTTTGGACTTTTTGTATTCAATTTTGACTTTTTGTATCTAAAAATTCTGAGGGGTAATTTAGGTAATAATATTTGTATGACGGAGTTGAAATAAGTAATACTTTGTATGCATGGAGTGGAAACAAAATTTTTTGGACATGGGGATTATATGCAAAGTTAACATTGTGATTGAGGATTTTTCTCTAATTTACCAAATGAATGAATAGAATTGCTAGTTTATTAAAAGAAGCCTTAATCCTTTTTGCTATCTCATCTTATTTGATCCGGTGGTAAGAGCCCAGGACCCCCTAAAGAGGGGTCAATGCCACGTGGAGGTCAAAAGACCAGGTGGTCCGTCGAAGAAGGGTGAGCCGACCGGACGCATGGAAAAAGGGCACGCCGATCGGCCTGCCCGTACACGTCTGATAGTGAAAGACGCCCTGACAGGAGTCGGGGTTCCGACGCTCAATGAAGTAGTAAATTGCCGAGCGGAAGGGCTAAGAGAGGGCAGGACATAATGGGCGCGCCGCCCGGCTGGCGCGGGAAATTAGGCCGGACGATGAACGGCCGACCGGTCGGACGATTGACGGGGAGTAGCGGCAAGGATAGGAACATCTTCGACAGCAGATGATATGCAGGATCCTAGGACATGGCTCAAGGTGTTCTGTTGTCCCATCGAAGACATGACTGAACTGTAGCAGTATGGTGTCAGGTAAGCTCTCTGACAGGTACATACCGAGATATGGGCTGCGGACACTTATACGCCTCGGTGGACGTGCACTAGTTCTCTCACCGCTCTATATAAAGAGCCTCTTCCTTTGCCGGAGGTAGGCATTCTACGCATTTCGGAGCCACCCTTTTTCTCTCCGCTTACCTGACTTGAGCGTCGGAGGGTCGCCGCCGGGAACCCCTTCCCGGCCCGACTTCTGTGCAGGATCGCCGGAGCTTTGGAGGCATGCGTCAGCGACTAGGAGAGCGCCACGTGCCCAGCGTCCTTTGGTTCGACGATTCGGACAGGATCAATTTGGCGCCGTCTGTGGGAACGTTCCTGTATCCGATCGGAAACAATGGACGAGGCTGGACGACAACACCTGGTGACGCTTTCGAACGACGAACTCGACGCTCTGATCGAGATAAGGGCCGCCAAGCTTGTGGAGCAAAAACAGAAAGCCACAGCCGAGCGTCAGGAACAACAAGCAACATCAGCGTCTGGTGGCCGAGCGGAAGCACCACCAGCGACAGTACCATTCCATCGGGCCCTCTTCCGCACTCCTGAAGTTGTAGCAACTAATCGAGAACGGGGATCATCTTCGGATGAAATACCAAGACGGGACAACAGAAAAGGGAAAGCCCCCCGAGCGGACGCATCTCCCGAGCGGGTCAATCGCCAATTTTCGGAGGTTATTCTACAAGACCCTCTGCCCAAGCACTACGTGCCTCCGACGATCGGCGAGTATAATGGGACGACCGACCCGGATGATCATCTGGGTAAGTTCGATAACACAGCCACTCTCCATCAGTACACAGATGGAGTAAAGTGCCGAGTTTTTCTCACCACTCTCTCGGGATCGGCTCAACGGTGGTTCCGGAGGCTGCCGGACGGATCCATCACAAGCTTCAAGGACTTCCGAACGGCCTTCCTCCATCATTTTGCAAGCAGTCGGCGCTATCAAAAAACGAGCGTGAGCCTGTTCGCCATCAAGCAAGAAGCCCGTGAGTCGCTTCGAGCTTACATCCAGCGGTTCAACCAAGTGGCGATGGACATTCCAACGGCCACCTCGGAAACCATGATGAATGCCTTCACACAAGGCCTAGTGGATGGGGATTTCTTCCGATCGCTCATCCGAAAGCCGCCCCGAGACTATGATCACATGCTACACCGGGCGAACGAATACATTAACGTGGAAGAAGCACAAGCGGCAAGGAAAAAGGAAACTCCAGCCGAGCGGGCTCCTCCAGCCAAGCGGAAACAGCAGGCCGCTCATCAGCCGCCTAGAGGACCAAGGGCCGAAGCAATCCGATCCCCCCATGCCAGGTCTCATGTGCAAGAGGTATCTGCCGCCCGGCCCAAGCCGAAGAAGAAATGGACCCCGATGTTCTGCTCCTTCCACCGGACAGATACGCACAACACAAGGGATTGCCGAAGTCTTCCCTTCGTGGCTCATCCTGTGCCCCGGAATGCCGGGCGACGGTCTCCATCAGTCGACAGGCGACAGAGACCTAATGAAGCCGACCGGACACGAGTTGATAGGCGACAGCCACAGACGCCCGATCGACGTCGTTCTCCAAGGCAGGAGGATCGCAGAGTGTCCAGAGAACGGTCTCGACCGACCGCTCGGGAAGAGGAAAATAGAAGCAATACTTCCCGAGGCGAGATCAACGTTATTGCTGGCGGGCCGACCGGAGGAGACACCAACCGAGCTAGAAAGGCGAGCGTCCGGCAGCTCCAAATTCATGCCGTTGGCTGCAGCCAAGAATGGGCGAGCGGACCGGAAATCAGTTTCGGGCCAGGGGACTTGGAAGAAGTTGAAGTGCCCCACGACGACGCTCTGCTCATCAAAGCGGTAATAGCGAATTATACTATCCACCGCGTTTTTGTAGATACAGGAAGCTCGGTCAACATCATCTTCAGGAAAGCATTCGATCAGTTGCAAATTGATCGAGCCGAGCTGTTACCCATGACAACTCCGCTCTATGGGTTCACTGGTAACGAAGTTCAGCCGGTCGGACAGATCCGGCTGGCCACCTCGTTGGGAGAAGAGCCGCTCAGACGGACAAGGACAACAAATTTTGTGGTGGTCGACTCTCCCTCGTCCTACAATGTCATTCTGGGACGACCGGCGCTCAGCGAATTCCGAGCGGTCGTCTCAACCTTCCATCAGAAGATCAAGTTCCCCGTGAAGGACAAAGTGGAAGTACGAGGAGATCAGCTAGCCGCTAGGCGATGCTACATAGAGATGGTCTGAGCAGAAGCCTGTTCCGCTTGGAAGGCGCCCCGGATCGAGGTAAACGCCATCACCGAAAAGTCACCCTCTTTAATTTATGAAGAAAAAGAGGAAGTGCAGATTCACCCAACCCGATCGGAGGCCACAACCTTTATAGCGTCCGATCTGGAAGAGAAGCAGAAAGAAGAGTTGATCCAAAGCCTCCGAAGAAATCATGATGTCTTTGTATGGTCGACACATGAGCTGCCCGGAATTTCACCAAGTATAGCGCAGCATGAACTACATGTTCGACCGGACGCACGGCCCGTGAAGCAGAGAAAAAGAGATTTCAGCGCTGAGCAGAATGCTATCATCCGAGCGGAGGTGGAGAAACTCTTGGAGGCCGGCCATATCCGCGAGGTACAGTTCCCGAGCTGGTTGGCTAACGTAGTATTGGTCTCCAAGCCGGGCAACAAGTGGAGAGTATGCATAGATTTTCGGGATCTCAACAAAGCTTGCCCGAAAGATTTTTATCGTCTGCCTCGGATAGATCAGCTGGTGGACTCTACGGCCAGATGTGAATTAATCTGTATGCTCGACGCTTACCAGGGCTATCACCAAGTGCCGCTCGCCCGTGAAGATCAAGAAAAAGTCAGCTTTGTGACGGCCGACGGCACTTATTGCTATAATGTAATATCGTTCGGATTGAAGAATGCGGGGGCCACATATCAGCGCTTGATGAATAAAGTGTTCAGAGAGCAGATCGGACGGAATCTGGAAGTTTATGTGGACGACATTCTCATTAAGTCCATCCGAGCGGCCGATCTCTTCAAGGACATGGAGGAAACCTTCCGAACGTTGCGCAAATATGGGGTCAAGTTGAATCCCCAGAAGTGCCTGTTCGGAGCAAAAGGAGGGTGCTTTCTGGGGTACATAGTGACCGAGCGGGGCATCGAAGCAAATCCCAGCAAGGTGAAAGCTCTACAAGATATGCCGCCTCCAAGAAATACAAGAGAAGTGCAGCGTTTGACCGGTCGGATCACCGCTCTATCCAGGTTCATCTCCAAAACCGTCGACCGGAGCCTTCCATTTTTCAAGATCTTACGCAAAGCTACAAAATTTTACTGGGATGAAGAATGCGACCGGGCGTTCGAAGATTTGAAGGCATTTCTGAACTCTCTCCCGATATTAGCCAAGCCGACTGCGGGTGAGCCACTTCACATGTACTTGTCTTCAGCCGAGCATGCAATCGGTTCAGCTTTAGTGAGGTCGAGCGGAGAAGAACCTGTATATTTCCTCAGTCATATTTTAAAAGATGCCGAATCTCGCTATACTGGGCTCGAGAAGCTGGCTTTCGCTCTGGTCCTGGCCGCTCGGCGCCTTCGTCCATACTTCCTGGCGCATACGATCATTGTTAAAACCAATAGCCCGCTCGGACGTGTCCTACTAAATCCAGAGGCATCCGGACGGCTCATCAAATGGACGACGGAATTAAGTGAGTTCGATATCCAATACCAGCCCCGCTCGGCGATCAAAGCGCAATCCTTGGCCGATTTCGTGACTGAGGTGCAAAGGCCGGAGCCGAAAGCTATGTGGAGAATATATGTGGATGGGTCGTCCACTCGGCTCGGAAGCGGGATTGGAATATTGTTGCTCTCCCCTCAAGAAGAAAAGATGTACTTATCCGTCCGGCTGGATTATAAAGCTACCAACAATGAAGCAGAATATGAGACCCTCATAGCTGGCTTGCAGGCTGCCCGGCATATGGGAGCCGGTCGGGTAATGCTTCACTCGGATTCACAGTTGGCCGCTCAGCAGCTCTCTGGTACCTTCGAAATTAATAATGCTCGACTCAAGCTCTACGCTGAAGCCTTCGAAAAGCTCAAAGCCGACTTTAGAGAAGTAATTGTTCAGAAGATACCCAGAGCAGAAAATCAAGCGGCCGATGAGTTAGCCAAGCTCGCTAGCTCAATAACGTCGATCGCCATTCAGCAGCCAATTGAAAAAGTATTGTTGGTGGCGCATGTCGATCGGATGGCAGGCCTCACGATTCCGAGCGACTGGAGAACACCCATCATAGAGTTCCTCCGCTCGGGCGCCACACCATCCAATGAGTATGAAGCTCAGCTGCTAAGGAGAAGAGCCGGTCGGTTCACACTCATCGGCGATCAGCTTTACAAAAAGGCTTTCTCACGCCCGTTGTTGAAATGCGTGAGCTCGGAGGACTCGGCTTACATCCTCCAAGAAGTACATCAAGGATCGTGCGGAGGGCATCCGGGCGGACGATCGTTGGCCAAGAAGATCCTCCTGGCCGGGTACTTTTGGCCGACTTTACAAGCAGACGCCGCTCGGACCGTGTCGACGTGCCTTTCATGCCAGAAGTACCATAACTTCTACCACCGACCGGCCGAGGAAATGAAGGCATCTACAGTCTCGTGTCCGTTCGACCAGTGGGGAATGGATATCGTTGGTCCATTTCCTATGACAACCGGACAGCGGAAATTTCTACTAGTGGCGGTAGATTATTTTTCCAAGTGGGTGGAGGCCGAGCCGCTGGCAAAGATCACCGAGTAGATGGTCAAAAAATTCATCTGGCAACACATCATCTGTCGGTTCGGCATCCCTCGCCGATTGGTTTCCGATAATGGGCGGCAGTTCACAGGGAAGGCGCTAGAGGAGTGGTGCAAAAGCTACGGCATCGAGCAACACTTCACATCCGTGGCTTATCCCCAAAGCAACGGTCAAGCCGAAGTAGCCAATCGGGAAATTCTTCGTATTCTGCGCGCTCGGCTCGACCATTTGGGAGGAAGTTGGTCTGATGAAGTGTCGGGCGTCTTGTGGGCCATCCGGACGACTCCGAAGGAAGGGACGGGCGTCACGCCATTCCATTTGGTGTATGGTGGCGAGGCAATTATTCCGGTCGAAGTCGACGTCGAGTCCGTCCGGATTCAGAGTTATGATGATGGCAACGCCGAACGGAGGAACATGGAGCTGGATTTGGTCGACGAGGAGCGAGCCAAGGCATCCGTTCGGCTAATGGCATACCGGCAACGGATGAAGCAAAATTACAACCGCCGCGTAATCCCCAGATCATTCCAGGTCGGCGATCGTGTCTGGAAGAAAGTCAAGCCGGTCGGCGATGTTGGCAAGTTAGAAGCTCCCTGGGCGGGCCCCTTCAAGGTTATTGAGAAGCTCCGATTGGGAGCATATTATTTGGAGGATGAAGACGGGCGGCAGCTGGATCGACCGTGGAGTGTGAATCATCTCCAACCTTATCGAGCGGGGTGAAAGGTGCACGAATGTAAATTATTTTTGTATATGTTAGTTGCCCGTGTCCTTGTAATGCATGAATCAAAATTAATTCAAAGAATGGCCCATGGGTCCGCCGATCGGCAATATTAAAATTAGCCTTGAGGGCCGTCGAGCTCCGACATTAAATATCGAGAGATGAGCCGGCGTCTATAAACGTCCGAGCGGAAGGCCGTCGAGCTCCGACGTTAAATATCGAGAGACGAGCCGGCGTCTATAAACGTCCGAGCGGAAGGCCGTCGAGCTCCGACGTTAAATATCGAGAGACGAGCCGGCGTCTATAAACGTCCGAGCGGAAGGCCGTCGAGCTCCGACGTTAAATATCGAGAGACGAGCCGGCGTCTATAAACGCCCGAGCGGAAGGCCGTCGAGCTCCGACGTTAAATATCGAGAGACGAGCCGCGCTTATAAACGCTCCGAGCGGAAGGCCGCCGAGCTCCGGCGTTAAATATCGAGACAAGCCGGCGTCTATAAACGCTCCGAACGGAAGGCCGCCGAGCTCGACGTTAAATATCGAGAGACGAGCCGACGCCTATAAACGTCCGAGCGGAAGGCCGTCGAGCTCGACGTTAAATATCGAGACGAGCCGGCGTCTATAAACGTCCGAGCGGAAGACCGTCGAGCTCCGACGTTAAATATCGAGAGACGAGCCGACGTCTATAAACGTCCGAGCGGAAGACCGTCGAGCTCCGACGTTAAATATCGAGAGACGAGCCGGCGTCTATAAACGTCCGAGCGGAAGGCCGTTGAGCTCCGACGTTAAATATCGAGAGACGAGCCGGCGTCTATAAACGTCCGAGCGGAAGACCGTCGAGCTCCGACGTTAAATATCGAGAGACGAGCCGGCGTCTATAAACGTCCGAGCGGAAGGCCGTCGAGCTCCGACGTTAAATATCGAGAGACGAGCCGGCGTCTATAAACGTCCGAGCGGAAGGCGCCGAGCTCGACGTTAAATATGACGAGCCGGCGTCTATAAACGTCCGAGCGGAAGGCCGTCGAGCTCCGACGTTAAATATCGCGAGACGAGCCGGCGTCTATAAACGTCCGAGCGGAAGACCGTCGAGCTCCGACGTTAAATATCGAGAGACGAGCCGGCGTCTATAAACGTCCGAGCGGAAGGCCGTCGAGCTCCGACGTTAAATATCGAGAGACGAGCCGGCGTCTATAAACGTCCGAGCGGATAGCCAGTCACATGATACAATCAACGATAGCCTGGTTATACGGCTGAGCGGCTCTCTCATTAAAAATGTACGAAAAATCTCTTTGGGGGTAAGGCACAAAGAAAAAGTTGGTCAGTGAAAGTTAGGGATCTTAGCATGAAAATGCCGAGCGGTTACGTTCGAAAGCTTAGCGGCTGCGCGGTCGCATGATAGTTGTAATTAAGACGATCGAATTGGGCCGAGTGGAAAGGATATAAAGAACACTTAATCAAACAAGTCATTACAGAAAAAAGTTGGGCCAAACGGCGGGAATACAAAAAAGTTCATGAAAACGCTCCTCACGCATCAAAATCAAAAAGAGCGTCGGGGATGGAGTCCATCACGCTCGCGAGGTCCTCGGGGGGGATGGTCAGCTCGGCAGGCAGGTGGCCTTTGGTCTTCAGATAGCCCACCGCCGCCTTGATCGCCTCCTCGAAAGTGAGGGATATCTTGTCGGTAAACTTCTCTCCGAAGTCTTCCGAGCGGAGGAACGCCTTCCTCCCTTCTTCGGAGCGAGCCGACTCCCCCTCTTGATATTCTTTGAGTGCGGCATGGGCAGCGTCGCTGGCGGCCTGAAGATCCTTCAAATCTCCATCAAATCTTTGGAGATCGGCCGAGCGGCTCTCTTTCTCGGT
Organism: Zingiber officinale; assembly: GCF_018446385.1. Taxonomy (NCBI): domain Eukaryota; kingdom Viridiplantae; phylum Streptophyta; class Magnoliopsida; order Zingiberales; family Zingiberaceae; genus Zingiber; species Zingiber officinale. The sequence continues at coordinate 154,178,953 of NC_055988.1, read as the reverse complement.
GGCTAGCAGGGCATCCAAATCTTTGATCCGTTGTTCCAGCCCCCTGATCTCCACCTTCATGCGGTCCATATCCTCGATGGCCTGGAGCTTCCTGGTGGTCGCCGTCTTGATCTCCTTATCTCGTTGCTTGATCATCGCCTCAAGCCGGACGACCTTGCTCGCCAGATCGGAAGCCCTTTTCCGTTCGGCTTCCAGTGATTTCTTGGCCTTCTCCAGAGCGGCCGTCGATTGCTGGTTGTCCTCGGCGGCTTTAAGTTTTCTCAGTTCGTCCTCCAGCTCGGCCAACCGATTGCTAATAGCAATCTGCTCCACCCAGTTCTACGATCAAAGGGCAGGTCGGCTGTTGTAGAGGACAAGCCGAATATGTGCATTACTCCCGGGAGGAGTAGCTTGTCAATATGATAGCGCTGGCCAACTAGCCGTTCGGCTGCATGAAGGTAGGCTGCGTCGCCTCTAAATTTGCCGAGCTCCGGTTGCGCCGGCATCGCCGTCTGCCACTTGGTCCGAAAGGTTGGCCGCTCGGGAAAACGTATATAGAAAAAATGCTCCTTCCAATGTTTGTTGGAGCTCGGCATGTTATCGAAGAGTACGAAACCTATCCTAGATTGAAAAACAAAAGTACCCCACTCGGCTTGCTTGGGATAGTAAAAGTAGTGGAAGATTTTTGGATCTAAGGGGATGCCGTTCAGTTTGAACAAAACTATTACTCCGCTCAGCAGCCTAATGGAGTTGGGAACTACCTGGCCGAGCGGAATGCGGAAGTAATTGCAGACTTGCAGGAAAAATTCATGGGGTGGGAAGCGTAGTCCGGCCAGAAATTGGTCTCGGAAGAAAAGAACTGTGCCGATCGGTGGTGCATGAGGCCGATCGGCCGGTGTGGCTAATACTATTTGGTGGTCGGAAGGAATGTCGTAAGTCCTAGCGAGACACAACTCGTCCTCCTCGTCAAAACGACTTTCCATGGTCGAGTACCATAGACCCGGAGCACCGCCGGTTGACTGCGAAGTACTAGTCATGATCGAAAGACAGGAATGCGGAACAAAAGGGGAAGGTTCAAGCAAGAAATGGAGGAAAATCGCCTGAAGGAAACGATTAATAGCAAGAAGAAAACGTTGGGAACGAGAAAGAGGGTCTTACGAGCAAGAAAGATGATCGACGGGGGCCTGGGGTTGCCGAAGAGTTGAGGGGCAAGGTCGCCGGAGAAAAAAGCGGGCAGAGGAGCGTCGGAGGAGGAGGAACCAATAAGGCGGCGGAGACGGAGACGTGGGCTTTATATCGCCGCCCGGGATCAACCTCCACCGTCCGATCTAGGTCGTTGTTAACGAGGTCATCATCCAGCTGTTCATTTCAAACGGCGGCTGTCCCATCGGAAGTGACGCCACCGCCATACGCTGACAAACGCACGATCGCCACGTGTCAGCAGGATATTAGCCACATTTAATGGGCTCCCCTTACCGTGCTCAGCGCACGTGATGGATAATAGGGGAGAGCATCGGACATGGATGCCAAGAAAACACAAGGCATGGACAAGATACCGCCAGACGGATGAGCATCCTTACGCCTTGCCGATCGGCCCAATGCAGCAATCAATGCTCAGTCAGAGCGGCAGTCCAGTCAGTCGGACTTCACCTCCTTCGACTAGACTCGAGGGGGAGGCAAGTGATCCGGTGGTAAGAGCCCGGGACCCCCTAAAGAGGGGTCAATGCCACGTGGAGGTCAAAAGACCAGGTGGTCCGTCGAAGAAGGGTGAGACGACCGGACGCATGGAAAAAGGGCACGCCGATCGGTCTGCCCGTACACGTCTGATAGTGAAAGACGCCCTGACAGGAGTCGGGGTTCCGACGCTCAATGAAGTAGTAAATTGCCGAGCGGAAGGGCTAAGAGAGGGCAGGACATAATGGGCGCGCCGCCCGGCTGGCGCGGGAAATTAAGGCCATCAGGACGACGCTATTCACGCCGGTCGGCCGGACGGACGTCCCGGCCGGGCGGTGGTTGAAGGATAAGAACATCTTCTGACAGCCGTCAAGTCCTATGGCTAGGCCATACTCTAAGTCTGACAACAAGGTGTTCTGTTGTCCCATCGAAGACATGACTGAACTGTAGCAGTATGGTGTCAGGTAAGCTCTCTGACAGGTACATACCGAGGTATGGGCTGTGGACACTTATACGCCTCGGTGGACGTGCACTAGTTCTCTCACCGCTCTATATAAAGAGCCTCTTCCTTTGCCAGAGGTAGGCATTCTACGCATTTCGGAGCCACCTTTTTTCTGTCCGTTTACCTGACTTGAGCGTCGGAGGGTTGTCGCCGGGAACCCCTTCCCGGCCCGACTTCTGTGCAGGATCGCTGGAGCTTTGGAGGCCTGCGTCAGTGACTAGGAGAACGCCACGTGCCCAGCGTTCTTTGGTTCGACGATTCGGACAGAATCATTATTGAAAATGATTTTTGTCAGTTTTGTTCATCTGTAGCAGTCTATTGTCCTTTTTGCTATGTCACATGCATTATCTATTAGCATGTTTTGTGATCTTCTCCATCGTTCTCAGAGTCTATTTTGCTTTCACAGACTAAAAAGAACATCAAATTCCATCAGCTTAGTGCCGCAGTCGAAGGCTGTATCTGGAAGGTTTGGCCGGTAAATTATATTAGTGATTTTTTTTGTTGGTGAGTCCTTGTCGATCCATCTTTTTGTTTTTTTTCCGTAAGAAGAAAGAAAAATGTTCAACAACTTGTTCAACGGAGTTAGGGAAACTGTCTTTGTCTTTGTCTTGGTCTTTGTCTTTGTCTTTGTTTTGTTTTATTATTCAAGATCATTTTATCAACTGCTGGTGATATTAATCTGCTCCTTTATCAATGGCGACGAAAAAGATTATTCTATCCTTTAATGTACTAATTGTTTGTAAATAAACTACAGGAGAATATTTTTTTCATAAAAAACACGCACATTGAGTTCAATTAAAATAAAAAAACGAACTCGACATGAAAAATAATACTATATATTGATAATTCTATTGCCAAAGCAATTTCGTTGGGGCAGCATTAATTCCGTTGTTTCTGACATTAAGATATATATTTTGCAGAACAGTCAAGAATGATAGGTGCAATCTGCATAACTTGTGAAACTTTTGACACTATTTAATTGTTTAAGTTGCTTCCAATGCAGTAAAAAAAATTACTTTATTCAAATTAAAAGATGATTTAGATTGTTAGAGTAGTTACAACAGAGTTTTTTTTTTTTTTTAATTCAGTCTTGTTTTAAAGAATTTTGCCGTATTGCAGCCGGTGTTTAACTTTCAACAGAGTTTTTTTTAAAAAAATAATTTAGATATTTAATTTTCTAAATTAATTACTTTTAAAAATGATCGATAGTTGTCCTTTCACGGAAAAAAATTCTTACAATACGGTGTAGCTAAGATTTAATCTGGATTCGACTCTTAATGCACAATAATAGTTTCAATTCAAAGGAAATTGGTTTTAGAATAATTTTTTGTGTATGAGAAAATTAATTTCGATAAAAAACGAGTTGTAAAAATTCTCTAATGTTTGTCTCCTTAAATATTCTAATTAGAATAGTGGTATTTTGTTTAAAATAAAATATAATGTTTTATAAAATAAAAAAACTTTTTAATAAAAACAATTATATAGATGCCTTTTAAAAATTTTAAACTATCAAAAAATATTAATGATTAAAGTTAAAATTTCATATATTAATATTAGAGGAATAATATGTTGCTATATGCTCTACACTCTATGAGCATCATATCTAATTTTTTTTTCACATTTTTGGTAATCTAAGGATGTGTTTAGTTGGACTTAATTATTAATAACTGGATGTGTTTAGTTGGAGTTAATTATTAATAACTTTGGTTACTGAATCAAGATTATATTATTGATAGGGATATAAATGAATTAAACTGTTCGTGAGTTATTCGAAGTTCGGTTCGATAAAAAGTTCGTTCGAGTTCGTTCATTTATCTTATCGAGCCGAGCTCGAGTTCGACAGTTTTATCGAGCCGAGCTCGAGTTTAAGGATATTCAGCTCATGAGCTCACGAACATGTTCGTTTTTAGCCTCACGAGTCAAAAAATTAGCCTTAAATCGAGCAAAAAAAATGAGCTCTAAAATGAGCAAAAAAACAAATTTTAAAACGAGCTTTAAAATGAGAAAAAAAAAACGACCTCTAAAATGAGTCCGAAAATCAACCCGAACTCGCTTAACAAATTAGGCTCGTTAACTATGATAATCGAGCTAATAATGAGCCGAGCTTGAACTCTTCGCGGGCTTGATAATTCCAAAATGAATCAAGCTCGAGCCTTGTAATAAAAGTTCGATTCGAGCTCGAGTTGAGCTCGTGCCCAAATATAACTTAAACGAGCTGAGTTCGAACTTAATACTGTTCGATTCGATTCGACTCATTTATCTCCATAATTATTGAACCATATTTGGTCCAAGTACATTATTCATAACTAATTAATCACTCATCCCACTAAATGATCAACAAATGTTATCAAAATTCAGAATAGAATTACCGTTGAAATTAAATTCAGAATAGAATTACCGTTGAAATGGGTGGTTTTTTGATGATTCCAAAATAAAAAAAAAAAATCTCAAAATTATCATGAGCTTAAGGGAAGCAATGTCTAGAATGCAATGCAATGATAATTAAACTTTAGTTTTTAATTTAAACTTTAATTAATGGATTCAATAAATTTCTATCTTCGGATAATTTAAATAGACTTTCTCATCCCTAAATTATATTATCCTATTAAAATAATTGAACTAGGTAACATAATAAGTGTTAAATTGGTCATGTAATCATATGATAATCATATAACTAAATAAAACGCACCCTAAATATTATACTTTAAATTTAAAATATAATCTTTAAATTCAAAATCTTAAATTAAAAAATTAGCATATCAAAGTCCATTAATATTATAAAAATTAATCTCATAATTTATTTCGTTTTATATAATTTGAAGGCGAAGGTAAGGAACATCTGACACGGGCATAGCCATCGCCTGTTAGCATTATATATTATATTCAGAAGATAATGTGATTAAGGTGGATTGACATTTCTTTTGTTGACTGTGTGGCTGAGTCGGCTTTGGAAGGAATCTTCTACTGCGTCGGCAGCTGCGTCACCTGGTCATTCCTTCTAGAAATCGATCGGCTCACATTTAATAATGATAATTTTAATTAATCTTACAGCACGGACTATTTTTAGGGTAATAATAATAATAATAATAATAATAATAATAATAATAAATAAGGACTGAAAAAGAAGACTCTGCTCGATTTTGCGGAGTAGAGCGTAGATCCGTTCCCACAACGAAATCTAACTATTTATTTTCCGTCGTCTGAGAGTGCGAAGGAAGGGGCTATCATTATGAAGATGGCATCCATCGAGACAGGCGACACGCTCTTTCTCCTCTTAACTCTCTCCCTCTGCCTCATCGCCTGGTTCCTCCTCTCCAGCTTCACTAAGAAGACGAAGCAGCAGCGCCTCCGCCTCCCTCCGGGCCCGCCCCACGTCCCACTCCTCACTCCGCTCCGCTTCCTCCGCCGCAGCTCCTTTGACCTCGAGCCCCTCCTCCGCCGCTTCCGAGCCAAATACGGCCCCATCTTCGCTCTCCGCCTCACGAAGAACCCCTCCATCTTCATCGCCGACCCTGCTCTCACCCACGACGCTCTCGTCCGCAACGGCGCCGCCTTCTCTGACCGTCCATTCGGAAACCAGGCAAACCGCCTACTCAACGCCAATCAGACCGCCATCACCTCCGCCGCCTACGGTCCCCTCTGGCGAACCCTCCGCCGCAACCTTACCGCCGTCGTTCTCCACCCCTCCCGCATCCGTCGCTACGCTGACGCCCGCCGCTGGGTCTTGGGCATCCTATTCAGCCGCCTCCGCGCCCAGGCGGCGGCCGAGGAGGGTGTCGTGGTGGTGATGCAGAACTTCCAGTTCGCCATGTTCTCCCTCCTCGCCCTCGTCTGCTTCGGCGAGAAGCTCGACGAGAAGACCATCGAGGCCATCGAAGAAGTTCAGAAGACCGCCAACGCCTCCTTCGCAAAGCGCGCCGTCTTTTCCTTCTTCCCCACCGTCACCAAGATCGTCTTCCGCCGCCTCTGGAATAGCCTCCTCGAGCTCCGCCGCCGGCAGGAGGCGCTCTTCCTGCCCCTTATCCGCGCCCGGCGGGAAATCCGCAGGGTCCGGAAATCACAAGGGGTGGAAATAGAAGAAGGCGGAGTCTACTCCTACGTTGACTCGCTTCTCGACCTCCGAGCGCCATTCTCCGGAGGCGAGCGGGAGCTCACTGAGGGCGAGATGCTGACGCTCTGTTCCGAAGTTCTCTCAGGAGGCACAGATACCACAGCGACGGCTCTGCAGTGGATCATGGCGCACCTGGTGAAGGAGCCCCACATCCAAGAGAAACTCTATGAGGAGATCCGGCGAGTGGAAGCGGAGGAAGGGGAGACAATCACGGAGGAGATGCTGCAGCAGAACAAGTTGCCGTACTTGAAGGCGGTGATAATGGAGGGGCTCCGACGCCATCCGCCAGGCCACTTCGTGCTGCCGCACACGGTGAAGGAGGACATGGAATTTCACGGGCATCTGATCCCCACCGGAGCGGTGGTGAACTTCACGGTGGCGGAGATGCAGTGGGACGAGAAGGTATGGCCGACGCCGATGGAATTCCGGCCGGAGAGGTTTCTCCCCGGAGGGGAGGGGGAGGACGTGGACATCACAGGGAGCAGGGAGATTAAGATGATGCCGTTCGGGGTGGGGAGGAGGATCTGCCCGGGGCTGGTGCTGGCGCTGCTCCACCTCGAGTTCTTCGTCGCCAATTTGGTGAAGGAGTTCCAGTGGAAGCCTGCAGCGGAAGGGGAGGAAGTCGACCTGACGGAGACGCTAGAGTTGACCGTCATCATGAAGCATCCCCTGCGAGCTCGAATCACGACGAGACCATCGATCGCGAATTAAATGTTATATCGTGCAGTTAAAGTTAACTTGTTTCTGTCTTTGCATGTTGTCTTCTGTATTAATAATCGTGATTTACTTTTTCCACGTGATTTTTGAAGTCAATCCTAATTTATCTGTTTTTATATTAGTCTAGTACAGGACGAGCCTTCTCTATTAACCTAAAGACGAATTCGGAATTGACGGGGGCACAGGATAAATAAATCATTTTTATCACGTGTTATCCTTGTACTGATTAATTGATCGACTTGTTTCTCTTGTTTAGAATATATAAAAATTAAGGGATTTAATGATGAACGTTAAAATAGAACATGCTTTTAATTGTTTCGTGCATTTACAAATTTGAGTCTATGTTTTAATTTCTAGACTTGTTTCTCTTGTTTAGAATAAATAAAAATTAAGGGATTTAATGATGAACGTTAAAATAGAGCATGCTTTGAATTGTTCCGTGCATTTACTTTTGTAAATTTGAGTCTATGTTTTAATTTCTAACCATTCCTAGATATTCTAAATTCAATTACTCTCAACTCATCATCTTTAATTTATTAAAATATCTTTATTATTCATCTTTCTTCAATAATTTATTAAAATATCCTTATTATTTTAATAGAGTTCGATTATATCTTATCTTGTTCGAAAGTCGAAAGTCGAAGAGACAGAAAGATAGGGATGTGACATTCATGCTGACCTCTGATAGATTCCTTGTGGACTTGTATCACAGATTACGTCAGTGCCAAGCCAAGAAAGGGAGCCCCCGATGTTGGCCCTCAGTTCAAATTAATCACCGACGATGAAGTTGAGCAATAAGAAGACTACTGTAGCACAAACAGTGAATATCGCATGTATCGTGTACCTCCGTCGATGTTTGGATCCCCCTTTATATAGAGTTCCGGTAGCGTGCGTGTGTTGGGACCGAAAAGTAGCTAGAGGGGGGGGGGGGGGGAATAGCTCGACGCGTGCTCTTGTGCTTCGTTGCTTGTTTCTTCACAGATGTGGAGCAGAAATATAAGAAACAACTACAACAATTCTAACAAATGAATTTTACTTGGTATTCACTTCACAAGATGTGACTAGTCCAAGGATCCACGCACACACACACCCTCCACTATGAATAACACTCCTTTATGGTAACTACCAAAGGCGGAGAAGCCCTACAACACTTTCAATACAAGAAGAAGAAAGGGAAATACAGGATAAGCAAAAGCTTACAAGATGTACAGTAAAAACCCTAACCCTAACTTCTTCTTCTTGCTTTTGATCCGCCTCTTGACTTGGAAGAGCCTCCTAGTATCTTCAAGAACTGGCGATATGGAGCTTGGAGAGAGCTGTGGAGTTGCTGGAGAAGATCGGAGTTGAATCGTAAAGTCTCTGCCGAAGGAATCGAACGCCTGCGACTTTTATCGACGCTAACGGTCGGATCCCGATCGATTGGATTGCTCCCAATCGATCCCAATCCAATCGATCAGGGAGGCTTTGGATCGATCGGCTGATCGATCCAGAGCGCCTCTGTGATCTCGGTAAATTGCCTGGATCGATCGGCTGATCGATCCAGGGCTTGTCGTGCGAAATCGCAGCTCCCAATCGATCACCCGATCGATTGGGGTATCTGGATCGATCGACCGATCGATCCAGCGCTGTTCTGTGCGATCGCGCACTTGTCCCAATCGATCCACTGATCGATTGGGAGGAGGTTGTCGCTAAGACTCGCCCAATCGATCGGCCGATTGATTGGGCATGAGCCAATCGATCGGCTGATCGATCCAGCTAATGATTTCTCCCTAAAATTAAGTCTAAAGCCTCCTAAACCAACATCTGGTCAACCATGACCTGTTGGTTCATTGTGCCTAGCATCCGGTCACCCTTAACCTGCTAGAACTCGCTCACCAAGTGTCCGGTCAATCCCTTTGACCTACTTGGACTTTTCTCTTCTTGCCAAGTATCCGGTCAATCCCTTTGACCTACTTGGACTTTCACCAGATGTCTAGTCAACCTTGACCCATCTGGATTTTCCCCGTGTCTGGCTTCACTTACCAGGACTTCTCATCTACCTGGCTTCACTCACTAGGACTTCCAACTGCCTAGCTTCACTCACTAGGACTTTCCATCTGTTTGGCTTCACTCACCAGGGCTTTCACTTGGCTTCACTCATCAAGATTTTCATAGTGTCTAACTTCACTCACTAGGTCTTTCACTTGGCTTCACTCACTAGGATTTTCTTCTGCCTAGCTTCACTCACTAGGTCTTTCACCTGGCTTCACTCACCAGGATTTTCCTTCTGCCTAACATCCCAGTTAGGACTTCCCAGTCAAGTATCTGGTCAACCTTGACCTACTTGACTCTTCTTCAACCAACCTGATCAGACCCTGATCAGGGGGGAATTGTACCAAACAATCTCCCCACATGAACAACTGCACCTGCATTGTTCATGTGTCGTCTGCATGTATTGGCAAACATCGAAACCATGACCAGGACTCAAGCTTGGTTAACCAGGTCAACCTTGACCTAAGAGATATTGCTCCAACAACGTGCACACTTTCTAAGGCGGGTACGATTCTCAAAGTTTTTCCTAAAAAGACTTGTCAATAAAGTGTCCCTGACACAGTACCTTAACGGGCCTAACATATCTCTAAAGTGACAGTGAAAACTTCCGTCGTACGATCTTCTAGTTGCCCTATACCTGGTGTTGGCGACACCAACTCCCAAAAGGATGTCGATGGATATCAACGTACTGTACTGCTTGGCCGAGCGGGATGGCCGCTCGGCCTGGATCTCGCCGCTCTGGTGCACAGTCCAGTAAATCAGAACTTTACTACTCCCGTGCGCGTCTACTCGGCCGAAGTTCCATTTTGCCACTATCGAGACCCGTTGCCAGGACGAGTGGAGTAGCTGCTCGACCGAAGCCTGTTTCCAAGCCGAGCGGGGTGGCCGCTCGGCCAAAATTGAACTTTGCTCATCAAACTCTGCTGTCTGGGTGAGCAGGGTAGCCGCTCGACTTGGCTTCTGCGCATTGTCTCCCTGGAGCGTCGGTTGTTTGATTGCTCCCTGTGTCGAAGGATATGGCGAGTCAGATCCTTTTCCCTAGTCGGGGCATACTTCGCTCGACCGGTCGATGTCATCTATACATTGACCGCCTTGACTTTGACATCTACCGTGGTAGTGGGGCGGGACCCATTCATCATCACCGCATCACAAGTCTTCCCCTCAAGTCTAGTCGAAGAAGGCTATAAGTCCGACTAACTGGACAATTGTCTGAGCAGATTCTCTCCCGATCGGCCTTCGACACTATGTGGTTTCTTATCGGGATGTGACCGTTCCTTGCCGATCGGCCTGTTGAAGCTTGTCATTCGACCGTAGGTATGCTCTCTCAATCCGATCGGCACCACTAAGGTTTATACTTGTAATCTTTGCTTGGACTATCTTGGGCGAGTGCAAGCAGGGCTTATGTCACCCAGATTTCTAGGAAATCATGCAAATTTCCACGCATTAAGGTCGAGCACGCTCCCACACCTTCATTAAATGTCGACCCGTGACGATGCACCACGTGTCACGCTCGCTGCCGTCTCACGTCTGACGTGATAGGGTATTGATTTGACATTTGACGATTTGAATTCAATGGTGAGATCTTGGCCTGGGGTTCTACGACATAGATCGGACGACTCTTGTCGACCGACCCCGACGCTTATAAGCCTATCATGTCGCGTTCCTCCTCTATGCTTTGCCATCTTCCAGCGCTTCCTGCGACAATCCTCTGCTCCATTGCGCCGTTCGACCTCCGGCGACCTTCCGCCCTTGTTCCCCTGCTATTTTTCTTCCTTCGTTGTGTCATCGACGACCCATTTTCAGTAAGCTCCCTCTGTCGACCCTTTGCTTTCGCGTCTTCCAGCTTCTGTGTTTCCTCGTCTTTATCTTTTTCGACGTTTGTGTGTTCCGACGACCATTCCACTACTCCATTCCTTCTCCTTTTTTTTTTCTTGTTTTGAAATGGCAAGTTAATCGCAGCCTCCCGCCGGCATCCCGGGACCCTGGTATACTTTTATTGAGTCTCGGTTCAACGGTGGTGACACTGAGAGTCTAAAAGTCGCTTTTGAGCTTCCTCCCGAATATGAAGCTCTTCTTCCTTCACCTTCCGATCAGCCGAATTCTCCACCGCTCGACTATATCACCTTCTTTCGAGATCATTTTATAGTCAGTCTATGATTTCCCATCCACCCATTCTTTTCTTCCGTATGTAAATATTTATGAATCTCCCTCCATTAGCTAGTGTCAAACTCCTTTCGGCTGCTATGCGGAGTGGTGGTTCTCTTCGTCTGCACGACATTCCACTCACCCCGGCTCTTCCATTACTTTTATTACCCCAAGTCGTCTGAGCCGGGGACTTTTCTTTTCCAAGCCCGAGTGGACTTGGTTTTATTTGATAAAATGCCGACTTCCAACAAACACTTGAAGGAGTACTTCTTCTTCGTGCGCTTTCCCGAGCTGCCGAACTTTCCAACAAAGTGGCAACTCGAAGTGGCGGCTCAGCCTCCGCTGAAGAAGTACAAGAGCCGGTCAGACTACCTCAACGCAGCCGCAATGTTGTTGGTTGCTACTCGGAAAACCTAGAGGTTCCACTGTACAAAAATTTTGCACAAAGGTCTGAACCTTTTCCTAGCTACCATGTGTTCTTTTAAATTAAATTTTGGATCGCCTGCGGAACTTAACACGTTTGATCCAAAACTTAATCTATTTGTTCTTTTAGGTTTTGACTTGGATCTCCTGCGGAACTTAACACGTTCGACCCAAGTCTCCTTAAGTTATTAATTCCATTAAATATTAATTTCCATAAAAGGTTCCCAGTACTGACGTGACGAGGCACATGGCCTTCTTGGATATGGGAGCAACCACCACCGACTAGACAAAACCTTTAATAGAAAGCTAATATTTAATTTCCTAAAATAACTTTAGGTTAACCAAAGATAACAATCAAATCACAAGGAAAAGAAAGAAAACAAAAGAACACAACTTCGAAAAACATATTCGAAATACTAGAACGTAAGCCTCTTGTATTTGGTATTATTTCCATAAATAACTAGCATGATGCGGAAAGAAAAATTACTAGTTATACCTTGTAGAAAAACCTCTTGATCTTCTACCGTATTCCTCTTCTAACCTCGGACGTTGTGTGGGCAACGATCTTCCGAGATGAGAAACCACCAAGCACCTTCTTCTCCTCCTAGCTAGGTTCGGCCAAAACAAGAAAGCTCCACCAAGGAAGAAGAAAACCACCAACCAAGCTCTAAGAGATGCAAGCTTCCTCTCCTTCTTCTTCTTCTTCTCCAAGTAGTATCCGGCCTCCACAAGACCTCCAAGCAATAGAGAGTTTCGGCCACCACAAAGAGGAAGAAGAGAAGAGATGATGGCCGGCCACAACACCAAGGAAAAGAGGGAGAGAAAACAATAGAGGTTGTTCACTTGAAGCCTTCTCTACCCCCTCTTTTATAATCCTTGGTCTTGGCAAATAAGGAAATTTAATTAAAAACTTCCTTAATTCTTTTGCCATGAAAAGGAAAAATTTATTTAATTAAAACAATTTTCCTTTTCTCAATTTATATGGCCGGCCACACCAAAGCTACAAACAAGGAGAGTTTTAATTAAAACTTCCTAATTTGTCTCCAGAAATTTATAAAATTTCTTCAATAATTTAATCCCTTCATGATTGGTTTATAAAAAGGAAATTTAATAAATTAAAATCTTTCTTTTAAACATGTGGATAAAAAGAAAGTTATCTCTAAAATTAAAATCTCTTTTAATCTACAACTAAGGAAAGATATCAAATCTTTTCTCAATCTTTTGTAGAAACTAATAAAAGAGAATTATTAATTTTAAACTTTCTTTAAATCATGAACATGGTTAAAAGGAAAGTTTTCTTAAAATTTAAAATCCTCCTTTAATCAACAAATAAGGAAAGATTTCAAATTTTAAACTCTCTTTTAAACATGTAGATGATTTACAAATAAGGAAAGTTTTTACCAAAAATTAAAACCATCCTTTTAATCTACAAATAAGGAAAGAGATTAATCTCTTCTCTTAATCTTTTGTAGAAAGTTATAAAAGGAAATTTTTAATTTTTAAACTCTCTTTTAAAATCATGATATCCACATAAGAAATAATTTTAATAAAAATCCTTTTAATATTCTAGTGGCCGGCCACCTAAGCTTGGGACCCAAGCTTTGGCCGGCCACCTACTTGACTCATCCACTTGGTCTTGGCCGGCCCTAGCTTGGGTTCCAAGCTAGCTTGGCCGGCCCCATTGGATGGGTAAGAAGGTGGGTATGCGGTGGGTATAAATCTCTATATACTAGAGGCTACGATAGGGACCGAGAGGAGGAATTGGTTTTGGTCTCCCGATGAAATTAAGCATCCCGTGTTCGCCCCGAACACACAACTTAATTTCATCAAAAATAATTCATTTCACTAAAGAACTATTATTGAACTACCGCACAAATCCCAAATTACATTTTGGGCTCCTTCTTATTATGTGTGTGTTAGTCTCCCTGTGTTTAAGATAACAAATGTCCACTAATTAAGTAAGTTACTGACAACTCACTTAATTAATATCTAGATCCAAGAGTAGTACCACTCAACTTCATCGTCATGTTGGACTATGTCCACCTGCAGGATTTAACATGACCATCCTTATAAGCTCCTCTTGGGGACATTTTCAACCTAGATCACTAGGACACAGTTTCCTTCTATAATCAACAACACACACTATAAGTGATATCATTTCCCAACTTATCGGGCTTATTGATTCATCGAACTAAATCTCACCCATTGATAAATTAAAGAAATAAATATCAAATATATGTGCTTGTTATTATATTAGGATTAAGAGCACACACTTCCATAATAACTGAGGTCTTTGTTTCTTTATAAAGTCAGTATAAAAGAAACGACCTCTAATGGTCCTACTCAATACACTCTAAGTGTACTAGTGTAATTATATAGTTAAGATAAACTAATACATAATTACACTACGACCTTCCAATGGTTTGTTCCTTTCCATTTTAGTCGTGAGCTACTGTTTATAATTTATAAGGAAACCGATAACATGATCTTCTGTGTGTGACACCACACACCATGTTATCTACAATATAAATTAATTGAACAACTACATTTATCATAAATGTAGACATTTGACTAATGTGATTCTTATTTCTAGATAAATGTTTATACCAAAAGCTAGGCTTTTAGTATACACTCTAACAAATGTTAGTTGGTCAGAAATATGACATCCACAAGCTTCTATTGGAGGGTATCCTGTATATCTTCGACCTGAGTCCGATCCGCACCCGGCTGCCGACCAGCTTAGGTATGAAATTGCTTCACTCCTTTATTTGATTCTAACTGATTTTTCTTCCTTTTGTGCAATCGAAGTCATGTTGCACGCACATCTGGTTGGCAAGGTGAAACTCACAGACATCACGATCAATGCGATCGCTGTTGAAGAACTAGGGAGCCCAGACCTGCAGTCGATCGGCTCGCAAGAGGAGCCGCAGGATGAGAGCGAAGTAGCTCCCCCTTTGACGAGTGGTGGAGCGACCGAGGACACCCAACCTTCTGAACAGTAGCTGATTATTGAAGTTGAGGGGGCTTTGGGCTTAGCTTCCTCGGATGAGCCATTGGCCAGGCGTAAGAGGCGCCGAGCAGAGCCTTCATTTCGTTTTGCCACTTCCGGGGTGCGGTCCACTGAACGGGTGGAGACGTCGACCCCTGCTCCCCCCAAGAGTCAACTCTCCCTGAGTCGTCGGATCGGACGCCCTCCCTATCTAGTCTGCCTCAGCCATCAGGGGACGGTCTGCACACCGCCGATGGCCTTCCTGCCACCTAAATCGAAGACCAAGAAGTCAGGCATCCGACCAACTTCTTCATCACGACCGTCTGGGCGTGTCACTTCTGCACAGTCAACCCCGAAAGGCCAGTGCAACATTACGGCGATCCTGCATCTGCCGACCGAGGAATGGCATGAATCCAGCACTGAGTCCCGAGCTCCAGAGCACAAGACCATCATCTAAGGGTCGATCGCCAAAATATAGAAAGATGCTCGGGCCCGTGCGGTGGTGATGCCTTCGGGGGCACTCACAGACAACCACACCCAGATGGCTACTAGGGTAAGTTATACATTTACATAGTTTACTTCTGATCGGCACTTACATTTGCTTTGTTTACAGTACTAGGTGGAGAGTTTGGTCATGTGCCAAAGGCTCGTCTTTTGGAGGAGGAGGTGAAGCAAATGAAGGCGTTGAGCGGTCAGTCCTCCGCCGCTCAAGAACAAACGAACGTTGAGGTGGCCAAATCTCATAATCCATATGAGCAACAATAGATAAAAGAATCCGGATAGACTTTAAGCATGACTACCGGTGAAAAGGTCTCCTTATAATCGATACCCTTTTTCAACAAACCTTACTTTGAAAGTTTCCACCTTCCCGTCTGTCCTTCTTTTTCTATTGTGGACCTAATGGCTTTTACACTATTTGGTGATTCTATAAGCTCCCAGACTTTATTAGAATATATATATTCTAATATTCAGTATTTATTGCTCTTTACCAAGATACTGCATCTTTATCTTGGAGCGCTTCATCATATGTCCGGGGATCAGGTTCATGTTCACCAGGGATCAAGTCCAAAGACTCTCCCAAAACATGAATCTTTCAGGTTGCCTAACAACCCTCCCACTACGACGAGACACTTTCTGTAATTGTGTATCATTTGTGATACGTGTTTGCAGTTTCTTGTGATATTTCATCTTGTACAGTTGGTACTAGATTAGACGTGTCCTTTATTATTTCCTTAAGAACAAATTTACTTATGGGCTTGTGGTTCATTACATAGTCCTTTTCTAAAAATCGGGCATTGATGCTTACAATGACCTTCTGAATTTTAGGACTATAAACCTCCTTTCATTTCTCTAGGATAACCCACAAACAAGTGAACTCTTGTCCAACTTATCAGTGTCTCCCTTCAGCACATGTGCTGAACTACCCCAAATCCGAATATGCTTCAGACTAGGCTTACGCTCATTCTACAATTCTATGGGAGTAGCGGGTTTTGACTTTAGAAGGTACTATGTTCACTTCTGTTTCCAGAGTATATCCTCAAAACGATTTTGGTAATTTTCTGAATAACCATCATCGATCTAATCATTTCTATAAGAGTCCTATACCTTCTTTCTACTACACCATTCTGTTGGAGTGTACCAAGTGCAGTTAGTTGGGATTGAATCCCGACTTCTGATAAGTGGCTCCTAAATTCTCCCAAGAGGTACTCGCCACTACAATCTCACCGTAGTGTTTTGATACTTTTACCTTAACGTTACTCCACATCAGCTTTGTACTCTTTGAACTTATCAAAGTACTTAGACCTGTGGCACATCAAGTAAATGTACCTGTATCTCGAATAGTAGTCCATAAAATAGACGAAATATTCGAAACCTCCTCTTGCCTGAATAGTCATAGGTCTACACAAATCAGAATGAACCAGTTCCAACACATCTTTGGCTCTTTACCCCCTTAGTTTTAAAATCTCCTTGGTTATTTTTCCTTCCAAGTAAGACTCGCAGGTTAGAAAGATTTCAACTACCAATGAACCCAAAAGTTCATCGGTTATTATCCTTTGAATCCTACTCAAGTTAATATAACCTAGCCTTAGATGCCAAAGATATGATTGGTTCATTTCCGAATGTTGCTTTCTCTTATTAGAGTTAGAAGATATGTTATTAATTTCAATTTGTTGCATCGTGAGAGTTAATGGATTTATAAATTGTCAACCAACGTACCAGAACATATATCTTCCCTCTTTTCCTTGATAACATCTTTGTTATCAAAAGAGACAGAATATCAAGTTCTTTGAATAGTTTAGAAACTGAATTTAAGTTCTTTCTAAACTTGGTATGTAAAGACAATTTCTCAAAATCTATGTTTTATTCCTATAAGAGGATAAACATCTTCCACTGCAATAGTTGCTACTTTTGCAGCAGTGCCCATGTAGACAGTATTTTCCCTTTCACATAGTTGTCAGGTTTCATGGAACCCCTGCAATGAATTACAGACATGATCAGTGGCTCCTATATCTACATACCAGGTATCGGTAGATAACACCACTAAACATGTTTCAACAACTAATTAATTAAATACACTTTTATTGTTCTCATTTCTGAGAGGAAAGCCCACCTTAGAGTCCAAGTTTTATTTCCAATCATAATTGAGACTACTAAGTCTATTCTATAGTATAACAGCTAGGGATTGACAAACATTTGAAATCCTAAGAATCACAAAAATATTTGGTTAAGACCAACACCTTAAAATCCTCGTGAATTTTGTATGCCACGTTAGTGTGGACGTATACAAATTCAAACTTTAATAGGAAATTTTATCCATTAATTTTATTATCTTGTCTACCTATCTTTTATGACAAATAAAATTAATAATTGGTCTTTCTTTGATCAAATATTTGATCAAAACTTTGAATTTATAATAATATTGATTCCTCAAACAATATTATTTAAATTCACCAACACCTCAAACACATGAGAATTATGCATGTCACGTTAGTGTGGACGTATACAAATTCAAACATTTGTAAGAGGAGGGTTTAACCCATTAATTATCTTGTCAACCTTAAATTACCTCAAACACCATGAATTTTGTATGTCACGTTAGTGTGGACGTATACAAATTCAATTATTTGTAAGAAGAGGTATTACCCATTTTATTTTGTCAACCTAACTTTATGACAAATAAAATTACCTCAAACACCATGAATTTTGTATGCCACGTTTGTGTGGACGTATACAAATTCAAACATTTGTAAGAGGGGGGTTTTACCTAACTTTATGACAAATTAATAGTTAGTATTCTTTTGGTCACATAAAACAATAGCAGTGACTCCATTGGGGAGGATACTATTGAATGCGTCTAAGTGTATACAATTACTTGATACTTAATCCATTAAATAGAATTGTGTCCCTTTAGTTGGAGAAGATCACACGCTCCTAAATAATTTCCTATAACCATCCATAAAGGAAGCTTGATCTAGTGATCCACAACAAACCCATCCGTTGTGGAGGGAGGCACTTGGAGCCAACACGCAAGCTTGTTGCATCACTTACAAACCAGTAATGGAGACCGTGGAATTTATTTAAAAATCTCTCTCCCACTTAGTTATTTAAGGTGAGGAATTTTAACTATAACAAGCACATATCATATGCACACACACATCACAGTAAATAAAGCAATAAATATGAAAATTAATTTTCCAACTATTATGGTGATCCTGTCTGGAAGCTGAGAAAACGAACCTGCCGGTGTGACGTGTCTGGAAGGTTGACCGCATCCCCATGACCCAGTCGATGATCTGTCCTCTACGTTGACCAGATCGTCAGAAGTCCTCCTCCGGTCAACTGTACCTGTATCCAGCGACCAGGTTCCCCCGGTCTCTGGTACCTCGGTGCTCGAGGCGAATCCCACAAATGCATAAATATCCGGATAATAATAGAATATTGAAATAAATGCAAAGAAGGTACGAGAACGTACCCTGGCCCAGGGGGGCGCCCTCGGATGGATGGATGAGCTGATAGTGATGCTGATCAAGTCATAGCGCGATGGCCTGTGATCTAATGTAGCAGGAGTCCAAAGAGACGGCTCGCAGGCCGGATAATACCTGCAACTCCTAAGCATAATAACTCATCAGCTTAATAATGACGTGAATAGTGAAACCCATTGGCTCGATGGCTGGAAACCAATCCCAGCTCAAAGGCCGACATAGGTAAACAGCATAAGTAGTGCTCGCTGCCGGAGGAGGCGACAGTGATGACAGCAGTCGCTGGAGGCAGCACTGAGTGCGGTAAGGGGCGGCGGCGGTCACTATAGGCGGCTATGCTAATCTCTGAGCCCAGCGCTAGTGAGGACTCGACGGCGATGCGGAGCGCGATAGAGGCGTCACAGGCGCTGTGGAGCGCATTAGAGGACTAGCCGACGCTGTGGCTGTGGCCGCGGAAGAAGGCGGCGGAGGCTGGCCGCAGGGGAGCAGACAGCAGCGAGGGGAGGAGGATAGATGTCAGTAGGCGTCGGAGTTGTAACCAGCGATAGGAGGTGGCTGCAAGGAAACATGAAGCAAGCCATGCCCCTATGTTCCTCCTAGCAGCGGCGCCTGGCGCCGGTGATGAGCTGAGCACGGGAGTGAGAGAGGTGGTCCTCCTCTCTGTCCCTGGCGGCGAACCAAATCCAAAAAAGCCTCTTTTTCTAAAGCCGAACCCTGTTTCCCTTTAAAGTCAAACCTAATTGGACTTAAAAAGACCAAACTGTCCTTCCTTCACCAACTAATTACTCCCATGCCCATACACAACCGGATCATATGGCATTTTCCATCACTGTCCTTCGCGTGCTGCCAGCCCTAAGGTTCATGCCGTCGGGTCCATCGAGCTTCCTTTTCCGCTGCGCCTCTGGTCCTCCAATAGCACCACGCCTCACAAGGATACGATCCGCGACAAAAATAAAATCAAATTTTACATACATCGATCCTATATTCCACAAAGGAATGTACATCAAGTCTAGATCGAACATAAATGTAAAATCTTAGGGCTAATACAACTCCTGTTGTATTTAATATTACAATCATGCACACACAATAAAATGCCCTTGACATGCCCAAGGGTCCAATCACACACAATATCTATATATCATAATAGTTGGAGCCTGCAACTACAAAGTTATCACATCCTACTATTATCCTGCCTAAATTATGTATGACATGTGCATAATCTATCTGAAAACCAAACATACAGAGGCAAAACCTAGCTCTGATACCAATTGTTGGTTGGTCCTAAGAAGATCATACCGGTTCCACTGTACAAAAAAATTATACAAGTGTCGAACCTTTCCTAAACAACCTATTGTGTTATTTAGAAATTAAATTAGGAATCACAAATGGAACTTAACATTATTGATTCCAAATTTAGCTTATCTGTTCTTAATGTTTTAGATTTGGATCGCAAGCGGAACTTAACACTATTTATCCAAATCCACCTATGTTATAAAGTTGATTAAATATGTATTTCTAAAATCGACTCCCAGGTCAAACATGGCCAGGCACTAGGCCTTCTTGTGTATGAGATCATCCACCACTGTCTCGACAAAGCCTTTAATAGAAATTCAATATTTAATTTCCTAAAATAACATTAGGTTTAACCAAAAAAATAATTGAATCACAAATTCGAAAAACAAAACAAAAGAAACACAACTTCAAAACAAATCCGAAACTCTAGAATCATATGCCTCTTGTGTTTGGAAATCATACAAAGAAAAACTAGTATGATGCGAAAAATAATTACTAGTTATACCTTCCTTTGTAAGCAAATAACCTCTTGATCTTCTACCGTATTCCTCTTCTAATCTCGAGTGTTATGTGGGCAACAGTCTTCCGAGATGAGAACCACCAAACTCCTTCTTCTCCAAGCTAGATTCGGCCACCACCAATTCTCTAAGAGAAGTAGAGGTCTGACCACCACCACCAAGCTCCAAGGGATGCAAGAAACAAAACCTCCTTTCTCTCCTTCTTCTCCTAGCTTGAGCCGACTACCAACAAGAGCTCCAAAAGAGGGATGAAACCGGCCACTAAAGAAAAAGAGAAGAGAAGGAGAAGAATCTCTAGGGCCGACCACCACCAAGGAAGAGAGGGAGGAAAATAGAATAGAGTTGTCCCCCATGAAAGCACCTCTACCCCCTCTTTTATAATATTTGGTCTTGGCAAATAAGGAAATTTAAATAAAAACTTCCTTAATTCCTTTGCCATGAAAAGAAAAATTTAATTAATTAAAACTAAATTCCTTTTCTTGAATCATATGGTTGGCCACCTCAAGAGCTTCCAAAATAGGCAAGTTTTAAACAAAATTAAAACTTTCTTATTTGTTTCCAAAAATTTTAAAAAATAAAATTTCTCTAATAATTTATCCCTTCATGGTTGGTTATAAAAGGAAATTTCTTTAAATTAAAATATCTTTTTTAAAACATGTGGATGATTTCCAAAAAGGAAAGTTATCTCTAAAATTAAAATCTCCTTTCAATTTAGAAATAAGGAAAGATATCTAATCTTTCTCTTAATCTTTTGTAGAAGACTATAAAGGAAATATTTAATTTTAAAACTCTCTTTTTAAATCACGAACATGGTTAAAAAAAAGAAAAGTTTTATCAAAATTAAAATCTTCCTCTCAATCTACAAATAAGGAAAGATATCAAATCTTTTCTTAATCTTTTGTAGAAGGAAAAAATTTAATTTTAATCTCTTTTTAAAACCATGGAATCCACATAAGAAAAATTTTAAAATAAAAACCCTTTTATTTTTCTTAGGGTCGGCCACACCATGCTTGGGCTCCAAGCATTGGCCGACCCCTACTTGGCTCAATCTTTAGGTCTTGGCCGACCCTAGCTTAGGCAATTCTCTATATACAAGAGGCTATGATAAGGATCGAGAGGAGGAATTGATTTTGGTCTCCCGATGAAATTAAGCTTCCCGTGTTCGCCCCGAATACCCAACTTAATTTTATCAATAACAATTCATACCACTAAAGAATTACTATTGAACTACCGTACCAATCCCAAATTACATTTTGGGCTCCTTCATATTATGAGTGTGTTAATCTCCATGTGTTTAAGATGTCGAATGTCCACTAATTAATTGAGTTACTGACAACTCATTTTAATTAATATCTTAGTCCAAGAGTAGTACCACTCAACCTTATCGTCATGTCAGACTAAGTCCACCTGCAGGGTTTAACATGACAATCCTTATGAGCTCCCCTTGGGGACATTATCAACCTAGATTACTAGGACACAGTTTCCTTCTATAATCAACAACACACACTATAAGTAATATCATTTCCCAACTTATCGAGCTAAATCTCACCCTTTGATAAGTCAAAGAAATAAATACTAAATATATGTGCTTGTTATTATATTAGGATTAAGAGTACACACTTCCATAATAACTAAGGTCTTATTCTTTTATTAAGTCAGTATAAAAAGAACTTACCTTAAATGGTCCTGCTCAATACACTCAGAGTGTACTAGTGTAATTTATCAGTCAAGATAAACTAACACCTAATTACACTACGACTATTCCAATGATTTGTTCCTTTCCATCTTAGTCGTGAGCTACTGTTTATAATTTATAAAGAACCGATAACATGATCTTCTGTGTGTGACACCACACACCATGTTATCTACAATATAAATTAATTGAACAACTACATTTAGCATATAAATGTAGATATTGACTAATATGATTCTTATTTCTAAGTAAATGTTTATACAAAAATCTAGGCTTTTAGTATACATTCCAACATCAGCGTGGGATGCCAAACCGACAAAATGATGTTCTACCACATAAATTTGATAATCATCTGCTCGGTGATTCTTGCAAGCGGCTCAGCTTCCACCCACTTCAAGAAGTAGTCGACCGCGCCGAGTAAAAATTTTGGTTGATCGGTCGCCATGGGGAAAGGCCCAATGATATCCATGTTGGATGCTACTTGGAAAACCTAATGGTTCCACTGTACAAAAATTTTGTACAAAGGTCTGAACCTTTTCCTAGCTATCATGTGTTCTTTTAAATTAAACTTGGATCTCCTGCGGAACTTAACACGTTTGATCCAAAGTTTAATCTATTTGTTCTTTTAGGTTTAGACTTGGATCTCCTGCGGAACTTAACACTTTCGATCCAAATCACCTAGGTTATTAATTCTATTAAATATTAATGTCCAAAATTGGCTTCCAGTACTGACGTGGCGAGGCACATGGCCTTCTTGGATATGGGAGCAACCACCACCGACTAGACAAAGCCTTTTAAGGAAAGCTAATATTTAATTTCCTTAAATAACTTTAGGTCAACTGAAAAGAACAATCAAATCACAAGGAAAAAGAAAACAAAAGAACACAACATCGAAAATAAATTCGAAATACTAGAATCGCATGCCTCTTGTATTTGGTATTATTTCCAAAAATAACTAGTATGATGCGGAAAAGGAAAAATACTAGTTATACATGTTAGAAAGACCTCTTTATCTTCTACCGTATACCTTTTCTAACCTCGGACATTGTGTGGGCAACGATCTTCCAAGATGAGGACCACCTAGCACCTTCTTCTTCTTCCTTCAAATTTCGGCAAGCACCAAAATCCAAAGATGAAGAACTTTTTCCACCAACTAAGCTCCAAGGGATGCAAGCTTTCTCTCCTTCTTCTTCTTCTTCTCGAAGTAGTATCCGGCCACCACAAAAGCTCCAAGCAAAGAAGAGTTTCGGCCACCACAAAGAGGAAGAGAGGGAGAGAGGATGGCCGGCCACAACACCAAGGAAAAAGAGGGAGAGAATAATAGAGGTTGTTTCTCATGAAGGCACCCCAACTCCCTCTTTTATATTCCTTAGCTTTGGTAAATAAGGAAATTTAATTACAATAAAATTTCTTTAACTTTCCTTGACAACAATTAATTAATAAAAATTAAATAAAATTTCCTAATCAATTATATCATGGTCGGCCACCTCAATAAGAGCAAACAAGGCAATTTCAATCAACAATTAAAATTCCTTATTTGTCTTCGGAAATTTTAAAAAATAAAATATCCTTTAAAATCTCTTCATGGTTGATAAAAAGAAATGTCTATAATTTTAATTTTTCTACATGTGAATAATTTATAAATAAGAAAAATAAAATATCTTTCCAATCTACAAATAAGGAAAGAGATCTAATCTCTTTCTTTAATCTTTTGTAGATCCTTTTAAAAGAGATATTTTAATTTTTTAATCTTTCCAATAAATTATATCTTTCACATAAGAAAAAAATTAAAATTAATTTTTTTTTTAATTTAATGGGGGTCGGCCACCTAAGCTTGGGTTCAAGCTAGGGTCGGCCACCCATGAACTAAGGCTTGGCCGGCCCTAGCTTGAACCACAAGCTAGCTTGGCCGACCCCTACATCATGGGTACGAAGGTGGGTATAGTACTCTATAAATAAAAGGCTACGATAGGGACCGAGAAGAGGAATTGGTTTTGGTCTCCCGATAAAATTAAGCATCCCGTGTTCGCCCCGAACACACAACTTAATTTTATCAATACTAATTCATTCCACTAGAGATCTATTATTGAACTACCGCACCAATCCCAAATTACATTTTTGGGCTCATTCTTATTATGAGTGTGTTAGTCTCCCTGTGTTTAAGATGTCGAATGTCCACTAATTAAGTGAGTTACTGACAACTCATTTAATTAATATCTTAATCCATGAATAGTATCACTCAACCTTATCATCATGTCGGACTGAGTGCACCTGCAGGGTTTAACATAACAGTTCTTATGAGCTCATCTTGGGGACATTATCAACCTAGATTTCTAGGACACAGTTTCCTTCTATAATCAACAACACACACTATAAGTGATATCATTTCCCAACTTATCGGGCTTATTGATTTATCGAACTAAATTTCACCCATTGATAAATTAAAGAAATAAATATCAAATATATGTGCTTGTTATTATATTAGGATTAAGAGCACACACTTCTATAATAACTGAGGTCTTTGTTCCTCTATAAAGTCAGTATAAAAGAAACGACCTCTAATGGTTCTACTCAATACACTCTAAGTGTACTAGTGTAATTATATAATCAAGATAAACTAATTCCTAATTACACTACGACCTTCCAATGGTTTGTTCCTTTCCATTTTGGTCGTGAGCTACTGTTTATAATTTATAAGGTACTGATAACATCATCTTCTGTATGTGACACCACATACTATGTTATCTACAATATAAATTAATTGAACAACTACAACTAAATGTAGACAATTTGACCAAATGTGATTCTTTATTTAAAATAAATGTTTACAAAAGCTTAGGCTTTCAGTATACACTCTAACAATCTCCCACTTATACTAATGACTAAGCTGCCATATCTTCTGTCATACATCTGATTCCCATTCCCTCCACATGGCGATCGAAAGTTTTTGTTGGAAGGGCTTTAGTGAAAGGATCTGCCAGGTTATCCGCTGATGTAATCTTGGCAATGACAACTTCTCCTCGCTTCACGATATCTCGTATCAGGTGGTACTTGCGCTCTATATGTTTACTTGCCTTATGGGCTCGTGGTTCCTTCGAGTTTGCAACTGCACCGCTATTATCACAATAAATTGTGATGATTTTGGGCAAACCAGGAATCACATCTAAGTTCATTAGAAAGTTCCTGAGCCATACTGCATTTTTAGCCGCCTCAGAGGCTGCTACATACTCAGCTTCCATGGTTGAGTCCGAAACGTATTTCTGCTTAACACTCCTCCATGCAATGGCTCCACCTCCCAAAGTAAACACATAGCCTGATGTAGACTTACTGTTGTCCCTATCTGATTGGAAATCTGAATCCGTGTATCCCACATAGAGCAAATCGTCTGCTTGGTAAACTAGCATATAATCTCTGGTCCTTCTCAGGTACTTTAATATATGCTTTACCGTAGTCCAATCCCCTTGTCCAAGGTTACTCTGATATCTGCTAACCATGTCCAAGGTACATAGCATTGCATACATTAAGCTTCCTACAGTTGAAGCATAAGGAACTGCTCTCATGTCCTCTATCTCCTTTGATGTCTTCGGAGACATCTCTTTAGATAAAGCTACTCCATGCCTAAAAGGTAAGAAACCTTTCTTGGAATCTTGCATGCTAAAACGAGCAAGGATTGTATCTATATATGAAGCTTGGGACAGACACAACATTCTTTTCTTGCTATCCCTTATAACTTTGATCCCAAGAATGTGTGCACAATCTCCTAAATCCTTCATATCAAATTGTTTGGACAACCATACCCTTACATCCGATAATACCTTGACATTGCTACCAATTAACAAAATATCATCTATGTATAGTACAAGAAATACCACCACATTTCCATTACACTTCTTGTATACACAAGACTCATCCGGACACTAAATAAATCCATATGACTGGATTACTTCATTAAACCGGATGTTCCAAGACCTTGAAGCTTGCTTCAGTCCATAAATGGACCGATTGAGCTTGCACACTAGATGCTCTTTGCCTTTTTCAATTAACCCTTCTGGTTGCTTCATATGGATGTTCTCTTCAAGACTTCCATTAAAGAAAGCTGTCTTGACATCCATTTGCCAAATCTCATAATCCATATGAGCAGCAATAGATAAGAGTATCCGGATAGACTTAAGCATGACTACCGGTGAAAATGTCTCCTCATAATCGATTCCCTTTTTCTGAGTGTACCCTTTCGCTACAAGCCTAGCTTTGAAGGTTTCTACCTTCCCGTCTATCCCTCTTTTCCTTTTGTAGATCCACTTGCATACAACGGCTTTTACACTATCAGGTGGTTCTACAAGCTCCCAGACCTTATTAAAGTACATAGATTCTATTTCAGAATTCATTGCCTTTTGCCAAGATGCTGCATCTATATCTTGGAGTGCTTCGTCATATGTTCGGGGATCAGGTTCATGTTTACCCGGGATCAAGTCCGAAGACTCTCCCAAAAACATGAATCTATCAGGCTGCCTAACAACCCTCCCACTACGACGAGACACAGTCTGTGGTTGTGTATCATGTGTGACACGTGTTGCAGTCTCTTGTGGTACTTCATCTTGTACTGTTGGTACTGAAGTAGATGTGTCCTCCCTAAGTTCTTCTAAAACAACTTTGCTACTGGGCTTGTGATCCATTGTATAGTCTTCTTCTAAAAACTGGGCATTGGTGCTAACAATGACCTTCTGGTCTTTAGGACTATAAAATAAACCACCTTTCGTTAAGGGTGACAATTCGGTTCGGGTTCGGGTTGATGGGTTCGGGTTGGTAGGTTGGCGGGTTGGAAAATGACAACCTGAACCCGACCTGATTATGAATTCGGGTCAAACTATTCAACCTGAACCTGATCTGTTTATTTTCACTTGACCCGAACCCGACCCGTTTGACCCATTTAACCCGTTTGACCCGTTTAACCCGTTAACCCGTTTAACCCGTTTGACCCGATTAACCCGTTTGACCCATTTGACCTGAACATGACCTGAATTAATAAAGAAATTTTGCATATTAAATTAAAAATTAAAAATAACATTTATCTACGTAAATTGAAAATCCATATCATAAATGATAAATCATAGCAACATTGCAATCAATAGCACATATCTATGTTTAGGGTTTTTAACTTTTTTAAATTTGTAATTTTAGTTTAAATTTATAATTATAAACGGGTTCGTGGGTTATAATTGGGCCATTTTAGATTGACCCGAACCCGACCTGTTTATTAATTGGGTCAATTGGGTCGACCCGATTTCGACCCGAACCCGAAACTACCCAACCCTAACCTGATTTTTTCGTGTTCGGTTCGGGTCGTGTTTTCGTGTCGGGTCAAAAATTGCCACCCCTACCTTTCGTTCCTCTGGGATACCCCACAAACACGCGAACTTCTGTACGAGATTATAACTTATCAGCATATGGTTTCAGCATATGT
Organism: Zingiber officinale; assembly: GCF_018446385.1. NCBI lineage: Eukaryota > Viridiplantae > Streptophyta > Magnoliopsida > Zingiberales > Zingiberaceae > Zingiber > Zingiber officinale. Next base: position 154,151,437 of record NC_055988.1, on the reverse strand, counting down.
GCTGGACTACCCCAAATCCGAATATGTCTTAGATTGGGCTTTCACCCATTCCACAATTCTGTGGGAGTAGAAGAAACTGATTTAGAAGGTACTAAGTTTAGAATGTACACTGCTGTTTCCAGAGCGTATCCCCAAAATGAATTTGGTAATTCTGAATAACTCATCATCGATCTAACCATTTCCATAAGAGTTCTATTCCTTCGTTCTGCCACACCATTCTGTTGGGGTGTACCAGGTGCAGACAGTTGGGATTGAATCCCGACCTCTGATAAGTAATTCCTAAACTCTCCTAAGAGGTATTCGCCACCACGATCAGACCGTAGTGTCTTGATACTTTTACCTAGTCGTTTCTCCACATCAGCCTTGTACTCTTTGAACATATCAAAGCACTCGGACTTGCGGCGCATTAGGTAAATGTATCCGTATCTTGAATAATCGTCTATAAAAGAGACAAAATATTCAAAACCACCTCTTACCTGGACAGATATAGGACCACACAAATCAGAATGAACCAATTCTAACACTTCTTTGGCTCTATACCCCTTGGCCTTAAAAGGCCTCTTGGTCATTTTACCTTCCAAGCAAGATTCACAAGTCAGAAAATTTTCCAACTCTAATGAACCCAAAAGTCCATCGGCTATAAGCCTCTGAATCCTACTTAAGTTAATATGACCAAGCCTTAGATGCCAAAGATATGCTTGGTTCATTTCCGAAGGTTCTTTTCTCTTATTTGAGTTAGAAGATGAGTTATAAATTTCCATGTTTTGCTTTGTGGAAGAAATTGAATTTAAAGTATACAAATTGCCAACTAATGCACCAGAACAGATAATCACTTTATTTCTCTTAATAACTACATTGTTACTAAAGGAAACTGAATATCCATCCAAAAACAGTTTAGAAACTGAAATTAAATTCTTTCTAAAACTGGGTACATAAAGACAATTTCTTAAAACCAAATTTCTATTCCTATTAAAAGATAAGTACACATCTCCCACTGCAACAGCCGCCACTTTAGTAGCATTGCCCATGTAGACGGTAATCTCTCCTTCAGTTAGTCGTCGGGTTTCCTGGAACCCCTGCAAAGAATTGCAGACATGATCAGTGGCTCCCGTATCTACACATCAGGTGCTGGTAGATAACACCGCTAAACATGTTTCAACAACTAGAGCATGAGATATACCTTTGTTGTTCTGATTCCTACGAGGACAGTCGGCCTTCCAATGCCCTGACTGCTTGCAGATGAAGCACTTGCCCTTCGGCTTCTTCATTCCAGCTTTAGGTCCTGTACTCTGAGATTTATTCATTTTCTTTGCTGAACTAACTTGTTTCTTCTTCTTCTTTCCTTTCGGTTTAGAAGTAGAACCATTTTCAGCATAGTGAATATGAGAATTGTGACGAAACAATCATTCTGTTGCCTGAAGTTCTGTTAGTAGTTCCGCCAATGAACATACCCTTTTGTTCATATTGTAATTCAGGCGAAATTGCTCAAAACTTCTAGGTAGTGTTTGGAGAATCATATCTGTAACGACCCGCCTTCTACTACTAGGCTGTAAGGCCGGTCGCTACAATTTATGCTAAACTATACTGTGCGGAAAGCTGGGCTAATTAAAATTTTGCTAACTATTATCTTTGAAAAACTAATCTGAATGTTCTAGGTGTACCTAAGAGTTGTACACATGCTAGGGGAGGGAAATTGGACATCCCAACTGAGCTAGGGACTATAAACTAAACTTCCCAACTACCTACCGAACCTGCCGATCGATCCACAGATCGATCGGAGCTGCGGTCGTTCTGTTCCCAACTGGATCGGTCGGCAGACCGATCCAGGTGTGGCTGGATCGGTCGGCAGACCGATCCAGGTATGTCTGGATCGGTCGGCAGACCGATCCAGGCACCCGAAACTCTCTGGAACACTACTGTATCGTGCTGGATCGGTCGGCTGACCGATCCAGGAGGATACAGTAGCCTACTGTATCTGTCTGGATCGGTCGGCTGACCGATCCAGTGACACTGCCCAGGCCCTGATCGGTCTGGAGACCGATCAGAATTCTGATTTCAGCACTTGTTCGTGCTAAAATCTCACATATGAGTTATACACTACATGAGGAACATATTGATGACATAAAAACTAGTATTCTAACATAATTACTGACAACTTAAACCAATCTTCCATGAGTTAAACATTCTAGCATTTCAAAAGTGCATAAACCACGAAAACTAAACTAATGAACTGTAAAATGCTATAGTAGGTGCAAATCCCTAGATGATCTTTTATTCCAGTTCCTGCCACACACATCTTGATCTGCATTGACCTCCAGCCTCCGCTACTGGTCCACTTTTCCTTTACCTTTATCTGCAGTATAAGAAAAGTAGTATCTATAAGCTAAAAAACTTAGTAAGAAACCATCTACCTCACAAAAACATGCAACGATGCAAATATGATTTAAAATCATGCTGTTTAACACATATGCTGAATATACCGAGTAAACTAAGCATGACATGACATATAAGCACACAATCATGGCATATATCATACAATACACAGCAATCAAAACTAGCCATGACATACTATCAACTAAAGCATGTGAACATAAACTGAACATAGAGCTATCATATCCAAATCATAAAAAAACTGGGCTGAACATATAATGAGCTAAGATGAAATTAACTGATACTGAATTCAACTCAGCTAACATAACTAATTTTGAGTTTTGAAAACTAATTCATAATAAGTGAAAATACATAATCATGCTGTTTGGGCCCGGCAGCTGTACTTGCTATGCGCGCATTCCTAACTAGACCCGGGTTTGCAAGTCCCGAATTTAGTAGGGTTAACTAGGTTATCTAAACCTAGGGACGACTGTGGGAGTCCAACCCAATGGATATCTGATCCAGTACAGTGCCACTGAAAATAAAATACTGAAATAGCTAATACTTGCTTATTCTATTGTTTCTAGGTTATCTGAACCTAGAGCTAGGTTATCTAAACCTAGAGGCGACTGTGGGAGTCCACCCATTGGATATCTGATCCATATAAGCTATAATAAACTGAGAATACTGAATAGATACTTCTAACGTATCTAACTGAGCTGTTAAAGATGCATATAGTGCATTTTTACTAAACTAGCTATTTTATCGAACACTTAGTGTGCCCTAACTCTCCTCTCTATTAGGGAGACCGCCTCTAGGCACCCGACAACATCAACCTCCTATCTGAAGAGGGAAGACATGCCCGACCCATCTAGAGGTGCTCAACTAAACCCCTAATCTGCGAAGAGAGTTAAATACACCCTAGATATCGATAAAAAATCTGTATACATCCTAACTAAAGCATAAAAACTCAATCGGAAGCTATTATATTGCAGGTGAGGGGTTTCTTACCTCCTATTCGTAATTTCTTACGATTCTATTCGCTAGAATTCCGGTGGAGATGAGCTTCTCAACGATCCGCTCACGTCTTCGCGTGCTCTACTCGCGAAGGGAACGTCCTCTTGCTAAAATCGCCGCCGGAGAATATCCTTGGGGCCCTAGGGAGGGAACCCTAGGGTTTCCTTGGTGTGGCGCCGAAAGAAGGAGGAAGGGGAGAAGAGTTGGCGTGAGGGCTTGGGTGGAGAGGGATTTTGCCGAACCAAAATCTAAAATAAACCAAACCCTCTTTAAGTTTCCTATTTATATTAAGTGGTTTAATGAACCCAACTCTAATATAAATATATTTGGTTCTCCTTTCTTTCAGCACGACCCTGCTGGGTTCAACCGGTTACTAACATTATCCCTAAACCATAGGTCTCGGGTTCGATTCCCGCCTAAGCTATTTTGCGGTTCTATTTATTTTTGCTGCTTCCGCTACTCGGAAAATTCCGAAAAAATATCTAAAAATTCCAGAAAAATCATAGAATAATTCTAATGCAAGTTTGAGAATTTTCGGGCGTTACAATCCCCCATACCTTATAAAAAGTTCGTCCTCGAACTTAGAACAATTCTGGGTACTTCTGTCTCATGCTAGCTTCTGTCTCCCAAGTTGCCTCTTCTGCTGTGTGACTGTGCCAAATGACTTTGACTAATGGTACTTCCTTGTTCCACAATTTCTTAACTGCTCGGTCTTTTATCTGAATAGGCCGACTATCATAGCTGAGGTCTTCGCGGATTTGTACCGACTGGGGCTCAATCACCTGGGTGGCATCTGGGGTATGCTTCTTCAGCATAGAGACATGAAATACGTTGTGGACAGCTGACATTTCCTGGGGTAGCTCTAGCTCATATGCTACCTTGCCCACTCTTCTGCTAATAAGGTATGGTCCCACATATCTGGGACTAAGCTTGCCCTTCTTCCCAAAACGCATCACTCCCTTCATGGGAGCTACTCTGAGGAACACTGTATCCCCGACTGAGAACTCTAAGGGTCTACGCCATGTATCAGCATAGCTTTTCTGGCGGCTCTGAGCTGTCTCTATCCTCTGGCGGATCTGCTGTATAGCTGCTGTGGTATCTGCGACTAGATCTGTCTGAAGCTCTAGTTCCTTCTGTTCACCACTCTCATACTAGCAGATTGGAGATCTACACCTCCGCCCATAGAGAGCCTCGTAAGGTGCCATGCCGATAGTGGCCTGATAGCTGTTGTTGTATGCAAATTCTGCTAGACTCAGATATTTGCACCAACTTCCTTTGAAATCTAGGGCACATGCTCGGAGCATATCTTCGAGTACCTGATTTACACCCTCTGTCTGACCATCTGTCTGAGGATGGAATGCTGTGCTGAACTTTAACTTCGTGCCCAATGCTGACTGTACACACTCCCAGAAGTGTGATGTAAATCTGCTGTCTCTGTCTGAAATGATGGTTCGTGGGACTCCATGTAGTCTGACGATCTCCTGAAGATACAACTGAGCTAGCTTCTCCATGGAGTAGGATATCTTGATAGCTAAAAAGTGGGCTGATTTAGTCAACCTGTCGACTATTACCCAGATGGCATCAAAACCATTCGTGGTTCTGGGTAGTCCCACTATGAAATCCATGGAGATATCCTCCCACTTCCATTCTGGAATCTGTATATGCTGCAGAACTCCTTCTGGTCGCTGATGTTCTGCCTTGACCCTCTGACAGGTGAAGCAGATGCTAACATATCTGGCGATGTCTCGCTTCATCCCGGACCACCAAAAACGGTTCTTCAGGTCTTGATACATTTTGGTGGAACCTGGATGCATCGCATAGGGAGTCCTGTAAGCCTCATCTAAAATCTGTCTCCGTAGCTCCTCCTGATCTGGAACACAGAGTCTGTCACCAAAATACAACACCCCGCTATCGGGCACTCTGAATTCTCTACTCTCTGATTCTGCTAGCCCTTGCTTGATTTTCTGAATTTCAGGGTCCTGTTCCTGAGCTGACTGAATATCACCAAGCAAGGTAGACTCTAAGGTCATAGTAGAGAGCTGTCCCACGATGAACTCGAGACCGAAATCTACGATCTCCTTCTGTAGGGGCAGTGACATGGCTGTAAGAGATAATAAGGTAGCACTGGATTTTTTGCTAAGTGCATCTGCTACCTTATTGGCTTTCCCTGGATGGTAGAGGATGTCTACATCATAGTCCTTGACCAGCTCAAGCCACCTGCGCTGTCGCATGTTCAGATCCTTCTGAGTGAAGAAATACTTCAGACTCTGATGATCTGTATACACTCTGCACTGAGCTCCATATAGGTAATGTCTCCAAATTTTGAGAGCGAACACTACTGCTGCCAGCTCAAGGTCATGAGTAGGGTAATTCCTCTCATAATCCTTGAGTTGTCTGGAGGCATAGGCGATCACCTTGCCATTTTGCATCAGCACTGCTCCTAGTCCCAACTTAGAGGCATCACTATAGATGTCAAAGCTGCTGGTGTTGTCTGGTAGAGCCAAAATGGGAGCACTAGTCAATCTCCTTTTTAGCTCAATTCTCACACCCTCCGTCCACCGAAATTTCCTGTTCTTCCGGTAAGGGCTGGGGAGGCTATCTGGAGAAGTCCTCTACAAACTTCCCGTAATATCCTCGCTAATCTCGAAAGCTCCCGATCTCGCTGGCATTCTTAGGTCTCTTCCGCTATTTATCGCTTCTATCTTATCGATCTACCATAATACCATCCTTTGAGATGATGTGACCCGGGAAGGACACTGGTCTAGCCAAAATTCACATTTCGTGAACTTGGCGTATAGCTGGTTCTCCTGAAGGGTCTCCAATACTAGTTTCAGGTGCTCAGTGTTCTTCCCGAGTTCTCGAGTAGATAAGAATGTCATCGATAAATACAATAACAAACTTATCTAAATACTCCTGAATACTGCTCATGAGATCCATGAATGTAGTCGGAGCATTTGTCACGCTAAAAGGCATGACTACGAACTCGTAATGTCCGTGATTCGTCCTGAATCTTGTCTTCAGATATCACCCTCCTTGACCACGACTTGGTGATATCATGATCCGAGGTCAATCTTAGAGAACATGCTTCCTTTAATCGGTCGGTGTCATCTATTCGGGAAGAGGATACTGTTCTTGATCGTGACTGATCTTCGTAATCTATGACAGCCGCATGCTTCCATCCTTCTTCTTCACGAACAAGACAGGCGCTCCCCATGGTGAGTGACTAGGGCGATGAAACTTTAGCAGCTCCTGTAGTTGCTCATGAAGTTCCTTCTGCTGAGCCATGCGGTAGGGCGCCTTGGAAATAGGATTGGTGCCGGGAAAAGCTCTATCTCAAATTCAATCTCTCGGTCTGGTGCTAGGCCCGGTAACTCTTTAGGGAAGACTGCTGGGTAGCTCTGCTAGCTGTTGGTCCTTGTCCTGGCCGGTATTGGCTACATGTGCTAGGTACCCGTACATCCCGAATCCATCAACCGTGCCTTCATTGCTAAGAGAAATTTTCTTCTCTTTGGTTCTCCGTGGTATTCAAACCGATTGGGTTGGAATACGACTTTTTCGCTTACTGACTCTATGGAAGCACCGATCCGATCGTAAAATCCATTCCAAGGATAACGTCATAGTCGGTCATTTCTAGCGGGATCGGATCGCAAAAGAGTTCCCTGTCTGCTATAATGACCGCACTGGAGCCCGTGCGTGGATGCCATGATCTCTCCCGAAGGTAGTGCCGTGAAACCGACCATTGAGTACCTGGGGGTATTTCTAATTTTCGGAGAACATCCTGCTATATATGAATGGGTTGCCCCAAGATCAAATGTAGCACTATAATCGAAAATGCTAATCGACTGTGACAACCGCCGAGGCATTGGCTACGTCCTCTCCGTGAGTGAGTAGATCCTCGATTCGCCATAGCCTGGAGGGGCTTCTAATCGCCTGGCTGATATGTGGATCCTCTAGAGCGGCCTGCATCTAATGTAACTGCATACTGAATCTGCTGTGGCTGAGGAAGACCGGTCTTGTTCGGGCACTGCTTGGCCATGTGCCCTTCTTGTCCACATTCAAAGCATCCTCGTGTGCCCTTGCGACAAACCCCTGGGTGGAATTTCCCACAAGTGGCACACTTTGGATAACTGGGTCGCTTACTAGATGGTCCTCCTTTTGAGTCACTCCCTGATTTGCGCTTGTTGTTGGAGTTCCCTTTCCAGTTGGAGCTGTGGCCTTGCTGTTTTTGAGTGTGAGAGTTTCCTTGGCCTTTGGACTCTGAGGAGACTTGCTTCTGCTGCTTTATGCTGTTCTTGTAATGCTCTGTGATCAAAGCACTGCTCACTAACTCCTCTGTGGTTTGTGGCCTATGTACGCCACCAGCCACATTCACTGCTATCTCTGGCCTCAACATCTTGAGCATCAACCGGACTCGTTCCTTCTCTGAGCTGACTAACTCTGGGCATAGATGAGCCAACCTGTTGAATTTCTTCACGGCTTCCTCAACTGATAGGTCGCTCGACGAAACTGGTGAACTCGTCGAGTGGCGCTTGTAACCCGTGATATGAAAGAATTTCTCAAGAATTCCTTCTCAAGTCAGCCCATGTCATCCGTTCACCTGGGCGCCTGCTCGATTCTTTCCCACCACATGCGTCCGTCTCTGTCGGCGTAAGGAGGCACACTTCACCTTCTCGTGTTCGGCCAGTCCAAAGCTCCATCTCCGGTGTTTTGAACCAGGCTTCAGCATCCCATGGTTCACTAGTGCCCGAGAAGCTCTGGCTTGACCCTGCCACCGGATCGGATAGGCTTCCTTTCTTGGCTTAGCTGCTGGTGCTGTAGGCTGAGGTGGTGGAACCTCTAAGACTACCGAGTCGCCGATGGTTCCGGTAACTGTGGGGTATTCTACCGTTAGCCTTTAAGGTGGCTATTTCTGCTGCTCGCTTAGTCAGAATCGAGCCACTAATGTCAGAAGGTCGAGGAGGCACCAATCGCCCGCCTATTCTGGGCTCGGAGCTAGTGCCCTTCTAGTGGGCCCTCCTGCCATTTCTAACGACATAGAGAACATAACATAACTAAGGTAATTACAGTTATATAACTACTGATATCATGTTAAAAGACTAGCACAGACTAACAGGCAATAGACATATAAACATGAACTGTAACTAGAAAGCAAGAAACAATAAAGAGAGTAGAGGTATCCTGACTTGGAAGCTGCAGGTACAATGCTGATGTGTGTAGGAAGTATGGAAAACTTGGCTCTGATACCACTCTGTAACGACCCGCCTTCTACTACTAGGCTGTAAGGCCGGTCGCTACAATTTATGCTAAACTATACTGTGCGGAAAGCTGGGCTAATTAAAATTTTGCTAACTATTATCTTTGAAAAACTAATCTGAATGTTCTAGGTGTACCTAAGAGTTGTACACATGCTAGGGGAGGGAAACTGGACATCCCAACTGAGCTAGGGACTATAAACTAAACTTCCCAACTACCTACCGACTGGATCGATCCACGATCGATCCGAGTCGCGGCCGTTTCGATTTCAATCGACTCGGCAGACCGATCCAGTATGTCGGATCGGCCGGCACCGATCCGCACTCAAACTCTCGAACACTATCAGATTATGCCGGATCGGCCACCGACCGATCTGTGAGGACAGAGCTCATCAGATCTGTTCGATCGGTACCGACCGATCCGGGACATCGCTTGTGCCCCGATCGGTCGAGACCGATCGAGTTCGATTTCACGAACTCTGATTTCAGCACTTGTTCGTGCTAAAATCTCACATATGAATTATATACTACATGAGGAACATACTGATGCCATAAAAACTAGTATTCTAACATAATTACTGACAACTTAAATCAATCTTCCATGAGTTAAACATTCTAGCATTTCAAAAGTGCATAAACCACGAAAACTAAACTAATGAACTGTAAAATGCTATAGTAGGGGCAAATCCCTAGAGGATCTTTTATTCCAGTTCCTGCCACACACATCTTGATCTGCATTGACCTCCAGCCTCCGCTACTGGTCCACTTTTCCTTTACCTTTATCTGCAGTATAAGAAAAGTAGTATCTATAAGCTAAAAAGCTTAGTAAGAAACCATCTACCTCACAAAAACATGCAACGATGCAAATATGATTTAAAATCATGCTGTTTAACACATATGCTGAATATACCGAGTAAACTAAGCATGGCATGGCATATAAGCACACAATCATGGCATATATCATACAATACACAACAATCAAAACTAGCCATGGCATACTATCAACTAAAGCATGTGAACATGAACTGAACATAGAGCTATCATACCCAAATCATAGAAAAACTGGGCTGAACATATAATGAGCTAAGCTGAAACTAACTGATACTGAATTCAACTCAGCTAACATAACTAATTTTGAGTTTTGAAAACTAATTCATAATAAGTGAAAATACATAATCATACTGTTTGGGCCCGACAACTGTACTTGCTATGCGCGCATCCCTAACTAGACCCGGGTTTGCAAGTCCCGAATTTAGTAGGGTTAACTAGGTTATCTAAATCTAGGGACGACTGTGGAAGTCCAACCCAATGGATATCTGATCCAGTACAGTGCCACTGAAAATAAAATACTGAAATAGCTAATACTTGCTTATTCTATTGTTTCTAGGTTATCTGAACCTAGAGCTAGGTTATCTAAACCTAGAGGCGACTGTGGGAGCCCACCCATTGGATATCTGATCCATATAAGCTGTAATAAACTGAGAATACTGAATAGATACTTCTAACGTATCTAACTGAGCTGTTAAAGATGCATATAGTGCATTTTTACTAAACTAGCTATTTTATCGAACACTTAGTGTGCCCTAACTCTCCTCTCTATTAGGGAGACCGCCTCTAGGCACCCGACAACATCAACCTCCTATTTGAAGAGGGAAGACATGCCCGGCCCATCTAGAGGTGCTCAACTAAACCCCTAATCTGCGAAGAGAGTTAAATACACCCTAAATATCGATAAAAAATCTGTATACATCCTAACTAAAGCATAAAAACTCAATCGGAAGCTATTATACTGCAGGTGAGGGGTTTCTTACCTCCTATTCGTAATTTCTTACAATTCTATTCGCTAGAATTCCGGTGGAGATGAGCTTCTCAACGATCCGCTCACGTCTTCGCGTGCTCTACTCGCGAAGGGAACGCCCTCTTGCTAAAATCGCCGCCGGAGAATATCCTTGGGGCCCTAGGGAGGGAACCCTAGGGTTTCCTTGGTGTGGCGCCGAAAGAAGGAGGAAGGGGAGAAGAGTTGGCGTGAGGGCTTGGGTGGAGAGGGATTTTGCCGAACCAAAATCTAAAATAAACCAAACCCTCTTTAAGTTTCCTATTTATATTAAGTGGTTTAATGAACCCAACTCTAATATAAATATATTTGGTTCTCCTTTCTTTCAGCACGGCCCTGCTGGGTTCAACCGGTTACTAACATTATCCCTAAACCATAGGTCTCGGGTTCGATTCCCGCCTAAGCTATTTTGCGGTTCTATTTATTTTTGCTGCTTCCGCTACTCGGAAAATTCCGAAAAAATATCTAAAATTCTAGAAAAATCATAGAATAATTCTAAAATAGTTTTGAGAATTTTTGGGCGTTACAATATCGATCTGGGTTTCTCCATCAATTTCTCCTCCAAGGATCTGTATTTCGTTCAGATAAGCCATCATCTTTAGGATATGATCCCTCACAGGAGTACCCTCTTGCATGGTGGTTGTCATTATCTTTCTCATGGCTTCTTGTCTAGAAGCCCGATCCTGATGACCAAAGAGTTCTTTGAGATTGTTCATAATATCATAAGCTGTTGGTAAATCTTGATGCTGATGTTGCAATACATTTGACATTGAAGCCAAAATGTAACACCGCGCCATCTCATATGCCTTTACCCATTTCTTATGATATTCAATCTCCTCTTGGGTAGATTCACCAGTGGGTGCATCAGGACAAGGCTCAGTCAGTACAAACTTATAACTTTCAGCAGTAAGAACAATATCCAAGTTTCTTTTCCAATCTATGTAGTTAGGACCAGTAAGTCTATTTTGTTGTAGTATGATGGACAGTGGATTGAAAGTCATCCTAAAAATCACAAATAACTTTTGTTCAGAACTCTAAATTTAGAATAATATTGATTCCTCAAACAATACTATTTTAAATTAACCAACACCTCAAAACACCGTGAATTTTGTATGCCACGATAGTGTGGACGTATACAAATTCAACATTTGTAAAAGGAGGGTTTTAACCCATTAATTTTATTATCTTGTCAACCTATCTTTTTGACAAATAAAATTAATAGTTGGTATCCTTTGGTCACACAAATAATAGCAGTGACTCCGATGGGGAGGATACTATTAGTTGTGCCTAAGTGTATACCATTACTTGACACTAAGTCCATTAATAAGATTGTGCCTCTTCCGATGGGGAAGATCACACGCTCTTAATTAACTTCCTATAGTCATCCCAAATGGAAGTTTGTTCTAGTGATCCACAAACAAGCTCATCCGATATGGAGGAAGGCACTCAGAGCCAACGCGCAAGCTTGTTTGCATCACTTTCAAACCAGTAATAGAGACTGAAATTTATTTAAAATCCCTCTCCCACTTAGTTATTTATAAATGAGGAATTTTAACTATGCTAGCCTACTAAACATGTATACTAATATGCACACACCACACAATATAAAAGCAATAAATAGAAAATCTATTTTCAACTATTATGGCTTTTATCTATGGTTGTCCTTCGTGTGTTGTCCTCCCAAGCTGCTGCCATATTTGGCCACCACCACCAGGTCTTGATGTCGCATCCATCTTGCTCCTTGTTCCGCTACGCCTCTGGTCCTCAAAAGGTTCCACGCCTTGCAAGATTCGATCCGCGACACAAATAGAATTTTACATTTTTCGATTCTATATTCCTCGAAGGAATGTACATGTAAACTAGATCGAACATAAAATAAAAATTTACATCCATCGATCCTATATTCCATAAAAGGAATGTACTTGTAAACTAGATCGAACATAAAATCCTAATAAAACTAAATACAGCTCATGCTGTATTTTATAATACAATCATGCACACACATATAAATGCCCTTGACATGTCCAAGGGTCCAATCACACACATAATAACTAAAAGTCATAATAGTTGGATCCTGCATCCACAAAGTTAGCACATCCTACTATTAACTTGCCTAAATTATGTATGACATGTGCATAATTAAACTAATACCAAATACACAGAGGTAAAACCCTAGCTCTGATACCAATTGTTGGATGCTACTCGGAAAATCTAATGGTTCCACTGTACAAAAATTTTGTACAAAGGTCTGAACCTTTTCCTAGCTACCATGTGTTCTTTTAAATTAAACTTGGATCGCCTGCGGAACTTAACACGTTTGATCCAAAGTTTAATCTATTTGTTCTTTTAGGTTTAGACTTGGATCTCCTGCGGAACTTAACACTTTCGATCCAAATCACCTAGGTTATTAATTCTATTAAATATTAATTTTCAAAATTGGCTTTCAGTACTGACGTGGCGAGGCACATGGCCTTCTTGGATATGGGAGCAACCACCACCGACTAGACAAAGCCTTTTAAGGAAAGCTAATATTTAATTTCCTTAAATAACTTTAGGTCAACTGAAAAGAACAATCAAATCACAAGGAAAAAGAAAAACAAAAGAACACAACATCGAAAATAAATTCGAAATACTAGAATCGCATGCATCTTGTATTTGGTATTATTTCCAAAAATAACTAGTATGATGCGGAAAAGGAAAAATACTAGTTATACCTGTTAGAAAGACCTCTTGATCTTCTACCGTATACCTCTTCTAACCTCGGACGTTGTGTGGGCAACGATCTTCCAAGATGAGGACCACCTAGCACCTTCTTCTTCTTCCTTCAAATTTCGGCCAAGCACCAAAATCCAAAGATGAAGAACTTTTTCCGCCAACTAAGCTCCAAGGGATGCAAGCTTTCTCTGCTTCTTCTTCTTCTTCTCCAAGTAGTATCCGGCCACCACAAAAGCTCCAAGCAAGGAAGAGTTTCGGCCACCACAAAGAGGAAGAGAGGGAGAGAGGATGGCCGGCCACAACACCAAGGAAAAAGAGGGAGAGAATAATAGAGGTTGTTTCTCATGAAGGCACCCCAACCCCTCTTTTATATTCCTTAGCTTTGGTAAATAAGGAAATTTAATTACAATAAAATTTCCTTAACTTTCCTTGACAACAATTAATTAATAAAAATTAAATAAAATTTCCTAATCAATTATATCATGGTCGGCCACCTCAATAAGAGCAAACAAGGCAATTTCAATCAACAATTAAAATTCCTTATTTGTCTTCAGAAATTTTAAAAAATAAAATATCCTTTAAAATCCCTTCATGGTTGATAAAAAGAAATGTCTATAATTTTAATTTTTCTACATGTGAATAATTTATAAAGAAGAAAAATAAAATATATTTCCAATCTACAAATAAGGAAAGAGATCTAATCTCTTTCTTTAATCTTTTGTAGATCCTTTTAAAAGAGATATTTTAATATTTTAATCTTTCCAATAAATTATATCTTTCACATAAAAAAAAAATTAAAATTAAAATTCTTTTTAATTTAATGGGGGCTGACCACCTAAGCTTGGATTCAAGCTAGGGTCGGCCACCCATGAACCAAGGCTTGGCCAGCCCTAGCTTGAACCACAAGCTAGATTTGTCGACCCCTACATCATGGGTACGAAGGTGGGTATAGTACTCTATAAATAAGAGGCTACGATAGGGGCCGAGAGGAGGAATTGGTTTTGGTCTCCCGATAAAATTAAGCATCCCGTGTTCGCCTCGAACACACAACTTAATTTTATCAATAATAATTCATTCCACTAGAGAACTATTATTGAACTACCGCATCAATTCCAAATTACATTTTTGGGCTCATTCTTATTATGAGTGTGTTAGTCTCCCTGTGTTTAAGATGTCGAATGCCCACTAATTAAGTGAGTTACTGACAACTCATTTAATTAATATCTTAATCCAAGAATAGTACCACTCAACCTTATCATCATGTCGGACTGAATGCACCTGCAGGGTTTAACATAACAATTCTTATGAGCTCATCTTGGGGACATTATCAACCTAGATTTCTAGGACACAGTTTCCTTCTATAATCAACAACACACACTATAAGTGATATCATTTCCCAACTTATCGGGCTTATTGATTTATCGAACTAAATTTCACCCATTGATAAATTAAAGAAATAAATATCAAATATATGTGCTTGTTATTATATTAGGATTAAGAGCACACACTTCTATAATAACTGAGGTTTTTGTTCCTCTATAAAGTCGGTATAAAAGAAACGACCTATAATGATCCTACTCAATACACTCTAAGTGTACTAGTGTAATTATATAGTCAAGATAAACTAATTCGTAATTACACTACGACCTTCCAATGATTTGTTCCTTTCCATTTTGGTCGTGAGCTACTGTTTATAATTTATAAGGTACTAAAAACATCATCTTCTGTATGTGGCTCCACATATTATGTTATCTACAATATAAATTAATTGAACAACTACAACTAAATGTAGACAATCTGACCAAATGTGATTCTTTATTTAAAATAAATGTTTACAAAAACTTAGGCTTTCAGTACACACTCTAACAATCCATGCCCCATTGGTCGAACGGGCATGATACCGTGGACACTTTCATTTCCTTGGTCGGTCGGTGCAGCATGTTGTGATACTTCTAGCAGGACAATTAGGTGACCACCGTCTGAGCGGCATCCTCCTGGAGGGTCGACTAGAAATATCCGGCCAGGAGTATCTTTCGGGCTAATGCTCGGCCGCCCGGATGGCCTCCGCAGGCGCCTTGGTGCACCTCTCGAAGGATGTACTCGATGTCTTTCGATTCGACGCACTTGAGGAGAGGCCGGGAGAAGGCTCTCTTGTAAAGCTGGTCCCTGATCAAGGTGAACCACCCGACCCTCTTTTTCAACAAGCGAGCTTCTTCTGAATCAGCAGGTGTAGCTCCCGACCGCAAGAACTCTGTTAGGACCGTCCTCTAGTTATTTGGAAGGGTTATTACTGTAGGACCGTTGGGCCGGCTAGAAGGGTTGGTAAATAACCTGTCAACTAAAAACAAACAACCCTTCCTCGAACGATTAAGCTAACACTTGTAAAATGAATTAAGCAGATAAGTAAAAGCATAAATGAAAAGACGAGGCACCAGATGTTTACTTGGTTACAACCGATGTGGTTGTTAATCCAAGGAAGATTAAGCTCAAAAAACTCCTTCAGGCGGAGAAGCCTCTTACCGCGTTTAGGCACAGAAAACAGAAGCTTAACTACAACTAAAGTATACAAGTGTTTGGAAATACAATGATCGTGATTGTTGAAAAGCTTCTGGACCAAGGCTATATTAATAGCCTTGGTCGGGGCGCCTGGAAGGGTTCCGGGCGCCCTGGGGGGGGATAAAATTTATCCCCCAACGATTGGATCGAGTCAAAGCTCGATCCTGGGAAAAAGTCACTTCCGGGCGCCCCGGACAGTTCCGGGCGCCCCGGACATTCTGGCGCCCGGACGGTCCGGGCGCCCGATCAGTTCCGGGCGCCTGAGCAAAAGTCAACTCTGTTGACTTTTGGTCCGGGTTCTCTTCTCCGACTCTGGTCGCCCCGGTCCAGGTCTTCAACTCCAGATCTGCTCACTTGGGTGATGTCGATCTCGTCCACCAGCGTACTCATCCGCAGACTTCGTCCCTCGGTCGCACCCCATGCCGACCTTTGCGCTAGCTGCGTCTCTTGCTCCCCGAGCAATCTTCCGCTCCAGCTTTCGTACCTCGGAACCACCGCGCGCACTTCCTTCTCGTCCGCCGGTGTACTCTTCCGCAGCACCTCGTCCCTCGGACGCACAGCGTGCCGTCCTTCTCGCTAGCTGCGTCTTCCACTCGAGTACCTGTGCTCCTAAGCTCCTGCACACTTAGACACAAGGTTAGAAACAACACAGGACCTAACTTAACTTGTTGATCACACCAAAACAACCTTGGGGTTCCAACAATCTCCCCCTTTTTGGTGTGATCAACCCAAGTTAAGCTAGGGTCATAAATAGATATGAAATTAAACAATTTATTGCAATAATGTGCAACATGATAGAAAAAATTAAATTTTGAAAATTTTAATTTTCAATTTATACTTTAATTTTCAATTTGTACCTCCCCCTAGACTTATACTTTCCTTCTCCCCCTTTGATTACAATAAAATGGGGTTTAAAATTCTAAGGGTTTAAAGGCTTAGAAAATTTTGAAAAGTTATCTGTTAAAATATTTCTAAGTCAACAATAGTTTTTTGAAAAGTTTCTAAGTAAAAAAAAACTTTCTAAGCCCAAAAAAACTTTTATGCAAGAAAATTTAAACATTTAAAAAAAATTTCTATGCATTTATTTATTTATTTAGTTCTTAATTCTATTTATCAGAATGTTTTAAATTTCCATTTTAACTTATCATAATTTCTTAAATCAATCTTTTTTAGATTTAAAACCGCAAGTATTAAACATGTAAAAATTTATATCATGTTAATTTCTATTTTTTGAATTTCAATTTTTTGAATTTCAATTTCACAGAAATATTCAGATGGCATAGATTTTAACTTGATAAAATTTTTCGACAATATAAAAAATTCTTTCGGCAATGTGCAAAATTCGTTTGAAGGAATATTTTGTAATTTGCAAGAATTTGTTAACAATAAGAGTTTGCAGGAATCTATTAATAATAGATTTCTTAATCTGAAAATTTTGTTTGATGAATCAATTTCTAATTCACAAAACTTTTTCAGTAAAGTAATTTGTAATTCGAAATTTTTAGATCCGGAAAAAGTTTTCGATAATATTTCTAAGTTGCATAATTCTTTCGAAAAAATATTTTGTAATTTGCAACAATTATTCGACCGAAGATTTTCTAATATGAAAATTTCTTTCGATAATTCAAATTTTGGTTCGCAAAAATCTTTAGGTAATTTGATTAATTGAACCCGTTGTTCAGAGGGTAGAGGCCATACCTTACTTACCTCGTCGGCCGTTGGTTCTCCCCCTGTTGAATTAATTTCTTTCGAAGATTCTCCCCCTTCATCTCGGCTGTTGGGGCTGTCTTGGTAATTTCTTCCATCTCGGATTCTTCTGATGACAGCTCGATGTCTATTGAGGAGACGACTTCAACCGGTTCTTCATAGAGCATTAAGAACTTTTCCCAAAGTTCTTTCGCGCTTTTGTACTCTCCGACTCTGTCGAAATCTTTAGTTGGTATTGCGCTTAGAATGTGAAACTCTGCCCGAGCATTTGCCATGGACTCTTCACGTTGCTTCTCGTTCCAGAGGCGTATGCCGATTTTCTCTCCGTTCGTGTCTTTCGGTGCTTCATAACCTGTTTTCATTATTAGAGAAATACCAATATCAGAGTTAAGGAATACCTTCATTTGTTGCTTCCATGAAGAAAGCTCCCCCTCGAATGCTGGTGGGTAGTCGCTAGCTCCGGCCATTGTTGCTTCAGACGGCGGTTAGTCCTTCTGAGGCGTCTCGACTCTGATACAACTTGTAGGACCGTTGGGCCGGCTAGAAGGGTTGGTAAATAACCTGTCAACTAAAAACAAACAACCCTTCCTCGAACGATTAAGCTAACACTTGTAAAATGAATTAAGCAGATAAGTAAAAGCATAAATGAAAAGACGAGGCACCAGATGTTTACTTGGTTACAACCGATGTGGTTGTTAATCCAAGGAAGATTAAGCTCAAAAAACTCCTTCAGGCGGAGAAACCTCTTACAGCGTTTAGGCACAGAAAACAGAAGCTTAACTACAACTAAAGTATACAAGTGTTTGAAAATACAATGATCGTGATTGTTGAAAAGCTTCTGGACCAAGGCTATATTTATAGCCTTGGTCGGGGCACCTGGAAGGGTTCCGGGCGCCCTCGGGGGGATAAAATTGATCCCCCAACGGTTGGATCGAGTCAAAGCTCGATCCTGGGAAAAAGTCACTTTCGGGCGCCCCGGACAGTTTCGGGCGCCCCAGAGCCAAAAGTCAACCCTGTTGACTTTTGGTCCGTGCTCTCTTCTCCGGTTCAGCTTGCCTCTGGTCCGGGTCTTTCTGCTCCGGCTTCGCTTGCTTGGGTGATCTCTGACATCCGGAATAGGGCTCACCCGAACCCATCTTCCGGTCTTCTCGAGCGTGCTTTCCTTCGGCTTCTCGTCCCTCATAATTGCCGCGTGTCCCTTCTCGTCCACCAGCGTACTCATCCGCAGACTTCGTCCCTCGGTCGCACCCCATGCCGACCTTCGCGCTAGCTGCGTCTCTTACTCCCCGAGCAATCTTCCGCTCCGGCTTTCGTACCTCGGAACCACCGCGCGCACTTCCTTCTTGTCCGCCGGTGTACTCTTCCGCAGCACCTCGTCCCTCGGACGCACAGCGTGCCGTCCTTCTCGCTAGCTGCGTCTTCCGCTCGAGTACCTGTGCTCCTAAGCTCCTGCACAGTTAGACACAAGGTTAGAAACAATGCATGACCTAACTTAACTTGTTGATCACACCAAAACAACCTTGGGGTTCCAACAATTCCTTCCATCTGGTTGATGTGCGCCATGAGCGAAACTTGTTCGATCGGTTGTCCTATGACAATCGGGGACAACAAACTAGCTAACTTTGCCAACTCATCCACCGGTTGGTTCTCCGATCGGGGGATCTTATGTATAATGGCCTCTTGGAAGTTGGCATTGAGCCTCTCGAAAGCCTCTGCATAGAGCCTTAGTCGAGCGTTACTTATTTCGAATGCCCCAGACAACTATTGGGTGGCAAGTTGGGAGTCCGAGTGGATGAGGATTTTAATTGCTCCCACGTGTCGAGGTGCCTGTAGGCCGACTATCAGCGCCTCATACTCTGCTTCGTTGTTAGTGGCTCGGTAGTCCAGCCAAACGGAGGGCTGCATCTGGTCTTCCCACGGTGAGATAAGCAGTATGTTGATTCCGCTGTCTTGCCGAGTGGACGAGCCATCCACATATATCTTCCATGTTGCCGTCGGCTCGTCACTCTGGAATTCTATGACGAAATACACCAAGGCTTGCGCCTTGATTATCGCTCGGGGTTGATATTGAATGTCGAATTCGCTTAGCTCAGTCGCCCATTTAATTAGCCTTCCTGACGCTTCTGGGTTGAGAAGGACTTGTCTCAGGGCATTGTTAGTTAGCACGATGATTGTGTGTGTTAGGAAGTACGAGCGAAGCCTCCGAGAGGCTAGAATCAAAGCATCATACACTAGTTTTTCGAGACTAGTGTAATGAGATTTAGCATCCTTTAATATATGTCTCAAAAAATATACAGACTATTGCTCTTGGTCGTTCTTCCTAACCAGAGCCGATCCAACGGTATGCTCGTTGGATGATAAATAAATCCAAAGTAGTTCACCAACAACTGACTTAGCTAATACTGGCAGTGAGTTTAGATATTCCTTCATCTCTTCCAGCGCTCGGTCGCACTCGGCGGCCCATTGGAATTTTATGGCTCGGCGAAGTACTTTGAAGAACGACAAACTCCGATCAGACGACTTGGATATGAACTTGGACAACACCGTGATCCGACCGGTCAGCCTTTGAGCTTCCTTCAAGTTCCGGGGTGACGACATGTCTTGCAAAGCTTTGACCTTGCTCGGATTGACTTCAATACCCCTCTTGGTGACTATATAGCCCAGGAAGCGACCACTTTTCGCGCCGAACAGGCACTTGCCGGGGTTCAAATTTATCCCATAAGTCCTCAGCGTCCGGTAAGTCTCGTTGATATTTATGCATAGGTCAGTAGCTCGGAGGGATTTAATTAATATGTCATCGACGTATACCTCTATATTACGACCGATATACTGTCGGAACACTTTGTTCATTAGCCTCTTGTAAGTGACTCCAGCGTTCTTTAGTCTGAACGACATGACATTGTAGCAGTACATTCCATCAGCCTTAATAAAGCTAACCTTCTCCTGGTCTTCGCGGGCGAGCGACACTTGATGGTATCCTTGGTACGCACCGAGCATGCAGATCAGCTCGCAACCCACCGTTGAGTCCACCATTTGGTCTATCCTTGGCAGTGGATAGAAGTCCTTCGGGCACACCTTGTTTAGATTGCGAAAGTTGATGCAGACCCGTCATTTGTTGTCCGGCTTGGATACTAACACAACATTAGCCAGCCGGCTTGGGAATTGAACTTCCCTAATATGGCAGGCCTCCATCAGCTTCTCTATCTCCGCCCAGATGATCACATTTTGCTCCTCGCTGAAATCCCTTTTTCTTTTTTTCACCGGCCGAGCGTCCGGTCGAACATGAAGTTCGTGCTGAGCCACACTCGGGGAGATGTCAGGAAGCTCGTGTGTTGACCAGGCGAATACATCATGATTTTGCTTAAAGCAGACGACCAACTCTGCCTTCTTCCCCTCCTCCAGGTCGGCGGCGATGAAGGTTGTTGCCTTCACTTGGCTAGGATGGATTTGGACCTCCTCCTTTTCTTCGTACACCAAGGTAGGGGATTTCTCAATGATCGTGCTTACCTCCAGTCGCGGAGTCTTTCGAGCGCTTCTCGCCTTAGACTTGACCATCTTGACGTAGCATCATCGAGCGAACAGCTGATCTCCCTTGACTTCACCCACCCGGTCGTCTACCGGGAATTTGATCTTTTGGCAGTAAGTGGATATTACCGCCCGGAACTCGTTGAGGGCTAGTCGACCGAGGATGACATTGTAAGCCGATGGCATGTCCACCACAATGAAGTTGGTGGTCCTGGTTCTCCTCAGTGGCTCCTCTCTGAGCGAGATGGCCATCGGGCATGTCCGAGTGACATCACTTCATTGCTTATGAAGCCGTAGAGAGGGGTCGTCATGGGCAACAACTCGCTTCGATCAATTTGTAATTGATCGAATGCCTTATTGAAGATGATATTCACCGAACTCTTTGTATCAACAAAAGTTCGGTGAATAGTGTAATTAGCAATTACCGCTCAGATGATCAGCGCGTCATCGTGAGGGATCTCCACTCCTTCCAAGTTGCTGGGCCGAAGCTGATCTGGGGCCTTTCGACCTTCTCTTTGCTGCACCCCATGACATGGATCTCCAACTGCCGAGCGTACAACTTTTTGGCTCTGTTGGAGTCACCACCGATCAGCCCTCCAGTGATCATGTCTATCTCTCCTCGGGAAGCGTTGTTCTTGTTTTCTTCTTCGCGAGCGGATGACCTATTTCGCTCGGCCTGAACTTGGGAGGGATCAGTGTCATCCCTCTGCTGATGCTGGTGGTGCCACTCGGGCACCCTTCTGTCGTCCTCTTACCGTTCAACAGATCAGTGTCGTTGTCGTCGATCGGGAGAAGGAGATCAGCGGTGATATCCTTTTGGTGTCGATCGTCTGATTGGTGTCAGACTGCGGTAATCCCGCGTGTTGTGTGTCGTCGACTGGTAGAATGAACAAAACATTAGCGTCTATACCTTGCCCTTTGACGCCTTCGGTCAACTGGAAGCCACATACTGCATGACATATATCCTGATCTCTTGGTGCGGCCGCGCTCATTCGGCCCTCGGCCCCTTGGGCGGTTGATGGCTGCTCGATGGTCTGCGCTCGGTCGGTGCTGAGGGCTCGGTTGACGCCTCTTTTCTTCTGGTCGCTTGAGCTTCTTCCATGTTTATATACTCGTTGGTCTTCTTAAGCATGTGGTCGAAGTCCCGGGACAGCTTCCTGATGAGCGATCGAAAAAAATCTCCCTCTACGAGCCCCTGGGTGAAGGCGTTCATCATTGTCTCGGATGAGACCGAGGGGATGTCCATAGCTACTTGGTTGAAGCGCTAGATGTACGCTCGGAGCGCTTCCTTGGGCCCATGCTTTAGGGTAAAGAGGCTGACCCTCGTCTTCTGGTAGCGTCGGTTGGTAGCGTCGGCTGCTAGCGAAATGATGTTAGAACGTGTCTCGAAAGTCTTTGAAGTTTCGTATTGAGACGTCCGACAATCTTCGGAACCAACGCTGCATCAATCCGAAGAACGTAGTGAGAAAGACTCTGCACTTCACTTTGCCTGTACACTGATATAGCGTGGCCTCATTGTCAAACCAATCGAGGTGATCATCTGGATCGGTCGATCCGTTGTACGTCCCGATCGCCATCGGGATGTAGTATCTAGGCAGAGTATCTTGTAAGATTTCTTCTGAGAACTGTCGATTGATCTGTTTGGGAGACGCGTCGCTTCACAGCGCCTTGCCTTTGTGTGCATCCCGAATGGGAGCATCATCCGAAGATGATCCATGCTCCTGATGTGTCTGGGCTATCTCTAAGGAGGTTTGGAATAAAGCGCGATGGAAGGGGATCGACGCGGGCAGCCCTTCACCTTGTGTGTCGGTCGACCTTCGGTTCTTCCCCCATACAGAGATTTGCTCCGCTCAGTCTTCCGTCCCCGCTCGTCTACCGGCTGTCGATGTTGCAGGTTACGACACTTGTCGATCGGCCAATGCCTGTTGTTGCTGTTGCTCACATCTCGAGCTCTTCTTGGGTGAGCGTCACGGTGGTGAGTCGTCTAGCATCCTCCATCTTCTCGGCTAGGATGCATGTGATGTTCCCACATACGGCGCCAAATATGATCCTACCCGAAAGTCGAAGAGACGGAAAGCTGGGGATATGACGCTCACGCTGACCTCTGATGGACTCCTTGCGAACTTGCAACACAGACTACGTCAGTGCCAAGCCAGGGAAGGGGTTCCCTGGCATTGGTCCTTTGACGCTCAAGTCAGTCACCGACGGTGAAGTGGAGCAATAAGAAGACTACTGTAGCACAAACAGTGAATATCGCATGTATCGCGTACCTCCACCAATGCTTGGACTACCCTTTATATAGAGCTCTGGTAGCGCGCGTGAACACTTCCTAAGGCAGGTACGCCTCTCAAAGTTTTCCCTGAAAAGACTTGTCAGTAAAGTATCTCTGACACAGTACCTTAACGAGTCGAGCATATCTCTGAAGTGACAGTGAAAGCTTCCGCTGTACGATCTTCTGATTGCCCCATGCCCGGTGTCGGTGGTACTAACTTCCAAAAGGATGTCGATGAATATCAACGTACTGTACTGCTTGTTGGAGCAATCCCAATGGTCTGTGCGACCATGTGTTTTGGTGTTTGGGCAAGGGGTTTAAGTTAGGTTCACCCTTGTTATTTGATATGTGTACTTGAGTTGTGCAGGATTGCAGGAAACACATGTGACTCAGGTTGACGGCTTCGGGTTCCGTGAAGGATGGAGCATCCAATGGACCATGGATAAGGCAGCGAGGACAAGGGCCAAGGGAAGCGACTTCGAGGCATACCCGAAGGATGACATTGGGGACGAGCCGCGGGCTTGAATGCATCCGAGAGACGAGAGACAAAGGAAGTAGACTTGAAGGCAAGAGGTCAAGGCTGCAAAGAAGCGTCAAGTGAGTCATAAAGGTGAGGGTACGAGTGCACGAGAGATTGTACTCGGAGTAAAATCCTAGTTTTAGGGTTTTACTTTAGCGTTACTGTAACAGTACTGTAGCGTTACTATAGCAGTCGACTACATGTTTTAGCAGTCGACTAGTGCAGTAGACTGGAGCAGTCGACTGGGAGTGAACAGAATGCTTCTGTTCGTTCGGTCAATGTGGAGCAGTCGACTGATAGTTTTAACAGTCGACTGGTATCGAGCCGTTGGGATGTAACGGTCGAATTTCCACAGAGTGCAGTCGACTGCATGTTTTGGCAGTCGACTGGTAGGCGGAGTTTTTAACCCGTGACCTATATAACCAAGGCTTGGAAGCTTGGTTATCCCTGACGAAATTAGTGGTGGTAAACCCTAATTAGTAGTCTACTTGTTCTCAAGTGTTTGTGAGTGTTGTGGTGAGGTTTCTCCACCCACAAGGAGCTACTTAAGATAGCCAGAGTTTGCCAGGGGCTAATCCACCGACGGATTGGGATCGTCCACCTCAAGGACACGCCGTAGAGTAAGAGCCCTAATCTACGAACCACGTTAAACGAACATGTTAGCGGTTTACATTTTCTTTCTTAGTTTTAGCCTTTAGTTTATTTGTTTTGTTTGTATTCCGCTGCGCAAGCTAACATCGTAGGAGAAGCGATTGATTTGGGGGCACCGTCTATCCAACCCCCCTTCAAGCTGGCCACCGATCACCCAACAAGTGGTATCAGAGCAAGGGCGCTCTCCGTTGGACTAACCAGCAAGGATGCACAAGATGATCAGCTTGATAGAACCGCCAAAGCTTGAAAGTAGAGGCTTATGAGACATCACGTATTGGATGATGAAGATGGAGGTGTTCTTCAATACAGATTGGGACACCATGATGGTGGTAAAGGAACCGTTCGAAGTCCCGAAAGATAAGAAGGGAAAGAAGCTCCGACCACGACATTGGACGGAGGAGCAAACCACACGATCAAAGACAAACGACAAGGTAATATCTATATTGATTGATATTGTGACTAATGATGTGATGAGCTGTGTAGGAAAATACGAGAATGCTCATGATTTATGGAGCAAGATAAAGAAGGTTCAATGGGAAGAATCTTTGTTTACACAAGAGGAAGAAAAATCCGAAGAAACGGATGAAGAAGCTCAAGTAGAGAAGGACCAATCAGATGTGGAGACCAATTCAACATCAAAAGGAGAAGAGGAAGTGAATTTGGTCACATTTGAGGAAAAGGATGAAGAAAGGTCATCCACAAGTGTGGATGAGGAAGATGAGGTAGCATTTGCATCCTTAAAGGTTGAAGAACAATTCAAGACAAGTGAAGAAGAAGAAAAAGTCTTGAAAGTCAACCTAGTGAGCACCTCCACCGAAGTAAAGTCAAAAGATCACATTGTGTGCTTCGGGTGCAATGAAAGAGGACACTACAAGAGTAGATGTCCTATGGGTAAGAAGAAGGCATCTCCTAAACTCAATTCAATTCATTTTGAATCTAATTTGAGTTGTAGGAAGAAGAAGGAGAAAAAGCACATAGTGTGCTTCACGTGTAGTGAGCGGGGTCATTACCACACAAAATGCCCCAAGAAGAGGGAGATTAAGAAGTTTGCGCAATTAAAGAAATGGGAGAAAGAGAAGAAGAAGAAAAGCTCAAGTCAAGGGGGAGCTTCAAAGGTAAAGGATAAGGTAAACCCTAATTTAAATTTGAAGTCAAATTTAAATTTCTCCATGCATGCTAGAAATAATTCTTATTATTTACCCATGCAAAATTTTGTTTCAAATATCATGATAGGAATAGGGTAATTGTAGATCATAACCCTAAGGTGTCTATTCATGATAAATCTAGAAATGGTAGACCTAAGGAAACCCAAGGAATTAATCCCAAGAAGGGGAGACACATGCCTAGAAAGGGTAGGTCTAGGAATGTTCATGGTGGACATGTTGATTCTAGGGTTAGGAACCTAGAAAGGGAAAATCAAGCTTTGAAGGCAAAGCTTGATAAGTTGGAGAAAACCCTAGAAAAATTCAATATTGGATCTAAGGGTTTAGGTATGGTGTTGGGTAGCCAAAGACCCAACAATGATAGATCAGGTTTGGGATACCGATCTAGTGTCTCCAAGGCTAAGGGAAAGTCTTATGCTAGGGTTGCATATGACTATAGCAAGGAGAAACCAATAAATGACAAGGGAAAGTCATTTAAAGGTAAGGAGAAACTAACCAAGAACAATGTGTCCAAGGTTAAAAAGGTTAGATTTATAGGTCAAGTGTCACCGGAGGTGCACCGATGTGGTCTAGCCATTGTGGATGAGTCACCTAGGGAGATGACTAAGGTTAAGAGCTCTAGGGGGAGCTCAAAGAGTCAATTTGGGACCCATGGCCAATGGATCTCAAGTGGATTTTACTTGGGAGTCTAGGGGAGTCATGGAATGTGCCAAGTGGTTTAGAGACGGACTTGAGTCTCAAACCTAGGGTTTTGACACAATTGGGTTGTGTTTCATGTAAGAAATATGACAATTGGGGTCATATAGCATGAAAATTAGTTTTGGATGTATAGATGTCATATAAACCAATGTCAGGGATGCATTGTGGGTTAGTATGGGCAAATACATCAAGAGGAAGCCAAAACTAGGACTTTAGGTCAAGGTTCAATTGAACTTTTTAGCTAGTTTTGGATTTTGTGTCAAACTTAGGATTGGTCATAGATATATTTTTGTATATATTTTTCCTAAGTAAACATTGATAAAATGGACCTCTCCATAAAATTTAAGAATTTTTGGAGGTCTGTGGAATTTCTGGCGCATTTATGAAGTTGACTAGAAAAGGTTGATTTTTTCATGAATAGTGCACCAGTAGACTGGTACAGTTACCAGTCGACTGGTAACAGTGTTTTTGAGTACAAAATGTCTCTGTAAGCTCGTTTTCATGGGGGCAGTCGACTGGTACTTCTTGTAGTCGACTGATACCAATCTGAAAGTGTTTTCAGCACTGGATTTTGACCGGGTCAGCTCGTATAGATGTATGGGATCCATGGGGGATAAATACATGAGTTTAGGGTCAATTGGATGATAAGTTTTCAACAATTGGGATATTGTTCGAAAGCTTTTTGGATGTTAGGTAAAGGGGGAGAAGTAAGATTTAGTTGGGAAAACCTTAGTGCCTTTGCGTAGGGGAAGCCTTAGGATAGGTTCTTAAAAATCCCCGTGGGAAAATTCCTAGCTCAATGGGGAGCATAGGTGTAGGGGAGCCTTGGGATAAGTTCCAATGCATGATGCATTGTTTCGGCGTTGTAAGTCCAAGTGTATAGTCTTGGCATCGTAAGTCCATTCGGCGGTGTAAGTCCAAGTGTGTAGCCTTGGCATCGTAAGTCCATTGTTTTTAGCATGTTTATTTGCTATTTGTTTTTCCTAACTTAAACGTATTGCCAAATATCAAAAATTGGGAGATTGTTGGAGCAATCCTAATGGTCTGTGCGACCATGTGTTTTGGTGTTTAGGCAAAGGGCTTAAGTTAGGTTCACCCTTGTTATTTGATATGTGTACTTGAGTTGTGCAGGACTGTAGGATACACATGTGACTCAGGTTGACGGCTTCGGGTCCCGTGAAGGATGGAGCATCCGATGGACCGTGGACAAGGCAGCGAGGACAAGGGCCGAGGGAAGCGACTTTGAGGCATACGCGAAAGATGGCATTGGGGACGAGCCGCGAGCTTGAATGCATCCAAGGGACGAGAGTCAAAGGAAGTAGGCTTGAAGACAAGAGGACAAGGCTGCAAAGAATCGTCAAGTGAGTCATAAGGGTGAGGGTACGAGTGCACGAGAGATTGTACTCGGAGTAAAATTCTAGTTTTTTGGGCTTTACTGTAGCGTTACTGTAGCAGCACTGTAGCGTTACTGTAGCAGTCGACTGCATGTTTTAGCAGTCGACTGGTGCAGTCGACTGGTGCAGTCGACTGGGGCAGTCGACTAGGAGCGAACAGAATGCTTCTGTTCGTTCGGTCAATGTGGAGCAGTCGACTGATAGTTTTAGCAGTCGATTGGTATCGACCCGTTGGGATGTAACGGTCGAATTTCCATAGAGGGCAGTCGACTGCATGTTTTGGCAGTCGACTAGTAGGCAGAGTTTTTAACCCGTGGCATATATAACCAAGGCTTGGAAGCTTGGTTATCCCTGACGAAATTAGTGATGGTAAACCCTAATTAGTAGTCTACTTGTTCTCAAGTTTTTACGAGTGTTGTGGTGAGGTTTCTCCACCCACAAGGAGCTACTTGGATAGCCGGAGTTTGCCGGGGGTTAATTCATCGACGGATCAGGATCGTCCACCTCAAGGACACATCGTGGAGTAGGAGCCCTAATCTCTGAACCACGTTAAACGAACGTGTTAGCGGTTTGCATTTCCTTTCTTAGTTTTAGCCTTTATCTTGTTTGTTTTGTTTGTATTCCGCTGCGCAAGCTAACATCGTAGGAGAAGCGATTGATTTGGGGGCGCCGTCTATCCAACCCCCTTCAAGCCGGCCACCGATCACCCAACACTGCTTGGCCGAGCGAGATGGCCGCTCGACCTGGATCTCGCTGCTCTGGTGCACAGTCCGATCGACCAGAACTTTGCTACTCCTGTGCGCGTCTACTCGGCCGAAGTTCCATTCTGCCACTATCGAGACCCGTTGCCAGGCCGAGCGGGATAGCCGCTCGGTCGGAGCCTGTTGCCAGGCTGAGCGGGGTGGTCGCTCGGTCGAAGTTGAACTTTGCTCATCAAATTTTGCTGTCTGGCCGAGTGGGGTAACCACTAGGCCCGGCTTTTGCGCCTTGTTTTCCTGGAGCGTCAGTTGTTTGATTGCTTCCCGTGTCGAAGGATATGGCAGGTCGGATCCTTCTCCCCGGTCAGGGCATACTTCGCCCGACCAGCCGATGCCATCTACGCGTTGACTGCTTGACTTTGACCTCCTTTGACCTCCGCCGTGACAACGGGGTGGGACCCTTCACCATCACCGCATCAATATCTCTAAAGTTTTTGAAGTCATTTATATCTCTTATATTTTACAAAGGGTCAACTCTTATGTTTTCTCAAACAAAATCTCTCATCAAAGATACACGTGATCATTTTCAGTGTCAAAGTCGCTCGCTCGCTCATGTCGGGATTGGGGAGGGAGGCGAAGGCGGAGTTTTTATGGAAGGCAATGAGCTCGAGGAGGAGCAGCCGACTCTAAAAACGTCGGTCTTGACTGAGAGGACAACATGCATGACGTACTTGGGGGCCATGTAGCCGTTGGTGCTGGAGATACGGGTGTGGACTGTTGGAATGTATACTGAAAGTCTAAGCTTTGTAAACATTCATTATGAATAAAGAATCACATTTGGTCAAATTTTCTACATTTAGTTGTAGTTGTTCAATTAATTTATATTGTAGATAATATAGTATGTGGTGTCACATACAGAAGATGATATTATCAGTACCTTATAAATTATAAACAGTAGCTCACGACCAAAATGGAAAGGAACAAACCATTAGAAGGTCGTAGTGTAATTAGGTATCAGTTTATCTTGACTATATAATTACACTAGTACACTTAGAGTGTATTGAGTAGGACCATTTGAGGTCGTTTCTTTTATACTGACTTTATAAAGAAACAAAGACCTCGGTTATTATGGAAGTGTGTGCTCTTAATCCTAATATAATAACAAGCACATATATTTGATATTTATTTCTTTAATTTATCAATGGGTGAGATTTAGTTCGATAAATCAATAAGCCCGATAAATTGGGAAATGATATCACTTATAGTGTGTGTTGTTGATTATAGAAGGAAACTGTGTCCTAGAGATACTAGGTTGATAATGTCCTCAAGAGGAGCTCATAAGGATTGT
This sequence comes from Zingiber officinale, assembly GCF_018446385.1. Lineage (NCBI taxonomy): Eukaryota > Viridiplantae > Streptophyta > Magnoliopsida > Zingiberales > Zingiberaceae > Zingiber > Zingiber officinale. Next base: position 154,121,716 of record NC_055988.1, on the reverse strand, counting down.
CATGTTAAACCCTGCATGTGGACTTAGTCCGACATGACGATAAGGTTGAGTGGTACTACTCTTGGACTAAGATATTAATTAAATGAGTTGTCAGTAACTCACTTAATTAGTGGACATTCAATATCTTAAACACAGGGAGACTAACACACTCATAATAAGAAGGAGCCCAAAATGTAATTTGGGATTGGTGCGGTAGTTCAATAATAGTTCTCTAGTGGAATGAATTATTATTGATAAAATTAAGTTGTGTTGGGCGAACACGGGATGCTTAATTTTATCGAGACCAAAACCAATTCCTCCTCTCGGTCCCTATCGTAGCCCTTATTTATAGAGTTCTATACCCACCTATACTCACCTTCTATACCCACCCAATTTGGCCAAGCTAGCTTGGGAACAAGCTAGGGCCTAGGTATGAATTGGGTGGCCTAGCTTGAACCCAAGCTAGTGGGGCCGACCAAATTAAATTAAAAAGGAATTTTAATTTTAATTTTTATTATGTGGAAGAAATAATTTATTAAAGAGAATTTAAATTAAAATATCTCTCTTATAAAAGATCTACAAAAGATTAAAGAAAGAGATTAGATCTCTTTCCTTATTTATAGATTGGTGAGATATTTTATTTTTTCTTTAAAATTATTCACATGATAAAATTAAAATTATAGAAATTTCCTTTTATTAACCATGAAGAGATTTTTAAAGAGAAATTTTTTTTTTTAAAATTTCCGGAAACAAATTAGGAAGTTTTAATTTGTTGATTGAAACTCTCCTAATTTGCTCTTTTGATTGTGGCCGGCCATCACAAGTTGATTGGGAAATTTTATTTTATTTTTCTCAATTAATTCATGTCAAGGAAAATTAAGGAAATTTTATTGTAATTAAAATTCCTAATTTGCCTAGGCCAAGGAATATAAAAGAATGGATGAGGGTGCCTTCATGAGACACAACATCTATTATTCCTCTCCCTCTTTTGTTCCTTGGTGTGGCCGGCCATCCTCTCCCTCTCTTCCTCTTGTGGTGGTCGAACCCTTCTCTTCCATTGGAGCTCTTGTAGTGGTCGGATACTACTCGGAGAAGAAGAAGAAGAAGGAGAGAAAGCTAGCATCTCTTGGAGCTTGGTTAGTATTTTGGTTTTCCTCCTTGGTGAAGTTTTTCCTTTGTGGCCGAACCTTGCTTGGAGGAGAAGAAGGTGGTTGGTGGTTTCTCATCTCGGAAGATCGTTGCCCACACAACGTTCGAGGTTAGAAGAGGAATACGGTAGAAGATCAAGAGGTTTTTCTATAAGGTATAACTAGTAATTTTTCTTTCCGCATCATGCTAGTTATTTATGGAAATAATACCAAATACAAGAGGCTTACGTTCTAGAATTTCGAATATGTTTTTCGATATTGTGTTCTTTTGTTTTTTCTTTTCCTTGTGATTTGATTGTTCTCTTTGGTTAACCTAAAGTTATTTTAGGAAATTAAATATTCGCTTTCTATAAAAGGTTTTGTCTAGTCGGTGGTGGTTGCTCCCATATCCAAGAAGGTCATGTGCCTCGCCACGTCAATACTGGGAACCGATCATGGAAATTAATATTTAATGGAATTAATAACTTAAGGTGACTTGGGTCGAACGTGTTAAGTTCCGCAGGAGATCCAAGTCAAAACCTAAAAGAACAAATAGATTAAGTTTTGGATCAAACGTGTTAAGTTCCGCAGGCGATCCAAAATTTAATTTAAAAGAACACATGGTAGCTAGGAAAAAGGTTCAGACCTTTGTACAAAATTTTTGTACAATGGAACCTATAGGTTTTCCGAGTAGCAACCAACATGGACGTGGGTCTAGTCCTTTGGGAATAGATGCGCGCGCCATGTCGAAGTCGGTGATCTTGGACGTCCACCGGCCTTCGAGTAGGATGTTGCTAGCCTTGATGTCGTGGTGGATGATTGTGGTGTGCGCTGACTCATGTGGTTAAGCAACCATTGCACCACCCCGAGGATTACCCGTTGGAGTGTATACTGAAAGCCTAAGTTTTTGTAAACATTTATGTTAAATAAAGAATCACATTTGGTCAATTTATCTACATTTGTTTGTAGTTGTTCAATTAATTTATATTGTAGATAACATAGTATGTGGTGTCACATATAGAAGATGATGTTATCAGTACCTTATAAATTATAAACAGTAACTCACGACCAAAATGGAAAGGAACAAACCATTGGAAGGTCGTAGTGTAATTAGGAATTAGTTTATCTTGACTATATAATTACACTAGTACACTTAGAGTGTATTGAGTAGGACCATTTGAGGTCGTTTCTTTTATACTGACTTTATAAAGAAACAAAGACCTCGGTTATTATGGAAGTGTGTGCTCTTAATCCTAATATAATAACAAGCACATATATTTGATATTTATTTCTTTAATTTATCAATGGGTGAGATTTAGTTCGATAAATCAATAAGCCCGATAAGTTGGGAAATGGTATCACTTATAGTGTGTGTTGTTGATTATAGAAGGAAACTGTGTCCTAGAGATACTAGGTTGATAATGTCCTCAAGAAGAGCTCATAAGGATTATCATGTTAAACCCTGCAGGTGGACTTAGTCCAACATGATGATAAGGTTGAGTGGTACTACTCTTGGACTAAGATATTAATTAAATAAGTTGTCAGTAACTTACTTGATTAGTGGACATTCGATATCTTAAACACAGGGAGAATAACACACTCATAATAAGAAGGAGCCCAAAAAATGTAATTTGGGATTGGTGCGGTAGTTCAATAATAGTTTTCTAGTGGAATGAATTATTATTGATAAAATTAAGTTGTGTGTTCGGGGCGAACACGGGATGCTTAATTTTATCGGGAGACCAAAACCAATTCTTCCTCTCGGTCCCTATCGTAGCCTCTTATTTATAGAGTACTATACCCACCTATACCCACCTAAAGGGGGCCGACCAAGCTAGCTTGGGAACCAAGCTAGGGCCGGCTTAGGTATAAATTGGGGTGACCGGCCCTAGCTTGAACCCAAGCTAGAGGGGCCGACCAAATTAAATTTAAAAAGAATTTTAATTTTAATTTTTATTATGTGGAAGATATAATTTATTAAAGAGAATTAAAATTAAATTATCTCTCTTGTAAAAGATCTACAAAAGATTAAAGAAAGATATTAGAACTCTTTCCTTATTTGTAGATTGGTGAGATATTTTATTTTCTCTTTAAAAATTATTCACATGTTGTAAAATTAAAATTATGGAAATTTCTTTTTATCAACCATGAAGAGATTTTGAAGAGATTTTATTTTTTAAAATTTCTGGAAACAAATTAGGAAGTTTTAATTGTTGATTGAAACTTGTCTAATTTGATTTCATGATGTGACCGACCATTAGAATTTAATTGGGGAAATTTTATTTTATTTTTCTCAATTAAATCATATCAAGGAAATTAAGGAAATTTTATTGTAATTAAATTTCCTAATTTGCTTAGGCCAAGGAATATAAAAGAAGGGGTGAGGGTGCTTTCATGAGATACAACCTCTATTATTTCTCTCCCTCTTTTGTTCCTTGGTGTGGCCGACCATCATCCTCTCCCTCTCTTCCTCTTGTGGTGGCCGAACCTCTCTCTCCCCTTGGAGCTCTTGTGGTGGCCGGATACTACTTGGAGAAGAAGAAGAAGAAGGAGAGAAAGCTAGCATCTCTTGGAGCTTGGTTGGTGTTTTGATCTTCTTCCTTGGTGAAGCTTCCTTATTGTCGGCCGAACATAGCTAGGAGGAGAAGAAGGTGGTTGATGGTTTCTCATCTCGGAAGATCGTTGCCCACACAACGTCCGAGGTTAGAAGAGGAATATGGTAGAAGATCAAGAGGTCTTTCTAGAAGGTATAACTAGTAATTTTCCCTTTCCGCACCATGCTAGTTATTTATGAAAATAATACCAAATACAAGAGGCTTACGTTCTAGTATTTCGAATATGTTTTTCGAAGTTGTGTTCTTTTGTTTTATTTTTTTTCTCTTGTGATTTGATTGTTCTTTTCGGTTAACCTAAAGTTATTTTAGGAAATTAAATATTAGCTTTCTATAAAATGTTTTGTTTAGTCGGTGGTGGTTGCTCCTATATCCAAGAAGGTCGTGTGCCTCGCCACGTCAGTACTGGGAACTAATTATGGAAATTAATATTTAATGGAATTAATAACTTAAGGTGATTTGGGTCGAACGTGTTAAGTTCCGCAGGAGACCCAAGTCAAAACCTAAAAGAACAAATAGATTAAGTTTTGGATCAAACGTGTTAAGTTCTGCAGGCGATCCAAAATTTAATTTAAAAGAACACATGGTAGCTAGGAAAAGGTTCAGATCTTTGTACAAAATTTTTGTACAGTGGAACCTCTAGGTTTTCCGAGTAGCAACCAACATTACCTTGTGTTGGGTGTAAATCCGTTACAATCTTTGTGATCGTCTCAGAAGCTCAGTTTCAGATTTCTGAGTTTGTGCCAGATGCATAGGGTGACTTACAATTATGGTGGTTTGAGCCGATGATCTCAAGCTATCGGTTGTTGCAAACCGATTGCCAACTTTCTACGAGCTCTTTTTAGATGTCGTTGGTGGTTACATGAGTAGAGTTGATTGTTGAGTCGTCAAGTGTTTCGAGAGCCGAGTCATCGAGTGCTCTGTCAAGAGTTGGTAAGGAGCCAAGGAGCTTTCCCGACCCGAATGGAAGCAAAGTCGGTGTTGCGACGCTTTGAGTCACCAACTAGAGAGCTGCAACACAAATACTGAGTGGATGTCAAGTCCAGTAAAATGATGTCTTCTTAATATAGATTTATCCCTTTCAGGGTGCTCAAAGGATTAGGGGATGTTTATCTCTCAGAATAAAATGTTAAGATCACGAGCTCCATCGAGCACCTGTTGTCATGATAAATTGAGCTTTACCTGAAAGCCATCACTCCTCTGCCGAGCAAAAAATTACTTGGCAACAAGAGAAGAGGCTGTTGACCAGCCAAGGGCACAGTAGCAATAATAAGAGAGAGAGAGAGGCCTAATCGAAGTGCTCGTACTCAATATTTTCTGCACGCTTCCCTCTTCTCGTTTACTCCTACAAATAGGCAAAGAGCATGAGTTCTTCACCGCCAGAAGAAGAGGTGGTTGCCCACCACTTGCTTCAAGTGGTTGTACGTGGCACAAGCTGAGGCAAGGTTGCTTCATTAGCAAGCAGCGTTGTTTCGTGAGCAAGAGGTGGCATGCATACAAGCCAAACAAAGCAAGTAATATTGCTTCACGAGCCATGAGCAAGCCATCACCTAGGTGGCATGCATACAAGACAAACATGTGACTTTGCTTAAGCAATAAGTCACACATGTGGCAACGCCAAGTGTACTTCAGCATTCGAAAGAGACACGTGGTATTTTTTTTGGCGGACTTATGCAAACATATCAGGTCCGACTGGGTCTATACAAGTAATATGGGTCATAAAAGAATCCTTAGATTGGTGTAATCTGAGCTATGAATTCTCACCTCTTATATTTTGAATCAGTCCTAAAATCTCTCTTTTATTGTGCGACTAAAGTCCATAGGTTGCATCTCTATTCAAATTTTCTAACAATCCTCCATATAAATAGAAACAAGGATTTGTAATAGCCTTGACAGTTAAGTCAAGTATAGAATAGGTAGATATTAACCTTTATACCTTTCCGTGTAAATATATGTTTATTCACTAATTGATCAATAGACATGATATTTTGGAACTATTTGGTCATAGGTATAAGCATTGACAGATCTTACTCAGGACTCATCCTGATATAGCTCAGGTCTCATGAGTGTGTTCCTTGGCCATTAACACATCTGGTTCTATGAGAAACGCTAAGAATTATGCCTTCAATTCTTTTTGAAGTCACCCCACTTCTTTTTCACATAGGTGATTTTCTGATAATAAATGCTCTCCTATATGATCATTGAAAGTGCAACGGCTTAGCCTTCATCCGATCAATGTTTTCTCGGGTTATCACCAACAGTGATTGCCTAGTTAGTTGTAATTAGATTGTCCCTTTGAACCTAATTCTTAGAATCTCCGGTCAACATAGGTTGGATTTCCTTTACACTAAATGCTGGCATCAGCATGTTTCTCAAGCTCATTCCTTTCGAAGAGCTTGCAACTAACTCTCAAGTTAACTCTTTGGTTAGTGGATCTGCTAAATTATGCTTTGATCATATATAGTTAATGTTGGAACCCCAAGGTTATTTTTGGTGTGATCAACCAAGTTAGGTTAGGTCATGTTATGTTTTGATCCCTATGTCTAAGTGTGCAGGAGCTTAAGAGCACAGGGAGTCGAGCAGAAGACGCGGCTAGTGAGAAGAACGACACGAGAGAGAGAGCCGACGAGCTCAGTGTGTCCGAGAGACAAGATACTGCGGAAGAGTACACAAGTGGACGAGAAGGACGTGCGCGACGCTCGAGGGATGAGAAGCCTGAGCGGAAGCTTGCTCGAGGAGAAGGTCGAAAATTGGGTTTGGATGAGCCCTATTTCGGTTGACCGAAATCATCCAAGCGATTGAAGTAATGGAAGAGATAAAGTGGAGCTATGGAGTTGCTAGATTCGCCTTTAACATGAGTTGAATGCGCCTCCGCGACCTTCAGGCAGAAGGCGCCTTCAATGGCTGAAGGCGCCTTCAACCAGCCATAGAAGGCGACTTCGACTAAGCAATTTTGATCGTTACGGAAAGGATAAAGTTTTATCCTTTGGCCTCACTGGAGGCACCTTCCAGCCCTATGGAAGGCGCCTTCAACCTACGGATAAGTTTTTCCAAGATCTATAAAAAGACCCCTGGACCTAGGAAAGATGTAACAACTTCTGTATTCAGTTTTCTAGTCATTTCTGAGCTTTCACTGTGTGTAAAGGCTTCTCCGCCTTCAGTGAAGGAGATTCTTAGTGAGCTTTCATCTGCCTTGAATTAACAACCATGTAGGTAGTAACCAAGTAAATAGTGACTTTTTACTTATTTCTTTTAAGTTGTTAATTATATTTTAATTGCTTTATTAATCTGAGTTGAAAGTCGAGAAAGATGTTTTGTTTTAGTGTTTCAGGCAACTCAACCCTCTCTAGCCGGCCTACCCGAACCAACAATTAATAGTGATAGTTTCTGTTGAAAGCAGTTGTCTAATGGTGTTATGTCTACGACGTATATGTCTAGACTTACCATTATATAGATGAGTTTGTGCCCGACCAATTACTGATTGGTTATCGTAATGTATGTATATTGTTGACACAGGTTTTGGTCGTCTTGAAACATCTTCTAAGAATTGTCGTAGTCATTCAGCCTCTTCATCACATTTGTCAAGGTTTATAAAATTAGATTCCATCGTGGATCTAGTTATTACGGTTTGTTTAGACGATTTCCATGAAAGGGTTGCACCTCCCAAGTGAAAATATATCCACTAGTAGACTTAGAGTCTTGCATATTATATATCCAATTTGCATCGCTATATCCTTTGAGCACAACAGGATATGTAGTATAGTACAGTCCATATTCATGAGTATACTGTAAGTGAAACACCCTATGTTTTTTTTGGCACACAACACATAAATTACCAATCCCGAGGAGAAGAATCTACCCAAGGACCCTTAGAACCTTCATTCTTCAATTTATTAAACTACACAACTCTAGTAAGATTACTAAGGTTCGAAATATGCAATAAGGATATCCCATACAACTTAAGACAATAAATCAGCTTTAGCGTAACCAAGACATGCCCAATCATTGTAAATAAAAACCTAAGGATATCTACTCCCTAGAGTTATATGACACAAACGGGACACAGAAATAGGAATGAAATAAAGGACTCCAAGACATCTACTCCCTAACGCTAAATTGTTGGAGCAACCTAGGTGCTCTAGGTTTTGATGTCTGGACAAAGGGTTAAGTTAGGTTTATTGTTGTATTTGATATGCATTGTGAGTGTGCAGGATACAGGTACAATAAGGAAAGTCCAACTGTAATCTTGGCAGAGGAGAAAAGTCCAAGGATGAGTCTTGGCGGTGTAAGTCCAAGTATGTAGTCTTGACAACGTAAGTCCAAGTGTGACTTGGCAATGGATGAAGTCCAGGAGGTGAGGAGCCTCTTAGCAAAGGAAGACCCAACAATAAGGACAAGGCCGAAGGTAGCTCCAGAAGGCAAGACATGAAGGATAGGGAGACATCCGAGGGATGCGAGGTTGATGGAGAAGGCTAGGTCTAAGTTGGTCGGGCGAGGACGAGTGCTGAATGATTGTACTCGGGGCGAAATCTTATGGTTTTAGGTTTCACGGTAGCAGTACTATAGTGACACTGTAGCGACACTTAGTAGTATTGTTGGGACACTATGGCAGTACTGTAGCAGTCGGCCGGTTACTGTAGCAGTCGACTGGATCACTGTAGCAGTCGACTGGTACACTGTAGCATTCGACTGGTAGTCGACCGTTGGATAACGGTCAGCTTCACTTAAAGGACCAGTCGACTGGTGCATACACCTGTCGACTGGTAGCAGGAAAACAACTTAGTGTTTTCTTCTCGAGCTCTATTTAATAGAGCTCGGGGTGCTTGGGCATGGTTGATGAAATAAACTTGGTTAAAGACTATTAGAGTCTCCCAAGCCTTCATGTGATCGGTGTGCTTGTATTCAAGTGTTTGTGGTGAGATTTTTCCACCGACAAGGAGGTTGAGCTAGTCGGAGGTTTTCCGGGGACTAATCCACCGACGGATTGAGGGATCGTCCACCTTACGAACATGCCGTGGAGTAGGAGCAAGTTATCTCCGAACCACGTAAACGAATGTGTTAGCGGTTTACATCTCTTCCTTTGTATTTAGCTTTCATATTTGTATTCGTGGTTGTATTCTTTGTTTTCCGCCGTGCACTAACGAATACGTAGGAAGCGATCGATTTGAGTGAGACGCTATTCACCCCACCCCCCCTCTAGCTACATTTCGGTCCTAACATAAATGACACGAATTGAACTTCGAAATAAAAGAAGAGCCGTTGGGCAAGCACTGCCCGATACGATCTATCTCATTCATCAAGCCCCTTCACCATTTCGGTACCTACAACATACAAATTTAGTGAGTTCATAAACTCAGCAAGGTTTAAACATTCATATCAAGCACATATATGTAAATCACCCCTTTAACATTTAGTTCATCATAACATAACTACCATAAACCTGGGATCAACCCTGGGTATCGTTAAGTCGCATTAATTCTTCCACTTTTAGCAAAATAATACCCAATCTTTGCCCTTATCATTACCTTAACTGTCCTTCATTCATTAGGTTATGAGCTTCGATATCCTCTAAGCTTGACTCTTCTTTTTCCTCTGGTTTGGTAAGAATCCTAGTATCTTCTAAGTTAGACTTCATATCCATTTTCCTCTTCCTTTGGCGCATTTGATATCCTCTAAGTCAGACTTTGTGATTTATAGTTAAGAGTCTTGGTGTCTTCTAAGACGAATTCTTCCTCTTGATCGAGGCCTTCAGTATCCTCTAAGTCAAACTCCCCACCGAGTGTGATTTAATACTTCATTTAGCATTAAATATGGTCGTACCACTAACCTTTATATTATCCGAAGTTCTCTTAATTCAATCAATGCCAATTAAGTAGTCCACCCAACCCTTCCTTATTTAATTGAAGAATCATACCAAACAATTTTTACTTATATTAGTTCGGGAATTAAATGGTATCCGGATTAAATTTTAATCAGTGTACAACAATAGTGTTGGGATCCTTCGTACGGCTAGAGAAGGGGGGGTGTGAATAGCCGCCCCAAATCGCTCGTTTCTTCCTACAATTCGTTAGCGCAGCGAAAAAATAAACTAGAAACGAAAGGAAGAATATCAAACCTTAACACAGCTATGTACGAGGTTCGGAGATGATGCTCCTACTCCTCGGCGTGTCCGTAAGGTGGACGAAGCCTACCAATCCGTCGGTGGATGAGTCCCCGGAAACCCGGCTAATAGATACTCCTTGTGGGTGGAGAAACCTCACCACAATCTTTGCAACAGCAATAGGAGTACAAAAAGGAACAAGAAAACAAGAACAGAAATGTAAACAACACTTGCTTGCCTTCTTGAAGTCAGCAGGAACCCTGGTGAAGCAGCAGCTTCTCGGATCCAAGCCTAGCTAGAAAACCAGCAACAGAAAGAAGCTCACGCGAAGCTTTAGCACCCAACGAGCTCAACAAAGCTCAGCAGGAAGAAGAAGCAGAAGCTTCAGGCAGGAGAGAACTTCAAGAACTAAGAAGAAGTAGCTGCAGAAGCCCTCGACCCCTTTATACCTGCGAAGAAGACAGCGAAGAAACTAGCCGTTGCGTCGCAACGGCTAGAACCCTGATCGGTCTGTGGACCGATCAGGCAACATCCTGATCGGTCTGCAGACCGATCAGGAAAGAAGCCTCGCTTCTGTTCCGTCCCTGATCGGTCCATGGACCGATCAGGAAACCTTCTGATCGGTCCGTAGACCGATCAGGCTTCTTGCTAGTTTGCCACTGATCTTCTTCTGATCGGTCTCCAGACCGATCAGATAACCATCAGTAGCATACTGATCGGTCACTGATCGGTCACCAGACCGATCAGATGAGCCATGTATCATTGGATCGGTCTGCAGCCCGATCCAAACTTCTCAGCCCTAAACCTAAGGCTTCCACACCAACATCCGGTCAACCTTGACCTGTTGGTACATCATCCCTAGCATCTGGTCACTCCCTTGACCTGCTAGCACTCCCCGCTAAGTGTCCGGTCAATCCTTTTGACCCACTTAGACTTTTCCCACCAGATGTCCGATCACCCTTGATCCATCTGGATTTTTGCCTTGCCCGGCTTCACTCACCAGGACTTTCCACACTGCCTAACATCCCAGTTAGGACTTTCCCACTGCCTGGCTTCACTCACCAGGACTTTCCAACTGCCTAACATCCCAGTTAGGACTTTCCCACTGCCTGGCTTCACTCACCAGGACTTTCCAACTGCCTAACATCCCAGTTAGGACTTTCCCCTGCCTGGCTTTACTCACCAGGACTTTCCAACTGCCTAACATCCCAGTTAGGACTTTCCACTGCCTGGCTTCACTCACCAGGACTTTCCAACTGCCTAACATCCCAGTTAGGACTTTCCCTCGTGCCAAGCTCCCTGCTTGGACTTCTCCAGTGCCAAGTCTCCATACTTGGACTTTTCACGAATCAGGTCAACCAGGTCAACCTTGACCTAAGGTTGCACCTACAATCTCCCAAACACCTATTCTTGTCAAACATCAAGAATACAACTCTCTTCTCGTCAAACATCGACATGCAACTCAACTAGGTCAACCTTGACCTAAGGTTGCACCGACAATCTTCCCAAGTCAAACATCAAAATACAACTCGAGTCAAGTCACCTCGAGTCGGGTCAACCAGGTCAACCTTGACCTAAGGTTGCACCAACAATCTCCCCCTTTTTGATGTTTGACAAAACCCATAATCAAGTTAGGTTAACCCGATAACCTAACTTAGGTTTTCCAACCATCTTCCAATGTCCAATGTTCTTTCCTTGAACATTCTCTGGACATTCTCCCCTTAGGTTAATCCGATAACCTAACTTGGGTTCTCCAATAATTCTCCCCCTTTTGACACACATCAAAAAGAATTCCAATGTTCTTCCTCGAACATTCCTTGACATTCTTCCCCTAGCTTAGGTTAACCCGATAACCTAACTTGGGTTCTCCAATAATTCTCCAATAAACACTCTCCCCTTTTTGACACACATCAAAAAGAAAAAAAAGAGAGTATCAAGGTCAAGAGTTTATTCCTAATGAAAGTCCCATACCTTTCATTGAAACTCTTAATTTCCCCCTTGATACTAAACTCAACAATCAACTTAGTGATAATCCCATATCACTAATCCTCAAAAGTCTTAAGGAGTAAAAACTCCCCCTAAGAGTCAACTCCCCTTGACAATTAGGTAAAACTCCCCCTAAAGGTCAACTCCCCCTTGACCATTGCACCAACAATGTCTTGGAGAGTTTCAAACCTTTAGAAACCCGAAACTCAACTCCCACAGCTGAAATTTCATACCACAGTCGAAATTCAGCAAATTCAGCATTTGGCACGCCCTGATCGGTCACCGGACCGATCAGGCCTTCCCTGGATCGGTCACAGTGACCGATCCACACAGACCTGGACCGATCAGACTCCCTTCTGATCGGTCCACAACTCTGATATTAGAAGTTTCTGATTTTTCTCCTTCCGAAATTCAGAAACCTCTAGAAAATCACAGAAAATTCGAAAAATTATGAAAATTTGAGGATACATTCCTCATACCACATACTATCATGGAAAAATAGTTTTATCTGAAAATAACTTCTATTTTCAAATCTTGATACAAAGTTCAAAAACTTTGAAATAGTTCAAGTTTACCTCAACTTTGTATCAATTCGCTCAATGATGAATGCTATCACTAGAAAAGCTTCATCAAGGTTTTTCAAATCAATTTTGAAATGATTTTAAACCCTTTAATTTGGGACCACAATCTTTGGGCTATATGTACATGACTTGTACATAAGCTTTCCCTATGATCCCCAATTTCTTGAATTAGGCTCATCTAGGTACAAGAACTATGCACCTTGATCCTAACTCATGATCCTAATATCTCACACACATCTAAAGTGTATCAAACACATCCAAGTCAATTTTGATGTGAGATATGGGTTTAGGTCATCTTAGGCTAAGTTCTCATGCATTTTCTAAACACCAATTTGATCTCAATATCAAATTGTGTTTGTCCTCAAATCAATTTCATTGATTATAATACAAGAGATGATGACATGGTATAAAATGATATCATAAGTAAAAACATGTGCCAATGTCATGATGTCATGGCATAAAGTTTGAAAACTTAAATAAAGCATGACATATAAATAACCTAATCATTATCATGACATTTCAAATGATCATAAATTAAATATGATGTCATGACATGGCATATGGCAAACAATCATGGTAAGTTAGCACAAATGAAATACCTAGATTACCTATCTAAGTATCCTTAATCACTTAGCTAATTTAACATCTAATCCTAGATTGCCCTTATATCCCTAAGAGAAACCAAAATCCCAATTATGGTATTTCTCTAGGTTTTCCTCAAATTGTGCCACTTAGGATTAAAAATGATATTTCCACCATTAGGCACATTTAGCTCTTCAAGGAGTAACTAGTAATTCTATTTCATTTTCAAAGGTTAACAAAACCTTGAAAATGCTCCTTGAGTGTCAATTTCCTCAAAGTTGGGCTAACTACCCTTCTAAGCGGAGTTGACACTCTCTAACCCATCTATGAGGTAGAGAGGATGCTCCTAGGAACCCAATATCTATGTGAGCTCATTGGGTTCACTAAATATTCACTAGGGATGACTTCCCTAGCAACCCTCCTAATGACCCTCTTAGGCTTTGAAGCCTTGGTCATTTGGGACTCATCAAGATCAACTCTAGGGGTGACTCCCCTTGTGACCTTGGTGGTGGTCTTCCTAGCCCTAGGCTTTGTTCCATAATCGAATGGAACACTATGATAAGTGGGCTTGACCACTTGGGACTTAGGTTTTTGACCCAAACCTTTCTTGTCCTTGGACTTGGGTTTTTGACTCTTAAACCCTAGAGATGATCTCTCCATGTTTTTAAGAGCCTTTTCTAAATTATCAAGTCTTGACTTCAAGACTTGATTTTCCCTCTCTAATACCTCAAGTGTTAATTTGTCATTTTCTCTTGAGATATTCCTAGGCATGTGTCTAGTCTTCTTGGGATTTCTACCTAGGTTTTCCTTAGCCTTAGATGAGTTAATCCTAGAGTTGGCCTTCCTAGTATTATCCTTATCTAAGTTAACATGTTTAGCACCTAAACACATGTATTGATTTCTAAGGTTAACATGCTTATCATTCTTGACAATTGCAATAAGACTACTAGCATGTATCTTATTAGAAGTGCAAGAATGAACCTTAGAGGATACCTTAGGGTTTGCCTTCGCTCCCCCTTTACACGTGCTTGGTCTTTTGTCCTTGTGAGATTGCCTCCCCCTTGGACATTGACTCCTATAGTGTCCTCGTTGCTTGCATTGGAAGCACACCACGTGCTCCTTGCCCTTGCGTTTTGGGACTCCGACTTCCTTGATCTTTGGCGCCGGTGGAGTCTTCTTAGTCTTCTTTGGACATTTACTCTTGTAATGTCCAAATTCCCTACACTCAAAACACATTATATGCAATTTGCTAGAAACTAAATGGCTTGAGTTACCTAGAGGTGAGGATGGATGAACGCTCTCTCCTTCATCCCTTCCGGAGGTAGAAGCTTCTTCTTGCTCCGAACTTGAAGAAGAACTCTCCTCCTCTTCTTCTTTAGATGTTGAGTGTCCCTCAACTTCTAAATCCACATCTCCATGAAGTGAGCTACTTGGCTCACTTGACTCCTCTTCATGGCTTGAAGTGGAGTTCCCCTCATGGAACTTAGCCAAGTTGTTCCACAACTCCTTGGCATTGTTGTATCCACCTATCCTACACAAAATATCATTAGGTAAAGAAAATTCAAAAATCTTCAATACCTCATCGTTGACTAGGGATTGGTGGACTTGTTCCTTGGTCCACTCCTTCTTCTCTAGGGTTTCTCCTTTCTTGTCCGTCGGAGGCTTGAAACCTAATTGGACACAACTCCAATTCTCAAGATTAGTCATAAGAAAATATTTCATTCTTACCTTCCAAAACGCGAAGTCGTCGCGATCGTAGAAGGGTGGAATGGTGATGTCGTCTCCGAGTTGATCCATCTCTAGCTTGTGCTCCCTCGGGTGTTAATCCGGCGAAGAGCGACCTTGCTCTGATACCACTTGTTGGGATCCTTCGTACGGCTAGAGAAGGGGGGTGTGAATAACCGCCCCAAATCGCTCGTTTCTTCCTACAATTCGTTAGCGCAGCGGAAAAATAAACTAGAAACGAAAGGAAGAATATCAAACCTTAACACAGCTATGTACGAGGTTCGGAGATGATGCTCCTACTCCTCGGCGTGTCCGTAAGGTGGACGAAGCCTACCAATCCGTCGGTGGATGAGTCCCCAGAAACCCGGCTAATAGATACTCCTTGTGGGTGGAGAAACCTCACCACAATCTTTGCAACAGCAATAGGAGTACAAAAAGGAACAAGAAAACAAGAACAGAAATGTAAACAACACTTGCTTGCCTTCTTGAAGTCAGCAGGAACCCTGGTGAAGCAGCAGCTTCTCGGATCCAAGCCTAGCTAGAAAACCAGCAACAGGAAGAAGCTCACGCGAAGCTTTAGCACCCAACGAGCTCAACAAAGCTCAGCAGGAAGAAGAAGCAGAAGCTTCAGGCAGGAGAGAACTTCCAGAAGGAAGAAGAAGTAGCTGCAGAAGCCCTTGACCCTTTTATACCTGCGAAGAAGACAGCGAAGAAACTAGCCGTTGCGTCGCAACGGCTAGAACCCTGATCGGTCTGCAGACCGATCAGGAAAGAAGCCTCGCTTCTGTTCCGTCCCTGATCGGTCCATGGACCGATCAGGAAGCCTCCTGATCGGTCTGTTGCCTGATCGGTCTGCAGACCGATCAGGAAAGAAGCCTCGCTTCTGTTCCGTCCCTGATCGGTCCATGGACCGATCAGGAAGCCTCCTGATCGGTCCACAGACCGATCAGGAAACCTTCTGATCGGTCCGTAGACCGATCAGGCTTCTTGCTAGTTTGCCACTGATCTTCTTCTGATCGGTCTCCAGACCAATCAGATAACCATCAGTAGCATACTGATCGATCACTGATCGGTCACCAGACCGATCAGATGAGCCATGTATCATTGGATCGGTCTGCAGCCCGATCCAAACTTCTCAGCCCTAAACCTAAGGCTTCCACACCAACATCCGGTCAACCTTGACCTATTGGTACATCATCCCTAGCATCTGGTCACTCCCTTGACCTGCTAGCACTCCCCGCTAAGTGTCCGGTCAATCCTTTTGACCCACTTAGACTTTTCCCACCAGATGTCCGATCACCCTTGATCCATCTGGATTTTTGCCTTGCCCGACTTCACTCACCAGGACTTTCCACACTGCCTAACATCCTAGTTAGGACTTTCCCACTGCCTGGCTTCACTCACCAGGACTTTCCAACTGCCTAACATCCCAGTTAGGACTTTCCCACTGCCTGACTTCACTCACCAGGACTTTCCAACTGCCTAACATCCCAGTTAGGACTTTCCCCTGCCTGACTTTACTCACCAGGACTTTCCAACTGCCTAACATCCCAGTTAGGACTTTCCACTGCCTGGCTTCACTCACCAGGGCTTTCCAACTGCCTAACATCCCAGTTAGGACTTTCCCTCGTGCCAAGCTCCCTGCTTGGACTTCTCCAGTGCCAAGTCTCCATACTTGGACTTTTCACGAATCAGGTCAACCAGGTCAACCTTGACCTAAGGTTGCATCTACAATCTCCCAAACACCTATTCTTGTCAAACATCAAGAATACAACTCTCTTCTCGTCAAACATCGACATGCAACTCAACTAGGTCAACCTTGACCTAAGGTTGCACCGACAATCTTCCCAAGTCAAACATCAAAATACAACTCGAGTCAAGTCACCTCGAGTCGGGTCAACCAGGTCAACCTTGACCTAAGGTTGCACCAACAAATAGTTCAAACATGACTCGAACAAGCTTTTAACCATTCATAAAACAAGCTTAACCCTTCCATAAACAATAATCAAAACAGAATTTAAATGGTTCAAGACATTAGGAAAAATTAGAGCATAAACTATGATTCTTATTAGTGAATTAAATAGTTTCTTAACCAACCAACCCAGTAGTTATAGGAACCTAATCGTGGTTTTTTACCATAATTAAAATAGAGTTTTGTACAACCCATAAATAATATTTGCTACAGGATTTAAATTGTGCAATACATTTGTTAAACTAGCACTGAAACTGTGATTCTTGACCGTGATTAGTACCAAATTTAAGCTGTCAAAATAGTAGCTAGGGAGGAATTTAATCAAAGTCTCTTAGTGAGGTATCTAACTTAAGAGCAGAAATAACAAGACAGAATTTATCATCAGGTTTAAGTAAGAACCTTTGATACACTGTCTAAGTTAAGGGCAAAGTGTTTAATACAAAATTTACCACCCAACTTAAGCAAGGTTCATTTGGTATGCTACCTATCTCATATGCAATAAATTTATTTAAAATAGAATTCAACATCAAAATATAACTTTGCATGCGATATAAATTAAGAGCAGTGATGTCATACTAGAATTCATTAACAGATTTAAGGGAGAATCCCTTAGTACGCTATGTAACTTGAGAATAGGAATTTTAAATCAAAATTTAACATTTGCAACACTGATCATTTGGTTAGATTAACCGAAGGAGAACCTCTGACCGAATTTTCTATCAAACCCAATTTTGTCCATAGCTTAACCTACCTCAAGATCATTAAGACTTGTTAGATCATCACAACAATTGTAAATGATTCCCATTATTCAACAACCTCACCTTTAATCATTGAAACCTAGGAAAATTGCTACATATCATGCCATTGATGAAGTTTAAATCCTTGCCTTAGTATAGAAGAGCATCGTGAATGATTGGAGTAGCTTTCCTTCTAAGGTCGAAGCCTCCTCTCTTCTTCTTGCTTGCCACTAAAACCCTATCCTTCTCCCTCTCTTTTCTGCCGCTGCCACTTCCTTTTCCTCCTCTCCTCTTTTCTCTTTTTCTTTCCCCCCACCGCTCCCTTTAAATCCCTTTTTATAAGTAACTAAATCCTAGTTCTAGGTCATGTCCTATTAATTGGGCCGAGCCTATTAACCCATTTGTTAGAATATTAATGAGTTAGCCCTTTAAGTAATTAATTATTCCTAGATAATTAGTTTTCATTCTCCTCCCTTGAATTTCTAAGTGAATCGGAGCCTACAGTAAGTATCTTAGTACTCGTGTTATTCTTTTCTAGTCATTAATACCGAGATTACTCATGTATCTACTCAGTTTACTAACTACATAGGCTAAGTCTGATCGTGTACAACTCATCAAGTACATCAGACTTCCAATCACTCGTAAGTACTCTATTTGAGAGATACTTTCCTTGTGATTTCTCGATAGATGTATACTCAGATCTATCGACATTCATGCCAACACATTATCATCATTGTTGAACCTCTTAAGAATCTTGTCCACATAACGGGATTGACTTCGAACAAATCTTTCTAATGTTCTAAGAATTTTTATTCCCAAAATAACATCAGTTAAGCTCATGTCTTTCATGTCAAATCTTGAGTTTAATAGAGCTTTTGTGGATTTGAGTATCTTATCATTACTTTCAATGATAAGTATATCATCTACATAAAGGCACAAGAGGATATAGTCATGATCTGTGGCTTTCATATAGATACATGACAACTAACTCAAGTTTAGCCAATCTGGTTAACCTTGACCAAGGAAAAAATTGCACCAACACTCAGTAGATTAAATGAAAAGATGCTCACATATCAAAAGGACTACTCCTTATATTCTAGAATCAAGAAAACTACTTCATTGCAAGGAAATTACAAACCAAAGACACTAGAAGAAACATTCATATAATTCAAAACAAAGAATAGAGATAATATAAATGCTTAGGGAGAAGATTTTAGGTGTCTTCGATGTGGTTCCTTGTGCCGGAGGTGAACAAATTGTCAGAGTGAATAAAGATGATTGCTCTAGGGTTTCCATTAGAAGGGGAAACCCTCTCCCGAGGAGGATGAAGTCCTCTGGTCCCTGATCCCTAATCTAAATGAGAAGAACTCCTTTTATAGTGTAAAAAAAGTAGAGGCTCGACACGGGTTATGCCGTTGGGTACGTGCGGCCGTGTCGGGTGCGGGGCTCTAGATCTAACGAGGCACGACCCATGCTGCTGGGCACAGATCGTACCATTGGGCATTGGTGGTCGTGGCAAACTGACTGAGTCGAGCATGACTCGTGCTGCTGGGCACGGGCACTTGTGGCATGGAGGTAGAGCAGGGCACCACCCATGCCGTTGGACACGAGTAGTCGTGGCAAGTCGACTAAGCGGGGCATGGCTCATGCCACTAGGCACGAGCACCCATGGTGAGTCAGTCGAGCTGGGCATGACTCGTGCCTTTGGGTAGGGGCACCCGTGGAGTCTCCAAACTCGATCTCCTTCCTCTGATTTCACTCTAATTTGCATCCTTGTCAATAAAAATATGCGAGAACAGTATTTAGGAGTAATAAAGCATGAAAGAAGCATAGAGTCAAGATATCACAAATCATGCAAGCAAAAATAGGTCAAATATGACGTGAAAATAATATACAAAATCTTATATATTTCATGCTTATCAAATGACTTCTTTTTCTTTGAGATCCTAGCATCAAATACTATTTTCTGACTTATGCTTTGAGTGGTTTTGTTGGGTTGCAAGGTTGCAAATAAAGTCCCACATTGAAAATATATGAACAAGATCGTAGATTTATATGGAAAATATATCTCTATTGGTATGAGGCATTTTGGGTAAAGTCTAAGAGCAAAATCATGAGGGCTTAGGTTCAAAGTGGATAATATCATGTCATTATAGAGATATATAAATTTCTTTTAGTTCTAACAGCCTGGGCCAGACTGAGAGATGGAGTTTGCTTAAGAGTATGATCCCTTTTTTGGGGTCGAACTTTAGCTTGGGTCTCGACATTGGAGTCAGCTGTCTCAGAGACTCTCCTAACTCAATGATCGGGAGCAACATCTCAAGAACAGCGAAGGTCAACACTGTAGGAGTAGGAACCCCGATCTTGGTTACAACTTCAAAAATCTCTTCCACAATTGTCACAAACTTGGCCACTATAGAAGAGCGAGGTGGAGACAGTTCAGATGTGCCACGTCGGTAACCTCCGAGGCTCACCTTCCTTCCACTAATGTCAGCTCCCACTTCAACTTCTTGTTCATTGAGGTGTCCAACATGATTTATTCTATAAGGACAAATAAAGTTAGTTAGTGAAAGAATAAATCTAACCAAAGAAGCGTCTTATTCAGTCAGTCGTCCAGTGGGATGATATTCAGGCTCAACCCAACTTGGTAAAATAGTGCTTCATTCTCCAATAGTTGATTAACATCAAACTTCAGGCCGTTTAGGATCTTGATCACCTCCAAGTACACCCACTCCAGTTTGTATGCTCCGAATTATGGTTGAGCTAACAAATTGTCTCGCCAGGTGGCCGACCAGGTATACAGATAGGGGGGTTTGACAACAAAGAAACAACCCTTTCACCCCTTGTTCGAGAAAGGGTATTCGCCAAGGAGGTTATATCTCGGTCAGGTCACGAAGTAGAAAAACCTGAGTTCTCCACGCTAGGGGTATAAATAACAATAATAAGTATAGGGTCAAGAGGGACTTGTTACAACTGACAAATGATGACAACACTATATCAGGTTATAAGAATTGGAGGTAAACTAGGTTAAAGGGATTTGGAAGTAGATGGCTAAGTCTTGCTGAAAAGACGGAACGGAAAACCTGAGGCCACTCGTTAACTAGTAGCAGAAGACAATGATATAATCGGAAGGCGACTTGTGTGCCGATGCTCCAACATCGGGATGTGGATCATGTGATCGGTTGGGATGCTGAAGTGTAGCTGGAGCTACGGTTATGCACCTCTCATATAAATGGTCTGTTGTGCCTCATACTAGAAATTTAATAGGTCGTCACCGACCATGGACTCAAAGAAGGATGATGTGAAAGAAATGGGGAGTGAAAGAACGGACAAAGACAAACTTACTAAATCATCGGGGATGTAAGAAAACAAAGATGCTGGAGCAGATGAAAGCGAATGAAGGTGGAGTCGCTTTCTGAAAGCTTAATATATATACTTTAGCGGTGGCACAATAGGGTTGTCGCATCAATCCTCCGAGTTATTGGATGTCTAGTAAAGAATGGTGAGATCTCATCTCATCCCTCAGATCGCTTAGCTGAACAGTCACAATCCTTGCATCATCTCTCCCCATTAAAGCAAAATAGTGGCAAGTTAAGAAGTGACATATTGATCTTTGTGACTAATACAGTCGTCAGATGCTGAGGTCAAATAGGCGGCAACCCACTACCATCGTCGAATCTAGGGTTGTGTAACAGCAACGCTGCCGCACACCTTTGTAATTAATAAGGTAAGGTGCTCTCGTGACTCGAGGCAGATATCACATGCCACTTATTAATGCGACAAAATAGTGCGCCAATCATAAGGGAGATATGTGATTTTACGTATTGTGTCGATTAAATGTAAAACTTTGTCTCCCCGACGACTAGGGCCTGGATAGCTATCCCGATGAAATGCTGACACCTCAACTAAACATTTTGATAAGATAAACTCATAAGGCAAATGATAAATCAGCACAGTTCTTCGTTTAGATTTATGGAGAGACTTATAATGTGGCAAAATCTTGTAACCTCGACGTGGCTCATATGGTCAAAAGTCGTACTGAGCTATTGGCCAAACTCAAGGTGGGTTAAATGTGACTAAAAGGGTATCAGACCCGACCCCGATGAGACATGGGTATGATTGGATAAGTCAGCTATCATGTCTCGGCCTCAGCTATTGACATCTCCTCGGACTTAGCTTTAGATCCAGATGTCTCCCTCAACATTTTTCATGTCTCAGCCTCAGTTGTTGATATTTCATTTGCCTCAATCTTAGATTTGGACGTCTCTCGCGACATCTTGCATGTCTCGGCCTCAACTGTTGACATCTCCTTTGCCACATATCCAAACATCTCCCCAGCATTCTTCATGTCTCAACCTTAGCTGCTGACATCTCCCCTGTCTCAAACCTAGATCCATACATCTCCCCCGGCAACCTCCATGTCTCATCCTAGACTATCGGCATCTCCCTTACCTCAGCCTCAGATCCAGACATCTTCTCCGACATCGTCCATGTTTCGGTCTCAGTTGTCGACATCTTTTAGAACACATGGCACCAGGTGAATGGAAAAACGATTATATGGTTGTTATATCTTGTCTCCTAGATACCCTCTTGCAAATACGTGATGTTTAGTGGGTGAATAGATAGCCAATGATTATCGGATCTAGTTCCTCCATTGGCGCTAATATGGAGATATTTTTTTTTGTCAGTTGTATAAACTCTAGAGAAGATAAATGCAAGATGATCTCTTTCAAACTTTCATTTGCTTCTTCTTTCTGCTATACTTTTCATATCTCAAGCAATCTTAACTTGAGCATCAAAGTGTTTTGTCGGAATCTCTCGTGTCAGTCTAAATTTTTATTGAAATGCATTTTAGATCCTACTCATCCTCTTCATCGATAATTTTCGAAGAGCGTGTATGTCAGATTATCCATCGAGATGATTCGATCATCACAGTATTTGACTGAAATAACAAACAAAATAGGTAAGTTTGATCCGACCCTTACGGATAGTGCCTGGACCATGCAACTTTCATTTTTTTTTTAACTTTCAGTTATGACAATAGAATTTTAACTTTAGGGTTTAGAGATTAGATTATAGTATTAAGTAAAAAAAAATCATATCGTAAAAATATTTATATGAGAAATGATACCCTAAGAACCTTATGCTGTAGTCCAGTGACGGATCCAGGAGTTTAAGCATGGAGCGCGACTAATTTTTATACGGAACAAGGGACGGTATCCTCCATCTTCACCAGTAGAACTCTATAATACTACAGATTACACTGTCGGCAAGGGCGACCACCAATTCCACCCCTCGATCCGCCCCTGCGCTGCACACACCATACACATCCAAATAAAAATTTCAATTTAAATTTTTTTCATACCTAATACTATAATCAAACTCTAAAAATAAAATTTTATTGATATAATCTAAAAAAAAAATGCTCGATTCTGAAACTATTAGCAATGATAGGATCGAACTTACCGGCAACATAATTTCCGATCCAAATCTCTGTCCCATCTATTAAATTGGATCCTATGAAATGCAAGCAAACGATGAGATCGAATCTTGTCCATGTCTGTAGAGTCCGTACGTCCAACCAATTGCAAAGCAAAGCGCGTGTCGCGAGAGAGCGTGTCACAGCAAAAACCCGCCACCGCCACCGTCCTCCCGTCGCCCAACTCGAGCCAGCAGACGCCAGGCCCGGCCCACTGTCTTATCGCATCGCCGTCGGTTTCAGAAAACACAAACCCACCGTTTGTGTCAATTAATTATTTAAATTCCTTTCCACCAAACCTTATAAGTAAACAAACAACACGACAGTCAATGTAAACAATCAAAATCTGTGTCGATCGATCAGCAATGGCTCCCTCTGCTGCCATGCTCTTCCTCAGCTATCACCAGTTGAAGAACCCCCACCAATCTCCTCCTCCTCCTCCTCCTCCTCCTCCTCCTGTTCTTTCTACTTCTTTCTTCATGATGTTTTCTCGTCCCTCGCTGTGTGAAAGGCCTCCGTCAGCGAAGCTGGACGGCAAGGAAACGACGGCGACGGAGATGGAGGACGAGTTCCAGGAGGCGGTTCAGCTCAGCTGCTGGTCCCTATAATTAAGCATCAATCCATCCATGGATGAATATTTATACACGTGTGTCTGTATGATCTCGATGTGAAATGTAAATACAAGCTCTTTCGTTTACTTGTGAGGATCTTGATACCTTTTGAATTCACAGGAAGTGTTAATTTATACGTGCAACCTACTAACCAACGCATTCAAAATGGATTATCTACGACAATCGGTGGTGCTATTTGTTTGGGTCATGAGAAAATTATTTTCAATTTTAATACTTAAATAAAAAAAGTTATGATTAAAAAGAAAGATCGAATAAATAGTTGCCTAAGAAATCGGTTTGGTCCATTCTGGTAAAATCGGGCCGGTAGAAGAATCAGGTTCAATCGCAATCGCCCGCTCTCCCAACTCCACGAACTATATCTTGGATCTTCTCCCTCGGCGACGCGGATCTGACCACTCTTCGTCCTTGCGACCGCTGAACTTCGATCGTCAAATAGCACACGCTCCCAGTCTAGGCTTCGAGTAGCAATGAAGGTCAGTCGCACTTTCTGATTTGCGCAATATTTATGATCGCATCGATTCGCGTGTTCGCACTGGTGCGGAAACAGATAGCGGTGGAAGGATGCTTGCACGGGGAGTTGAATAAGGTTTACGCCTCGATTCAGCATATCGAGCAGGTGGAGAACACGAAGATTGACCTCCTTTTTTGTTGCGGCGACTTTCAGGTATTCGAACGCACCATTTTCTTTATGATTTTTTTTTATAAGCTTACAAGCCAATATGATTCTGCTAAAATGATCTAACCTAAGAATAATATATTTTGGGAGCTGAGGAATGGGGACCAGGTAGATTAATGGTGATCGTGATTGAGAGGAAAATGAAGAAAAGGAGAGAAATTGAGGTTAAAGATGGCTAAAATGCAGATGAATGGTCTCTCTATAAAGCATTAGCGCGATGGCTTAGCTTTCATATAATCTCTTGCGAAAAGCCTAAAATTCTGTAGTATGATTTCCACTTTCACCTGAATATGACCTTTAATTAATTTTGGACACATTCTATTGACTTGGATTGCCCAACGTAGAGTCAATGTATCTAATGTCTTAACAAACAACAAATATATCTCATTTTTTAGGACAAGAATAAAAATTGTAGAGGCCATCAATTTTTATGAAATTTAACACTTCCCCACCCCGACTCACTTACCTAGGTTAAATGATATCAAACAAGACTTTGATGTATAGTATTTTCCTTCCCCTTTTGTTTTTGCTGAATGGTTAAATGCGCCTTCTTCTTGGGACAATATTCTAGAAATAATGGATCTCATCCTAACTTTGTCTTCACAATTGTGAAATTCCTCATACTACTTTTGTTTCAAATAATGTTTACTTGCTATCCATCAAATTCTGCCTCGTTTCTTAACCAGTGAGATATTTGGCAATTCTTTTGTTGAATTACAGTAATCTGCTATAGAAGGAAATAATTTGCAACAGTGTACCTTGTATCATTCTAACAAAATCTAGCAACCCCGTATAACTGGTGTATGCAATATAAAACAAATCTTGCAAGCAAGTGGATTTACCTAATATCAACAAGAAAATTACATTTTCCTCTTGTATGCCTCAATTCACTTCTTTTTGACTCTTTAATCCGTGCAGGCAGTCAGAAATGAAAATGATCTTGACAGATTAAGTTGCCCCCAAAGTATCGAAATATGAATTCATTATGGAAGTATTATTCTGGACAAGCAGTAGCACCTGTTCCAACTTTATTCGTTGGTGGGAACCATGAAGCGTCAAACTACTTATGGAAATTGTGAGTCTCTTTTCCCTCATATAGGCATAGGATGTATTTATTTATTTTTTATTTTGAACTTTTGCTTTGATTGTAGCATAAAGGAGTATGTGGAATGGTTTATAGTTACATTTAGATACTTTTAATTATAATCTAACTTATAAGGGCTTTTGCATATGTACCATTTTGAAGTTTGAAAGATGTTTTTGACCTTTCAAAGTGAGACATTTTAGTTATATTTCTATCCCAATGCTCAAGTGCTCCACTTATCTTTGACACCCCACACTGTTTAAAGTTTGATATTTAGTTAAATTTCACATCTTATAGGACGCATAATTTTATCATCTACGACATCCTTAGATTGGTTGACAGAAACTATGATTGTCTATAATCAGATAAGAAAAACTCTCAAATGCCACAACACTTGAAGTTGCATGTAAACTAAACTTCAGATCAGGTTTTGATATCATTTTGGTATTACATTTTATGTTTCATACAAGTAATTATCTTGCAAAGGGCGTTACTACAAATAATTTGGTCATGTTTAGGTCAATTGAAATGATCAACTTTCATTTTATCATGTTTATTAAAATTAAGAAATTTAAAAGAATCGTTATGTGCCACTTTGTTATAATTATGACGGTTCTTACTTGGAGGGATGGGAAAGATGAGTGAAGGGATAGAAAAGTGTAGCTGAGGCTTTAATTTTCTAGGAGTGCATATTGTTGCTTTGTAACTTCTTAATGCCGCAATAGTTTACCATGTCATTACCTTCAGGCTTATAATTTTCCTTGTTTTTTGGCATCATATGAATGTTGATAACATCTATTTATTGGTTTATTGGTATCAGGTATCTGTTTGCTAGATATTACAGTGGATGGGCTGCACCTAATATTTATTTCTCGGGCTTCTCTGAAGTGATTAATTTGGCAACATAAGAATTGGACTCTCCGGGATTTATAAGCCTGGACATTATCATCTAGGCAACTATATTTTTCAATCAATATATGTACTTATTTATCTTTGTGTTCATGCTTTCTTTTATTTAGTACTTTGTGCAAAAGAAGTTGTTTCAATGCTTGTTAACTGTTGGTGCAGGGAGCACCATACGATCGAACCTAAGTTTTGATTATGGCAAAGAGTTCAAAGTTAAGATATCTTGTTATCTAATAAGTGTGAATGAGCCTGCAGGAATGTCCTAAGTGTTCTTGGGCAAAAGTCCTAGTGGATTCTAGGCAGATGGAAAAACCTTAGGGGAGGTAATCCTAAGTCCTAGGGGGTGGTAACCCTAAGTGGAAAGTCTTGACGGGTTGAGCACTTTGAGCGAAATCCGAAAGTCGGGAACTCTTGGTGAAAATCCAGGTGGTCACGAACTAGGTGAAAGACTGGACGGGTCGGGGATTGGACGTCCAGCGGAAAAGTTTTGAAGTCTCGGGTGTTGAGCAAAAGTCTAGTCGGTCTGGAGGACCGGTCTGTCAAGAGATAATTTCTCCTTAGAGGAATAGGTGAGGACGCGTTCCCCGTTGAGAGAATAGTAGGCGTCGGTTCGACTTAAGATTTTCGGGAAATCCAAAAGTCAGAACCGAACAGTTCGAAGGTTGTCAATCACCTATATTATTCATATTTTATTGTGCTAACTTTGTTTTACAGGTATACTTTGTTTGTGGACTAATATGCCTTGCAGGAAGGGAGTTGCACAAGGAAAAGCTTGGATGAACAGTGTCCGAGGCGGCGAGGCCCCTCCGGGGCTGTTGGAGACGCCTCGGGTGCCTTAGTCGAAGGCCTTGTGCAGCAAGGTGCGAAGGCGCCTTCAAGGAGCCTGAAGGCGCCTTGGATGCTGGTGGAAGGCGCCTTCTATGGAGCTTGAAGGCGCCTTCGGACATATAGAATTCGCAGAAAGCGGATTTTATCGACGACCGAATCTGCGGGGATAAGTGCTTAGCTGGAGGCACCTTCCATGGAGCTTGAAGGTGCCTTCAACAACCTATATAAGGCAGTCTCGAACCGAGCCTCTATAACACTGACTTTTGCGATCATTCTACGGCGCACTGCTCTAAAAGACGATTCTGCGACTCTGTGACGCAACTCCGGCGACCGAGCGATGCGACTCCGACGATCGAAAGCACGACCTTCTAAGATCCTCATGTTAGAGTGTATACTAAAAGCCTAGCTTTTGGTATAAACATTTATCTAGAAATAAGAATCACATTGGTCAAATGTCTATATTTATGATATATGTAGTTGTTCAATTAATTTATATTGTAGATAACATGGTGTGTGGTGTCACACACAGAGGATCATGTTATCAGTACCTTATAAATTATAAACAGTAACTCACGACCATAATGGAAAGGAACAAACCATTGGAAGGTCGTAGTGTAATTAGGTATTAGTTTATCTTAACTATATAATTACACTAGTACACTTAGAGTGTATTGAGTAGGACCATTAGAGGTCGTTTCTTTTATACTGACTTTATAAAGAAACAAAGACCTCAGTTATTATGGAAGTGTGTGCTCTTAATCCTAATATAATAACAAGCACATATATTTGATATTTATTTCTTTAATTTATCAATGGGTGAGATTTAGTTCGATGAATCAATAAGCCCGACAAGTTGGAAATGATATCACTTATAGTGTGTATTGTTGATTATAGAAGGAAACTGTGTCCTAGTGATCTAGGTTGAGAATGTCCTCAAGAGGAGCTCATAAGGATTGTCATGTTAAACCCTGCAGGTGGACTTAGTCCGACATGACGATAAGGTTGAGTGGTACTACTCTTGGACTAAGATATTAATTAAATGAGTTGTCAGTAACTCGCTTAATTAATGGACATTTGACATCTTAAACACAGGGAGACTAACACACTCATAATAAGAAGGAGCCCAAAATGTAATTTGGGATTGGTGCGGTAGTTCAATAATAGTTCTTTAGTGGAATGAATTATTATTGATGGAATTAAGTTGTGTGTTCGGGGCGAACACGGGAAGCTTAATTTCATCGGGAGACCAAAACCAATTCCTCCTCTCGGTCCCTATCGTAGCCTCTTGTATATAGAGATTTATACCCACCACATACTCACCTTCTTACCCAACCAATAGGGGCCGGCCAAGCTAAGCTTGAAGCTCAAGCTTAGGGCCGGCCAAGCCTAAAGGTTGGCCTTAAGGTGGCCGGCCAATAGCTTGGAGCCCAAGCTTAGGTGGCCGACCACATCATATTAAAAAGGATTTTTTAAAATTATTTCTTATGTGGATATCATAGTTTTAAAAGAGAGTTTAAAAATTAAATCTTTCCTTTTAAAGCTTTCTACAAAAGATTAAGAAAAGATTTGAAATCTTTCCTTATTTGTAGATTGAAAGGAGATTTTATTTTTAAGAAAAACTTTCCTTTTTAACCATGATAATAATTTAAAAGAGAAGTTTAAAAATTAAATATTCTCTTTTATTAGTTTCTACAAAAGATTAAGAAAAGATTTGATATCTTTCCTTATTTGTAGATTGAAAAGAGATTTTAATTTTTAGAGATAACTTTCCTTTTGGAAATTATCCACATGTTTAAAAGAAGAATTTTAATTTATAAAATTTCCTTTTTATTAACCAATCATGAAGGGATAAAAATTATTGGAGAAATTTTTATAAATTTCTAGAAACAAATTAGGAAGTTTTAATTCTTGTGTGAATTAAATTTTCCTTGTTTTGGGAATTAGAAGTGGCCGGCCATTATTATTAAAAGAAGAAAATTATTTTTTAATTAAAATAATTTTTCTTTTTTATGACAAAAGAATTAAGGAATTTTTTATTAAAATTTCCTTATTTTTCAAGACCAAGGATTATAAAAGAAGGGGTAGAGGTGCCTTCACGGGTGATCAACTCTATTATTCTTCTCCTCTCTTTTCCTCCTTGGTGGCCGGCCCTAGCTTCTTCCTCTTCTCTTCTTCTTATGGCCGGCGGCAACCTCTCTTGGAGCTCTTGATGGTGGCCGGTTCTAGCTAGGAGAAGAAGGAGAGAAAGGTGGTTTTGTTTCTTGCATCCCTTGGAGCTTGGTGGTGGTGGCCGGACCTCTACTTCTCTTGGAGAATTGTGGTGGCCGAAACTTGCAAGGAAGAAGAAGGTGCTTGGTGGTTCTCATCTCGGAAGATCGTTGCCCACACAACGTCCGAGGTTAGAAGAGGAATACGGTAGAAGATCAAGAGGTCTTTTTAGAAGGTATAACTAGTAATTTTTCCTTTCCGCATCATGCTAGTTATTTATGGAAATAATACCAAATACAAGAGGTTTACGATTCTAGTATTTCGAATATGTTTTTCGAAGTTGTGTTCTTTTATTTTTATTTTTCTTTTCCTTGTGATTTGATTGTTCTTTTTGGTTGACCTAAAGTTATTTTAGGAAATTAAATATTAGCTTTCCATAAAAGGTTTTGTCTAGTCGGTGGTGGTTGTTCCCATATCCAAGAAGGTCATGTGCCTCGCCACGTCAGTACTGGGAACCAATTATGGAAATTAATATTTAATGGAATTAATAACTTAGGTGATTTGGATCAAATGTGTTAAGTTCCGCAGGAGATCCAAGTTTAAACCTTAAAGAACAAATAGATTAAGTTTTGGATCAAACGTGTTAAGTTCCGCAGGCGATCCAAAATTTAATTTAAAAGAACACATGGTAGCTAGGAAAAGGTTCAGACCTTTGTACAAAATTTTTGTACAGTGGAACCTCTAGGTTTTCCGAGTAGCAACCAACACCTCAAAAGTTGTCGGTATATGTTTAATTGTTGCGCTTAATTAATTGTACTTAAAGTTGTAATTCTTCAAATCTATAGTGATTGCCCAACGAAAGCGATCGACGATCGCAGACCTTGGAGTAGGAGTCGCCACATGCTCCGAAGTAAATAAAAGTATTAGCGCTTGTTTTGCTTCCGCTTTATTTCGTATTTCCGCTGCGTTACTCTGTGCTTTCCTAAACGAGTGTACATCTCGATCCTACAGTTAACAGCCTTTTTGATCTTGGTCTTTGAGCATGTGTTGTCTCCAAACCATAATAAATGTTCTTAAACCCAAGATTAAATCTCTGATAGTGCTGTTATACAGATTTGAAGTCCTGATATTTGGCAGAAAGTTATATTACTACAAACTCTTTTTCATTATACCATTTCTTTGATAGTTGACTGTACAGTGTAGTTTTTTACATGCCACTCTATATGTAAGCATTCTCCCATCACTTGTTTTTGCTTGCCCATTCAATCTTGTGCCTTTCTGAATTTATTATCAGTTATTTGATTACTTTACACGAGGCAAAATGTGGCAATTGCTCATGACTTGTGTGTTCTTATTGTGTACCTTCTGAGCAGGAGATTTTGACAGATCTACATATAATGATAGTGATCTTCGGTCTGCATACCATATTCGTGAATATGATGTAATGTAGTGCAAGCAAATTAGGGACCCAGTAGATATTTTCATATCACATGACTGGCCTGTTGGTATCTATGAATATGGAAATCTGTAGTCTTGTTCAAGATAAACCATTTTCTAAAGAAGAGGTATATTATAATTATAGTTTTCATGCATATTTTTTCTATGATTTGCTAATCTATAAATGAAGATAGCTTGTACATATCTTGGCATCTGGTCATTTGTATTAGTTAGTGCTTCTATGTAACATATATAAATTGCTTTCTGGTTGGTTGCCATCTAAAGATAGTGCCATATGCCTATGGTTCGTACTGGAAGTCAAAATCAGGACCATTAAAACTCATTTCAGTGGTTCAACTGCAATCATCTAGATTAGGCTGAATTAAAGTTCCAGTCAGATATTCATATCTGCATATTATTTATCATCAAAATTATTTTTGAAAAAAATCTATATAAAGCACACTTCCCAGAATTGTAATTTTTTCAAAAAATTCTCTCTCAGGAAGGATGTTTCCTGCAAGAATCCAACTATTATCCAAGAATCATCTTACATGCATTCTATCTACCACATCAAAGCATTTTCAGCTAACATACACTAGGTATCCAGGAATTATCTCACAACTTTCATATTTGCTTTATGCAACATGAATAAATCAATCAACTTGAAGATTTATTTTTTTCTTTTTTCTTCTTCACATAGTAACTTAGTAATTTGTAAAATTATTGAGATTTTGATACGTTCTATATGATTGCATTGATGCTATTGCTATTCATGCAAATAATCTGACTGTTATTGTTTTTCCTCAGATCCAGAATCGAACTCTTGGAAGTATGCCTGCTGCAGAGCTTCTGAGCCAACTGAAACCTCAGTATTGGTTTTCATCTCATCTTCACTTCAAATTTTCAGCTGTTAGAAACAAGGAAGATGGATGGTTCTGTAACAAAGTTCCTAACTCTTGACAAATGCCTTCCTGGTCGGAGTTTTTTACAGGTTGAAATTTCAATGGTTATTTCACCATGTTAATGTATGGCATATCAAAACAATTGAAGAACTAAGGGCATCTCCAATGAAAAAACCTCAAAAGTAAAAAATATGATATTATTATTGCCACAGCAAAAATAAAAATTCTCCTAAGTTTATTTCTATGTGCCATCTCAGTATCACATCAAAAGTAAAAAATTTCACTCTTCTCTCTATAATAAAAGAAACCTCCCTGTAACTTTTAATGGGCCACACACTCAATAATTCATGTATCTTTAAAAAAAAATTTGATTATTTGTTAATGATCATTCTTATATCACCGAATTTGTTAAAAATAATATTAAAAATTTATATATTTACAAAGAAGTACAACATTAAATAATAAATTATTATAAATAATTTATAAAAATTAATATTTTATTGATCGCACTCATAGCGTGTCCAAATATACTAAACCAAGTTGGTTCGAAGCGATAATGTACTTGATTATCACATAGAAGTTTCTCCGAATGCATTCTTGAAACTCTTGGGTAGATCTGTGTTGGAGGATCTTCTTCATCATTCGACTAATTGATTACTACATCCCTTTATCCTCAATAATCGTACTATGCAAAATAATACACATACATAATATTTTTCAAATTATTTTTGTACCAAAATCATTCTGGACCTCGCTCGACGTCCTTTCTTGCAGCTTCTTATTTTTTGCTTGAAAAACTCTTTTGGAATTATGGGGCACGAAAAGTTCTTGATGAAAATAGCTCATTCCAGGTAAATTCCATCAGTTAAATAATACCCTTTTGTATATTGTGTATCATTTTCTGTAAAATTAACCTCCGATGCGTTTCCTTATAGAACGTTGTTGAATAAAGGTGTTTTGTTAAGCACGATATCATTACGTGATAATGTGATTCCAAAAAAAAATGTGGCATATCCATAAGTCCGCAGATGCAACCGCTTCAATCACAATTGTTGGACCTCATGATCGCCTTGAGTAAACTAGCTTTTCCAAGCAACGGGGCAATTTCTCCATTCCCAATGCATACAATCAAGGCTATCCAACATGCCAGGTGATACGGTTAGCAGTGGAGGGGCCCAAGAGGAAAGGGTGAGAAGGGTCACGACCATATAGCGGTCAAAAGTCAAGAGGACGTGGCGATCAATAGTCAAGCTGACTAGGCAGTCAAAAGGCTAGCCTATGGAATAGGCAGAGGTCAGGCAAACTGGTTGTTCAAGCAGGCGAGGCCGTGGGAAAACAAAGGAAGTCGGCAAGCGGAATCTGGGGTACAGGTCGGGATCGACAAAGTTGGGCAGAGGCAGCTCAAGCTGCAGGCCTATGGTCGAGGGACAGGAAACAAATCAAAGGTCGGAAGCGGCAGGGCTGTGTAGAAACGGCTCGGTCTGCAGGTCTACGACTCGAAGATCCGGAAGTGTGAGTCACCAGTCACAGGTCGGAAGCGACAGGGCTGTGTAAAGACAGCCCGATCTACGGGCTTACAGTCGAGGGCCGGCAGGTCGAGGGGTGTGAGGTAGATGCAGATCGCGATAAATAGGACGAGCTAAGCTGTGCAGGAGTCGGAGGATCACAACTGTCCGTCAAGGGTAATCATTGCATACCAGGGAAATGTACGGAGGCGGAGGTTCCTAAGCGAGAGGATGCTCTCATAACCAATGGCAGCCTGACAGATGTCCTTCACTACGAGACAAAACCCCTGTGTAAAGGCGAAGGTTCCTAAACAAGAAGATGCCTTCACGACCAATAGCAGCACGACAGGTGTCGGGGATACACGACAAAGCCTAGCGTCTAACGTTTTCTGACAGGATGGCAGGTTCTGGAAGCAAGGGGGGTGCACAAAAAGGAGGAGATTCCTCGTACGCGGGTACGCGCTCTCTCGTCATTTTTTTCCACAACTTTTCATTTTGAGTCTCTCTGCTTTTTCTGGGGAAAAAGGACCTGACTTGAGTGTCGGAGGGCTTGATCCGGGGACTTTTTCCCTGGGTTCTGGTTTCTAACGTGAGGGAGGGAGATCGTCTGAGTGTGTGCAGGGTCCTACAGCAGCGTCAGCCGCCCGTGGGAGCCGAATCACCCACGACTTTCCGTCAACAACCAGGCCACCGCGACCAGCCTCCGTCCGACTTAGCCTTCGGACAGGATCAAATTTGGCACCGTCTGTGGGAAACACAACAGCTTGATCCGAAGCGTGAAGATGGAGGACTCTGGTCGAAGCTCTAGCAGGAGGATCAACGTGACCATGACCGCGGGGGAGTACGAGCTCTTCAAGGAGGTCGAAGCAGGCCGCCTCGAAAGCAAGGAACCGGCCGCTTACACAAGGCGTCAAAGACCGGCTCTCGGCGAGGGCTCGAAGAAGCAACAAGAAGAACCCCTGTACCTCTTCCAGAGCCTCCGAACTATCATCGAGTCGGACCTCGTGAGCATAGTCAGAAAGAGGAGCCACGATGGTGGAGAAAGCTCTCTACATCCACCTCGGGATTCAGGAAAGGGAAAAGCTATAATCCCCGGAGATGCCTGAAGACCGGATGACAAGGTACCCTTCTCGGCTCAGATCCGGAAGCCCAAAGGGTATCGAGCCCCGAACATTGGAGAATCGATGGGAGCAAGGACCCGGAAGAGCACCGAGGAAGTTCAAGAACGCGGCTATCTTGTATCAATACAGCGATGCTGTCAAATGCCGAGTGTTTCTACACACCCTGTCTGGATCGGCACAGAAGTGGTTCGATGGATTGCCCCCAGAGTCCATCAATCGCTTCATGGATTTCAAAACGGCCTTCCTACGCCGTTTCGCCAGTAGTCGTAAGTATCAAAAAATCGACCACCGTCGTTTTGCTCTCAAGCAGGAGCCGTTACATCAACCGGTTCGGTCGGTGGCCAATGGCGTCCCCTCCGCCACCTCGGAAATATTGATGAGTGCCTTTTCCCACGGATTGCGAGAAGGGAATTCTTGAGGACCTCATCAAAACCCCCCAAGCTTTGGCGATATGGTGGAAAAGCTTCTTCACATCAAGGTGGAAGAAGCGCGTCGCTAGGCGAAGGCCGAAGGCGGTGACTCGGCAACCGAAAGGAGAGCACCGCTCGGCCCTTCCAACTGCCCTCGCCTCTGTGGAGTCGAGACCCGCTCATGAGTTGCTTCTATACACGCACCCAGACAAGAGGAGCACCATATTGCACATATCATCGGTCCAGGACGCACGATCTTAGTAACTGCTTCCAATTCGCTCGTGATTCCAGGAGAGCTGCCGAGCAGGGTCTGCCCCCCCCAGAGGATGGAGGAGGAATGGGCGCAGCAGGGCGTGCTCGTCAGACCCGGCCGACCTAGCCGACCCATCTAACCAAGCCGGCCTCGGGAAGACCAAGAGATGCCGGAGAACTGGAGAACCGGGGCAATGCTGCCGTGCGAGAGATCGATATGATTTCAGGAGGGCCCATGACGGGGACTCAGGCCGAGCCCGTAAGTCGCACGTTCGGCGGTTGTATGTGGGAGCCGTGGGATGCAGAAACGAGCAGGCCTTCAAGGCCGTTATCGCTAACAGCCGAGTGGCTCGGGTCTTTGTGGATACCGGGAGCTCGGTCAACATTTTATTCAGAGCTGCGTTCAAGGAGATGCAGATTGACGCCGCTGAGCTCCAACCCGTAACCACTTCTTTGTACGGGTTCACAGGCAATGAAGTCAAGCCCATGGGTCAGATCAAGCTGGCCATCTCCATGGGCACTGAGCCACTGGTGCGCACCCGGAGGAGTACCTTTATAGTGGTGGATTCGCTTCCTCCTACAACGTCATCCTGGGAAGGCCAGCTCTGCATGAGTTCCGGGCTGTCGTCTCCACTTTTTACCAAAAGATCAAGTTTTCGGTCGGCGAGCAGGTCGAGGAAGTTAAGGGAGGAGGGTGTCCGCCGGTGCTACATTGATATGGTCCGGTGGAGGCGCGCAAGAGCCGGAGGACACAAGATGGGGAGTGCACGCTATCCAAGAGGAGCCTCGCCTATTGCCGAGGAGCCTATCCCTTGGGAAGAAATTCGGCTTCATCTGACAGAGCAGAGAGCATCACTCGCATTGCGTGACTTGCCACAAGAGCTTAAGTCGGAGCCGTCACGGTGCACGATCCGTAATAGGGACGTTTTTGGTCCTGGAAGAGTTGCCCGGGTCAAACCAGTGGTGAGCACAAGTCGCATATTATACGAGGCCAAGCGGTCAAGCGAAGAAGAGAAACTTCTCTGCGACGAATAAGATTATCCAGGTGAAGTGGATCAGCTCGGGAAGGCGGACATGTTCGAGAGGTACAGTTCCCGTCCTCTCCAACGTTGTATTGGTAAAAAGCCTAATAACAAGTGGAGGTGTGCATAGACTTTCGCGACCTCAATAAAGCCACCCCAAAGATTGTTATCCTCTCCCGCGGATCGATCGGTGGATTCAACCGCTGGCTGTGAAATGATATGCATGATGGACGCTTATCAAGGATATCATCAAATACCCTTGGCTAGGGAGGATCAGGAGAAAGTCGACCATACCGACGGTACTTTTTGCTATACGATCATGCCATTTGGACTCAGAAATCTTGGGCTACCTACCAAAGGATGATGGACAAAGTCTTCCGAGATCGGGCGGAACGTAGAGGTCTATGTTGATGACATCTGATCAAGTCCCCAGGCGTCGATCTAATAAAGATTTAGAAGAAACACATGGGACTCGAGGCAATATGGGGTAAGGTGAATCCAAATGCTTGTTCGGGGCCAAAGGAGGAAGTTTTGGGGTATTTGGTGAGCAGGGATAGAAGCCAACCACGAGAAGGTTCAAGCACTTGGAACATGCGGATCCTCGAATCAAGGAAACGCAGGTCGGCAGGATAACAACACTGTCCCGATTCATCTCCAGATTTGCAGATCGAGCCGCTCCCTTCTTCAAAGTACTCAGGAAGGCAGCCAAGTTTCAGTGGACGGAGGAGTGCACACAGGCTTTTGAGGAGCTAAAGCAATACCTGGAGTCTTTACCATCGCTGTTCAAGCCTGTTGTGGGAGAGCCCCTTTGGGTCTACTTGTCAGCCACCCCCGAGGCCGTGGGGGCCGTGCTGGTTAAAAAGCAGGACAATGTACAACGGCCAATGTATTTTTTCAGCCATCTATTGAAGGGGGCTGAGTCTCGGTATTCGGCCCTGGAAAAGTTGGTTTACGGACTTGTTCTCATGGCTCGGCGCCTCCGACCGTATTTCTTGGCGCATCCCATCACTGTCCTGACGAATAGTACAATGGGTCGAGCTCTCACCAAGGTGGAGGTAGCAGGTCGGCTTATCAAATGGGCAACCGAGCTGGGGGAATATGATATACAGTATCAGCCCCGAACCGCGATCAAAGCACAGGCTCTGGCGGATTTCTTGACAAAAGTTTATCAAATAGACTCGGAGGAGGTCTGGAAAATTTATGTAGACGGATCAGCTACCCATCGGGGAAGTGGTGTAGGTGCACTTCTAATATCTCCACAGGGAGACATCATGCAGCTGGCTGTACGACTAAATTTCAGAGCTACCAACAATGAGGCAGAGTATGAAGCCTTATTAGCAGGTTTGCAAGCAGCTCGGCATGTGGGGGCGAGCCGAGTCGTAATATACTCGGATTCGCAGTTAGTAACTCAGCAGGTGACCGGACATTTTGAAGCGAACAACGAAAAGATGCAAGTTTACAAGGAAGCCTATGAGAAGATGAGAAAAGATTTTAAAGAGGTCACAGTCACTAAGATTCCCAGGGCTAAAAATGAAAGAGCGGATGAGTTAGCTAAAATGGGCAGCTCCCTGACTACTTGGGTACTTGACAAATCTATAGCGCAGACCTTCCTTATAGCCCAGATAGACCTACAAAGTAACCTGGAAGGAGTAATTGATTGGAGGACGCCCATAGTAAGTTTCCTCCAGCAAGGAATTGTACCTACCAACTTAGAAGAGGCACGCATGCTCAGGAGACAGGCTCATTCTTATGTTATGATTGGAGATCAACTGTACAAAAGGTCTTTCTCCAGACCCCTGCTCAAGTGCTTGAATATGGAAGAAGCGGATCAGGCCTTGCGGGAGATACATTTGGGATGCTGTGGCAACCACGCAGGTGGAAGAACGCTGGCCCGGAAAGTGCTATTGGCCAGGTATTTCTGGCCTACCCTGCAGAAGGACGCACAGAAGCTGGTGAATACTTGTTTGTCGTGCCAGAGGTATCAGAACCTGACGCACCGACCCACAGAGTTGTTGAGGACTTCTATAGTATCTTGCCCATTTGACCAATGGGGTATGGATATCGTAGGACCTTTCCCGATGGCTACAGGGCAGAGACGTTTCTTGCTGGTAGCAGTAGATTACTTCTCCAAGTGGGTGGAAGCGGAAGCCCTGGCCAAAATCACTGAAAATGCGGTGATCCAGTTCTTGTGGAAGAATATCTTTTGCAGATTTGGCCTACCTCACAAATTGGTGTCGGACAATGGCAGACAATTTCAAGGACGCAAAATACAAAATTAGTGCAAGGGGTTCGGCATAACGCAGGCCTTTACTTCGGTGGCGCATCCTCAGAGCAATGGTCAGACAGAGGTGGTCAATCGGGAAATAGTGCGAGGGCTCAAGGTCAAGCTGGATCATACGGGGGGTAGTTGGGTGGACGAACTGCCGAGCATTTTGTGGGCTTATCGTACGACACCCCGAGAGAGCACAGGTCTGACACCTTTTCACTTGGTATATGGCAATGAAGCAGTGGTGCCTCTGGAGGTCGGGATACCATCCGTCAGGAGAATGATGTACGACGAGGAGAACACGGAACGACGGCTGGCCGAACTAGATTTCATCAGCGAAATTCGCGAGCAAACAGCTGCCAGGCTGGAAGCCTATAGACAGAGGATGAGACAGAACTATAATAGAAGGGTGATCCCTCGTTTCTTCGAAGAAGGTGACCTGGTCTGGAAGCAGGTGAAACCCTTGGGGGAAGTGACAAAGTTGGCGCCTCAATGGGACGGACCTTACAAAGTTGTCAAGAAGTTGGCGTCGGGGGCCTATTATTTGCAAGACGCTCAAGGAAGGAAGCTAGACCGACCTTGGAGTGCTAACTACCTACAGCCCTATCGGGTGTGAGGGATGCCAACCCTGTTGCTGTAAGCCAGGTCGGCCGAGGGTTTCGGAGACGGTAGGATAGTCAAGCAAAAACTCAAAGATACGTATGTACATGTAAATATTTCATCAGTTTTAAGCAGTTGGAACAAATCATTTGAAAGGAGCAAAGATCTCATCCGGAAAGCCTTGAATGATCTGGCCTTGATCCAAGAAGTTTGCGGGAGGGATGGAGCTCAAGAAGTCCTGTGCATGTAGTTGTCTGATAACTCCAGCCGCCGTGTATGGTACGGTCGGAGCAAAGCGTGCCCCGGCCTGGGATAAAAATTCAGGAGAGCTCAAATAGGACCTTCGACTTCGCAGGCAACGATCATCCTCTCCTTCTTGATAGATCGCCAGGGCAGTGGATACTCCTGTCAAAGCCGCCCGAGACTGGGATAGTTCCGCCCTCAAGGCCTCCAGCTCAGCCCCTTGAGTCTCCAACTGTGCCGCCTGAACCTCCAGTTTATTGTTCTTCTCCTGCAGAAGAGTATCTTTGGACTGCATTTCTTGAGCTTGGTGGGCTAGTTGTTGCTGATACCCCGCCTCGGAGGCAGCTCTTTCCTCCCTCATAGCTCGGAGCTCATCTTTCGCCTGTATCAGGGACCGTTTCTGCCGGTTGGTCTGATTGGTTAAGGCTTGAATCTCCGCTCGCAAAGCATAACTGGCTTGGGCAGGGTCGTTCAGTTGTAGCTCTAATGCGGAAACTCTCTCCCGGAGTTCTTTGCTTTCATGATGGAGGGTGTGGAAGGATTGATTCAGCACCAAACATTCTACATGAGTCTAGATGGAAGGAACAACCTTCAGCTGAGGTAAATTAATGGCAAGTGCGAGGTGAGAAGTACTTACTTTAGCCCAAGACTTTGAGAACTTATTCATCTGGGCTAATGGTGACAAACTACCCATTTGACTCATGCTCTCCACCCACAAGCTGCCAAGAGAACCTTTCATCATCAGAAGGCTCGTGGGGGCGTCATGTCGCCGAGCAAGAGCCGCTTCGGAGGGGATAGTGGTCCTGTAATGATGGCGGGTGGAGGAGGAAGGGTGAGAAGGGCCGACGTCAGCACCAGGAGGAGCGGGAGGTGGCTCGGGAACAGGTTCAGTTGGCACGGGGTCGTGACGATCGACTGGGTTATCTTCCTCAGCAAGAGTGGGGGTAGAGCGGAATGCAGCTGGTCTTCCCCTGTAAGGGTTGGGGGAGGCTGCTAGATAGACAAAGCAAGAATGACAAGGGGAATGGTGTTGGAGCTAGCCACGGTGGCAGCGGGGGACAATTGGGTAGTAGAAGAAATAGAATCAGGCGTTTGCAAAGTCAGACCTGGTCTTCGGCGAGGCCTGTGAAGCAGAGGCTGGTTATCGGAGTCAGAATCCTCAGAGCGAGGCTGGCCCTGTGAAGAGGCTGCAGCACCCCTGTCTATGGCGCCCCGACCGGATGAGCCTCGACCTGCGCGATGAAGGGCTACGCGACCACGTCTGGAGGCCCGGGGGGCTCCTCAGAAGACGCATCTAGCCAGACGGCCGGCTGGAGCACGACCCCAATCTCGGCTCGGGGTAGCAGGTGAAGGAGAAGCGTTGTGTGAGGCGGGGTTGGAAGTAGACTGAGGCGTTGCCCCAGATGAGGTGGATCCAAAATGAGGGAGTAGCCTCCTCTCCAAGATCACCCGACCGCGCCGCATTATTTACAGATCACTGAGGGGCAAAGGCAGAACCTCTGATGCGCGGCCCAAAACCTCAGCTGTGGGCGCCAACGCGAAGAATCAGTCTAGTAAAAAATGAACGAAAGGGGGAGCTCAGCACAAACTTACCAAAGGAGTGCGGTGTTTCAGGAGAAGGAGGGCTCAGCCTAAAATAAGAAAGTAGGTCGCCAGATAGCAGTCTTGTCAGATTCAGACGCCAATCCTCCATCTGGGTTGCAGCCATATTAAAGTGGAGATCTATGTGGAACTCTTCCAATGCCGGGGGTAGAGGCAGAGCAGGTTGCCATCGCATGAGCCAGTCTGTTTCCTTTGGAAACCAGAGAAAAAAGAACATTTTCCTCCAGTTAGCACTGGGAGGAGCGAGAGGAGAGAAGAAAGCAGTGTGGTTGCGAGTTTGGAAATAAAAAAGACCGTCGGCGTGCCGAGCAAGAGCAAAGAAGCAGTGAAAAAGGGGAGCTGACCAGGAAACCTCACAAACTTCACAGAGTATTACGAAGCCATATAAAATCTTTATAGAATTGGGAGTTATCTGACCTAGGGGGATTTTGAAGTAGCGGCACACTCCAGATAAAAAAGGATGTGGGGGTAAACGGAGGCCAGATACAAATTGTTCAGTAAAGAAAGTACAATAACCAGGCGGAGGATCGAAGTACAGGTTCACACCAGTAGGGATGATGGGGTGGAAGCTAGTAGGGATTTCATAAGTGTACCGTAGGTCATCCCAATCCAACTCAGCGAAAGTCGAAGCGTCTGGGAAGTGCTCCGCCAACAAGGAGATCCAAAAAGGAGAAGTCATTGCGAAAGAGATTATCTCAGGTGATAGAAAGAACAAACGAAAAGAAGAGGCTTGGAGAAGAAGAAGGATCGCGACAAAGTCTCGGAAGAAGTCAGTCGGCAGCAGCGACGCTTGGGTGCTCCGTGGTGACGGCGAATCATAAGGGAAGGCAAGAAACAAGAAGATACTTATAGGTATGGCGGATGAAGGACATTTTCGTAAAGTTGACAACGGACGGTTGATGCAGCATCTGAGATAAACAGGGAACGCCCTATGATGATCCTCGGGAATATAACCAGGGGCATTATAGGAAAGGCAGGGGCCCGAGATACGAAGCGCCCCCTAAGGAGATTGCCCCAAGCAGGTCAAGAATGTATGGAGGGGCCGTTAGGAAGGTGTGCAGATCAAATCAGCGGACTTCATGGGCACGCATCAGGAATAGAGAGCATGAATCTAGCCCTCGCCGGGCTCGGTGTAAAAGCAATTATTGAAGGAAGAGCGATGTAGCAGGGCAAAACGAGCAAGGGAGAGCAGACTGGCAGAGCTCAACCAAAGTCACGGATGGCCTACTAAGAAAAGAAACAAGCTAGGGATACGCGAAGGGGAAGCGATGCGATTATCCGGATGTAAGAGAAGATAAGTACAGTCATCCAGAGTTCAATACGACCATACGAATAAGTACAATCAGGGAAGGTTCAACATCAACACATAAAAGGTAAACATCACAACATGGTCCCGACTACACAACATCTGAAGAAGAGGGGGCAGGGTTGCGGGAAGCCAACGGAAGGAGCCCGGGGTCGGCTGACACTATGTCGGAAGACGCAGGATTAGCGGACGCTTCAGAAGCAGCAACAGGAGGGGCCTGGGCAGAAATATCCCCGGGAGCTGGATCGGCCGCAGGATGAGGAGCCTCCAGGAGGAAAAGTCCGTCATCAGCTTTGAAGGAAGGGAAAGTTTCCTGCGGCAATTCCCTGGATAGGCGAGCTGTGTCCAGAAAGGTGGCAGGAGGTGCCAAGCGTAGGAAACCTTGCTCGAAGGCCTGCCTAACCCCACCAGCGACCCCATGATAGAGCAACAAGACCATCCAGCGTCCCAGCTTTTGGAGGAAGAAGGAGGAGCGGACGTAGGCCAGTCTGTACGCCTTTAGCCGCTCTGATTCGCCAGCTCGGTACGCTTCCAAACTGTTCTTGTTCTCGGCAACCTCGGCGCGGGCCACGGATAAATCGCTCTGGCCTTGAGACACTGCTTCCTGGGCCTTCGATAACTCCGCTCGCAAGGATTGGAGAGTGGCTTGGCAAGCTTCCCACTGAGTCCGCATGGTTGCTTCCCGGCCTGGCCTAGCGAGACAGGGGCTCGGCATTGGCCAACCCGTCATAGGAGCTCGACTTTGTGCAAACTCAAATCCGACGATCGGGAGGCGGCCTGCCTCTTTGGCCTTCACTCGAAAGCCGCTTGATGACGATCGCTTAAGCCATAGAAGACTCACTTGTCTTCAGCCGCCTCCAACTTGAAGTTTATCGAGGCGGCATGGAAATGCCCGGCGAGGCCGCAGATTCCCGCGCAAATAAGCATCCAAGCTTCAAGAAGACTCGGGAGAGGCGAGGAAGCCAATCTTCAAGAGAAGACTGAGAGGTGAGGAAGCCGAGGGGCTCTAGTTCGAGGCGTGCCTTGAGCACCCTCTCGTTGAAGCTCGGCGCCGCCTGGCCCAGATTCACGGGCAGTGCAAGTGGCGGAAGAAGAAGAAGGGTTCTGAAACACACGGAATACGGGAAGAAGAGAAAGAGCTTACCACTACCAGGGAGCGAGCAATTCGATCAAACTCTTCCAAAGGGGAATTGCTCCATCGCGATTGGTTGATTGCGGAGATGGCCAAGTCCCATAAGTCGACCCTACCAAAGATAGGCGATAAGTCGGCGGTGGACACGTGAGGCCGGGTCGGTCTCAAGGAGCCTGTGAAGCTTCAAAGGCAGTCCTGCAGCGAGGTGTTGAGTCGGGGCGAGCCTCGGAGGCCCAAGAAGAGGAGAGGCGGAGGGGCAGAGTCCGGGGCGTGATGCCCAGAGGACGAAGGCGGGGCAGGCAATACACTCTGGATGGGCACCGAGCTGGTCAGTCCAATGGCGGTCTACCACCTCGGATCGAGGCCTTCTCCGGGCCAAGCTTGTCTCCTGGTCGAGCTCGTGTCCGAAGACCGTGGGGAAGAGATGCTCACTCTGGCTGACTAAGGAGGTGGAGGAGAGTTGCGGTGGTCGGGCGCTCTTGCCCTTACGTGTAAGCGCGTAGTAGGAGGGCGAGGCACTTGCCGCCGCGACCGGGCCAGCTGGTCGAGTTGATCGGAGGCGGCGGTATGAGTGAGTCAGCGGGGCGGGGGTGGTGGCTCAATAAGCGCCGAGGCGCCTCTGAGTCTCGGAGGTTTGATGTCCAGGGTGGACCGTGAACAATGAGGGTCGAGGATAGCTTGTTTAGCTCCTCATTCAGCTTAGAGCGACCACCGGGTGTCTCGATCGCAAAAGAGCGGAGGAGGGCAGCCACTACAAATATAAGAGGAAAAAGCACCTCAGTTAGCGAAGAGCAGTATACAAAAAAAAATAACAACTTACCAAAAGGAGCTCCGATTTCCGTGGAAACAGGGCTAAGACCAAAAGTGTGCAGAATGCCTTCTAGCATCAGCACAGACAGGCGAACAACAACACCTTTCAGCTTGTCCGCAGCTGCGGATCAGGCAGGTTCATGGATGTGTAAAGGGAAGTCTGAAGCAAGGATGGGATGCCATTGGGAAGGCCCGGCTAAGGGGACGGGGGGCTTGAGGAAGAAAAAGTGAGATCTCCAGCCTTTATTGGAAGAAGGTAGGTCATCAAAAAACTTATGGCCCGGCTTGGCCTGAACGTTGAATACCCCCGCCTCGGCTCGCCGGAAGGAATAGAAGTGATGGAATAGTCTAGCAGTCAAGGGAATTTGATAAATGCGGCACAAGATGATGGTTCCGCAGACCGCTCGGAATACATTGGGGGCAAACTGAGAGATGCCCATACCGCAATACTGACTCAACTCGGAGAAAAAAGGATGCAAAGGAAAGCGAAGACCGCCTAAGATTTGATTCCTAAAAACAGTGATAAACCCTTCGGGAGGAGAAGAAGGATGTTCATCTGGTGAGGGAAGACGAAACTCATATGCGGCACCTAGCCCCAAGTTGGATTGCAGTGCAGACAGGTCGTGATGGTCTAAATCAGAGATGTAACGTGAATACCAGAAGAGTTCCTTACCATCCATGATTATAAGGAGCAAGCAGGCAAGGGGGATGAAGACAAGAGAGGTCACAGGTCGGGCGCAAGCAGGAGAACGAGGAGTTGCACTGCCAGAAACGGTCGCGAACGAAGGGAGGAGGATAGCGAAGCGTCGAAGTAAGGAAAGCGGACTTCCTTTAGGGGTTTATAAAGCCCATTCATTCCTAGGAAACATCAAGAGTCGAGCCAAGTATCTTTTGGGGTAACGCGCCCCAGCGCCGTCTGATGGGAAATAAGCGCCGAAGGGTGCAAAAAAGGGTCAGAGGCTGGCGTCAGGAGGCGTGCGCAGTAAAGGCGTCGGACAGGTGT
The DNA here is from genome assembly GCF_018446385.1 of Zingiber officinale. Taxonomy (NCBI): domain Eukaryota; kingdom Viridiplantae; phylum Streptophyta; class Magnoliopsida; order Zingiberales; family Zingiberaceae; genus Zingiber; species Zingiber officinale. The sequence goes on along the minus strand of NC_055988.1, from coordinate 154,076,891 downwards.
CATCGCGAGCAGAAACGCATTAAAGATTGACAATGCAAGGTAATCATGAAAGGGCGTGGCCTCAAAAAAGAAGCATTCTTCGTGAAAGGCTCAAAGCTAGGCGAGAAGTTTCATAAAGCTACAGACGCCAGGCAATTCAAAAGGGTCGTGAATGAGACAAAGCAGGTCAGCAGAAGTGAATGTCAGATCAGAGGAGTATCAAGCGGGCCTGTGGGATGTTGCTTGCTCGGACCATCTGGGCAAGTAGCCCTGCCTAGACAGCCCCTGATCTGAGCAGCTAACCAGGTGCATCGCGAGAACTACGGGGTCATCATAAGCTGCAAGGGCACTGTGGCCCAAGGGTTGAGTAAGGTTTTTACACTCCCTCCTCTATCCTTAATTCTATATCGCGCATAATGCAATTGCAGGGAGAAACGCGACGCAAATGAGTAAGCACAAAGCTAGCGATAACGTCCAGATCAACCACAGCAATGAGGTCGCCATAGGCGAGACGGATGAAGGCGGAGAAAAGCAATGCGTCTATGCCTTCGCCATTTGAAGTATCATTACTGGTCTCAAAGACGGCCACTGCCTGGTCTCGGGCGAGTAGCCTTACCGGTCTCGGCATCAAGATCGCCACCGGCCTCGGACCGAAATACCGGTCTCGGACCAGCGCCATCGCCACCGGTCTCGGACCGTAGTATCCTGCACTCGCCTCGCGAAGTTATAAGTGAGCTCGCTCACGCCCAACGACCTTCAGGTCGGCTCCCATCGAGAATTAAAGTGAGCCTTGTGCTCACGCCCAACGACCTTTAGGTCGGTAGTCCCAGACTCTCGCCCCAGTGCAGGTTATAAGTGAGCTCTGTTCTCACGCCCAACGACCTTCAGGTCGGCTCCATCTTGATTAAAGTGAGCTCTGTTCTCACGCCCAACGACCTTCGGGTTGGTAGCCCCGGACTCGCCCCCAGCGAGTTATAAGTGAGCCTGTTCTCACGCCCAACGACCTTCGTCGGCTCCCATGCGAGAATTAAAGTGAGCCTTGTGCTCACGCCCAACGTTTTTAGGCCAGGTCCCGGAACTCGCCCCAGGTGAGTTATAAGTGAGCTCTGTTCTCACGCCCAACGGCCTTCCGGTCGGCTCCCATGCGAGAATTAAAAGTGAGCATTGCCACGCTCAAGTGACCTTTAGGTCGGAGTCCAGACTCTCGCCCGGTCACGAGTTATAAGTGAGCTCTGTTCTCACGCCCAACGGCCTTTCAGGTCGGCTCCCATGCGAGAATTAAAAGTGAGCCTTGTGCTCACGCCCAACGACCTTTTAGGTCGGTAGTCCCAGACTCTCACCCCAGTGTGAGTTATAAGTGAGCTCTGTTCTCACGCCCAACGACCTTTCAGGTCGGCTCTCATGCGAGAATTAAAAGTGAGCCTTGTGCTCACGCCCAACGACCTTTTAGGTCGGTCCTCATGCGGGAATCAAAAATCAACTCCCCTGCGAAAAGCATAAGTGAACTCGGCGCTCACGCCTAACTACCTTTCAGAGGGATATGCCTTACATTGAGCGGAGCGTTTCCAAATAATCAGGTCAGCTACATCTGACTTCATTTTAGCTCCTTTATGCAAATTGCAAATATGCAGCAAACAAGCAAGGTACGGAGTACGGGAGGCCACCCACCCTGCCCCTAAAGCATCGATGTTAACTGCGGAATCAGGTTTTGCATGTTTATGGCAGTTTTAATTTTCAAGCACCATGTTGGTTTTATTATACAAAATTCATACATAAAGAGGAGTCATGATACAACTCTTAGCTCTTACATACGAGCCAGTTTCTAAAAATGCTTGCTAGATGAAAATTGAGCAGGAAAGACTAGGCCGGAAAAGGATAGATATACAAGTACAGCAGCACAGTTCCATTAGCAGGCGATACAGCTAAGGCCACAGGAGGGAACGCTTTGCGGCAAAGGAGCCACTAAGATAACTATGGCCTGAACTAATTTTTAACTCGGGGAAAGGATTGGTCATGGAGAATGAGCACTGCCGCGTGAAGAAATGTCTGGGGACTCAGGAGCCCCTGGGGCGTTCAAGGCTCGAGCCAGCTGCGCATGTAGGGAATTGATGACTGTTTGTTGCCGGGCGATCGTGTCTTGCTTGTCGTCGAGATACGCACGGAGGAGAGATAGCTCCGTTTCATGCTCTTGTTTCAAGTGTTCCTGAAGGCTGAGTTGGCGCTGCAGGCTAGCCTGGCATTCCTCTTTCCTCGCCTTCTCAGAATGCATGCAAGACTTCGCGACACGATACTGGGCTTCCATGGAGCGCAGGGCAGCTAGCTGACGAGCTCGATCTTGGGATACGCGTTCCAGTTCACGTTCTTTCTCGGCAAGTTGTAAGGTGAGCTGATCTATTCGCGTTTGGGAAGGTGGTTGATCAACTTCCTCAGAAAAAGGAGAATGCATCGCGGGGAAGAAGGTGGTGTAACGCGGGTTAGCAAAAGAAAGTGGAAAGGCGTGGCAGGAGAAGATAGAATAAAGAAACGATCGTAAGGTTCTTTATAAAGAGGATGGGTGGCCAAGTCAAAGCAACTGTGTGGGCACGGTACCCCAAGCGACTGGCAAAGCAATTAAGGAGGCATGGTATTCCAGGCGACGCGACACAAAGGGTGATGCGTAAGGCAAGAAGCAGAGCGCACAGAGATATGCTGAGGTAGAGACACAGAGATAGGCTGAGGTCACAGAGATATGCTGAGATCTCAGAGATGTGCTGAGGTCTAGTCAGTCAGACTTTCGTCCTCCTTCGACTAAACTTGTGAGGGAGGCTTGTGATACGGTTAGCAGTGGAGGGGCCCAAGAGGAAAGGGTGAGAAGGGTCACAGCCATATAGCGGTCAAAAGTCAAGAGGACGTGGCGGTCAATAGTCAAGCTGACTAGGCAGTCAAAAGGCTAGCCTATGGAATAGGCAGAGGTCGAACAAACTGTTGTTCAAGCGAGGCCGTGGAAAACAAAGGAAGTCGGCAGCGAATGCATGTGCCGGGATCGACAAAGTTGGCAGGCGGCCAGTGCCATGGTCGAGGGACAGGGAAACAAATCAAAGGTCGGGCAGGCGGGGTGTAGAAACGCAGCTCGGTCTGCGCAGTCTCACGACTCAAGATCGGAAGTGTGAGTCACTCACAAGGTCGAGGCAGCGGATTGTCGTAAAGACAGCCCGATCTCGACTGATCTAGGGCCGGCAAGCAAGTGGTCATGTACAGTAGATTGATCGCAGGATCTTCAGGGTTAGCCCGACTAACAAGTAACGCATAGAGGCGAGATCCGGTCGAGGGGTGTGAGGTAGATGCAGATCGCGATAAATAGGACGAGCTAAGCTGTGCAGGAGTCGGAGGATCACAACTGTCCGTCAAGGGTAATCATTGCATACCAGGGAAATGTGCGGATGCGGAGGTTCCTAAGCGAGAGGATGCTCTCATAACCAATGGCAGCCTGACAGATGTCCTTCACTACGAGACAAAACCCCTGTGTAAAGGCGAAGGCTCCTAAACAAGAAGATGCCTTCACGACCAATAGCAGCACGACAGGTGTCGGGGATACACGACAAAGCCTAGCGTCTAACGTTTTCTGACAGGATGGCAGGTTCTGGAAGCAAGGGGGGTGCATAAAAAGGAGGAGATTCCTCGTACGCGGGTACGCGCTCTCTCGTCATTTTTTTCCACAACTTTTCGTTTTGAGTCTCTCTGCTTTTTCTGGGGAAAAAGGACCTGACTTGAGCGTCGGAGGGCCTAATCCGGGGACTTTTTCCCTGGGTTCTGGTCTCTAACGTGAGGGAGGGAGATCGTCTGAGTGTGTGCAGGGTCCTGCAGCAGCGTCAGCCGCCCGTGGGAGCCGAATCACCCACGACTTTCCGTCAACAACCAGGCCACCGCGACCAGCCTCCGTCCGACTCAGCCTTCGGACAGGATCACCAGGGAAGCTGTGTTTCTGTTCATGCATTTCAAGCAAATGTTGGATGTTAGAAACATTAGGCCTTCTTAAATATTGTGGTCCAAATACTTCAATCACACACCAACAGAAGTTGATCAAGCAATCTAGAGCAGGTGTTTCACCCATTTGTAGGTATTCATCACAAATGTCGAGAAGGGATCTATATGCCAATTGACAAATAACGGTCGTGCATTTCTGAAGGGTGACAAATCACATCTCCCCGTTGCATCAACCCTCTATTCAAAATATTCTAAATGATTTTGTAAGACATTGACTATGTTAAGGAATAACCCTCTTCACATCTGAAATACTTCATCAGGATTTGCCGACTGATCAAAGAAGTAATCATTCAAGAGGCGATCATGTCCGATTTCACGATCTTGATTTAAATACCTTTTATGAATTTTGCCAGAAGAACTTTGAGCTGCTAGAACTTTCATTTCCTCATGCTCAAGTAGCATTAGTGTCATTTGATCCAAGTCATCATTTGAATCGACCAAAAAATTTCTCAATCGTGGAGAATATAACACCTAGAGTGGTTGGAATTGTGAGACATTTGAAATACTATCAATATGATTTGAGAAAACAATGTTAGTAGAATAGAGGATTCTAGCTTCTAGACATGAATATATAGAAATATTTGTAACGACTAGTTTTATAACGGTTAGTTTTATAATGACTAATTTGTATCCGTTATTTTTAAATCGGCAAAAAAGGTAAAAATGGCTAAATTATAAAATAATATTTTTTAAATATGGCTTACCATTTGACAAAAAAACCTGGGTTTGATATTTTGAACCCGACCAATGGTTTCAAAAAAAAATTGATCATCTCAATAAACCAAATTATTTCTCCTCGTTTTAGTAAACTCATTTCAATACAAATAACATTGATCCTGTCGGGAAGCTAAGAAGACAGACCTGCCGGTGTGTCGTGTCTGGAAGGTTGACCGCATCCCCATGACCCGGATGATGAGCTGTCTTCTGCGTTGACCAGGTCACTCGAAGTCCCTTGGTCAACAGTACCTGTAGCCAGCGACCAGGTTGCCTTGGTCTCTGGTACCCCGATGCTCGAGGCGGGTCCCACGAATATATAAATAGCCGCATAGAATAGAGTAATAAAATAAGTGATGAGCACGAGAACGTACCCTGACCCCGGGGGGCACCCTCGGGTGGAGTGGTGAGCCGGTCACGCTGCTGATCGAGTCGTCGCGATCCGGAAAGGGGGATGAATGCGGGTCAACCGGAGGTCCGAATCTGAGAACGGTGACACAGAATCCAGTGCGGCCTAAATCCAAAAGGCGGCACGTAGGCTGAGATACCACAACGGCTCACAGGCCGGGACACGGCACGCAGGCCGGATAACCAATAACCCACAATCATGATAGCGATACGGAGAGTAAAATACAGCGGCTCGGTGGCCGGAACCACATCGGCTCGTAGGCCGAACATCATCTCGACCCGAAGGCTGGAATAGACAAACCTGAGCACTTCGGACTGCGGTTGTCCGAAGGGCGACGACGGATGGCTGCTCGGATGGTGATGGTGGATAGTCGCCTGGAGGCGGTATCCACTGTAATCGCCGGCACCAGCCACGGGAAGTGCCGACGGCGGTGGTGGAGGTGTCGGCGGTTGCTGGAGAAGGTGGCACCTGCTGCTGGGGGCGGCAGTGGCGGCTGGAGATGCCAGCTGCTACCGGAGGATGTGGCACTGTTGGACCCCGTGGTAGTTTTGATGTGATTAACCAAGTTGGTTAGGTCCTGCGTTGTATTTGATCCCTGTGTCCGAGTGTGCAGGAGCTTAGGAACACAGGAAGTCAAGCGGAAGACGCAGCTAGCGAGAAGGACGACACGAGAAGGGAGCCGACGGGCTCGGTGCGTCCGAAGGATGAGAGAGCTGCGGAAGAGTGGGCGTGAAGACGTCGCGGCGTTCAAGGGACGTTAAGCCGGACGGAAGGCTGCTCGAGAAAAATTGGGTTCGGGTGAGCCCTATTTCGGTTGGCCACAATCACCCAAAAGATCGGAGCATCGGAAGTTGCAACAAGCTGGAAACGAAGTCAAAGGAGTTGAGCTGCCAGCTTGGAGGCGCCTCCAACCTGACTGGAGGCGCCTTCAGCCAGGCTGGAGGCGCCTTCAGCCTGATTGGAGGCGCCTTCAACCAGTCAAAGTGACCGTTCTGCGCGCGGATAAAGTTTTATCCGCTGACTCCCATGGAGGCGCCTTGGACCCTCGTTGGAGGCGCCTTGGACCCTCGTTGGAGGCGCCTTGGAGCCTCGGGATAGAATTTCCAGGACCTATATAAAGGTCCCTGGAGCTAGGAATTCAATATCAACTCAAGCATTCAATCTGTAGTGTTTCCTAGCAATAGTTCTGAGCTTTTGAAAGTGTAAAAGGCTTCTCCGCCTTCAGCAAAGGAGAGTTTCTTTCAGTGTGCTTGTACTGTCCTGGATTAACAACATCCTTGGTTGTAACCAGGTTAATTCTTCTGTGTCTTTCTTTTACTATTTTATTATTTTGTTAACTATTGCACTAACTGAGTTGAAAGTACGAGGAGGGTATAGTTACTTTTTGTTTTCAGCAATTCACCCCCCTCTTGCCGGTCTCCGCTGCACCAACAAGTGGTATCAGAGTCTGATCGCCTCAGAAGGACTAACCGCCAACTGAAGCACTACGACCAAGACAATGGCCGGAGCGAACATCCATCCCCCGAAGTTCGACGGAGACTTCGCCACATGGAAGCGCAAAATGGAGGTATTTTTTAAAACGGATTTTGATATTCTAATTATGATGAAATATGGTTTTGCAGCGCCGAAAGACAAAGAAGAAAACACATGGAGCAAGAAGGAGCAAGCCGATTTCGTCGCCAATGGAAAGGCAGAGTTCCACCTACTCAGCGTTCTACCACCACAAGAAGTAAATCGGATCGGAAGCTACGACTCAGCGAATGATCTCTGGGAAAAATTCCTGGAGCTACACGAAGGTACTAACGTGACATCCTCCGGAACCAGTTAACAAACCTCCGGATGAACCAAGGCGAGAAGGTAGCGCAACTCCAAGCGAGAATCAAGGAGCTAATAACGCAACTAACGAACCTTGGAGAAGAGGTAACCAACCGGGACTCTATCCGGTACGCGCTCAACGCCTTCCCTAGAACTCCAGAGTGGGCTTCCTTAGTAGATGTGTATTACATCTCTAAGGACCTCGAGGTAAGTACTTTAGAACAATTATTTTCCACTTTTGAACTTCACGAATCTTGAGTTTCAGAACCCAACGGAGCAGAGAAGACAAGTCAGAACATTGCCTTCTGACTCCGAAGCCTCAGTCGACGAATCCGAAGCGGCACTGCTGGTAAGACGCTTCAATAAGTTTTTTAGTACTAATAAATTTAAATCGTAGAGGCATCATCGAAAGAAGAGGACGGTTCGCTGCTACAACTGCAACGAAGAGGGACATATCAAAGATGACTATCCAAAGCTAAAGAGAAAGGAGAAAGAAAGGGCAAAGCCAAAATACAAGAAACCAGAACCCTCCAAGCACAAGAATCTGAAGGCTACTTGGTCAGATTCGTCATCCTCCGAATCGGAGGTCGAAGAATTCTCGGGACTAGCACTGATGGCCAACCATCAGAAAGAAGAAACGTCCAGCTCAGAGATGAGCATCGATGAAGAGGGAGGAACATCAGAAGAAGAAAGCAGCAGTGAAGGGAGAGCGTCACCAGACCAGGTAAGTAAGGTACGCAATCTAACCCCAACTCAATCTTTCAAATTTATCAAGTCTCTTTCTAAAGAATTAGATCAATTAGAAAAAGAGAATGCTGAACTAAAGTTGAACTTAGCAAGAGCATGTCCGTTAGAAATGTATGATCATCTAAAATCAGAAAATGAAAAGTTAAAATTAGAAATTGAAAAATTGAAAAATGATGCATGCTTAAAGAAATTTCCAAAGTCAAAAATTAGAACTTATGGTAAATTAAATTGGTATATAAGGAAGCATCAAGGTCAACTTAGAAAAATACCAAGAAACTATGTACCCCCTAGATTTTTGAATAATCCTGTAGGAAGGAATCTCTATTGGGTTCCAAAATCTGTGCTTAATTAATTTTTCAAAAATTAAAAGCTTAAAGTGAGAAAATTAAACATTGAAATTCTTTATGGAAGCTTTGTCTAAGGAAGTGGTTGTTGCTCCAATAACCAAGAAGGCCTAGTGCCTCGCCACGACCTGGAAGCTAAAATATTGGAAGAAAATGTTTAATTAAAAAGCATTAAACTAGAATCAAATAATGCTTTAAAAGTTTTTAAATCTTTTTAAAATTCTAAAAAGTCAGATTGTGAAAATTAAAAAAAAAATTAAATATTGACTTAGAAATTTTTTATTGACTTAGAAATTTTTTCTGAAAATTCAAAAATTTGACTTAGAATTTTTTTTTGGGAAAAATTCATTTTGACTTAGAATTTTTTTTTAAATAATTCATATTGAGGTAGAAAATTTTTTCTGAAAATTCAAAAATTTGTCTTAGAAATTTTTTTTTGAAAAATTCATTTTTGACTTAGAAATCTTTTTTATTCATATTGACTTAGAATTTTTTTTAAAAAAAAAATTCAAAAATTTGACTTAGAAATTTTTTAAACCTCAAAAATTTAAATTTGTCTTAGAAAATTTTTTTTTGGAATTCATTTTTAACTTAGAATTTTTTTTTAAATTCTTAACCCCATTTTTGCTGTGATCAAAGGGGGAGAGAAAGGTACAAGTTCAAGGGGAAGTTAAACAAGGGGGAGATAAAATTTTAAATGTTTACTTATTGCAAATTTTTGTTTTAAAAAAAAAAGGTGTTGCAATTTTATTTATTGCAAAATTGTACTTAACCTGTTAGTCTAGTAATTTATCTTTAAAATTACTATTTATGTCTATGTTGTCCCTAACTTGAACTTGGGTTGATGCACATCAAAAAGGGGGAGATTGTTGGACCCCGTGGTAGTTTTGATGTGATCAACCAAGTTGGTTAGGTCCTGCGTTGTATTTGATCCCTGTGTCTGAGTGTGCAAGAGCTTAGGAACACAGGAAGTCGAGCGGAAGATGCAGCTAGCGAGAAGGAAGGCACGGGAAGGGAGCCGACGGGCTCGGTGCATCCGAAGGACGAGAGAGCTGCGGAAGAGCACTCCGGTGGGCGTGAAGAGCATGCGCGGCGTTCGAGGGACGTTAAGCCGGGACGGAAGGCTGCTCGAGGAAGGCCGGAAATTGGGTTCGGGTGAGCCCTATTTCGGTTGGCCACAATCACCCAAAAGATCGGAGCATCGAAAGTCGCAACAAGCTGGAAACGAAGTCAAAGGAGCTGAGCTGCCAGCTTGGAGGCGCCTCCAACATGACTGGAGGTGCCTCCAGCTTCAGCCTGATTGGAGGCGCCTTCAACCAGTCAAAGTGACCGTTCTGCGCGCGGATAAAGTTTTATCCGCTGACTCCCATGGAGGCGCCTTGGACCCTCGTTGGAGGCGCCTTGGAGCCTCGGGATAGAATTTCTAGGACCTATATAAAGGCCCCTGGAGCTAGGAATTCAATATCAACTCAAGCATTCAATCTGTAGTGTTTCCTAGCAATAGTTCTGAGCTTTTGAAAGTGTAAAAGGCTTCTCCGCCTTCAGCAAAGGAGAGTTTCTTTTAGTGCACTTCTACTGTCCTGGATTAACAACCTCCTTGGTTGTAACCAGGTTAATTCTTCTGTATCTTTCTTTTACTGTTTTATTATTTTGTTAACTATTTCACTAACTGAGTTGAAAGTACGAGGAGGGTATAGTTACTTTTTGTTTTCAGCAATTCACCCCCCTCTTGCCGGTCTCCGCTGCACCAATAGGCACCTGCCGCTGGGAGGCAGCGCCGATCGTTAGAGGCAGAGGCGCTTGCTGGGAGTGGTGCTCGCTAGAGGTGAAGGCGCCTATGGGAAGAAGAGGCGCCGACTAGAGGAGCAGGTAGCTTTCGCTGGCACTGTGAGGAATAGTAGAGGAGTCGCCGGCGCTGTGAGGAGCAGTAGAAGAGTCGCTGGCGCTGTGAGGAGCCGTAGAAGAGTCGTCGGCGCTGTGAGGAGCAGTAGAAGGAGAGGAGTCGGCCGCCTTCGCACACACGAAGCCCCCTCCCCCCAACTGTTTTGCAGCGGTCGCGGCTCGAAGAACAACAAGCGCCCCCGGTGCTTGGCGGCGACAATGAACCAAAAACCCCCATGCCCCGACGCTGTGAACAGTCCCCCTTAAATGCCCTAAAACCCTTAACATAAGGAAAGACCCAAATGTCCCTTTCTTTTCTCCAAATCCCCTTTGAGCCCTCTAACATATCCGCATCACAAACCTCCCCTTCAAGTCTAGTCGAAGGAGGCGCAAGTCCGACTGACTAGACCAAACCCTAAGCAGAATCGCTACCGAACGCGAAATCACTGGGCATCGAGCAAATGACTCAAGTAGCATCGAGCAAGCGACGAGAAATAATGCTGTCCAGGCGACGGAGATAATGCTGATCAGGTAGAAAGACACGCGATCGAGCCAAGTGTACGATCAAGAAGATGCCAATCAGGCGATCAAAAAATGCGACCCAAGTAATCGAGAGAGCGACGCGCAGGAGATGGTAGCGATGCTGAGTGAACTACGAGAAATAATGCCAAGTCGGCAGCCGGAACGATGCCGAGAGAGTGGCAGAACGCGATGTTGAGCGGGTGGCAGAATGTCAAGCGAGCGGCACGCGAGATGACGAACAGCCAGAGCGGACGAGCAATACCGAGCGTGCGACCTAGCTCAAGCGGGCGGCCTAACGGACGATCGGAATGATGTCGATCGAGTGCGTAGACGCCGAGCGGACGATGCCGAACGGGTGACCGAGAAAATGTCGGCCAGTCAACCATAAGATGCTGACCAGACCCTCAAGAGAATGGCGAGCGTTCGATCGCATAGTCTAAGTGTACAACCAAATGGTCGGCTAAGCGATACCGATCGGACGACTACGAGAGTGCTAAATGAGCTGCTCGAAGAATGCTGATGAAGCGATCGTAAAATGCCACTCAAATTATCGTAAAATGCGACTGGGTGACCAAAGTGTCGACCGAGAGATGAAAAATAAGACCGAGCGGCTGCCAGACCAACTATCGAACCCTAAACCCTAGACCGAGCGGCTGCCAGACCAACTATCGGGCAAACGCCGAGTGAGGGTCTGGACAAATACCAAGCGAGAGGCAAAGCAGCTTTGGGCAAGAGTGGAGCCCGAAAACTGAGCGGGAGCATAGCTCGTGAAATCAAACGCGAACGGAGATGAAAAGTCATGAGCCGAACGGACACATCGCGCGTGAATCGAACTGGAGTATAGTCCGTGAGTCGAAGGCGCATGAAAGGGAAAGTAGTGAGTTGAGCGGGCGCGTCGCACACGAAATCGAATGTGCACAGAAACGAAAGTCGTGAGCCGAAAGGACACAAATCCTATGAGATATTATGGCCCAAAACCAGCGGAGGTTCGCGACCATTGGAGATAGCTCGACCCCGAACGGGGGAGATAAGCTGCTCTGATGCTCCGTGACCAATGAAGACCTCTCGACCCGGACGAGTGAGATATGAGATCCGATATGCTGGTCCGAGACCAGTGAAGGCTGCTCGACCCCGAATGGGGGAGATAGAGTATCCGATAAGATTGGTCCGAAATCAGTGAAAACTGCTCAACCCCGAACGAGGGAGACAAATGCTCGCGAAGACTGGTCGACCCCGAACGAGGGAGATAAATGCTCTAATAAGCTGGTCGGTGAAGGCACGGATTTAAGGTCACCGTTCGACCGCCAGTGGAGACCTGAGTTTAACGTCGCCCCTCGACGGTCTTCAAGGTAGAATTTTTATAGTCGCCGCTTCGACTCTAGGGTTTAATGTCGCCGCTCGACGGTCTTCAGGTCGGGGGGTTTATAGTCGCCGGTTCGACTCTAGAGTTTAATGTCGCCGCTCGACGGTCTTCAGGCCGGGGGGTTTATAGTCGCCGGTTCGACTCTAGAGTTTAACGTCGCCGCTCGACACTTTTCAAATATAACTCAAATCCGACTGATCGGCGCGAGAGTCATCGTCAATGAGGTCGTAGCTCAAATAATATACACCCGGTCGATCAGCACGGGACCTTTGATAATAAGCTCGCAGCTCAGATAATATACGCCCGACCGATCGACACGGGGTCTTCGATATCGAGCCCAGGGCTTGGATAATATACTCCCGACCAACCGGCACGGGGTCTTCGACATCGACCCCAGGGCTCAGATAATATATGCACGACCGATCGGCACGGGGTCTTTGACATCGAGCCCAGGGCTCGGATAATATACGTCCGGCTGATCGGTACGGGGTCTTCCACATCGAGTCCGTGGCTCGGATAATATACGACCGGTCGATCGGCACGGGGTCTCCGACATCGAGCCCGTGACTCGGATAATATACGCCTGGCCGATCGGCACGGGGTCTTCGACATCGAGCCCGTGGCTCGGATAATATACACCCGGCCGATCGACACGGGGTCTTCGACATCGAGCCCGTGACTCGGATGATATATGCCCAGCCGATCGGCACGGGGTCTTCGATCGAGGAACTTTGGCAAATCAAATAACTAAAAGAATATAACGGAAAAACTGACCTGCCGACCAGCTGAGGATCTGACTCAGTTCCTCGACTCCCGAATACCCATGGAGTGAGGAGAATGTGATATATTCTTCGGAATCTACTGAGGTCATGAGGATGACAGAAAGTTTCGGCGTCGTCCATCTACACGTTCCAGACCAGGTATGTTCCCACAGACGGCGCCAAATTGATCCTGTCGGGAAGCTAAGAAGACAGACCTGCCGGTGTGTCGTGTCTGGAAGGTTGACCGCATCCCCATGACCCGGATGATGAGCTGTCTTCTGCGTTGACCAGATCGCCCGAAGTCCCTTGGTCAACAGTACCTGTAGCCAGCTACCAGGTTGTCCTGGTCTCTGGTACCCCGATGCTCGAGGCGGGTCCCACGAATATATAAATAGCCGCATAGAATAGAGTAATAAAATAAGTGATGAGCACGAGAACGTACCCTGGCCCCGGGGGGAGGGGGGCGCTCTTAGATGGAGTGGTGAGCCGGTCACGCTGCTGATCAAGTCATCGCAATCCGGAAAGGGGGATGAATGCGGGTCAATCGGAGGTCCGAATCTGAGAACAACGACACAGAATCCAGTGCAGCCTAAATCCAAAAGGCGACACATAGGCCGAGATATCACAGCGGCTCGCAGGTCAGGACATGACACGCAGATCGGATAACCAATAACCCACAATCATGATAGCGATACGGAGAGTAAAATGCAGCGGCTCGGTGGCCGGGGCCACCTCGGCTCGTAGGCCGAACATCATCTCGACCCGAAGGCCGGAATAGACAAACCTGAGCACTTCAGACTGCGGCTGTCCGAAGGGCGACGGCGGATGGCTGCCCGGATGGTGATGGCGGACAGTCGCCTGGAGGCGGTATCTGCTGTAATCGCCAGCACTAGCCGCGAGAAGTGCCGACGGTGGTGGTGGAGGTGTCGGCGGTTGCGGAGAAGGTGGCACCTGCTGCTGGGGGCGGCAGTGGTGGCTGGAGACGCCGACTGCTACTGGAGGAGGCGGCACCTGCCGCTGGGAGGTAGCGTCGGCCGTTAGAGGCAGAGGCGCTTGCTGGGAGTGGTGCTCGCTGGAGGCGAAGGCGCCTACGAGAAGAAGAAGCGCCGACTGGAGGAGCAGGTGGCTTTCGCTGGCATTGTGAGGAACAGTAGAGGAGTCGACAGCACTGTGAGGAGCTGTAGAAGAGTCGCCGGCGCTGTGAGGAGCCGTAGAAGAGTCGCCGGCGCTGTGAGGAGCAGTAGAAGGAGAGGAGTCGGCCGCCTTCGCACACACGAAGCCCCCCTCCTGTTTTGCGGCGGTCGCGGCTCGAAGAACAACAAGCACCCCCGGTGCTTGGCGGCGGCAATGAACCAAAATCCCCCATGCCCCGACGCTGTGAACAGTCCCCCTTAAATGCACTAAAACCCTTAACATAAGGAAAGACCCAAATGCCTCTTTCTTTTCTCCAAATCCCCTTTGAGCCCTCTAACATATCCGCATCAAACATTAATATAGATAAAAATGAATTACATAAATGAAATAAAAAAATAATAAATTTTATAAAGATCATCTTATAAGCATTCACTATATACCATATCTCTTTTTAATACATTCACAAAATTTAGAATGTAACTTAAGTTGATCTTCTATCATCCCACTAGTATCTTTCATAAATATTTCATACTCCTTCATTGTCATCTCGTGCTTTTTCATCTCAATTCACTGTCTTTGCAATTCGTCCATTTTTTGCCACCTATTATTGAATTCCATGTCATCAATGTCTCTAGTTTTGGATTTGTCCTTCCTTTTCGCTGCCTTTTGCCCCATTGGACAAGTATGGATTTCACAATCATTTATGTCGATAGGAGTATTTAGATTGGATGAGGATATGCACCCCCTTAATTCTGAGGTCTTGGATTGTTTGTTAGCACGATGACCAAGAGCATATTTCTCACAATCTCTGAGAACTTGCCAAACATATTCATAATTGAAGGACTCGTTGCAATGATTTTCCTACCACATTTTATGTGCTCTCAAGCACAACCTCATCGCTCCACCTGCTTTCACGATATGTATAAAAGTTGTTGTAAATTCATTCACCATCGGATGGTGCCTTTAGAAATATGATTTTACCTTCACTGCAGGTCGCTCCACAGATCCATCAGGTTGATACTTGTTGCAGAAATCTGTGATTCGTTTCTCGAAAGTTTGTTCCTTTTGATCATTACTGATGATTAGATCAGTGCTAATATTGATCCATGTCTTTGTAAGGTGTATCTCTTTGTCCGTTGACCACTTGGCTTTTTTGGTGTCACACACACCCAACCTCGCTTCATTGCCCAACTCTAGAATCTCTGATGGTGGTACTGGTTCTTTGTCGATCCCGAATACGTCTATTCTAGCCCTCCTTGATTTGTCCGAGAGCATAAATGATGGTTATTGAGAAGAAATTCCATAAAAAGGAGGTGACATTGCATATTGACTTGCCATGGACTGTCAATATTCGGAAGAGTACATATAAAATGAAGGTTGAGGAACATTACTTGAAGGAGCTAGTAAGTTTCGAGAATTTTGAAAATTTGGAAGAAATTATGGAATGTATGAAACATTTGGAAAATTTTAGAGGTAGCGCGTGGAAGTTGCATTTTCAGAATTGAAAAATATTCTAAAAGATCCACTATAATTTGGATCCATTTCAGAAAAACAAAGGATGAAATGGATTAAAAAATAAGAACGAAATGACTTGATTGGGGTGTAGAATGAATGAGAAAAACTTAAAAGAGAGGATAGATATACAATGACAATCAAGCCTTATCCCACTAGGTGGGGTCAGCTATATGGATCTTTTTATGCCATTGAATTCTATCTTCTATTATATCATCATCTATAAAAGGATAGCCCAATGCACGAAGCTCCTGCCATGCAGGGTCCCGGGGAAGGATCCATTATACAACCTTACCTTGCTTTTTGCAAGAGACTGTTTCTAGGATTCGAACCCGTGACCTTTTGGTTACAAAGCAACAAACTTTATCGTTGTGCCAAGACTCCCCTTCTATATCATCATCTATACTTAAATAAATTTTATCTTGTTTTATTGTTGCTAACCAAGTCTTTTTGGTCTTCTTCTTCCTCGTTTGATATGTGTGTTTGTCATAGTTTCACATCGCTTAACTAAAACATTTATTCGTCGTTTAAGTACATGCCCGTACCGTGTCTTTCGGAGTTTTCCCTTAATAGATGCAACTTCGACTTTTCTTTCTAATGCTTTTATTTCTTATTTTGGCTATTCTCGTATATCCACACATCCACCTTAACATCCTTATCACTACAACTCTCATCTTCTGGTCATGTGCTCAAGTCATAACCCAACATTCAGCTCCATATAACATAGCAGGTCTAATTACAGTTTTATAGAACTTTCCTTTATGTTTGATCCTGTCCGAACCAGGGGTCAACGAACGCTGGGGACGTGGCGCTCCCTGCTGGATCCTCGAGTGCTCCGGCGAACCTGCAACAAAACTGAGCCGGGAGGGGTGTCCCGGTGACGGCCCTCCGACGCTCAAATCAGGCGAGGAAATAGATGAAGAGGTGGCTTAGAAACAGAAGACTCGTGTACCTCCGGTGAAGAAACGGAGACCTTATATAGATCTCTCCAAGGAGCCTGAGCGCGCCAATCGAGGCAATCTACTGTTTTCGACCATGCCCAGGTATGGGTCTGTCAGAAGGACCATGCCCAGATATGGGTCTGTCAGAAAGACGTCCATGAGGCCATACCGCTACTGTATCAACATCTCCATGATGTGACGGCGAGATCCTCCATCGTGCACTCTTGTGTACGGCGTAATCATCAGACATGCCTTTGCTGACATCCCATATCCAGAGCCGAACGAATAAGCCGCTCGGCTAACCTTCGTACCCTCGCCCGTCCTGGCCGAACGGACCACCCGCTCGGCCCTTCGGTCCCAGCCGGGCAGACGCCCCGCTCGGCCATTCGATTCTCCTGCCTTGGCGTCGGAAACTCCAGCCCGTGACTGGGTTATCTTTGGTTCCGCTCGGACCTACTCAGCTACTCGGCGTGGCCATTAACCGCTTAGTCAGCCCTCCATCTGTCCTCAAGCTGAGACCCTTCAGGAAGTGGATCCCCCATTCTTACTGCCGGATCACTTGCCTTCCCTTCAAGTCTAGTCGAAGGAGGTAGTGAGTCCGACTGACTGGACTATGTGTCCGAGCGGGCGGTCGCCGCCTTTCCGTCGCTTATAATATCCCTGGGGCCGTTCGGCCCTTCTGCCAAATTCAGCCGCTCGGCTCTTCGTTTTGGTTGTCTTGTCGCTCAACGTGGATGTTTGCTTGTCTAAATCTTCTCAAAAATCATGCAAATCCTCTTCATTAAACCGAAGCATGCGCGGTATGGGCGCCTTAATTGCGCCTGGTGACAGAGCGCCACGTGGCTCTTCTTGCGTGGCAGTGATGATACGTACGATGGGATGCTGCTTACTTTGAAATGGGCGGTTAGATGATGACCTCGTCTCTCGTGACCTGCATCCGACGGCGGAGGCCGACCAGCCTCGGCCGTATAAAGCCTCCGTCTACTTCCTTCGCCGCATGCTTGCTTGTGCGTTGTCCTTCCGCCTCTTCTTCTGCTGCGACCTCCGACGATCCAGTTCCTGTTTTTAGGCGGCTACCATCCCACCGGTGATCCTTTCCGCCCGTTTCCTTCTCAGTGAGTCTCCTCCCTTCGTTTACAAGGTCTCCCCAACTCGTTTTGCCTCTTTCGTTCCCGTTCCTCTGGTTTCTTGCTATCTTATTGCTTCTCCGAGATGGCAAGCTCCTCTGAGCCCGCTGTTGCTGTTCATGGCCCTTGGTATATGACCATGGAGAGTCGGTTTGATGAAGAGGGCGCTCGGCGTCTTGTTCGGACGTATGGGATCCCTGATGACCATGAAATAATTATAGCCGACCCGTCCGACCGGCCTCATAACCCGCCGATCGGCACCGTTTGTTTCTTTTTAGACCAATTCCAGGGTGGCCTTAGATTTCCTACCCATCCATTTATTTTGGAGGTTTGTAATTATTTTCGCATCCCGCTCGGCCAACTTGTGCCAAATTCCTTTAGGCTGCTGAGCGGGATGGTCGTCCTCTTTAAGCTGCACAGTATCCCTCTTGACCCCAAAATATTCCACTTTTTCTTCTACCCCAAGCAATCCGAGTTGGGCACTTTTATTTTCCAAAGTAGAATAGGCTTTAAATTTTTTGACAATATGCCGACCTCCAACAAGCACTGGAAGGAATTCTTCTTCTATATCCGACTTTCCGAGCGTCCAGCATTCCGAACCAAATGGCAGACCGCTGTGCCGACCCAACCGGAGCTCGGCAAATTCAGAAGCAATCCGGCCTACCTTCATGCGGCGAACTGGTTGTCTGGTCAGCGGTACAAGATCGACCAGTTGCTTCTCAAGGGGGTGTTGTATATTTTTGGGTTATCTCCCGTTCGGGCCAATCTTCCCTACCGCATGGGTAAGGACTCTTTGTTGGTTGCTACTCGGAAAACCTATAGGTTCCACTGTACAAAAATTTTGTACAAAGGTCTGAACCTTTTCCTAGCTACCATGTGTTCTTTTAAATTAAATTTTGGATCGCCTGCGGAACTTAACACGTTTGATCCAAAACTTAATCTATTTGTTCTTTTAGGTTTTGACTTGGATCTCCTGCGGAACTTAACACGTTCGACCCAAGTCTCCTTAAGTTATTAATTCCATTAAATATTAATTTCCATAAAAGGTTCCCAGTACTGACGTGGCGAGGCACATGGCCTTCTTGGATATGGGAGCAACCACCACCGACTAGACAAAACCTTTAATAGAAAGCTAATATTTAATTTCCTAAAATAACTTTAGGTTAACCAAAGAGAATAATCAAATCACAAGGAAAAGAAAGAAACAAAAGAACACAACTTCGAAAAAACATATTCAAAATTCTAGAACGTAAGCCTCTTGTATTTGGTATTATTTCCATAAATAACTAGCATGATGCGGAAATAGAAATTACTAGTTATACCTTGTAGAAAAACCTCTTGATCTTCTACCGTATTCCTCTTCTAACCTCGGATGTTGTGTGGGCAACGATCTTCCAAGATGAGAAACCACCAACCACCTTCTTCTCCTCCAAGCAAGGTTCGGCCACAAAAGAAAAGCTTCACCAAGGAGAAAAACCAAAATACTAACCAAGCTCCAAGAGATGCTAGCTTTCTCTCCTTCTTCTTCTTCTTCTCCGAGTAGTATCCGGCCACCACAAGAACTCCAAGGGAGAGGGAGAGGTTCGGCCACCACAAGAGGAAGAGAAGGAGATGATGGCCGGCCACACCAAGGAACAAAAGAGGGAGAGGAATAATAGATGTTGTGTCTTGTGAAGGCACCCTCACCCCTTCTTTTATATTCCTTGGCCTAGGTAAATTAGGAAATTTAATTACAATAAATTTTCCTTAATTTCCTTGACATGATTTAATTGAGAAAAATAAAATAATATTTCCCCAATTAAACAATGATGGTCGGCCAAAACAATAGGAAGCAAATTGGACAAGTTTCAATCAACAATTAAAACTTTCCTTATTTGTTTCCGGAAATTTTAAAAATAAAATTTCTCTTTAAAATCTCTTCATGGTTAATAAAAGGAAATATCTATAATTTTAATTTTATTAACATGTGAATAATTTTAAAGAGAAAATAAAACATCTCTCCAATCTACAAATAAGGAAAGAGATCTAATCTCTTTCTTTCATCTTTTGTAAATCTTTTACAAGAGAGATATTTTAATTTTAATTCTCTTTAAATTAAATCTTCCACATAATAATAAACATTAAAATTAAATTTTCTTTTAATTAATTATGGCCGGCCCTACAAGCTTGGGTTCAAGCTAGGGCCGGCCACCTTAAACCCAAGCTTAGGCCGACCCTAGCTTGGTTCCCAAGCTAGCTTGGCCGGCCCCCTTTAGGTGGGTATAGAAGGTGGGTATATGTGGGTATAGTACTCTATAAATAAGAGGCTACGATAGGGACCGAGAGGAGGAATTGGTTTTGGTCTTCCGATAAAATTAAGCATCCCATGTTCACCCCGAACACACAACTTAATTTTATCAATGATAATTCATTCCACTAGAGAACTATCATTGAACTACCGCACCAATCCCAAATTACATTTTGGGCTCCTTCTTATTATGAGTGTGTTAGTCTCCTGTGTTTAAGATATCGAATGTCCACTAATTAAGTGAGTTACCGACAACTCATTTAATTAATATCTAAGTCCAAGAGTAGTACCACTCAACCTTATTATCATGTCGGACTAAGTCCACCGGGGTTTAACATGACAATCTTTATGAGCTCCTCTTGAGGACATTATCAACCTAGTATCACTAGGACACAGTTTCCTTCTATAATCAACAACACACACTATGAGTGATACCATTTCCCAATTTATCGGGTTTATTGATTCATCGAACTAAATCTCACTCATTGATAAATTAAAGAAATAAATATCAAACATATGTGCTTGTTATTATATTAGGATTAAGAGCACACACTTCCATAATAACTGAGGTCTTTGTTCCTTTATAAAGTCAGTATAAAAGGAACGACCTCAAATGGTCCTACTCAATACACTCTGAGTGTACTAGTGTAATTATATAGTCAAGATAAACTAATACCTAATTACACTACGACCTTCTAATGGTTTGTTCCTTTCCATTCTGGTCGTCAGCTACTGTTTATAATTTATAAGGTACTGATAACATCATCTTCTGTATGTGACACCACATACTATGTTATCTACAATATAAATTAAATGAACAACTACAAACAAATGTAGATAATTAGACCAAATGTGATTCTTTATTCATAATGAATGTTTACAAAGCTTAGGCTTTCAGTATACACTCCAACACTCTTTACTCCCTTAGCCTTTTTTGTCTAACTGATTTTAATTTCTTCCACTGCAGCTGAAGTCATGTGGCGCTCCAAAGCTACCGCTCATCTGAAGTTGAAGGCCGTGGAAATTGAAGCGGCTACAAAAAAAGAGCTCGCCGAGCGGGGTCTCATCCCCAGCCGCCCAGCAGATGCAGGAGAGGGGGGGCGCAGTCCGCCCCTGAAACAGAAGCTGCCCCATCCGCTTCAACGGAGGTTGAGGCGGATCCTGTTTCCTCGGCCCCCGCCGAGCTGGGAGTCCCTCAGGTCGGGGATCCACCGCTGGAAGTTCGGCGAAAGCGTCGAAGAGACTCCTGCCTTCCGCCGACCCAAGAGGGGGAACTACAGGTGCCGATCGGGGTAGATTCGCCGGACCGCACTCTGACGCAGATCGGGACCCCCGTGGCTTCGCCCACCGCACAGCCCTCTGGCTCTCCTCCACGAACTCGTCGTCGCTTACGACGGTTGGGCGAAACCTCTACCATAGGGGAGTCCTCGGGACAGGCGACCGCGGCTGACGAAGCGCCGGACGGCCACCCTACCATCAAGACTACCCTCCGATTCCCATCGGAGGAATATTTATTGTCCGCCGATCGGCCATCTAGCCCCATCCATGAAATAACCCTGACGGGTCCGCTCGCCAAGCTTTTTGAGGACGCGCAGATTCAAGTGGCCCTCATGACGCCCAAGCAGCTCGGCGATAACAACATGCAGCAGGCGACTCAGGTAAATTCATTTTTCTTCCTGTGCCATGCTTCTGTTGGGTCGCTGATTTTATTATTTCCCGTACAGAGTTGGGCTGAGCAAATCGCCACTAGCCATCGGCTAGCCGAGCTGGAGGATCTCCTGGAAAAACTGCAAGTGTCGGGGGGTCCATCAGCCGAACGGGAGAAACAAGCCCGTGAGGCCGAACAGAAGAAGTCCGCCGACCTGGCTACAGAGGTGGCCCGGCTAGAGGGCCAAGTTAAGAAGCGCGAAGCGGATGCCAAACGCGCTACTGCCCGAAAGAAGCAAGCTATATCTGATCTGGACAAGATGAAAGTAGATGTCCGTGCGCTAGATCAGCGATCCAAGGATCTGGAGGCCCAGCTGAACGCCGAGCGGGAGGACCGTTCGGCAGAACGCACAAAGGCTGCAATGGACTTGAAGGCAGTCCAAGATTCCTTAATCGCTTCCCGGGCGGTGCTCAAAAAATATAAGGAGGGAGAGCCAAGCCGCCTAGCAACAGCGCGCCAAGAATACCTCCGCTCGGAACGGTTCGGCGCAAAATTCGGCGGCAACGTCTCATCAACTTTCGCCGAGGCGGTCAAGGTCACCATGGCGTACTTGAAGAGGGGCGGCCACCTTCCTGCGAGAATGCACATTCCCGCCTCCGACCTGGCGGCCATGATTGACGATATCCCGGACGCCTTCTTTAATTTTGAGGACTCGGAGTGAGGCTAGTTCTTCCAAGTACTTCCTGTATTTCATCCGCTCGGCGGATGTAAAATTTTTGTACTTGCCGTTCGGCATTATTGTAATCCTTTGCTTCTATTTTTGTTTGTCCTTCATTGCCCTCTTCTGTCTGTTTGGTGTTTATTTGCTATACGTGTTTCCCACTAGACAACCAATCGGGTTAATCAATCGACTCGTTTCCTCAAAATCGTTTAGCGCTGGGCTATACTGTTTGCATTCAGTGAATGCGAAGTATTGGCAAACCGACGGCCGATCGACCTTAATCAATCTGGTACTAGCGAACGATCATGGTAGGCGCGGATGTTTATAGCCGATCGGCGCGGCTCTCGATCTTTAACGACGGTGCTCGTCGGCCTTCCGCTCGGCCGTTTATAGATGCCGGCTCGTCTCTCGATTTTTAACGTCGGTGCTCGACGGCGCGGTTATTTATAGCCGGTCGGCGCGGCTCTCGATTTTTAACGACGGTGCTTTCCGGCGGCCGTTTATAGATGCCGGCTCGTCTCTCGATTTTTAACGTCGGTGCTCGACGGCGCGGTTATTTATAGCCGGTCGGCGCGACTCTCGATTTTTAACGACGGTGCTCGTCGGCCTTCCGCTCGGTCGTTTATAGACGCCGGCTCGTCTCTTGATCTTTAACGTCGGTGCTCGACGGCGCGGTTATTTATAGCCGGTCGGCGCGGCTCTCGATTTTTAACGACGGTGCTCGTCGGCGCGGCTCTCGATTTTTAACGACGGTGCTCGTCGGCGCGGTTATTTATAGCCGGTCGGCGCGACTCTAGATTTTTAACGACGGAGCTCGTCGGTCTTCCGCTCGGCCGTTTATAGACGCCGGCTCGTCTCTCGATCTTTAACGTCGGTGCTCGACGGCGCGGCTCTCGATTTTTAACGACGGTGCTCGTCGGCGCGGTTATTTATAGCCGGTCGGCGCGGCTCTCGATTTTTAACGACGGAGCTTGTCGGTCTTCCGCTCGGTCGTTTATAGACGCCGGCTCGTCTCTCGATCTTTAACGTCGGTGCTCGACGGCGCGGTTATTTATAGCCGGTCGGCGCAGCTCTCGATTTTTAACGACGGTGCTCGTCGCGGCGCGCCGTTCGGCGCGGCTCTCGATTTTAACGACGGAGCTCGTCGGTCTTCCGCCCGCTTTTTATAGACGGCTCGGCTCTCGATCTTTAACGCTGGTGCTCGACGGTTATTTATAGCGGTCGGCGCGCTCTCGATTTTAACGACGGTGCTCGTCGGCTATAACCGGTCGACGCGGCTCTCGATTTTAACAACGGTGCTCGTCGGTCTTCCGCCCGGCTTATAGCGACGGCTCGTCTCTCGATCTTTAACGTCGGTGCTCGACGGCGCGGTTATTTATAGCCGGTCGGCGCGGCTCTCGATTTTTAACGACGGTGCTCGTCGGTCTTCCGCTCGGCCGTTTATAGACGCCGGCTCGTCTCTCGATCTTTAACGTCGGTGCTCGACGGCGTGGTTATTTATAGCCGGTCGGCGCGGCTCTACGGTTTAACGTCTGGGCTAGACGGCCGCTAAGGCTAATTTTGACGCTTCCGTTCGGCGTGGATCTTTGCCTTCCTTTCACCCAGCTTGGATAATGCCCTCCTCGCCGAACGGCTCAGGGTCTACTTCATCGAGCATTTTGGCTCGGATAATATACCTCCGTCCGAATGGTACGGGGCCTTCGCTCCTTGTTGACGATGCCTTATATTTGTTCTCTTGATTCTTCATTTCTGCATTTCCAGTATTCAGTCGAAAAAAGTACACAGGATGATTTACAGTGGTACACCTTTCATCCTGCCCGGTAAGGCTGGAGGTGGTTCGGCTCCACGGCCTATCTAACTGCCGACCGTCCTCGTCTTCCAAATAATACGCTCCCGAACGGAGCTTCTCGATGATTTTGAAGGGACCTGCCCATGGGGCTTCAAGCTTGCCTACGTCGCCGACCGGTTTGAATTTCTTCCAGACAAGGTCGCCGACCTGGAACGATCGAGGAATGACTCGCCGGTTGTAGTTTTGCTTCATCCGTTGATGGTACGCCATCAGCCGAACGGACGCCTTGGCCTGCTCCTCATCAACCAAGTCCAGCTCCATGTTCCTCCGCTCGGCGTTGCCCCCATCGTAATATTGGACCCGGACGGATTCTACGCCGACTTCAACCGGGATGACCGCTTCGCCGCCGTACACCAGATGAAAATGTGTGACGCCCGTTGCTTCCTTAGGAGTCGTCCGGATGGCCCATAGAACGCCCGGCACTTCATCCGGCCAACTTCTCGAGCCCGGTGTAACGAGATTCAGCATCTTTTAAAATGTGGCTTAGAAAATACACCGGCTGCTCTTCGCCGCTCGCCCTTACAAGTGCTGAGCCTACAGCATGTTCAGTTGACGACAGATACATATAAAGCGACTCACCCCCGATCGGCTTTGCAAGTATAGGCAGAGAATTGAGATATGTTTTCAATTCTCCGAACGCTCGGTCACATTCTTCATCCCACTGGAACTTGGTAGCCTTGCGCAGGATCTTGAAGAATGGTAGGCTCTGGTCGACAGTTTTGGAGATGAATCTGGACAAAGCAGTTATCCGACCGGTCAACCGTTGCACTTCCCTTATATTTCTAGGGGAAGCATGTCTTGCAGAGCTTTCACCTTGCTGGGATTGGCTTCAATTCCCCGCTCGGTCACTATATATCCCAAGAAACACCCCCCTTTTGCTCCGAACAGGCACTTTTGAGGATTTAGCTTGACTCCATATTTGCGCAGCGTTCGGAAGGTTTCTTCCATGTCCTTGAAGAGATCGGCCGCTCGGGCGGACTTGATAAGGATGTCGTCCACATAAACTTCCAGATTCCGCCCGATCTGCTCTCTGAACACTTTGTTCATCAAGCGTTGATAAGTGGCCCCGGCATTCTTGCATCACATTATAGCAATATGTGCCGTCGGCCGTTACGAAGCTTACTTTTTCTTGATCTTCCCGGCGCAGCACTTGATGATATCCTTGGTAGGCGCCGAGCATACAAATTAATTCGCCGTAGAATCCACCAAATGATCTATCCGGGGGATAAAAATCTTTGGGGCATGCTTTGTTTAAGTCCCAAAATCAATAGACTCTCCACTTGCCGCCCGGCTTGAGACTAATACTACGTTAGCCACCACTGAACCTGCACCTCAGTATGTGGCCGGCTTAAGTTTCTACCGCCGGATGATGGCATTCGCCGACATCGAAATCTCTTTTTTCTCGCTTCATGGCCGGTCGGACATGCAACTCATGTTGCGCTATGCTCGACGAAATTCCGGGCAACTCATGTGTCGACCAGACGAAGACATCATGATTTCGTTGTGGGCATTGGATCTCCTCCTGCTCCTCCTCCGGATCGAGGCGATAAAAGTCGTGGCCTCCGATTGGGTTGATGGATCTGAACCTCCTCCTTTCATCATAAATTAAAGCAGGAGGTTTTTCGGTTATGGCGTGTACTTGATCCGGCGGAACAGGCTTCAGCTCGGATCATCTCTATATAGCACCCGAGTGCTAGCTGATCTCCACGCATTTCTCCTACTTTGCCTCCACGGGAACTTGATGTTCGATGGAAGGTTGAGACGATCGCTCGAGAGCGCCGGCCGTCCCAAAATGACGTTAGGACGAAGGAGAGTTGACCACCACGAAGTTTATTGTCCTGGTCCTCCGAGCGGCTCTTCCCAGTGAGGTAGCCAACCGGATCTGTCCGACCGCCGCATTGCTACCCGTGAACCAGAGCGTGGTCATGGTAGCTCGGCTCGATCGACGGTGATCGAACGCCTTCTTGAATATAATGTTGACCGAGCTCCCTGTGTCAACAAATATGCGGTGAATAGTGTAATTTGCTATTACCGCTTTAATGAGCAGAGCGTCGTCGTGGGGCACTTCTACTCCTTCTAAGTCTCCGGGCCCGAAAGTGATTTTCGGTCCACTTGCCCGCTCTTGGCTGCAACCGACTGCATGGATCTATAGCTGTCGGACGCCCGCCTTTCTGGCTCGGTTGGAGTCTCCTCCGGTCGGCCCACCAGCAATGACGTTGATCTCGCCTCGGGAAGTATTGCTCTTATTTTCCTCTTCCCGAGTGGACGGTCGGGACCGTTCTCTGGATGCCTGGCGATTCTCCTGTCTCGGAGATCGGTGCCGATCGGGCGTTTGTTGATGTCGCCTCTCGGTGCGGGTCCGGTCGGCCTCGTGGGTCCTTTGTCTCCTGTCGATGGGAGGAGACCGTCGTTCGGCATTCCTGGGAACGGGATTAACCACGAAGGGAAGACTTCGACAATCCCTCGTGTTGTGCGTATCCGTCTGGTGGAAGGAGCAGAACATAGGGGTCCATCTCTTCTTTGGCTTGGGCCGAGCGGCAGCTACCTCTTGTACTTGGGACCTCACACGAGGGGAGCGGATTGTTTCGGCCCTTGGTCCCCTCGGCGGTTGATGAGCGGCGTGCTGTTTCCGTTCGGCCTGAATAGGTGCCCGCTCGGTTGGAGTTTCCTTTTTCCGGGCGGCCTGCGCTTCTTCCACGTTAATGTACTCGTTGGCCCGATGTAGCATGTGATCATAATCCCGGGGCGACTTTCGGATGAGCGATCGGAAGAAATCTCCATCCACTAGGCCTTGCGTGAAGGCATTCATCATGGTTTCCGAAGTGGCCGTTGGAATGTCCATCGCCACTTGGTTGAATCGCTGGATGTAAGCTCGAAGCGATTCCCGGGCCTCTTGCTTGATGGCGAACAGACTTACGCTTGTTTTCTGATAACGCCGACTGCTGGAGGAAGGCCGTTCGGAAGTCCTTGAAGCTGGTGATGGATCCGTCCGGCAGCCTCCGAAACCACCGTTGAGCCGATCCCGAAAGAGTGGTAAGAAAGACTCGACACTTTACTCCATCGGTGTATTGATGGAGCGTGACTGTGTTATCAAACTTACCCAGATGATCGTCCGGGTCAGTTGTTCCATTGTACTCGCCGATCGTCGGAGGCACGTAATGCTTGGGCAAAGGGTCTCGTAGAATAGCTTCCGAGAATTGGCGATTGATCCGCTCGGGAGATGAATCCGCTCGGGGAACTTTCCCCTTTCTGTCTTCTCGCCTAGGCATTTCGTCGGAAGAAGATCCTCTATCTCTCCGAGCTGGTACGGCTTCAGGGGTGCGGAATAAGGCCCGATGGAATGCGACGGTGGCTTGAGGCGCTTCCCTCGGCCACCTGACGCAGATGTTGCTTGTTGCTCCGGCCGCTCGGCTGACGCTTTTTGTTTTTGCTCCACAAGTTTGGCGGCCCTCATCTCGACCAGAGCGTCCAACTCTTCTTGTGAGAGTGCCACGTTGTGTATTCTTCCAGCCTCGTCCATTGCCTCTGTTCGGATGCAGGTGCGTTCCCACAGACGGCGCCAAATTGATCCTGTCCGAACCAGGGGTCAACGAACGCTGGGGACGTGGCGCTCCGTGCTGGATCCTCGAGTGCTCCGGCGAACCTGCAACAAAACCGAGCTAGGAGGGGTGTCCCGGCGACGGCCCTCCGACTCTCAAATCAGGCGAGGAAATAGATGAAGAGGTGGCTTAGAAACAGAAGACTCGTGTACCTCCGGTGAAGAAACGGAGACCTTATATAGATCTCTCCAAGGAGCCTGAGCGCGCCAATCGAGGCAATCTACTGTTTTCGACCATGCCCAGGTATGGGTCTGTCAGAAGGACCATGCCCAGATATGGGTCTGTCAGAAAGACGTCCATGAGGCCATACCGCTACTATATCAACATCTCCATGATGTGACGGCGAGATCCTCCATCGTGCACTCTTGTGTACGGCGTAATCATCAGACATGCCTTTGCTGACATCCCATATCCAGAGCCGAACGAATAGGCCGCTCGGCTAATCTTCGTACCCTCGCCCGTCCTGGCCGAACGGACCACCCGCTCGGCCCTTCGGTCCCAGCCGGGCAGACGCCCCGCTCGGCCATTCGATTCTCCCGCCTTGGCGTCGGAAACTCCAGCCCGTGACTGGGTTATCTTTGGTTCCGCTCGGACCTACTCAGCTGCTCGGCGTGGCCATTAACCGCTTAGTCAGCCCTCCATCTGTCCTCAAGCTGAGACCCTTCAGGAAGTGGATCCCCCATTCTTACTGCCGGATCAATGTTTGAGAAGTACTTTACACTCACATAAAACACCTGACGCTCTCCTCCATTTCAACCATCCTGCTTGTATTTTATGTAAGACATCCCTATCATTCTCTCCATTGTTTTGTAAAAATGATCCTAAATATTTAAAACTTTCGGTTCTGGGCAACTCGTCATTTCCTATCTTAACAATTGTCTCATTATGTCTAATATTACAAAACTTAAATTCCATATATTTTGTCTTTATTTTACTAAGCCTAAACCTTTCCTTTTTAGTGTTTCCCGCCAAGATTCTAGTTTAGCATTTACTCCTTCACGTGTTTCATCTATCAAAATAATATCATCTGCAAACAATATGTACCACAGTACTGTATCTTAAATGTGTAGTGAGTTAGTCCATAATTAGTGTAAAAAGATAGAGACTTTAAGCGGATCCCTGATGTACCTTATATTTATTGAAAATGCTTCAGTTTCTCCGTTTGAAGTGTTTACTCTGGTCGTAACATCCTCGTACATATCCTTAATTAGTTCAATATATGTTACGCTAACACCTCTTTTTTCTAGAATTTTCCATATAATTTCTCTTGGGATTTTATTATAATTTTTTTCTAAGTCAATGAATACCATGTGTAGATCTTATTTTTGCTCCTGATATTTTTCAATTAGTTGTCTAAGAAGATGTATAACTTCTATTGTCGACCTTTCAGGCATGAACCCAAATTGATTTTTAGTCACCGTGGTTTCCTTAATCTTTTTTATCACCTTTTCATAAAGTTTCATGGTATAACTCATTAGTTTAATACCCCTATAGTTTGCATAATTTTGACGTCTCCCTTATTCTTATATAAGGGAACTAGAGTACTTACCTGATCAGACATTATTTTCGTTTTCAATATCATGTTAAATAATTTTGTAAGTCATTCAATACCTTTTTTTCCTAGACACTTTCATACCTCTATCGGAATATCATTTGCCAATGACTTTTTCTATTGCATCCTATTTAAAACTTGTTCAACTTCTGAAGTTTGAATTCTATGATAAAAATTTAAATTTTTACATTCATTTGACCTACTTAAATTACTTAAGTTAAGTTGGTCACCTAAAACATCATTAAAAAGTTGATAAAAATACCTCTTCCACTGTATTTTTATTTTTTCATCGTTTATTAGTATCTTATTACATTAATCTTTAAGATATTTTATTTGGATAAGATATCTTTTCTTCCTTTCTCTCACTTTAGCTATTCTATAAATATCTCTTTCCCCTTCTTTGGTATCCAATTTTTGATATAATCGTTCAAAAGTTTCATTTCTTGCTTCATTCACTACTTTTTTAGTTTCTTTTTTAGCTATTGTATATTTTTTAAAGTTTTTCTCGTTCTTATAAATATATAATTCCTTATAAGCTATTCATTTTTCTTCACTTTCTCATTTCACCACCAAGATTCCTTATTCAGTGGTGCATATCTCTTTGACTCATCGAGTACACTCTTAGCTACTATTTTCTACTTTGATATCATCTTATCCCATGTCGTATTAGAGTCACCGTATATTTCACCTAATGCTTGTACTTCTACCTTCTTCTTAAATATATTTTGTATTCCATCCTTTAACTTCCACCACTTAATTCTAGGAGTTGTATATATTTTCTTTTTATTGATACTATGTTTGAGGCGTATATCCAATACTACTAACCTATGTTGGGTAGTTAAGTTTTTACCAAGGATGACTTTGCAATCTTTACAAAACTTTCTATCATTCTTCCTAACTATAAGAAAGTCAATTTGCGATTTATTATTCCCATTTTTGAACGTAACTAAGTGTTTTTTTTTCTTAAAAAACGTATTAGCTAATATAAGGTCATATGCTATTGCAAAATCTAATATAATTTTTCCTTCCTCATTTTAACTCCCATGTACCCTCTCATATTCTTTATTTTTCACTCCGATATACCAATTTAGATCACCTCCTATTAAAATCATTTTATTTGGCGGAATATTTTGTAATATTTCATCTAAATCGTCCCAAAACCTTGATTTGGTAGCTTTATCTAATCTTATTTGCAGTGCATATATGTTAATTATGTTCATAGTTTCTTTCGCCACTATTATCTTAAGAGTTATAATTCTATCATCTTTTCTAACTACTCCTACAACTTCATCCTTTAACAGACTATCTACAACAATATCCACTCCATTTCTTGCTTTACTTTTCCCTATGTACCATAACTTAAAGCTCTAGTTCTCTATCATCTTTGTCTTCTAGTCTATCCATTTTGTCTCTTGTACACACAAATACTAATTCTTGATCATTAGTATCGACTACCTCCATTGATTTACCAATAATGGTTCCTATGTTCCATGTTCCAAATCGTAGATTATTAGTTTTCCTATCATATTTGTTCTTATCCAATCTATAATGTGAGAGTTTTTGCCTATTTAACGCTACACCCAAATTCTCATGGAGATATAGCGTCCTTGCCAATACGTTACAGTCGGACTCTGTAACGGGAACTCTTGCATATTTAGTACTACACCCGAGTTCTGAAGATGTAGCAGTCCTTGCCGAGACGTTACAGTTGGACCCTGCAACACGTTCCATCCGGGGAACAACCTAGCATTAACACAATAGTTTAATGGATCCATTTATTGAATATTTGTCATAGTTTTAATGTTGGCCGACAACCTAACCCAACCCTCCTACCTTATCGAAAAATTAATTTACAATTATCTATTTACGAAATAGCCTTCTTATCCTTATTAATTTATTAATCATCAAAACTAATTTTCCAACTGCTAACACATTAATGCTGAATAAAAATAATAATATTGTTGATTCCGGAGGTGTTAACTTATAGTTGTTGAAATATTGGGCCTTTTCTCTATCTTATTATCTGCACAACTCTGTTGTCTAACTTTGTACATAAAAGTACAAGTTCATTTTGAAGAAATTTTGTTAGGAGTTGCATCGAAATTTGTGTTTTAATATTTAATATTGCTTCTGAAATCTGAATACCTTGTGGATAAGAATCTGTTCGTAATATTAAAATGAATGAAAGGGTAGTTTCTGCAGATAATGACTTTGTCCTTTTGGAAAGCATCTGATCTTTGGGGTACATCTGAATAAATGCGCATGGATCCTCTTCACCCCCTACACTCCTCCATAAAAGATACTAGAAACTTTCATCAAACAAAAAAAATATATACTTGAAACTACATCTTAAGTTTAGGTGGATTTTCTGTTGCATGTTTGACGTTTCTCTAAAATTGGTAGCCATGTACCATGTTTTCCGGTAAATGCTAAGTAATGCATGTCTAATTCTTTGTGGGGGTATTTCATTGCTCTTTTTGTTCTATCCAAGGTGAATTATCAATGCTTTGGTGTTAATTTTGTTAGTGGGTTTTTTTGGGTACACATAATTATCATATTATCTTTGGATATCTATATTTTGCCTGTTCAACCAAACTGGTAGGTTTTCAGCATATCACAATCGAGCTTAGCGTTGGCTAAAGAAATTAGCCATTATTTCAGATTCCCCCTTAAACCTATCAACCCATAAGCCTCCTGTCTCTTAGAAATGTGCGTATTAAAAGAGTCGATTTAAGCAGGGTCATAACTTTTGTGTTGACTAGTCACTTCTACATTGTTTTCACGTGTTTTGTTAAATGCTAAGGACGAATTAACCTCATAAGGCACGTAGGCAGCTTTGTTTGTGGAGTTTGCTTCTAATTCTACTTTATTTACTGAATAACATATTATGGCTAGTACATATTCTAAAGTTTCTTCTTGTTTTTTCTTGATATTTATATCTTTGGCTGAAGTAATTTCTCAATCAACGTATGCTAAAACAACTGACAATGAACGCTGCCAGGAATCTACACTTTGTTTATTTCGTATAATTGTCTTCTAGTTGTCTAGCACCATTTTTTGTCTTGGAACCCTTTGTATTTCTCTTAATCTATTAGTCTCCTTCATGCCCCCTAACTTTATGTGATTTTAAAAAGATTTCATTCAAAAGCTAGCAGTTTTTTTTTTTTTTTTTGGTTTATATGTTATATATAGAATGGGAGTCTTGATGTAACTGTAAAATTATTGTCATGTGAGCTTATAGATCATGAGTTCAAGTCGTAGAATAGTCTCTTACAATGTAAAATAAGACGTGTGATCTTATGGTCTGTGTTGTTGATATTGGCTGCCTTATGTCCGTGTAAATGTTCGATCCTGAAAAGAGTCAGAACACGTTAATTGTTTGGTTTTAATGGATTAAATTCGTTGAATCTGATTCCTTTGTACGCCATGAGTTGATTTGCTAGCTAGCATTTTCTTCATTTGTATACGATGGAAATGAATCCCCCACTGTTTGTTTGAGCTAATTAATGTGGCAGAGTTAAGGATATAATTCACGTCCGGGGCTAGTTATGGGTGGTTATCATAAGCATTAGGGTTTGACTATTATATCTGAAAATCCAATAATGATTGGAATTACACGTGTGGTAAAAGGTGAAATCGTTCGCCCCTAGCGCTCCTATCGCATCCGACCCCACACCATCACGAGTGAGGTAAGTCACAACAGCCGAGAGGGCAAGTGGGTGGGGTGAGTTGCACAGGGTCCGGAGATTTACACCCCAACAGTTCTACGGTTCGACCCCACGATCTCATATGACAAGCATGTCATTACTTATCATCTCGGATCACTCGTGGGGTCAATGATTGGAATTACACCAGCTCAGCTGATAGGTTGCTTGCCTATCTTTCCCTTGGTTCCAAGCTGACTTGCAATCATATACATTTCTTTTGTTGTCATTGATGATTTTGCTAGTGAAGTAGTTGAAGCACTGTGATCGTTGTTCATGTACCAACTGATATGCGGCAGCACTCCTAAAATATATCATCTTAGCTGTCGATACATGTCTCATTCTTTAATTCCGTCTGTCAACACAGGCAAAAAGAGAGAGGAAGATGTGTGTGTTTAAATTGTGCCAATCTGAATCTCGAGCAGTTAACAAAGATACTTCTCCCGTGAGGAAATTAATTGATAAAAATAATGGTGAGAGAGCACAGGTTATTAAACATGGCACAGCACAGAACAGAACAACACAGAAATGCAGCCCCCACTGGTCATCTTTGTGAGTGACCTCCATCCTTACCTGCAGCACCATGAAGTGGAGTGATGGGGTTGGACAGTCCCCTGCAAGCACAGACAATAGAGCTAGGGGATGGATCCCTTCCTTTCTCAATTACTGTCCTGCTGCAGAGTGACAGTGATGATGGATGGGTCCGCGGACCCAACCCTAATGAAGAAACACTGGCTGATCCCAGCAGCCTGCCTATGACATGCAAGTGAAGTAATAAGTTAACCTGCACCACGGCAACCTACCTACAGTAGCCTTTTGTTTTAATCAATTTTGTGTTTGTTCTCGTGCTTGAGTAATTAGTATCATCTAGCTAGGTTTGACTGTTTTAGTGCATTTTTATGCAAAATATTGTTTGCCAACCTGTTTGATGAAATAAATTGATAGTCAAAACTCAAAAACAGATAATGTCAGTATAGTGGATGAGACTTGAGAGGGGAGATAGTTTGGCATTTTGAAGTAGAAGAATACAAACTCAGCATATAAAATAGATGTCAGTATAGTGGATGGTACGGGTGAGTATGATTTGATATTGAACAAAATAAAATCAAATCAAATAATTATTAATTAATTATATTTTTAAATTCTAGGCAAATATTTAAGAGCTACTTGAGCAATGATATGCACAAGGAAAAAATCTCAATGAAAACCTCAAGGATAGACACATAAAGTCATGGCTCACCATTTCACTTTTTGTGGGCCCCATCATTTTATGTGTCTATCCTTGAGATTTTCATTGAGTTTTTTTCTTTGTACATATCATTTTTCAATATTTAATACAAGGAATTTTGAGCTCGAGAACACCTGAAACACAAGGAATACACTAGCCAACACATGGAGCATCATGTACTAATTTAATTTCTAATTATTTTTAATTACTTTGCTAACACACGAATCATCCAACCTAGATAGCTAGTAAGAGAGGGATCGGATCTTGCGTTGGTGTTTTTTAAATATAAAATATGTCAGAAACGATTTCCCCTCCCCATGTGGCTCGATCTCCGAATTGCTTGGGGGAATCGGGTACAGAATAATCCCTCGACTTTGTGTTTAACAATTGTTTTTGCTTAATTAATTAATGTGCTTTGCGTAATTAATCTGTTGTGCCATCTGGAAGAGCAGTTTAAGCTAATTAATTAAGGTTAGTGATAACATTATTATCATATTTAATCGAAAGGGAATCTTTACCAGTTTTCTTAATTTACTAGTTGTTTTGATCTGATAGAGCGTTTGAATTCCATAGATCGAATCCCATTAGATCTTCAAATCCTAGTATTTTAAGGACTAAAATATGTTTTATATTTAATTTAATTATGCAATTGCTGTGAGTATCGTATTTTAAATAAAACGAATTAATTTGTTGCAATTAAAAAATTTGTTGTGTTGATAACTTCTCGGATTAATTGGAATTAATCCCAATTGATTGATTGTTTTACATAATTCAGCGTCCTTTGATTTTTCCCTGAAATTTATTTTTTTATTCTATTATTATTAAAACAAAAAAAAACTTAATTAAAATCTGCTTCCATTTTCTTAGATTCCCAACTAGATGCAGATCAAATTAACTTCTTGTAGATCTTGATGACACGAGGATATATGATAATATGAATTATAATAATGATGATAATAATGCCTCGACATGCACTTGAACAACTGCTTAATTTTTAAATATTTGTTGTTAAAATTTAATCGGATCTTGTAGTTGATGGCACAGATGGCAGGTCATCATATCTATATTTTAATTGTTTCTTTTAATAATGCCATGCTGTCTCTACACATTTTTTTTCTTTTAAAAAAAATAATAAAGAATTTATGGGTTTAGTGTTCAACACGTGATATGGAATTCATCGATCTCTAGATATTTCT
The DNA here is from genome assembly GCF_018446385.1 of Zingiber officinale. Taxonomy (NCBI): domain Eukaryota; kingdom Viridiplantae; phylum Streptophyta; class Magnoliopsida; order Zingiberales; family Zingiberaceae; genus Zingiber; species Zingiber officinale. Next base: position 154,041,835 of record NC_055988.1, on the reverse strand, counting down.
AGTGTTTAAGTTAATTATTATTTTGGTATGGCTTCATTTTTCCTTGGAGAAAAAATTTAAATAATTGATCGGAGTAAAATATTAATTTCTAAATATTTCGATAAAACAAAATGTGCCCATTATGGGCAAAAGCCATAAGGTGGCAGAGAGACAAGGCTCGCTGGTTAATTAATCAAGTTGGCAAATTTTAACATTATTTTACTTGCATAATTAATTCCATCTTAATAATTATTTTTTTAATTACGCGATAGGCAATTTAATAATTCCATTATTATATATATTGAGAGAAATTTTTATTTTTAAAATGTCTTCTGTGGGTTCCTAAATCATCAAAGTAGTTATAAAATTTTAAATTATTTTCCTTTTAACACCGTTCCCCAAATGCCTTTCCAAGTTACATTTTATGATTATCGAAACTATTATTTTTACTTAATTTTATTTTAGTATTTTTTTATATCAATTTGGATTTAGATTTGATTCCTAATTTGGATATTGTAGTTTTTTGGTCCATAAAAGATTTGACACAGCAAAATTTGTTAAGATTGTGCAAGCAACCAGAGATCCTCAAATTGTATTTGGAGAAAATGAAATTATTATGTTAATTTGTGTTTGAGTAATTAATTTTTATTAATCTTAACGCATGGTTGGGTCAAGATTGTCCCCCCTCTTTCTCACTATTTTGATCTCCAATAATTAAATCTAAAATCCCTTTCTTAATTAATTGATCGATTTATTATGTGGTGGGCTCGTATGTTCGATTGGATGTGATGACCGAGATTTTTGTGCCAGTCCTGCAAACAATCAGACGACACAGCTTTAATTAGGTTCATTGAGTTGTTCAATTTCAACTAGTTCAATAACTATGTGGTTGCCTTGTATGAATAACACCATGAAGATAATCTTGTTTTATGTTTAATTGGAAGAAGAAAAAAATGATTAATCAGGCTGGGTAACGTCGAGAGTGGGATAACCGATCCAGCTCCACGGAAGTTTAATTCCCACCGACCACCAGGGTAAATAGGGAAGCACTCGTAGCGGGTAGTCCAGGAGCTTAGTATCTTTTAGTTACGTGTCTCATTTGGAGGACAAATTTCTATAAATTCATCATAACTAGGGATCGAATCCCGATTTAATTAGGAAGAAGCTTGATTAGATCATTGAATAATTCATAAGATTTGTGATCGATAAACATTTTTTTTTTTGTAAAAAAAAAACAGAGAATGGAACAATTCCAATAATTTGTTTGGCATTTATGTAGCAATTAATGAGAGTAGCTGTTGATAGCTTGATGGGTAGCTGACACTCCAGGCAATGGAAGGTGGAACAGGGCCTTCATTACTCTCTTTCTTAGCTGTAGTTCATCAGATAACACACTAAATAAATTCAAATTGCAATATATCTCCCTTTTGTTCATTTTGTTCTCGGGTTTAAGTATTTGATTCTACTTTTCTCATTTGTCAACTAAATGTGTGGTAAAAAGTGAATATTTAATCAATACTTTTACAAACCATTTAAATCGAATCAAGTGGTTAAAGTTTTATATAAATAATTAAATTAGGTCTAACAAAACCTTGCTTGGTAAATTTAATGCTTTAGATGTTTTTCTTTTTTTTTTTAAAAGAAAGAATCTTGGGGTCGCAACAGAAATCCACAGCAATTTCATAGGAAAAATCAATGATTTGATGATCAAGTTGACAAAAGACAAGTTATAAGCTCTGTTGCTTCCTGCTGAATCAGAGTCGTAATAAATAACAAAACAATCAAGTGGAGACAGATAAACAAATGGAGATGGAGAAGGAGAGACGTGTCTAGTTTCAGAACCCTATTTAATCCACCAAAAAGCTTTAGATTGAAATTAAAAATAGCGTCTTCTTCGAGATATTTGGAAAGACTGCTCTGTCAGCTTCTCTGTTTCTCAACCATGGAAGCCATGGCATCTCCATGCTACTCTGATATGGTATGATCATCAACACCTCAAGATGAATGCTTCTTCAAATTTTAAATGAAATCAGTATGGGACCGTGCAGGGAGTGGATCAGGGATTCTTCAACCAGTGGGATTTGCAGCAGCTGGAGGTGGTTCTGGGACGAGATCACTTCGAGCAGAGTCCTTCCTCCGAGAGCCATACCGAGAGGCCCATGAAGCAACTCAAGAGCAGCAGCTGGAGCTCCTGCACCACCACTGCCGACCAGAACTCAGCCTCGGCTCCGAGAATTCTGTCGTTCGGCGATCCCGACTCGCCGGTCTGCCGGTCGAGTTTTTACGGTAGCATGGTGAAGAAGGTGGAGGAGGCGGCGGAGGGGTCTGTCAGCATTAATATTGGCTCCAAGACGAGCTCCGCGGCGAAGAGGATGTCCGGGCAAAACCACGAACACATCATGGCGGAGAGGAAGCGGAGGGAGAAGCTGAGCCAGCGATTCATCGAGCTTTCGGCCATTGTCCCAGGTCTGAAAAAGGTAGCAGCTAGCTAGCTGTTTTATTCAGTTTCTTTGTGCCTTTAATTTCTTTCTTTCTGAATTTGAATTGAAGATGGACAAAGCTTCCGTTCTCGGCGATGCGATCAAGTATTTAAAGCAACTCCAGGACAAGGTTGTGAACCTCGAAGACCAGGTCGCCAAGAGGAGCATCGAGTCGGCGGTTCTGGTGAAGAAGACTCAGCTACTCGTCGATGGTGACGGTGACGATGACGACGACGACGACGACGACGATACCTCCTCGAGCGATGGCAACTCCGAAGAGGATCAACGGCGGCTCAGCAGCGGCGGCTCCTTGCTCCCCGAGATCGAGGCCCGAATCTGCAACAAGTCCGTCTTGATCAAGATCCAGTGCGAGAACCGCAAAGGCGTGGTGGTGCAAGCGCTCTCGGAGATCGAAAAGCTGCACCTCTCAGTAATGAACACGAGCGTGATGCCATTCACTAGCAATTCTCTCGACATCACGGTCGCCGCTCAGGCAAGTTAATTATTTTTTCTCTTGTTTTGCTTCGATCGGAAGTCGACTTCTGATATATATAATTACGTACGGACGTCCGGTGATGAACAGATGGAGGAGGAATTTTCGATGTCGGCTAAGGATGTGGTGAAGAGGTTGAATTCAGTATTCAGACAATTCAAATGAGGCGATGATCGATCGTAGAGAAGATTAAGGCTGGATCGATCACCTCTCGATCGATCGATCGATCGTTTTCTTTTTCTTGTTTGCATGATATATTCGATCATGTTATCAGAAGAGTTACCAGCTTTTTTCCCTTTTTTGCTTCTTTCTATGGAATCTGGCTTCCATCGAGAAGTTGACCCTTGTAGCCATTGGCCTGCCTTGAGGAAGGAAGGATCATAATAACTTAATTGGCTGTATAAATCTATGAATGATAAGCTGTGTTTATCCTCATGAACAAGAAATTTAAAAGAAGAAATCTAACTGCAGAAACGGCAGGTGGAAGTCAACGTCTTTGATGATACAGGAAATCTAAACTAAAATGACGGGTATCGATTCATGAAAATGAAAGTTTGATTATGACCATGCTTTTCAGTCCTTATCAGAGATATTGATTTTGCAAACAAAATTAATAATTTTGGGGGGAAAAAATTGAATTCAGAGATGTAAATTTATGAATTTAAGTATTCTGATGCTCTGGTGTGCGAGATATACCTGATACGCTTTTGACTGTATAATCGGTTAATATGGGAAGTGGAAAAACAATTAATCACTTCTTCTGCAAGTATTTTATGATAGCCAAAGGAATTAAATGGGAAGAGGGTTTTTGATTAAATGAATGGGAAAGAATTTGAGGAGGATCGATATTCGAACACAGATTCATGTCTAGATAAATGAAGAAACATTTATTTTCTTTTGAATTAAAAGCAATAGTTTAATTGAAAGTCTACCCAACTTTTCAAACAAGTTAAAACTATTTCAAGACAAATATGGGGTTTGCAGATATTTAATTGAAGCCCAATACCTAATAACACTAACACCTTAAAATAAATTTATAACGCCCAAGATTTAAATTAAGATCATAATCTGTATCTCTCATAAAATTTAAGAAAAAGGAGATGAAATATGTGTTGGAGTTAATATTACTTAAATATTTTTGAATCCCTGTACTACAAAGTGGTTCTATGGTGTAGTGGTTAGCACTCTGGACTTTGAATCCAGCGACCTGGGTTCAAATCCCGGTAGGACCTTTGTTGTGTTAATTTTAGATTGAAATAATGAAAAGGTTTAATTGTATGCCCTATCGAGAGCTAATTGTTTCAATTTATGGTTTTTTACCCATACTAGGAATTGGTATTTTATATCTATTTTGTTTTCTCATTATCCCTTATAACAAGATACTAATATTTTATTTTCTCGTTATCCCTAGGGATGTAAACGAGCCGAATAGTATTTGGCTACTATTCGGCTCGGGCTCGGCTCGTTTAAGTTATATTCAAGCTCGAGCTCAAGAATCGAGCTTTTATCACAAGGTTCGAGCTCGGCTCGTTTTAGAATTATCAAGCTTGCGAACAGTTCTAGCTCGGCTCGTTATTAGCTCGATTATTAAAGTTAACGAGCCTAATTTGTTAAGAGAGCTCGGACTCGTTTTTGGGCTCGTTTAGAGCTCGTTTTGGCTCATTTTAGAGTTCTTTTTTGGCTCATTTTAAAGCTCATTTTAAGGCTCATTTTATAACTCATTTTTTTAGCTCGATTTAAGGCTTGTTTTAAGGCTCGTTTTTTTGGCTCGCGAGCTTATAAATGAACATGTTAACAAGCTCACGAGATGAATATCCTTAAGCTCGAGCTTGGCTCGATAAAACTGTTGAGCTCGAAATCAAGCTTGAACTCAGCTTGATAAGATAAACGAATGAACTCGAATGAGCCTTTTACCGAATCGAGATCTGAATAGCTCGCGAACCGTTTAGTTCATTTACATCCCTAGTTATCCCTTATAACAAGATACTAATTTAAGGATTCGATCTTCATTTACATATCCACTATTAAAATATTCATTCTCAAAGCGGTAGCTACCTTGGTAGGTGCTGCTGTAACTTAGTTTAATTAAATCTCAACTTTATGTTAATTAAAACAATTAACTCTCAACTAAATGGGTATTCCAAATAGGTTTTCACTAAATCCTATAGTTTTATCCCCTTAATCGAGTCACACGAACTCCATTTAAATCACGAAAAAATTTCTAAATTTTTTTGAAAAATCCAATAAGGCTATTTCTCCAATAACACTTAATATTGAATTTGTCGTATCTTAATTTTCCCTCACTAATAAAAATTTAGTTCCAAATTTACTGCTCAACTTAGGGATCCTCATCAAAAGGTAACAATCAAGCAACATACTCATAGACCACCCAATGCAAGTTTCATGAACAAATCTCTAACCGTGGATGACTTTGTGGGTTATGAGCTCACCCTGCTTCCGCTACTTTCACATTGCTGTGGAGCCAACTGTGGGTAAAATCTACTAGTCATAAATGATCCTCACAACTACCCCAGAAATCCATAACACACATTATCAACAAATCCTCCAACATCTGTATAGTGCGCTCAAAGTGTTTATATGTCCGAGGGTAAAAAGTTGTACTGAAATAGTGCTCTATACTCATGGTTTGCTATAAAATCTATCAAAATCATAATATGAATCATGGATCTCTATTCGATATAATACTCAAAGACATACCATGAGATCTAGTAATCTCTCTAAAATACAACTCTGCTAATCAATCCAAAGAATCCGTCCTACTGATTGATAGAATGGAAGCAAATTAGTCAACCAAACAACATTTACTCACATCACATCATAACCTCTCCGTACCCTGGATAATCTCACAACAAAGTTCATCATAACATGCTCCTAATTCCATTCTAGAATATGTATCTACTGAAACACTCCTGTTGGTTTCTGATATTTACCCTTCACTTCTTGATATACTTGACATCAAGGTACAAAATCCGCGATATCTTTCTTTATGTCATTCCATGAATAGGAACACTCTAAGTCTCTATACAATGGACACCATCCGAATGTATCGCAAATCCTGAATGATGTGCTTCCTGCAGTAACTCTTTTCGGGCAGGAAGTGAATCAGGAATACACATCTCACATGCAAATAAAGAATCTCATTCACATTACACGAGAATTCCGTCTACTGGCATGAGACTACTCCGCTCATGCTACACTAGAACTGATTCTAAAATCATGAGTCGGATAATTCTTCTCATGATCTTACAGTCGTCGAGAAGCATATGAAACTACTCGATCGTGCTACTACAAAACTGCACCTAACCTCTAGTATGATATATCTGTGTAGAGTACAAATCCGTCTACATTAAAAGGTACAACTAGGATTAGTGCAATTATTAGTCTTCGTTTCAACACCTAAAACTGGTCTCAAAAGCATATATCTAGGAAAATTCCACACCCTTCCTAGACAATCAAGTCAACAACATAACAATGCTGGAGAAACCCTCAACCAATCTCCGATAATATCCAGCTAGACCAAGGAAGCTGCGAGTTTCCTGTACAGACTTCAACTACTCCCAACTGGTAACAACTTCTATCTTCTATGGATCCACTGATATACCCCTGCTAAAGACAATATGTCCCAAAAATTCCATAGAAGACAATCGAAATACGCACTACTGAACTCTGCATAAAGATGTTCTCGTCAAAATATCTCCAGAACTATACGAAGATAGCATTTGTGATCCACCTCGGATCAAGAATATATCATAATATTGTCAATGAAGACAATTACAACTAATCCAAAATCCCTAGAAATATCAGTTTCTTCGAGTCCATGAAAAGATCTAGGGCACTAGTAAACTTAAATGGCAATACCAAGGACGCATAATGCCCATACAACAGGTGCACTCAACCGTAAGATCACTAGCAACAAGTCTGTAATCTGATCACCAACTACAAATCACCAACTCCATAAATATCAAGACATTCTACTCCTCATATCATTATTGTTGGTTGCTACTCGGAAAACCTAGAGGTTCCACTGTACAAAAATTTTGTACAAAGGTCTTAACCTTTTCCTAACTACCATGTGTTCTTTTAAATTAAAATTTGGATCGCCTGCGGAACTTAACACGTTTGATCCAAAACTTAATTTATTTGCTCTTTTAGGTTTAGACTTGGATCTCCTGCGGAACTTAACACGTTCGATCCAAATCACCTAAGTTATTAATTCCATTAAATATTAATTTCCATAATTGGTTCCCAGTACTGACGTGGCGAGGCACATGACCTTCTTGGATATGGGAACAACCACCACCGACTAGACAAAACCTTTTAAGGAAAGCTAATATTTAATTTCCTAAAATAACTTTAGGTTAACCAAAAGGAACAATCAAATCACAAGGAAAATAAGAAAACATAAGAACACTACATCGAAAATAAATTCGAAATACTAGAATCGTAAGCCTCTCGTATTTGGTATTATTTCCAAAAATAACTAGTATGACGCGGAAAGAAAAATACTAGTTATACCTTTTAGAAAGACCTCTTGATCTTCTACCGTATTCCTCTTCTAACCTCGGGCGTTGTGTGAGCAACGATCTTCCGAGATGAGAAACCACCAATGCACCTTCTTCTCCTCCTTGCTAGGTTCGGCCAAAACAAAAGCTTCACCAAGGATGAAGAAAAAACACCAACTAAGCTCCAAGGGATGCAAGCTTTCTCTCCTTCTTCTTCTTCTTCTCCAAGTAGTTTCCGACCGTCACAAGAGCTCCAAGCAAGAGAGAGGTTTCGGCCACCACAAAGAGGAAGAGAGGGAGAGAGGATGGCCGGCCACAACACCAAGGAAAAGAGAGAGAGAATAATAGAAGTTGTAACCCATGAAGGCACCCCAACCCCTTCTTTTATATTCCTTGGCTTTGGCAAATAAGGAAATTTATTTATAATAAAATTTCTTTAACTTTCCTTGACAACAATTAATTAAGAAAAATTAAATAAAATTTCCTAATTAATTGTATATGGTCGGCCACCTCATGTAGAACAAATAAGATAATTTTTAATCAACCATTAAAACTTCCTTATTTGTCTTTGGAAATTTTAAAAAATAAAATTTCCCTTTAAAATCCCTTTCATGATTGATAAAAAGAAATTTCTATCATTTTAATTTTTCAACATGTGAATAATTTTCAAAGAGAAAAATAAAATATCTTCCCAATCTACAAATAAGGAAAGAGATCTAATCTCTTTTCTTAATCTTTTGTAGAAGAGATATTTTAATTTTAATTCTCTTTAATAAATTATATCTTCCACATAAGAAAAATTTAAAATTAAAATTCTTTTAAATTTAATGGGGGCCGGCCACCTAATCTTGGGTTCAAGCTAGGGCCGGCCACCCATGCACCAAGGCTTGGCCGGCCCTAGCTTGAACCACAAGCTAGCTTGGTCCGCCCCCTTATCATGGGTATGAAGGTGGGTATAGGTGGATATATTACTCTATAAATAAGAGGCTACGATAGGGACAGAGAGGAGGAATTGGTTTTGGTCTCTTGATAAAATTAAGCATCCCGTGTTCGCCCCGAACACAACTTAATTTTATTAATAATAATTCATTCCACTAGAGAACTATTATTGAACTACCGCACCAATCGCAAATTACATTTTTGGGCTCCTTCTTATTATGAGTGTGTTAGTCTCCCTGTGTTTAAGATATCGAATATCCACTAATTAAGTGAGTTACTGACAACTCATTTAATTAATATCTTAGTCCAAGAGTAGTACCACTCAACCTTATCATCATGTCGGACTAAGTCCACCTGCAGGGTTTAACATGACAATCCTTATGAGCTCCTCTTGGGGGCATTATCAACCTAGTATCTCTAGGACACAGTTTCCTTCTATAATCAACAACACACACTATAAGTGATATCATTTCCCAACTTATCGGGCTTATTGATTCATCGAACTAAATCTCACCCATTGATAAATTAAAGAAATAAATATCAAATATATGTGTTTGTTATTATATCAGGATTAAGAGTACACATTTCCATAATAACTGAGGTCTTTGTTCCTTTATAAAGTCAGTATAAAAGAAACGACATCTAATGGTCCTACTCAATACACTCTAAGTGTACTAGTGTAATTATATAGTCAAGATAAACTAATACCTAATTACACTACGACCTTCCAATGGTTTGTTCCTTTCCATTTTGGTCGTGAGCTACTGTTTATAATTTATAAGGTACTGATAACATCCTCTTCTGTATGTGGCACCACATACTATGTTATCTACAATATAAATTAATTGAACAACTACAACTAAATGTAGACAATTTGACCAAATGTGATTCTTCTTTCAAAATAAATGTTTACAAAAGCTTAGGCTTTCAGTATACACTCTAACAATCTCCCACTTATACTAACGACTAAGCTGCCATATCTTCTGCCATACATCTGATTCTCATTCCCTCCACATGCCGATCGAAAGCTTTTGCTGGAAGGGCCTTAGTGAAAGGATCTGCCAGGTTATCTGCTGATGCAATCTTTACGATGACAACTTCTCCTCGCTTCACGATATCTCGTATCAGGTGGTACTTGCGCTCTATATGTTTACTTGCCTTATGGGCTCGTGGTTCCTTCGAGTTTGCAACTGCACCGCTATTATCACAATAAATTGTGATGATTTTGGGCAAACCAGGAATCACATCTAAGTCCATTAGAAAGTTCCTGAGCCATACTGCTTCTTTAGCTGCCTCAGAGGCTGCTACATACTCAGCTTCCATGGTTGAGTCTGAGACGCATTTCTGCTTAACACTCCTCCATGCAATGGCTCCACCTCTCAAAGTAAACACATAGCCTGATGTAGACTTACTGTTGTCCCTATCTGATTGGAAATCTGAATCCGTGTAACCCACAGGAAGCAAATCGTCTGCTTGGTATACTAGCATATAATCTCTAGTCCTTCTCAGGTACTTTAATATATGCTTTACCGTAGTCCAATGCCCTTGTCCAGGGTTACTCTGATATCTGCTAACCATGCCCACGGCAAAACAGATATCAGGTCTCGTACATAGCATTGTATACATTAGGCTTCCTACAGCCGAAACATAAGGAACTGCTTTCATGTCCTCTATCTCCTTTGATGTCTTCGGAGACATCTCTTTAGATAGAGCTACTCCATGCCTAAAAGGTAAGAAACCTTTCTTGGAATCCTACATGCTAAAACGAGCAAATATTGTATCTATATATAAAGCTTGGGACAGACACAACATTCTTTTCTTGCGATCCCTTATAACTTTAATCCCAAGAATGTGTGCACAATCTCCTAAGTCCTTCATATCAAATTGTTGGACAACCATACCCTTACGTCCGATAATACCTTGACATTGTTGCCAATTAACAAAATATCATCTACGTATAATACAAGAAATACCACCACGTTTCCGTTACACTTCTTGTATACACAAGACTCATCCGGACACTGAATAAATCCATATGACTGGATTACTTCATTAAACCGGATGTTCCAAGACCTTGAAGCTTGCTTTAGTCCATAAATGGACCGATTAAGCTTGCACACTAGATGCTCTTTGCCTTTTTCAATAAACCCTTCTGGTTGCTTCATATGGATGTTCTCTTCAAGACTTCCATTAAGGAAAGCTGTCTTGACATCCATTTGCCAAATCTCATAATCCATATGAGCAGCAATGGATAAGAGTATCCGGATAGACTTAAGCATGACTACCGGTGAAAAGGTCTCCTCATAATCGATTCCCTCTTTCTGAGTATACCCATTCGCTACAAGCCTAGCTTTGAAGGTTTCTACCTTCCCGTTTGTCCCTCTTTTCCTTTTGTAGATCCACTTGCATCCAACGGCTTTTACACCATCAGGTGGTTCTACAAGCTCCCAGACCTTATTAGAGTACATAGACTCTATTTCAGAATTCATTGCCTTTTGCCAAGATGCTGCATCTATATCTTGGAGTGCTTCGTCATATGTTCAGGGATCAGGTTCATGTTTACCCGGAATCATGTCCGAAGACTCCCCCAAAAACATGAATCTATCAGGCTGCCTAACAACCCTCCCACTACGACGATGCACAGTCTGTGGTTGTGTATCATGTGTGACACGTGTTGCAGTCTCTTGTGGTACTTCATCTTGTACTGTTGGTACTAAGGTAGACGTGTCATCTCTAAATTCTTCCAAAACAACTTTACTACTGGGCTTGTGATCCATTATATAGTCTTCTTCTAAAAACTAGGCATTGGTGCTAACAATGACCTTCTGGTCTTTAGGACTATAAAATAAACCACCTTTCGTTCCTCTGGGATACCCCACAAACACACGAACTTCTGTACAAGATTCTAACTTATCAGCATCTGGTTTCAGCACATGTGCTGGACTACCCCAAATTCGAATATGTCTTAGACTGGGTTTTCGCTCATTCCACAATTCTGTGGGAGTAGAAGAAACTGATTTAGAAGGTACTAGGTTCAGAATGTACACTGCTGTTTCCAGAGCATATCCCCAAAATGAATTTGGTAATTCTGAATAACTCATCATCAATCTAACCATTTCCATAAGAGTCCTATTCCTTCGTTCTGCCACACCATTATGTTGGGGTGTACCAGGTGCAGATAGTTGGGATTGAATCCCGACTTCTGATAAGTAATTCCTAAACTCTCCTAAGAGGTATTCGCCACCACGATCAGACCGTAGTGTTTTGATACTTTTACCTAGTCGTTTCTCCACATCAGCCTTGTACTCTTTGAACTTATCAAAGCACTCGGACTTGCGGCACATTAGGTAAATGTATCCGTATCTTGAATAATCGTCTATAAAAGAGATAAAATATTCAAAACCACCTCTTGCCTGGACAGACATAAGACTACACAAATCAGAATGAACCAATTCTAATACTTCTTTGACTCTATACCCCTTGGCCTTAAACGGCCTCTTGGTCATTTTACCTTCCAAGCAAGATTCACAGGTTGGAAAATTTTCTAACTCTAATGAACCCAAAAGTCCATCGGCTATAAGCCTTTGAATCCTACTTAAGTTAATATGATCAAGCCTTAGATGCCAAAAATATGTTTGGTTCATTTCGGAAGGTTCTTTTCTCTTATTTGAGTTAGAAAATGAGTTATAAATTTCCATGTTTTGCTTTGTGGGAGAAATTGAATTTAAAGTATACAAATTGTCAACTAATGCACCAGAACAGATAATCACTTTATTTCTCTTAATAACTACATCGTTACTAAAGGAAACTGAATATCCATCTAAAAACAGTTTAGAAACTGAAATTAAATTCTTTCTAAAACTGGGTACATAAAGACAATTTCTTAAAACCAAATTTCTATTTCTATTAAAAGATAAGTAGACGTCTCCCACTGCAACAGCCGCTACCTTAGTAGCATTGCCCATGTAGACGGTAATCTCTCCTTCAGATAGTCGTCGGATTTCCTGGAACCCCTGCAAGGAATTGCAGACATGATCAGTGGCTCCTGTATCTACACATCAGGTGTTGGTAGATAACACCGCTAAACATATTTCAACAACTAGAGCATGAGATATACCTTTGTTGTTCTGATTCCTACGAGGACAGTCCGCCTTCCAATGCCCTGACTGCTTGCAGATGAAGCACTTGCCCTTCGGCTTCTTCATTCCAACTTTAGGTCATGTACTCTGAGATTTATTCACTTTCTTTGCTAAACTGACTTGTTTCTTCTTCTTCTTTCTTTTCGGTTTAGAAGTAGAACTATTTTCAGCATAGTGAATATGAGAATTATGACGAAACAAACATTCTGCTGCCTGAAGTTCTGTCAGTAGTTCCGCCAATGAATATACCCTTTTGTTCATATTGTAATTCAAGCGGAATTGCTCAAAACTTCTAGATAGTGTTTGGAGGATCATATCGATCTGGGTTTCCCCATCAATTTCTCCTCCAAGGATCTGTATTTCATTCAGATAAGCCATCATCTTTAGGATATGATCCCTCACAGGAGTACCCTCTTGCATGGTGGCTGTCATTATCTTTCTCATGACTTCTTGTTTAGAAGCCCGATCCTGATGACCAAAGAGTTCCTTGAGATTGTTCATAATATCATAAGCTGTTGGTAAATCTTGATACTGATGTTGCAATACATTTGACATTGAAGCCAAAATGTAACACCGCGACATCTCATCTGCCTTTACCCATCTCTTATGATATTCAATTTCCTCTTGGGTAGATTCACCAGTGGGTGCATCAGGACAAGGTTCAGTCAGTACAAACTTATAGCTTTCAGTAGTAAGAACAATGTCCAGGTTCCTTTTCCAATCTATATAGTTAGGTCCAGTAAGTCTATTCTGTTGTAGTATGATGGACAGTGGGTTGAAAGTCATCCTAAAAATCATAAATAACTTTTGGTCAGAACTCTAAATTTAGAATAATATTGATTCCTCAAACAATACTATTTTAAATTAACCAACACCTCAAAACACCGTGAATTTTGTATGCCACGATAGTGTGGACGTATACAAATTCAACATTTGTAAAAGGAGGGTTTTAACCCATTAATTTTATTATCTTGTCAACCTAACTTTTGACAAATAAAATTAATAGTTGGTATCCTTTGGTCACACAAATAATAGCAGTGACTCCGATGGGAAGGATACTATTAGATGTGCCTAAGTGTATACCATTACTTGACACTAAGTCCATTAATAAGATTATGCCCCTTCCGATGGGGAAGATCGCATGCTCTTAATTAACTTCTTATAGTCATCCTAAATGGAAGTTTGTTCTAGTGATCCACAAACAAGCTCATCCGATATGGAGGAAAGCACTCAGAGCCAACGCGTAAGCTTGTTTGCATCACTAACAAACCAGTAATGGAGACCATGGAAATTTATTTAAAAATCTCTCTCCCACTTAGTTATTTATAAATGAGGAATTTTAACTATGCTAGCCTACTAAACATGTATACTAACATGCACACACAACACAATATAAAAGCAATAAATAGAAAATCTAATTTTCAACTATTATGGCTTTTATCTATAGTTGTCCTCCGTGTGTTGTCATCCCAAGCTGCTGTCATATTTGGCCATCGCCATCGGGTCTAGCTGTCGCATCCATCTTGCTCCTTGTTCCGCTGCGCCTCTGGTCCTTAGAAGGTTCCACGCTTTGCAAGATTCGATCCGCGACATAAATAGAATTTTACAATTTTGATCTTATATTCCATAAAAGGAATGTACATGTATCTAGATCAAAAATAAAATCCTAATAAAACTAAATACAGCACCTGATGTATTTTTATAATACAATCATGTACACACATACAAATGCCCTTGACATGTCCAAGGGTCCAATCACACACATAAAACTATAAGCCATAATAGTTGGATCCTGCATCCACAAAGTTAGCACATCCTACTATTATCCTGCCTAAATTATGTATGACATGTGCATAATTAAACTAATACCAAATACACAGAGGCAAAACCCTAGCTCTGATACCAATTGTTGGTTGCTACTCGGAAAACCTAGAGGTTCCACTGTACAAAAATTTTGTACAAAGGTCTGAACCTTTTCCTAGCTACCATGTGTTCTTTTAAATTAAATTTTGGATCGCCTGCGGAACTTAACACGTTTGATCCAAAACTTAATTTATTTGTTCTTTTAGGTTTAGACTTGGATCTCCTGCGGAACTTAACACGTTCGATCCAAATCACCTAAGTTATTAATTCCATTAAATATTAATTTCCATAATTGGTTCCCAGTACTGACGTGGCGATGCACATGACCTTCTTGGATATGGGAACAACCACCACCGACTAGACAAAACCTTTTAAGGAAAGCTAATATTTAATTTCCTAAAATAACTTTAGGTTAACCAAAAGGAACAATCAAATCACAAGGAAAATAAGAAAACATAAGAACACTACATCGAAAATAAATTCGAAATACTAGAATCGTAAGCCTCTCGTATTTGGTATTATTTCCAAAAATAACTAGTATGATGCGGAAAGAAAAATACTAGTTATACCTTTTAGAAAGACCTCTTGATCTTCTACCGTATTCCTCTTCTAACCTCGGGCGTTGTGTGAGCAACGATCTTCCGAGATGAGAAACCACCAATGCACCTTCTTCTCCTCCTTGCTAGGTTCGGCCAAAACAAAAGCTTCACCAAGGATGAAGAAAAAACACCAACTAAGCTCCAAGGGATGCAAGCTTTCTCTCCTTCTTCTTCTTCTTCTCCAAGTAGTATCCGGCCGTCACAAGAGCTCCAAGCAAGAGAGAGGTTTCGGCCACCACAAAGAGGAAGAGAGGGAGAGAGGATGGCCGGCCACAACACCAAGGAAAAGAGAGAGAGAATAATAGAAGTTATAACCCATGAAGGCACCCCAACCCCTTCTTTTATATTCCTTGGCTTTGGCAAATAAGGAAATTTATTTATAATAAAATTTCCTTAACTTTCCTTGACAACAATTAATTAAGAAAAATTAAATAAAATTTCCTAATTAATTGTATGTGGTCGGCCACCTCATGTAGAACAAATAAGATAATTTTTAATCAACCATTAAAACTTCCTTATTTGTCTTTGGAAATTTTAAAAAATAAAATTTCCCTTTAAAATCCCTTTCATGATTGATAAAAAGAAATTTCTATAATTTTAATTTTTCAACATGTGAATAATTTTCAAAGAGAAAAATAAAATATCTTCCCAATCTACAAATAAGGAAAGAGATCTAATCTCTTTTCTTAATCTTTTGTAGAAGAGGTATTTTAATTTTAATTCTCTTTAATAAATTATATCTTCCACATAAGAAAAATTTAAAATTAAAATTCTTTTAAATTTAATGGGGGCCGGCCACCTAAGCTTGGGTTCAAGCTAGGGCCGGCCACTCATGAACCAAGGCTTGGCCGGCCCTAGCTTGAACCACAAGCTAGCTTGGCCGGCCCCCTTATCATGGGTATGAAGGTGGGTATAGGTGGGTATATTACTCTATAAATAAGATGCTACGATAGGGACCGAGAGGAGGAATTGGTTTTGGTCTCCCGATAAAATTAAGCATCCCATGTTCGCCCCGAACACACAACTTAATTTTATCAATAATAATTCATTCCACTAGAGAACTATTATTGAACTACCGCACCAATCCCAAATTACATTTTTGGGCTCCTTCTTATTATGAGTGTGTTAGTCTCCATGTGTTTAAGATATCGAATGTCCACTAATTAAGTGAGTTACTGACAACTCATTTAATTAATATCTTAGTCCAAGAGTAGTACCACTCAACCTTATCATCATATCGGACTAAGTCCACCTGCAGGGTTTAACATGACAATCCTTATAAGCTCCTCTTGGGGACATTATCAACCTAGTATCTCTAGCACACAGTTTCCTTCTATAATCAACAACACACACTATAAGTGATATCATTTCCCAACTTATCGGGCTTATTGATTCATCGAACTAAATCTCACCCATTGATAAATTAAAGAAATAAATATAAAATATATATGTTTGTTATTATATCAGGATTAAGAGTACACACTTCCATAATAACTGAGGTCTTTATTCCTTTATAAAGTCAGTATAAAAGAAACGACCTCTAATGGTCCTACTCAATACACTTTAAGTGTACTAGTGTAATTATATAGTTAAGATAAACTAATACCTAATTACACTACGACCTTCCAATGGTTTGTTCCTTTCCATTTTGGTCGTGAGCTACTGTTTATAATTTATAAGGTACTGATAACATCCTCTTCTGTATGTGGCACCACATACTATGTTATCTACAATATAAATTAATTGAACAACTACAACTAAATATAGACAATTTGACCAAATGTGATTCTTTATTCAAAATAAATGTTTACAAAAGCTTAGGCTTTCAGTATACACTCTAACAATTATCAACATCAAGCACCAAATAATAGATCACCAAGTCAAACATCCACTAATAGAGTATCAGAACACCAGATATCACAACATTTAGATATTGTGTAAAAGGATATCCACCAGTAAATCATCAGAAATTAACATATCAAATATTTGATCTCATAATATCCATCAATCTCAAACCATCCACGACATCAATCAAACCTGATAATTTCCTAGTGACCAATTCTCATTATGGTGTACTATCAAGATGTAGAAATATATCATCATCCTACCTATAATGTATGACTATTGAAGTCTAAGGGATATCCTTTGATTTCCTGATAGATAATCAACAACTCTCCAAGTGGTAGAGATACGATCAATCCAAAGATATAAGTATACAAACTCTACTAATCCTATCCAAAAATGTCCAAAAAGTATGTCAAATCTCATCCTTCCAAATACTCAACTATCATTGTCTCCATAAGTAGCTCAAGACCTTGACCACATGATCATTTACTAAATGTCTTGAAGTCTAGATGCTTGAAAGTGCAACAACACTTCTCTTTAAGTTTCTAAGATCTGGAGTGTGTCAATGAACTCTGTGGAGAGAAAACCTATTAGTTCGTATCTAGAACAGTGCACTTGAACACCTTTTATTGGGCTGATAACGACTAGTTTTTCAAGCTTAATCGACTATCCTAATCGATTAAGCCTTCTTAATCGATTAGACCAATCGATTAAGAAGCTTTCTGTTCGCATGAGAACAAGCCGTAATCGATTAAGCTTCTCTGCTTAATTGCTTACCATGTACATTCGCGAAATCCAGGCTTAATCGATTACCGTAATCGATTAAGCATTCATAATCGATTGACCTAATCGATTACGAAGCTCTCTGTGCACTTCGCGAAAACTGATTAATCTATTACCTTAATCGATTAAGTTTTGGTAATCGACTAACCTAGTCGATTACCAAATCCTAACTTACAAACCAAAGTTTAGGGTTCCCTTTCCCAACATTCGGTCAACCGTGACCTGTTGGAACTCCTCATTGCCTAACATCTGGCCAACCTTGACCTATTGAGACTTCTTCATCAGGTGTCCGATCAATTCTTTGACTCACTTGGACTTTTTTCCTTGTGCTAAGTATCCGATCAATTCTTTGACCTACTTGGACTTCCAATCACCAGGTATACGGTCAACATTGAGCCACCTCTATTTCCACATGTCTGGCTTTACTCACCATGATTTTTCAACTTCCTAGCTTCATTCATTAAGATTTTCACCTGACTTTACATAATAAGATTTTCCTTCTACCTAACTTCACTCGGACTTTTCACTGCCTAGCATCACTTACTAATTTTCTTTTAAATTAAATGAATGGTAAAGAATTTGAGGAGGATGGATATTCGAACACAGATTCGTGTCTAGATAAATGAAGAAACATTTATTTTCTTTTGAATTAAAAGCAATAGTTTAATTGAAAATCTACCTAACTTTTCAAACAAGTTAAAACTATTTGAAGACAAATATGGGGTTTGCGGATATTTAATTGAAGCCCTATACCTAATTACAATAACACCTTAAAATAAATTTATAACGCCCAACATTTAAATTAAGATCATAATCTGTATCTCTCATAAATTTAAGAAAAAACAGATGAAATATGTGTTCGAGTTAATATTACTTAAAGATTTTTGAATCCATATACTACAAAGTGGTTCTATGGTGTAGTGGTTAGCACTCTGGACTTTGAATCCAGCGACCTGGGTTCAAATCCCGGTAGGACCTTTGTTGTTAATTTTAGAATTGGAATAATTAAATAGGATTGATTGTATGCCTAAAAAAAGATATTTTTTTCAATTTATATTTTTTACCCATACTAGGAATTGGTATATATCTCTATTTATCTCTATTTCATTTTCCCAATATTAGGACACTTTAGAATGGGGGGTGAATAGCTCATTTGCTCATTTCATGTTGTTGCAGCGAATAAACTCGAAGCGACAAACTCCACAATCCTAACATTAAGATTTACCTAGTATCTATTTTAAGAAAAGGTTACTAATCCAAAGATCCACATAAAGTACTCTATTTACTACAAAAAAAATACTCTTTTTGGAAATAATCCGGAGAATAATGAAATAGGTATGATTATATGCCTAAAATGAGATATTTTTTTCAATTTATATTTTTTACCCATACTAAGAATTGGTATATATCTCTATTTCATTTTCTCAATATTAAGACACTTTAGAATTAGGTTGCAGCGAATAAACTCGAAGCGACAAACTCCACAATCCTAATACTAGGATTTACTTAGTATCCACTTTAAGAAAAGGTTACTAATCCAAAGATCCACATAAAGTACTCTCTTTACTATTAAAAACACTCCTTCTTGGAAATAATCCGGAGGTGGAGAAACATCTTACAACTCACACAAGTAATACAACTCATAAATACATAAATAAAAATGAAAAATCTTCTTGCTTGATCTTTTATTGCTTGTGAATGTTGGTTGCTACTCGGAAAACCTAGAGGTTCCACTGTACAAAAATTTTGTACAAAGGTCTGAACCTTTTCCTAGCTACCATGTGTTCTTTTAAATTAAATTTTGGATCGCCTGCGGAACTTAACACGTTTGATCCAAAACTTAATTTATTCGTTCTTTTAGGTTTTGACTTGGGTCTCCTGCGAAACTTAACACGTTCGACCCAAATCACCTTAAGTTATTAATTCCATTAAATATTAATTTCCATAATTGGTTCCCAGTACTGACGTGGCGAGACACATGACCTTCTTGGATATGGGAGCAACCACCACCGACTAGACAAAACCTTTTATGGAAAGCTAATATTTAATTTCCTAAAATAACTTTAGGTTAACCGAAAAGAACAATCAAATCACAAGGAAAAGAAAACCAAAAGAACACTATATCGAAAACAAATTCGAAACTCTAGAATCGTATGCTTCTTGTATTTGGTATTATTTCCAAAAATAACTAGTATGATGCAGAAAGAAAAATTACTAGTTATACCTTTTAGAAAAACCTCTTGATCTTCTACCGTATTCCTCTTCTAACCTCGGACGTTGTGTGGGCAACGATCTTTCGAGATGAGAACCACCAAGCACCTTCTTCTTCCTTGCAAGTTTCGGCCATCAAAACTTCTCCTAGGATGAAGAGGTTCGGCCACCACCACCATGCTCCAAGGGATGCTAGAAAAGAGGCTTCTTTTCTCTCCTTCTTCTCCTTCTTAGATCCGGCCACCAAAGCTATCTCCACCATGAGAAGGTTTCGGCCACACAAAGGAGAGGACAGGAAAGAAAGGGCCGGCCACACCCAAGGAGAAAAGAGAGGAAAAATAGAATAGAGTTGTTCGCCTTGAAGCCTCCTCTACCCCCTCCTTTATAATCCTTGGTCTTGGCAAATAAGGAAAATTTAATAAAAACTTCCTTAATTCTTTTGCCATTGAAAAGGAAAATTTATTTAATTAAAATAATTTTCTCTTTTCAAATTATAATGGTCGGCCACTCCTCCAAAAACAAGGAAAGTTTTAATTAAAACAAAATTAAAACTTCCTAATTTGTTTCTAGAAATTTATAAAATTTCTCCAATAATTTTAATCCTTCATGATCGGTTAATAAAAGAAATTTTATAAATTAAAATCTTTCTTTTAAACATGTGGATAATTTCCAAAAGGAAAGTTATGTCTAAAATTAAAATCTCCTTTCAATCTACAAATAAGGAAAGATATTAAATCTTTTCTTAATCTTTTGTAGAAACTAATAAAAGAGAATTTTTAATTTTTAAACTTTCTTTTAAATCATGAATATAATTAAAAGGAAAGTTTTTACCAAAATTAAAATCAACCTTTTAATCTACAAATAAGGAAAGAGATTTTAACTCTTCTCTTAATCTTTTGTAGAATCTTATAAAAGGAAGGATTTAAATTTTTAAACTCTCTTTTAAATTATATTATCCACATAAGAAAATTTTTAAAATTAAAATTCCTTTTTATTTTAATAGGGCCGGCCACATGAATTCACCCATGAACATACCCATGGCCGGCCCTAGCTTGGTCTCCAAGCTAGCTTGGCCGGCCCCTATAGGATGGGTAAGAAGGTGGGTATAGGTGGGTATAGTACTCTATAAACTAGAGGCTACGATAGGGACCGAGAGGAGGAATTGGTTTTGGTCTCCCGATGAAATTAAGCATCCCGTGTTCGCCCCGAACACACAACTTAATTTCATCAATAATAATTCATTCCACTAAAGAACTATTATTGAACTACCGCACCAATCCCAAATTACATTTTTGGGCTCCTTCTTATTATGAGTGTGTTAGTCTCCCTGTGTTTAAGATAACAAATGTCCACTAATTAAGTAAGTTACTGACAACTCGCTTAATTAATATCTAGCTCCAAGAGTAGTACCACTCAACTTCATCGTTATGTCGGACTAAGTCCACCTGCAGGGTTTAACATGACAATCCTTATGAGCTCCTCTTGGGGGCATTCTCAACCTAGATCACTAGGACACAGTTTCCTTCTATAATCAACAACACACACTATAAGTGATATCATTTCCCAACTTATCGGGCTTATTGATTTATCGAACTAAATCTCACCCATTGATAAATTAAAGAAATAAATATCAAATATATGTGCTTGTTATTATATTAGGATTAAGAGCACACGCTTCCATAATAACCGAGGTCTTTGTTCCTTTATTAAGTCAGTATAAAAGGAACGACCTCAAATGGTCCTACTCAATACACTCTAAGTGTACTAGTGTAATTATATAGTTAAGATAAACTAATACCTAATTACACTACGACCTTCCAATGGTTTGTTCCTTTCCATCTTGGCCGTGAGCTACTATTTATAATTTATAAGGAACCGATAACATGATCTTCTGTATGTGACACCACACACCATGTTATCTACAATATAAATTAATTGAGCAACTACATTTATCATAAATGTAGACATTTGACCAATGTGATTCTTATTTCTAGATAAATGTTTATACCAAAAGCTAGGCTTTTAGTATACACTCTAACAATCTCCCACTTATACTAAAAGACTAAGCTGCCATATCTGCTGCCATACATCTGATTCCCATCCCTTCAACATGCCCATCAAAAGCTCTTGCCTTAAGGACCTTAGTGAAAGGATCTATAGGTCATCACCTGATGCAATCTAGGCGGCAACAACTTCTCCTCGTTTATACGATTCCTCGTATTGGGTGGTACTTGCGCTCTATTGTGTTTACTTGCCTTATAGACTTATGGTTTCTTCGAGTTTGCTACTGCACCAACATTATTACAATAAATTGTAATAATTTTTGGACAAACCAGAAATCATATCTAAGTCTATCTTGAGGTTATTGAGTCATTCAGCTTTTATGGCTACCTCAGAGGCTTGCCATATACTAAGCTTCTATGGTGGAGTCCAGAAAAACACCTATGCTTATCACTCTTCCATAGTTATGACTTTACCTCTTTAAAGTAAACACAAAACCCTGAGGTTGACTTATTATTGTCCCTATCTGATTGGAAGTCAAAATCCATGCAACCCACAAGGACTAAATTAACTGCCTTGTAAGCTAGCATATAATCTCTAGTGCCTCTAAGGTACTACAATATATGCTTTACTGCGGTCCACTGTCCTTGTCCAGGGTTACTTTGATATCTGCTAACTATGCCCTTGGCAAAACAGATTTCTGATCTTGTGCATAGCATACATTAGGCTTCCAACAGCCGTAGCATAAAGAACTGCCTTTATTTCCTTTATCTCCTTTGATGTCTACAGAGACATATCTTTAGATAAAGTTACTCCATCCTGAAAAGGTAAGAAACCTTTCTTGGAGTTTTGTATGCTTAAAACGAACAAGGATTTTTTCGATGTATGAAGCTTGGGATAAGTAAAATATTCTTTTCTTGCGATCCCTTATTACTTTGATCTCAAGAATATATACATTCTCCCAAGTCCTTTATATCGAATTGTTTGGACAACCATACCCTTACTTCTGACAACATTTTGATATTGTTTCCAACTACCAAAAATGTTATCTAAGTATAGTACAAGAAATACCACCACGTTTCCATCACATCTTTTGTATACACAAGACTTATCCGGTTACTAAATCCATAGATCTGGATTACTTTGATAAACCGGATATTCCAAGACCTTGAAGCTTTGCCTCAGTCCATAGACTGATTGAGCTTGCACACAAGATGCTCTTAGCCCTTTGCAATGAACCCTTCTGGCTGCTTTATATGGATGCTTTCTTCAAGACTTCCATTAAGGAATGCTGTCTTGACATCCACTTACCAAATAGATAAAAGAATCCGGATAGACTTAAGCATGGCTACCAGTGAAAAAGTTTCCTTTTTCATCTAACTTTGCTTTGAAAGTTTCTACCTTCCTGTCTATCCCTCTTTTCCTATTATAGACCTTTTTATACCCAAAGGTTTTTACATCATTTGGTGGTTCTACAAGCTTCCAGATTTTATTAGAATACATATATTCTAATTCTGTTATTCATTACTCTTTGCCAAGATATTGCATCTTTATCTTGGAGTGCTTCGTCATATGTCCAGAGATCAGGTTCATGTCCTCCAGGGATCGAGTCCAAAAACTCTCCCAAAACATGAATCTTTTTAGGTTGCCTAACAACCCTCCCACTACGACAAGGCACTTTCTGCAATTGTATATCATTTGTGATACGTGTTGCAGTTTCCTTGTGGTATCTCATCTTGTACAATTGGTACTAGATTAGACATGTCTTTTATTATTTCCTTAAGAACAAGTTTTCTTATGGGCACATGGTTTATTACATAGTCCTTTTTCTAAAATTGGTCATTGATGCTAACAATGACCTTCTGATTTTTAAGACTATAAACCTACTTTCATTTCTCTATGATAACCTACAAACAAGTGAATTCCTGTCCAACTTATCATTGTCTCTCTTCAGCATATGTGCTGGACTACCCGAATCCAAATATGCTTCAAAATAAGCTTACGCCTATTCAGCAATTCTATATGAGTAGAGAGTTCTGACTTTGGAAGGTACTATGTTCACTTCCGTTTCCAGAGTATATCCTTAAAATGAATTTGGTAAAATAACTCATCATCAATCTACTTATTTCCATAAGAGTCCTATACCTTCTTTCTACTACACCATTCTGTAGAGGTGTACCAGGTGCAGTTAGTTTGGATTGAATCCCTACTTCTGATAAGTGACTCCTAAATTCTCCCAAGAGGTACTTGCCACTACGATCTTATCGTAGTGTCTTGATACTTTTACTTTGTCGTTTCTCCACATCAGCCTCGTACTCTTTGAACTAATCAAAGCACTTAGACTTGCGGCACATCAAGTAAATATATCTGTATCTCAAATAGTTGCCTAGATGAAATATTTGAAACAACCTCTTGCCTGGATGCTCATAGGATCACACAAATCAGAATGAACCAATTCCAATATATCTTTGACTTCATAGCCCTTAGACTTAAAAGCTTCTTGGTTATTTTTCCTTCCAAGTAAGACTCGTAGGTTGGAAAGATTTCCACTACTAATGAACCCAAAAGTTCATCAGCTACCAATGAATCCTACTCAAGTTAATATAACCTAGCCTTAAATGCCAAAGATATAATTCGTTCATTTTCGAAGGTTGCTTTCTCTTAAAGTTAGAAGATGTGTTTCCATTTGTTGCATCGTGAGAGTTATTGGATTTATAAATTGCCAACCAACGTACCAAAACAGATAACTTCCCTCTTTTTCTTAATAACAACTTCGTTATTAAAAGATGCAGAATATTAAGTTCTTTGAATAGTTTAGAAACTGAAAACTAGTTCTTTCTAAACTTGGTGCGTAAAGACAATTACTCAAAAATCCATGTTTTATTCTTATCAAAAGATAAACATCTTCCACTGCAACAGCTACCATTTTTACAGTAGTGCCCATGTGGACGGTGATTTACCTTTCATTTAGTTGTCGGGTTTCCTGGAACCCTGCAATGAATTGCAGACATGATTAATGGCATCTTGTATCTACACTCCAGGTTCTGGTAGATAACACCACTAGACATGTTTCAACTAATGAATTAAATACACCTAAATTGTTCTTAGTTCTAAGAAGACAGTCTACCTTAATGTCCAAGTCCTATTTCCAATCATTACAATTGGGACTACTAAGTCTTTTTCTATAGTATGACTACTAGGGATTGACAAACATCCTAAGAATCACAAAAATATTTGGTCAAGATCAACTCCTTAAAATCTCCATGAATTTTATGTATACAAAATCGAAGAGGAGATTTTATTCATTAATTTTATTATCTCGTCAACTTTACTTTATGACGAATAAAATTAATAGTTGATCTGTCTTTGATCAAATATTTGGTCAAAACTCTTTGAATTTAAAATAACATTGATTCCTCAAACAATATTATTTAAATTCACCAACACCTCAAACACCGTGAATTTTACATGCCACGTTAGTGTGGACGTATACAAATTCATCATTTGTAAGAGGAGGGTTTTACCCATTGATTATCTTATCAATATAACTTTTTGACAAATAAAATTACCTCAAACACCATGAATCTTGTATGCCACGTTAGTGTGGACGTATACAAATTCAAACATTTGTAAGAGGAATTTATTAATTTTATTATATTGTCAATCTAGTTTTATGATAAATCAATAGTTGGTTTCCCTTTGGTCACACAAGTGATAGTAGTGACTCCGTTGGGGAGGATACTATTAAATGTGTCTAAGTGTATACCATTACTTGACACTAAGTCCATTAATAAGATTATGCCCCTTCCGTTGGGGAAGATCACACGCTCTTAATTAACTTCCTATAGTCATCCAAAAATGGAAGTCTGTTCTAGTGATCCACAAACAAGCTCATCCGTTATGGAGGAAGGCACTCAGAGCCAACGCGCAAGCTTGTTTGCATCACTTACAAACCAGTAATGGAGACCATGGGATTTACTTAAAAATCTCTCTCCCACTTAGTTATTTATAAATGAGGAATTTTAACTATGCTAGCCTACTAAATATGTAAACCAACATGCACACACAGCACAATATAAAAGCAATAAATAGAAAATCTAATTTTCAACTATTATGGCTTTTATCTCTAGTTGTCCTCCATGTGTTGTCATCCCAAGCTGCTGCCATATTTGGCCACCGCTACCGGGTCTAGATGTCGCATCCATCTTGCTCCTAGTTCCGCTGTGCCTCTGGTCCTTAGAAGGTTCCACGCTTTGCAAGATTCGATCCGCGACATAAATAGAATTTTACATTTTTGATCCTATATTCCATAAAAGGAATGTACATGTATCTAGATCAAAAATAAAATCCTAATAAAACTAAATACAGCTCCTGCTGTATTTTATAATACAATCATGCACACACATATAAATGCCCTTGGCATGTCCAAGGGTCCAATCACACACATAATAACTAAAAGCCATAATAGTTGGATCCTGCATCCACAAAGTTAGCACATCCTACTATTATCCTGCCTAAATTATGTATGACATGTGAATAATTAAACTAATACCAAATACACAGAGGCAAAACCCTAGCTCTGATACCAATTGTTGGTTGCTACTCGGAAAACCTAGAGGTTCCACTGTACAAAAATTTTGTACAAAGGTCTGAACCTTTTCCTAGCTACCATGTGTTCTTTTAAATTAAATTTTGGATCGCCTGCGGAACTTAACACGTTTGATCCAAAACTTAATCTATTCGTTCTTTTAGGTTTTGACTTGGGTCTCCAGCGAAACTTAACACGTTCGACCCAAATCACCTTAAGTTATTAATTCCATTAAATATTAATTTCCATAATTGGTTCCCAGTACTGACGTGGCGAGGCACATGACCTTCTTGGATATGGGAGTAACCACCACCGACTAGACAAAACCTTTTATGGAAAGCTAATATTTAATTTCCTAAAATAACTTTAGGTTAACCGAAAAGAACAATCAAATCACAAGGAAAAGAAAACCAAAAGAACACTATATCGAAAACAAATTCGAAACTCTAGAATCGTATGCCTCTTGTATTTGGTATTATTTCCAAAAATAACTAGTATGATGCAGAAAGAAAAATTACTAGTTATACCTTTTAGAAAAACCTCTTGATCTTCTACCGTATTCCTCTTCTAACCTCGGACGTTGTGTGGGCAACGATCTTCCGAGATGAGAACCACCAAGCACCTTCTTCTTCCTTGCAAGTTTCGGCCATCAAAACTTCTCCTAGGATGAAGAGGTTCGGCCACCACCACCATGCTCCAAGGGATGCTAGAAAAGAGGCTTCTTTTCTCTCCTTCTTCTCCTTCTTAGATCCGGCCACCAAAGCTATTCTACCATATTCCTCTTCTAACCTTGGGCGTTGTGTGGGCAACGATCTTCCGAGATGAGAACCACCAAGCACCTTCTTCTTCCTTGCAAGTTTCGGCCATCAAAACTTCTCCTAGGATGAAGAGGTTCGACCACCACCACCATGCTCCAAGGGATGCTAGAAAAGAGGCTTCTTTTCTCTCCTTCTTCTCCTTCTTAGATCCGACCACCAAAGCTATCTCCACCATGAGAAGGTTTCGGCCACACAAAGGAGAGGAGAGGAAAGAAAGGGCCGACCACACCCAAGGAGAAAAGAGAGGAAAAATAGAATAGAGTTGTTCGCCTTGAAGCCTCCTCTACTCCCTCTTTTATAATCCTTGGTCTTGGCAAATAAGGAAAATTTAATAAAAACTTCCTTAATTCTTTTGCCATTGAAAAGGAAAATTTATTTAATTAAAATAATTTTCTCTTTTCAAATTATAATGGCCGGCTACTCTTCTCCCCAAAACAAGGAGAGTTTTAATTAAAACAAAAATTAAAACTTCCTAATTTGTTTCTAGAAATTTATAAAAATTTCTCCAATAATTTTAATCCCTTCATGATCGGTTAATAAAAAGAAATTTTATAAATTAAAATCTTTCTTTTAAACATGTGGATAATTTCCAAAAAGGAAAGTTATGTCTAAAAATTAAAATCTCCTTTCAATCTACAAATAAGGAAAGATATTAAATCTTTTCTTAATCTTTTGTAGAAACTAATAAAAGAGAATTTTTAATTTTTAAACTTTCTTTTAAATCATGAATATAATTAAAAGGAAAGTTTTTACCAAAATTAAAATCAACCTTTTAATCTACAAATAAGGAAAGAGATTTTAACTCTTCTCTTAATCTTTTGTAGAATCTTATAAAAGGAAGGATTTAAATTTTTAAACTCTCTTTTAAATTATATTAACCACATAAGAAAAATTTAAAATTAAAATTCCTTTTTATTTTAATAGGGCCGACCACATGAATTCACCCATGAACATACCCATGGCCGGCCCTAGCTTGGTCTCCAAGCTAGCTTGGCCGACCCCTATAGGATGGGTAAGAAGGTGGGTATAGGTGGGTATAGTACTCTATAAACTCGAGGCTACGATAGGGACCGAGAGGAGAAATTGGTTTTGGTCTCCCGATGAAATTAAGCATCCCGTGTTCGCCCCGAACACACAACTTAATTTCATCAATAATAATTCATTCCACTAAAGAACTATTATTGAACTACCGCACCAATCCCAAATTACATTTTTGGGCTCCTTCTTATTATGAGTGTGTTAGTCTCCCTGTGTTTAAGATAACAAATGTCCACTAATTAAGTAAGTTACTGACAACTCGCTTAATTAATATCTAGCTCCAAGAGTAGTACCACTCAACTTCATCGTTATGTCGGACTAAGTCCACCTGCAGGGTTTAACATGACAATCCTTATGAGCTCCTCTTGGGGACATTCTCAACCTAGATCACTAGGACACAGTTTCCTTCTATAATCAACAACACACACTATAAGTGATATCATTTCCCAACTTATCAGGCATATTGATTTATCGAACTAAATCTCACCCATTGATAAATTAAAGAAATAAATATCAAATATATGTGTTTGTTATTATATTAGGATTAAGAGCACACGCTTCCATAATAACTGAGGTCTTTGTTCCTTTATTAAGTCAGTATAAAAGGAACGACCTCAAATGGTCCTACTCAATACACTCTAAGTGTACTAGTGTAATTATATAGTTAAGATAAACTAATACCTAATTACACTACGACCTTCCAATGGTTTGTTCCTTTCCATCTTGGTCGTGAGCTACTGTTTATAATTTATAAGGAACCGATAACATGATCTTCTGTATGTGACACCACACACCATGTTATCTACAATATAAATTAATTGAGCAACTACATTTATCATAAATGTAGACATTTGACCAATGTGATTCTTATTTCTAGATAAATGTTTATACCAAAAGCTAGGTTTTTAGTATACACTCTAACAGTGAATGCCTCTTGTAAGCATGGAAGTGTAGCAACACTTCAGTCCTAAGCTTTCAAGAATTGGCAAAGAAGATTGAGTGAAGAGTTGTTGTGTTTGAACCTTGCTATCGCCTTTATACTTCACGATCTAGGGCTTCCAATCAATTGAGCTTAATCTCAATCGATTGTCACATAAGAGAAGTCGTAACCTGCGTAACTGTCATCTCCCAATCGATCGGATGATTGACTGCGAGTAGCTGGATCGATCGAGCAACCTTTTTGTGCTTTCACAGAAGACCCTGGAATCAATTGACCAATCGATTTCGGCTTTCTTTGCGTCATCGAGAGAATTGATTTAGTACTTCCTTTAGACAATAATAGCCCTTGCAGTCTTATAAGATCTTTTTTACAGAATTTGTTGCAGTAAATGTCAGAATCCAGATTCCATTTACTGAAACAGCAGAACCTTACAAATTTGATTGTTTTGTTTGAAAACATGTTGTGTTTCATTCCCCGGCAACGACGCCAAAATTTGGTGTCGACCATATTGCATGTCACGTGGCACATCAAATTAATAAAGATTAGGAACTCAACTATACTAAAGAAAACACGTGTAGTAAGGAGTCCCAGGTCATATTTTTCCAAGGATAACTAATAAGTGTATGAGTACTCTAGAATTGATTCAAATGAAATTATTACATCAACAAAGTCAATTAAGATTTTCCATTCTATTCACATTGCAAATTGTATTCTTCTACAATCAACAATAAGATCAAGGAAGGTTCATTCTCATCTAAACAAGATTATACTCCACTTCATCAAGTTAACAACAATTAAATTTGGATTCTTAAGTATCATCTAATCAAATGAATTAATTAAATTCCCTTCCATTCAAGTTCATAGAAATAAAGCTTTCAAGCATTCAATATTCACATTCTCAGTAGCCATGACTCACACTCAAGTTCTTATCACAATTACAAGAACTGAAAATGACATTCTATTGACTATCACAATCAAATTCACATTCAACTCATTAACCAAGATTTAAATTCACAACCTCAATCAAGAATATTAATAGAGGTAAATAATGAGGAGGTTAAGTGATTCATTCAACAATCAAGCACATTAACAGCCACAACAAAATCCAATGAATCAAACAAGGGTTTTCTAAATTCATGAATTGAAACTAACTCTAACTTATAGAAACTGAAACAAGAAATTCCAAGTTAAAAGGAAACACTACAAGAATTTTTGCATTCCACAACACCCAATAGACAACGCTTTTTAATAAAAACGTTGTCGTTCTTTGTTTTACAACGCTTTTAGTGAAAAGCGTTGTCTATGGTATTTACTTTTTACTAAAGACAACGGTTTTTAATGAAGTGTTGTCTTTAGTGTTGTTGTTTATGGTCAAAGACAACATTTTTTTAAAAAACGTTTTTTAAAGTGTTGTGTATGTTTCCCCTAAACTCACTTAAAATAAATTCGCAGCCCTCGCTTTGCTAAACTCTAAACCCTCAACGCACGCGCCCCTTCTCCTCACCACTCCTCTCCACGAGTTCTCCTCTCCACTCCTCTCCACGAGTGCCTTCTCCTCTCCTTCTCCTCTCCACGAGCGCCTTCTCCTCTCCACTCCACTCCACGAGCGCCTTCTCCTCTCCACTCCTCTCCACGAGCGCCTTCCGTACCAGATCTTTTCTTTTTTATCTTCTTTTCCTCCAACTTCTGGTGCAATCCTCCATCGTCGAGGGCTTCGAAGCTTCTCCTCTATACCCGTGACCCTCATCTTCGAGGTTTGTCCCAAATCTTACTCCCCGATTTGGAAGCGCAAAGATTATGCCTTTTCTTGTAGGGTTTTTAGATTTTGTTTCTCACTTGCCGGATTCGTGTTTTCTGCCTTGCTACTCTTGCTTTAAGGAAACGATCAAGAGGCTTCCGTAAAGATCATGTTTTAGTATGTATCTTATGTTAAAGAATTTGGCTTCGAAATCCAATCTATGTCGGTTTTCTCATTTGCCCTAAATTTCTGTACATGCTTTCCATTTTTGTATTTGTATGCTCGTTTTTATTTTCTTTCCGTACATATTCTCCTCTTGCTTTCAGTCCAGATTGATGGATTGATTCAATGTGAGATTTGTTCAATGGACTATGTAAAAAATAGATCTTGGGGAATTGGATGAGCTTGCTTTCCAAATGCCATCATGCAAAGAGAACCATGCCATTTGATACCCCTTTTCTTTCTGAAAAGGAGCTGCCGAGGCCATTATTTTTCCACAATACTTGTCTCTCATGCCTCTCGAGCCTGACAACTTTACAGTAGATTCCTGTCTCTCTCTTCAGTCTTCCGCCCTTGCTCTGCCCTCATGATCATCTCTATGTCTTTGTAGAGATGTTGGTTTGTACTAAATATATCCTGACTCGATCAAAGTTTTTTTCGTCAATGCTCTTCTTCACTGCATCATTTTCCGTAGGATCTCGTATCAGTTCCTTATTGATTCAGAAAAGGTGATTGTTCTCAATTCACAGTAGTAGTGCACTGCGCCACTATGAGTGATCTCACATTTGCTTTTCCAACTGCGTGTTCCTCTAGTCACTTAAAGCTGATGCCTTTCAAACTTTTCTTCTTTGTTTTGTTTTGTTCCCTTTGCTGCTTTTGATTTGATCAGGGGTGTGTGACAAAGAGGAAGGATGATGGAAGGAGACAACTTCTCAGTCTTCGGCAATGGAACCCAAGTGGATAGCAAAGTCTTCCAATCCTTCCAGAAGAGCTTCCTTCAGGTGCAAAGCATCTTAGATCAAAACAGATTACTGATCAATGAGATCAATCAGAATCACGAGTCAAAGATCCCTGACAGCCTCAGCCGCAATGTGGGCTTGATCAGAGAGCTCAACAATAACATCCGGCGTGTCGTCGACCTCTACGCTGATCTCTCCCTCTCCTTCACCAAATCCGTGGAAGCATCGTCCGAGTGGAGCTCCGCAGTGAGGCAACCAAGCCACAAGAGGAGTAGGCCTGAGCAGTGAGAGTGTCCACGAGATGGCAGACAAATTACGACACAGGGAGGGACGATTTAGAGCTTTGAAGAGAATTGCTTATTCAAATAACAGGTGAGTTCTTTCACTGTTGTAATTATTGTTGTCTGAGTTTAAGAATAGTTCAGTTTCCTGCTATTATTGTCCTTTGATGCTTCGTGCTCTGGTGTGCATTTATCATTCCAAGGATTCAGAACCTTGTGGAAATTGTTGAGATGTTTGATGACTTGCAATAACAAGAAGGAAATCAAAAAGAAACATTGCAATAGATGGATAGATTGATAATCAGGTTGAGGGTGCCAATTAGCTTAACTTAGTTGGTAGGGAGAGGTCTTACAGATAGATTATCATGATCTTAGGGTTAAAATTCGTCTTCTCTTAAATGTGAGTGTTGGAGCTTTTCATAATAATAATATTTCTAATACTATGAGATACTTTTTTTCAGAGGAAGAACCAAACTTGAATTTGGAGGAAATGCAGTTGTTAATCCATAATTGTTTTGTCCTACATTTGTATTGAGGAAGCCAAGGCAAGCAGTGCAATGAGGAGTTTAACAGCCATTCCTTGCATAGCTTGAATTTCAGGAAATTTGATCGTTGCCTACATATGGTAAGTAAGTTTATTTAAGCAATTTCAGCAACTTTTTCATCACATGTTTGCTTCCCAATTTTAGCAACTTATTATGGTTTATTGTTACAATTTCACCAACTTATTATGATTTGAACTGCAAGAAGTTTACTAATATTGTTGTGTGAACAAGTTTACTCTTGAAAATTCAACTTCTAGTAATTTTCTCATACCATGTTATTCTCATTAAGTTAATAGTTCATCATTTCTATTGAGAG
Organism: Zingiber officinale; assembly: GCF_018446385.1. Lineage (NCBI taxonomy): Eukaryota > Viridiplantae > Streptophyta > Magnoliopsida > Zingiberales > Zingiberaceae > Zingiber > Zingiber officinale. The sequence continues at coordinate 154,008,757 of NC_055988.1, read as the reverse complement.
GTTTACTAATATCAATTGATGTGGTACACTTTACATAAATATAGCTCATTCATTTTCAACCGGCCCTTAATGTTTGCCTTTTGCCATTTGTTCTTCTAGACAGGAAGTACTTTGCTCATATCTTTTTTCTTGTATATTTTTAAGTATCTTAAATGTGCTTGTCCTCAAGAAATAAAAGAATTTGCATGTATACATTTCTGGTATGTTTAATATGCAAGACTGTTCATAGTAAGTTCTCATGTATGGATGTTACTATCATCAGCCATAACTTAGTGTTATGAGTGATCATTATTTTTTCCAACTTATTATGAGTGTTTTGTATCTAAATTTTATTATTTAGTATCTAAATATTTTTTTTCTTTGCAATGATAGGTGTCTATATAAAAAGATGGTGAAAGATACCAAGACAAAGAAATTCAGATTTATGAATCCTCACAAACTCCCATATCTGGCAAAAACGACACAAGACAAATCAGTTAAGCTTGAAACCCTGAATCAAAGGGCAACTCTTTTAGCAGATAAGCTGACAAGTGCATCAACAGATCAACTAGTGTTAGTGCCATGTAATGTCGGGTAAGCAAGAAGTAAAACATCACTTTCAATTGCTTCCTTTCGATAATTTATTCAATTTTATGATCTAATCCTATGTATTTGCCTAGTTTCCATTGGAATCTTAGTGTTATTGAACCTTACAAGGATGCTATTTATCTGCTGGATTCCCTAAGTTGCCGCATTCGCGATGATGATTCAAAATACGTAATGGAAATGTGAGTTCAGATTTCTTTTAGTAAATATTTATTATAATAAAAATCTTATTTAACAAATATTCTTAGCGTATGAAGGGCCTTAAAATTGTTTAATTCAACCAAGGGAAGGAAAGGTAGGAAAAATGTTAAGTGGGAAGTAGTTAAGGTATGTGTACTTTTGTTTAACATATATTGTAATGTGTATAATTTTCATTAACAATTTGACTCTAATTACTATATATAGGCTCCTCAACAACCGGATGCGAAACAATGTGGTTTTTTTGTGATGCGATTTATGAGAGAAATTATTGAAGAAGTTGAGACTATTGAGAGAGATTCGCTGCAATCAATAGTAACATTATTTAGCTTATCTCAAATTATTTGACATAAACTATTTAAAATTGCAAAGTGATCAGTGTTGATTATTTTTCCATTAACATAAATTGTGTATGCTCACAGTTCACAAAAATAGGGTACTCTCGTGAACAAATTGATGAGGTTCGGTCCGAGTTGGCGGAGTGCATACAAGATCATATTTATGAATAGGTATGGAATGATAGTTGCCATAATTCTATTTAGATTTAAGTTCATGGAATGGTGGTTTTTTTGGTGGAATCATAGTTAATGCCAATTTTTTGATGCAGTGCATAGTTACGAGATCGACCTTGAGCAGTTGACCCCAAAGAAAAGTTGTCACTGAAGTTTAAAAACTTGTGAAAATTTTAGTGAATGATGATGTTTTGTGAATGATGATGTTTTGGAAAAATTGTCACTTAGGTGAAAGGATGTTTTCTGGATTAATATGCAAGTACAAAGCACTGTATTATATGTTATTCGTAAAGTTCTATCAGTGTAAATTATCTAGTTTCTTTATCTAGCTTTTGTTCCACTATTGGGTTTGTTTTTCTAATAATTACTCGTGCAACAAAATATTGAGCAAGAAGTTGTAGATCTTATAATCGGGTAAAGTAGAAAAAGTTAACTACTTCATTATGCTTTCATCTTAGTATTTGTATATTTGATTTGTCTTCTTTGAACCAGCTTCAAGTCAAAAAGCCAGATCCTCTAGATAGCTGTTAAAAATAAGGTATTATTTGGTTTGTCGATGATCTTAATATTTGGTAATATTTGGTCTTTGATGCTCACGACAGAGTTCCAACGCTGCATGATTACCTTGTTCAGCAGATTGCTCACTGCCTCAGTAGCTCGCATTTTCAGGTTTGTTTCATCATTGATATTCCTTCTTTTTAGTGTTCTATATTAAAAGGAAATACTAACTGTCGATGAGATTGTTATCCTCTTGCTTGAACATGAACCAAAGTATATAAATTTGACCTTTTGATCTGAAAGTATAAAAAAAGTTAATTGGATACTAGTTTTTTATTTTTTTTTTGCAGTTGCATTTGTTGTATTTTCATATGTTTCTCAGTGAACTTCTAAACAATTCTTTTTTCATTAATTTATTAAGGCTTATTATAAGTTTCAGTTTGATGGTGCAAATTGTTTTCTTTTGTAATCCATCTGTTTCTTCTTTGGTTTAGGAAAGTTGAAGTGAATCCCTTGATAGCTGTTTCATAGGTTTGTTCCATTATTTTCCAGTACGTACTGGAATCACTATCAATAGCCCTCAAGGACTGTTTACAACCTTGCAATCAAATTAATTGGACTTATAATCTAATGTATGGTCATCTGGAGCATGAATATTGGAGGATTCATGAATGACTCTTCGGATGATGAATGTATGTCATTTAATATTGGTTCATGTATTTATTTAGATACATCTTGAGTATTCCCTATAAATACCCTATGTATTTAACAATTCAAAGATGAAGAAAATCAGAAGTAGTTGAACACTAACACTTGGACGCCAACATTTTTGAGTTGGCGCCTAGATTTGACCATCTAACAGACACGGCTAAAGGATCAACTTCTATGAACACCCTTAATAACTTATACAGATATTTGTGAACAATTAGGTTGGTGGCTATCAATATAACTTCTATTTAGGCTGCTCAACCCGTTTGGCAAATCCTTTCAGCCGAGCCTACCAAACTGGTTAACTTGGTTAGTGTGACTTGGGTCAATTCAACTTATATGACCCACTTAACACATGCAAGCCTAATGGACTTGCCCGATCTATCCAACTTGTTTGAATTGTCTAGTTCACTCATTTCAACACTCTTTGTATTAAACTAGCAAGTTTAAACACCCATCCATAGCTCAAGTATTCACACAAAAATGTCTATAACCTAAGTTGACACTGAGTTTATAGTCATCATGTCCATTTTCTCTAGATACCATTTCAATGTGTTAGACAGATACAATTAGGCATGTCAAATAACATAAATAGTAGGCTACCAACGGAATTGCAAGACGTAATACTAAGAATCACTCTTCAGAGCAATGAGATGCATGTAAATAGGCAAACTTCAAAGCTATGGATGATAAGCTGTTTAGACACATAAAACAGTACCCAGGAACTACTACTGATTTTTAAGTACATCAAAAAATTATAGTACAATCCATCTTTTTCAGGTTGATTCTAAGAAAAACAAGAAGAGAGGAAAGATAAACTAAAAATCCATCTTTTCCAAGTTAACTTCTGAAGCTTCAAACTGAAGACTGAATATATTTATAGCACACGAAATTTGAAGACCTGATTACCTTTATGTCTCCCTCCTAGATCTCCTAGGGCGTGGTGCTGATACATCATCCTTCCCTTCCTCTTCTTTCTCTTCACTGCTTCCTAGAACTTCAGACTCTACAGAATCAGGGTTCTGGGGTTGAGCAGCTGGTGCGACAGTAGCAGCTGGTGGAGCCGGTGACTGTGATGCAAAACAATAAAAGTTAAATCATGCATAAGTTGTAGACAGGAACGAATGGTGAAGTCACTGCAAGACAGTAAGCTCACTTGAGGTTTCTTTCTGCCGAAGAGAAGCTTGAAAATGACAGTAGCGAATATGACCAGTATGGAAACCAGGACTCCTATAGTGAGGTTAGGTATACTATAATTTATACTATGCACATTTACCGTGAATTTTCCTTATTGAGCTTGGGCTAGTGACGGTTACGAATGTATTTTATTTCAAGAACCGTATAAGCAAGTGTTCGTGCATCTAGTTTTATAACAATGCACTTCGTATCTTTGATCTAAAAAGCTTCTGAAACAAGTCATCTTCTCCAAGCATGCCCTGGTCAACATGCTAGTCACCTACTGGAGTCATTTCCTCGATGGCACGGATGAATACCTGAAATCCATCCTCTACTCCACCATTCTTTGCCACTCCTCAAGCCGAAACAACTGCAAAGGTAGAGTCAACATCAAGTATTACATTGTGCCTGGCTACAAGAAGACCGGGGCCGCAAAATCCAATAAAGACAGGTCAAACATCAAGTAGCATTTTGTAACTTATTCCTCTTAGGTTATATGCTTGGTTAATATATATGCTTAGAACTTGTAAAGACAGGTCAAACATTAATATGCTTGGTTAATATATCCATCTACAGCACTCCCGCTTTTTCCTCTAAATATGATTTTCATTTAGCACAGAACTAATGCCAATTTTTTTATTTTGATGCAATGTTTAAAGAGCTTGAGTAGAAGTTGGCCCTAAAGAAAACTTGTCAGTTACGATATAAACACACTTACGGTATGAATTACATGTATATATAACATTGACATATTATTTAGTATGAGATTTACATGTATGAAAGTTTTCATACAAAATTTCTTGATTGCCTACAACCCCAGGTGTGCTGATGACAAGTTGAAGAAGATGGCTCTAAGAGTGATAGCTGAAAGCCTTTCAGAAGAAGAGATGCTGGACTTAAAGAAGCAATTCCATGCGATGGACACCAACAACAGCGGTTAGTCAATGATGAGGTTTTGTAAAACTTGTGTGTTTGAAAAATTATTGTCATGAAGTTAAGGATAACTTGTATGATACAAATTTAATTGTGGATCAATATGTATACATTTTGTTTGTATAATATAAAGTTTTATTTATTTGTTAAATAGTCTTATTATAAAAATGATTGTGGTTGTGGATATTCAATTATATGTAAATTTTGAGTATTTTTATAATTTTGCGTATTTGGACAACGCTTAAAAAACACTATTTTTTAAATTTAAAAGACAACGCTTTTAAGTAATAAAAGACAGCGCTTAAAAAACAATGTCTTTGAGACCAACCACAACGCTTTTAAAGCGTTGTCTTTGATATGTGCATTTTTACAACAACATCTTTAACAACGCTTTTTAAGAACGAATAGACAACGCTTAAAAAGCGTTGTCTTTGTGACCAACCACAACGCTTTTAAAGCGTTGTCTTTGATATGTGCATTTTTACAACAGCATCTATAACAACGCTTTTTAAGAACGAAAAGACAACGCTTAAAAAGCGTTGTCTTTGTGACCAACCACAACGCTTTTAAAGCGTTGTCTTTGATATGACTTTCTACAACACCATCTACAACATCACTTTTTAAGTACATACGACAACGCCAAAAAAGCGTTGTTGTTTAGCTTTTTTCTTGTAGTGAAATTGCAATCTAACTATTAGATCATTAGATCTGAGCTAGTTCAAGCATAATTCAAAAACAAAAACAAGGAAAACAAAAACCTAAAGCATTCCACAACCCAAATCTTAGATCAAACCTCAACAATTTGTTATCAAACAGAAATGCTCTCGGAACCTCCTATTAAGCATTCAACAACGAATCTCTAAACTTCCAACTATTTCCAGAAGGCGCTCACAGCTCTTAGAAACCTCCCTTAAAGCTCCATCCAATTGGAAACCTCATCAGTCGAAGAATAAAGCTCAGATTCTGTGAATTGCAAATTAGATCGAATGATCAAATCGATCCATTTTTGCTTCGGAATGAAGATTGGTAAAGGATCAGAAACTCCTAGAAAACTCCCTAGAAGCTCTGTTGAATTCGAAGATCGCTGATCAGCCATCAATCGATTAATTGATTGATTAACGTAGCCCCAATCGATCAGTTGATCAAGTAGGCTATCATTGCTCTCAAAAACTCTCCCAATCAATTAACTGATTGATTAGGTTATGTTTTAATTGATTAGCTGATTACCAACCCTAACTTGACTAACTCAAGTCTAGAGTTCCAAATTCCAACATTCGGTCAACCATGACTTGTTGGAACTCCCTTATGCCTAACATTTGGTTAACCTTGACATGTTGGGATTTCATCACCAAGTGTTTGGTCAATCCTTTGACCCACTTAGACTTTTCTCCCCGTGTCAAGTATCCGGTCAACCTTGACCCATTTGGACTTACTGTCCTGTGCCAAGGGTCTGGTCCTCCTTGACCCACTTGAACTTCCAAACATCAGGTGTCCAATCCGTTGGATCGAGTCACACATGACAGGGGAGGCTGAATCATGTGGTTTTGAAAAACTTTACTTTCATTTTGATATCAAAGTAAATGCAGTAGAAAAATATGAAAATCAAAAGCAAGTAAGAAAACAGAACTAGACACGGTTGGTTTTATTTGGTTTGGAGCCTTCAACGACTCCTACTCTAAGACCCAGGTTCCACAAACCTATCAATGGGTAATCCACTATAATACCTCTTTCGATACCTCCGGAAGAGGGAATCGAGTACAAGAAAATTCAAAACAAGTGCAACACACTACACTTGTCCTTTTGAAATAATTAAGTATACAAATTAAATTTACCAAACACTCTTTAGTAGATGGTCAGCTTGAGCTCAGTGTTTGGGTGGCTTCTCAGCGGTAGATGAGCATAGCAGCATTGTAGCAGAGTTGTAACAGGAAGTCAGAGCAGTTTGAACCTCAATCGGACACGTAGAAGCTTGTATATCAGATAATTGATGAAGCTTGGTCGAGATGCTCTTATAAAGGTTGTTGAAGGCGCCTTCCACATGGTTGAAGGCGTCTCCAACGTGCAAAACTTGATCCTGAAAAAATATTGATCCTTATTGCCGAAGAGGTCAGAATGTTATCCTGCGGAAGGTGCTTTCTATGCACTGAAAGCGCCTTCCATTAACAGTTCCAAGGAGCTTTCCGATGCTTGAAGGTGCCTTCTATCTCCTGAAAGGCACCTCAGGTATTGTTCACCCGAGACATTCTGTGCTCTTCTTGTTCTGTAAAACATGTTAGTCCAATAAACTTAAAAATAACCTACAAGACAAGTGTTAGCACAAGATTAATGAGTAGTAATTAGATCTTGTCTCCCCGAGATCAGGATCTAGTTAAGGTCTCAGTTTAGGGATCCAAAATAGATCTAAACTGGACACTGATGCCTACTGTCCCTCAATCAGGACGCGTCCTCACCGAGTCACTCTCCTCTAGTGACTTACCTGTACTTACCCACTTGTAGTCGATTAACTAGCCTCATGACCCACCAGGTCTTCATACCAGTTGTTAGGTCCGCAGACCCAATTGGATTTCTACCAATTGTTAGGTCCTGTGGACCTAATTGAACTTCCTGCCAGATATCCGGTTAGCCTGTTGACTTATCTAGACTTGGCACCAACTATCGGCTCCCACAGACCTAGCTGGATTTTAGCCTGGTGTTAGGTCCTCCAGACCCATCAACTCCTGCACACTTGGTTAAGCAATTAGATCACAACAACATCTAATTTAACTTACTGATTATTCATCAAAATCTGAGTTAGGTCATTAGTGCAAACTGCACTAACACAGTCAACCTTGACCCACCTGAATTTTCACACACCTGGCTTCACTCACCAGGATTTTCCATCTGCCTGGCTTCACTCACCAGGATTTTCCAACTACCAGCTTCACTCACTAGGTCTTTTCACACCAAGTGTCTGGTCAACGCTGATCCACTTAATTTTTCATCTTCTACCAACCTTCCCGTTGGACTTGCCCTAGGCCAACCTCCAGTTAGGACTTTCTAGTTAAGTATCTAGTCAACCTTGACTTACTTGACTCTTCTTCATATCAAACTGGTCAAATCTTGACCAGAGATAAATTACACCAACAATCTCCCTAAATTGACAATTGTCCCTATAATTTTCATATATTGTCAAACATCAAAACTCAAATATTAAGACTCAAACTTGAGTCAACTCAAGCTTAGTTAAATTGGTCAACCTTGACCTAGAAAAGTTACACCAACACCTGAGACCAGGATCTAGTCAGGGTCTCAATTTAGGTTTTCAAAATGAACCTAAATTGGACTGACACCTACTGTCCCCTCAATTGGGAGACGTCCTCACTGAGTCACTTTCCTCCTGTGACTTACCTTCATTTACCAAGTGCCAAGTTACATCCTTGACATTAATCTGACCTAACAGGTCTTCCTACCAGAATCACACATCCGGACTTTACCAATCGGGAACCGAACATCCTGACCTCCTGTAGGAATCGCACATCCGGACTTCAACCCATCTAGAATCGAACATCCCAACGTCCTGCCAGAACCCCACATCCAGACTTTTTGCCTAGTGTATGGTCCTCTTGATCCTTCAAGTTAGTCAATCCTACCCACTCGATAACAAAGTTAGATCAACACATCTAATTTTAATCTACTTGTCATTCATCAAAATTCAGGTTTGATCATGGGTGCTAAATGCACCAACATAGAGGACATTATGTAAGATAAGAGTTAGGCTACCATGCAACTTAAGTTTACAAGAACTAATGCCTTTGACTTCAACTTTAGTATTATTTTCTATATATATCCATCTTGTGTCGTAAGGAACTCAATGAAAATCTACAAACACTTCATGATCTCTAGTTATATGGTCTATTGTTTCTGAGTCTACAATCCACATAGGATAAGATTCAGTTAGTAAAACAGTACTAGAGACACATATAGTACTCACAAAAGTATTAGTCAGTGCTACCTTTTTAGGCTCAGGGCACTCACGAGCAAAATGACCAAATGCTTGGCAATTGTAGCACTTCATTTTGCTCTTATCTTTTTTTTCCCCAAACATCTTACGCTTATTCTTTCGGTTTGGCTTGAAGTTGTTCTTCTTGGACTCTTCCACAACCTTCTTCCCTTTCTTGTTTTTCTTCTCGTTCTTAAAGCATTTAAAGACCGAAACTTTCTTAGAACTAGACTCAGCCACATAAGTACTTGCTATGGACTTAGCTTCACCAAACCGTTAATCACTACAAGAAAATCCTCATTCAACAATACTTAAACGACAATGGTTTAATGCCAAATCATTATTTTTTTATCCTTTAACAATGATTTTAACAAAAATCATTGTCTTTTTACAATTTTTTTAACTTACAACAATGATTTTTAAAAATTGTTATCTATTTATGCTTTTTTGGGGCTACGACAACGATTTTTAAAGGCTACGACAACAATTTTTGAAACCTGTTGTCTATTAAGTGTTGTTGAATATCATTATTTTTTCCTTCGCCGTTTTTTCGCTTTCGCCATTTTTTGCCACCGCATTTTTTCTTTCCCTCTCCTCGAAATTTTTTGTCGCCGCATTCTCCCTCTTTACCTTCTCGATCCCTAAGCATTTCCGTCAAACCTATGATCTCTTCACCTACTTCACATTTTTCTTTGTCCTTTCCTCTCCAAGCCCTAAACCCACTGCCCCTTCTCCTTTCCTCTCCAAGCCCTAAACCCGTCGCCCCTTCTCCATTCCTTTCCAAGTTGTGCCGCCGTCATCCTGGACCACCAGAAACAAGTCGAGAGGGTGAAACAAGTTCATGAAGTTGGGTTAGCGCTCGGGGAACAACACAAGTAGCAGAGATGAACAGCACTGACCCGCCGCCTGATCCCGAGACTTTCGCCCGCAGGTTCCCGTTTCTCCTTCTGCCTACATCTTCCTCTGTTTTGTTGTGTCCTGGAGTCATCCGTCTGCTCCTTTGATCATCGCAGCTATCAGCTAGAGGTGCTAGAGAAAGCAAAGAAGGATAGCACGATCATCTTCCTGGAGACGGGTTCCGAGAAGACGCTCATCGTCGTCATGTTACTTCGTTCCTACGCCTTCGCGATTCGGAAGCCCTCGCGGCACATTGTCGTCTTCCTCGTCCCGACTATCATTTTGGTCACCCAAGTACATGCTCCTCATATGCTTTCCTTGGATATCTTTGTTCTCTTTTGCTTGGTTATATTAGTTGTGTTTTCAATTTTTTTTTTTTGCTCCGACAACAAGCCAAAGTCATTGAGATGCACACTGCTCTTAAAGTTGGTAAATTATGGGGTGAGATGGATGTCGATTTTTGGGACGCAGACACATGGAAGGAGAACTTGGAGGAGTTTGAGGTTCACTTTCCTTTTGTTGTTATGATGCTATCTGGTCTTGCTACCCTATGTTTCTTATTCTTTCGAATTATTATGTATGTATGGCTTAGAAAAGGTACAATATTAATATCACTACATTAATAGTGTCCATCCCTGTCTGACTCACTAATTTGTCTTATTAGATTGTTTATTGTAGTAGGAGGATCAACTCTACTTTTAAAATACCATGTGCATAAACAACTATTAATCCCATTTTGTTTGGTTGAGAATTTTCACAACCCCATGCGCTGTTGATTCCTTAACTATGCTGAGAGGATATCTGATATTATATTGTCTAGCCACACTTTCCCTCCTTTCTACTTTTGATGTTTTTCCTACCATACATGACATAATCTTTGTCCTTGTTCAACAACATAGTTATGCATATAACACAAGATTTCTAACTGGCCAATGCATTAATAGCATGAGTACAGTATTGAATGTTTAACTTGCTAAGATTTGCATGATCTTTTCTTCCTTAAACTACTTTGTTTTCTTTAAGCCTTTATTGACACAAATAGATATGTGGATCATCTTGTATCTTTCTCTACGATGTTCTTCTTATTATTTCTTGTATTAATTTTAGAAGCTAAAAGTGTTTATCATGATAAATATGATACCATTGTCTTTTCAGTTAAAAATTCTTGATAAATATGCTAGCAATTGAACATCCTACTGTATGTCTAATTCTTAAGAAATTACTGAGGTATTATGCATGAAAAAGCCCAGCATTAGACAAATAAGGTATATGAAATGTTACAATCATTGCAAGCTAATAAATTAATGCATGGAACTGAACAATGCCATTTTTTTTTATTGTCTTCCATGCTTTTTTAAAATTATTCTTTTGGTAGGTGGCGAAGCCAAGACCGTTGCAAGCTGCTAGCATTCCTGGGCTGCTTGGAATGTTCCAGAATGTGTGTATTCTGAACTCTTTGTTTTGAATATGGATTGCAATATATTCTTTTAGTTACCTTAACTGTCTAGTTGTCTTATCAATTGAATGCAATAAATGTCTTTTTCCTTGAATTCTATGTGTTACATGAATTTTTAAATAATCTGACATGCTTTTATGTTCTTTCTAGTAAATGGGTTGAGGATAAGTTTCTTCTTCCTATGATGTAATCTTAATATTTGCATGACTTGTAAGATAGATAGATGGCAATGGAGGATAATATAAAAAAGATCTTTTGAGTAATTTCACCTCTTCAATAGTGTTAGTTTAGAACTTAATCCTGATTATTATGCATCAATTAGTATAGATTTGATTGTGTGGTATGATCATTTGCATGTATCAGTTTATTGCCATGGCTTGTCCTTATCCTAATTTTCTAGAATAATCCTTCTTTATACTTTACAACCAATGTATTGATCCATAAAGAATTTAATATTGTTTTTCTTCTATTGAAACAAGAATGGGATGCTCTGATGCTATCTAATTTTGCACTTGAGAATCAATTACACATAGCTAGGCAAGAGTTGAGTCATGCTCTGTATCAGGTATGAAAACTCTTAGATAAGTGCATGTTTTGTTGACCAACTGCTTTATGCATCAGAATATATTATTTTTGCCTTTTGCCTTTTGCCTTTTTTAAGCAGAAATGGCTAATGAATGTTGCTCTATCCAACTGATTGATGGAGATGGTGTATTCAATGTCACGAGTCTTGAACACTTTATGAAGTCAGTGAAGTTGGCAGAGCATGGATTATCCTATGCTGTAGTTTCTATCATGGGCCCACAAAGTAGTGGTATGTCTTTGAGTTTCTTGAATTCTATTTTCGTATTTTATGTGCTTGAAGGCTATGTTTATTATAAGGCATCTCACATTTTGAACTTTAAAGGTATTCAACCTAAGTTAGAGATTACCACATTTTTCAATTCTTTACCCTTATAAAGACTAGAGTAGCTGGAGATATTACTTCTTCCTTGTTGTGTAATGAAGTCAATTCAATAAAAAAAATATTATTGATCAAGATAATTACCTTTTTCTATCATTGCTTTGTTTCCTATAAATCTGGAAGTATGGGGCAAGTAGCATAGAATTTTATAGGGAATAAAGTTAACTTGTGCATATGTATTATTGTTCATATTTGTTTCTATGTGATTGCTTGGGCTTTGGAATAGCAAGTGATGCTCACAAGACTAAGAATTATTCTAAAAATAATAATAAATACTCGAAGAAATTTGATATGGTGATGATATTAAATTCATGACCAACATTGTTTTCTCTATGCATTCTAGTTCTGGAACATAATTGGTCTTTCTGACTCATATTGTTTTTCTTGTTATATTTTTTAGTCTTGGATTATATAAATGTGAGAGACGGTAATATTTGAATATGTTCATTCCAAATACTAATTTTAATTTGGTTAAATTGGTTGCCTAGAAGATGATCAAGAATAATTGCAGTGAAATATATTAGGTATTCACTATTTATCATTGTCCATTTTACTATACTGTATTGTAAGTTCTGTGATTGAGTCAGTGTTGGACCATGTTACCTGACTAATACCTTTTAGTTTCAACTTTTGCTTTTATTCATTTATATGAATTATGTCGCTAACCTCAGTGTTACTATTGCTTTTCCAATTGCTTCTCAAGGTTTAAACAGGCAAATAACTCATTTGCTTTTGTGGATTGCTTACTGTTAAAGAACTATTCACTTTCAAACATTTGGAAATGTTTTTTTGTTCTTCATCTTTACTTCCTTTGTACAAGATATATGGTCTTAAGGGAGTCTTGAATTTTTTCTATAAAATAGATATCTATATTTCCCTATTTTTGTTGCCTTTTGGATATGCTTTTGCAGCAATATAATTTTTTTACTTGTTAAATTCAGTAATTGCTGATGAATGGTCTTCATTTTCTTTTTTTATTTTGGTTAACAAGGAAGAGCACTCTATTAAACCATTTATTTGACACCAACTTCTGAGAGATGGATGCTTTCAGGGGAAGGCAAGTTCTTGAATTCTTGTATATATATATTATCAATTTTAGTGCTACTAATATATGAGTTATTTTAGATCACAAACCACAAAAGGCATTTGGTTAGCAAATTGTGTTGGGATTGAACCATGTACAATTGTTATGGGCTTAGAAGGTACTGATGGACGAGAACGAGGAGAGGTATTATTCTCAACCAAACTATTGAACTCACAATAGGTCTCTTTTGGCATAGGATTAAGCATTTTATCTTGTGAAGTTCTAGATATGTCTAAGACGTGCCCCTATCTTAGAATGATTTTTAGGCATATAAAGTAAAATTCTCATTATTTACAGACCTCTAGTATTTAACAAAATTAGTCAATGTGATGAGAAATTCAACTTGTTCAAGACTTTCTTTTAGAAAGCTCGTTGTCACGATTGCAACCATTTGATACTTTATGAAGTTGGTTAAGAATCATGTAGTTTTCATTAACAAGTTAATTAAGAAGCTCTATTTGCAATGCTGAGGACTTGAATTGTAGAGCAGTCACCTTGAAAACATCTGAGTATAAGCTTGTTGAATCTAGTTCACAATTGTAGTTGTTTACCTTTTCTCTCCTTTGTTTACCTTAATTGGCTTTTTTACTCCATTTCTCAGTCTGTCGATAACACAACTTTGAGTTGTATTTCTACTTTGTTCAAGATGATACTGCCTTTGAGAAGCAGAGTGCTCTTTTTGCTTTAGCAGTTTCTGATATAATCCTAATAAACATGTAAGTTCATTTTCATTATGCGTCAAATGCTACCTTTGTCTAGAACAAGGGTGAGCATTTGCCTATATGATATAGGTGGTGCCATGATATTGGTTGAGAACAAGTGGCAAACAAACCTCTTTTAAAGACAGTCTTCCGGGTTATCTTTAATTATCTTAATCTTATTCTCATCTTACAATAACTTTTTTACATATACTTTAATTTGAGTTTTGCTTAGTTGCTTTCGTTTACCTCATGACAAGTGATGCTGAGACTGTTTAGTCCTCGTAAGACCACTCTACTGTTTGTTATATGAGATAAAACAAGGGTGAGTATTTTCATATGTGCATTTTTCAACTTCCGTATTGGAGACTCCTAATCCAATGAAAATGAGTATTCATGTGTATTTTTTATATGTCAAGATCTCTTGGTGCCTTATCAAAGGGGTGGAAAGATTGGACTTTTTGATGGAGCTGGTGTGGGAAGACTGGATTTATTATGGAATTGATGATCAACAATGTTGGAAAAGATTAACATGGAAGAATCAGCAAGTGAGAAAGAGGAGTCCAATGAAATTCTACAAGTTGAAGATTGTGATGGAGCTTGGATTGACAATAATTACTTGTAATCCTATATGGCATGAACCACCATCACAAGTTTATAATCTTTTGACTATTGTTCATTAGTTGTAAATGAAGTTTATTTGTGTTGGATCGAAAGCGCTAGAGGGGGGGGGGGGGGGGGGGAATAGCGCTCGTGGCTATTTTGCGTTTCGGAGTCGGAAATCGTTCGAGAGTTAAAGCAACGGAAACAAAAAGACAATCACACAAGAACTCGAGGAGTTACTTGGTTCGGAGCCTATGGTGACTCCTACTCCAAGGCCCGCAATCGTTGATCGCTTCCGGTGGGCAACAACTGTAATATCAAAAATGAATTACAAGTTAAGGACAAGAAAAATAGTAAACTTATACCAACGACAGAAGGAAAACAATAATATTAAGTCTTTGGGTCGTCGGCGTCAAGTCGCAGCTTCATCGGATCGTCTCGTTAGCAATTTGTCGCAAGAAGATAGCTCGTGAGTTGTTGAGATAAACTGCTGCTTGAACCCCTCTTTTATACAGTGCTGGAGGCGCCTCCAAGCCTGTCCAAGACGCCTCCAGACTGCCGAGTCGCACGCGTGGATCAGCACAGAACTGGTCGCACTTATCTGCTTTAAGGCGCCTCCAAGCTTCTTCAAGGCGCCTTCAAGCCTTGGTCCAAGGCGCCTTCAAGCCTTGGTCCAAGGCGCCTTCAGCTACGTCTGAGGCGCCTCCAGCTCCTCTGGACAGCTGGCTTCGGCTTGCACCCGAGGCGCCTCCAAGCTCCATGGAGGCGCCTCGGACACTGTTCATCCGAGTCTTAACTTTGGTTTTTTGTACCTGCAAGATGTGTTAGCTCCAAAACAATAACCTACCTTGCAAGACAAAAATTAGCACACATAAAATATAGTAAAGATAGTAAATGACAGTCTCCGAACTGTCTGGGTCTGACTTCAAATTTCTAACCGAAAACCGTAGGTCGACCCGACGCCTACTGTTCCCTCTATGGGGAACGCATCCTCACCTACTCCACTCAGGAGAGTTACCTGATGTCAGTTTGGTCCTCCAGACCGATTGGACTTTCTGCCTAGGGTTACCATCCCCTAGGGTTTTTCTCCACTTAGGGTTACCACCCCCTGGGATCTAAGGTTACCCTCCCTTAGGATTTTCACCACCTAAGGTTACCACCCCCTAGGACCTAAGGTTGCCGCCCCTTAGGATTTTCCTTCACCTAGGGTTACCACCCCCTAGGACCTAAGGTTACCGCCCCTTAGGATTTTCCACCTGCCTAACCGCAGTTAGGACTTTCCTGCAATCTCATTCAAGTGCATTAGATAACCAGGAATCTTAACTTTGAATCCCTTTGCCATTATCAAAACTAAGGTTCGATCGTCGGATGCTTCCCGCACCAACAATCTCCTCCTTTTTGATTATGGCAACCGAAATTCAAAGTTAAGAAAAAAGATGCAATAAAGAAAAGCATAACTAGCATAAATTTAGCACAAGGAAAAAAATAAGTTAGTCCAAGAGTTTTATAAATTTTGCAGAATGCTCCCCCTTAATAAAAGCTTTCCTTAAATTTATAATTTTTCAGACTTTCTTTAATTTCCTTTTGAATTTCTTCTACTTTTGAGTTTCTTCTACTTTTGAATTTCTTCTACTCTCCCCCTTTGCCGGCCATATATCAAAAATAACTTTTTTTAAAAAAAAAAGTTAACTTTTCAAAAAACTTTTCAAAAAAGTTTCAAAAATAAATAAGTAAGAAGAATGATCAATGGCCTTAGCTTATTTTGAGAAACTTAACTTTTCAAAAAAGTTTAGAGAAGGATTTAAAATAGAGGGTTAACCAAAATTTGATAAGCACTTAGCTTTTTTAGAATTAATATTCATTGTAAAACCTTTAGCTAAGTGAGAAAAAAAATTTGAAAACATAACTTTTTCGTTTAAAACTAGCTAAGATAAACTTATATTGACTTTGAAAAGTAACTTAGCTAATATTTGATATCAAAACATTTAGTTAAACTTTGAACAAATACTTAGCAAATCTTGAAAAAGCTTTTTGGAAAGATATTTAGTTAGATTTGAAAAATATTTAGCTGCTAAAACTTGAAATTCTTTTGAAAATACTTAGTTTTTAAAGGTACTTAGCCAAAATTTGTGCAAACTGAGGTTAAATTCTAAAGTGATTTTTGAAAGGCAAGTTTCAAAAATAGTAGGCTAATTTTGCAAAAGAGAAACTTTGAAAGGCTTTGTTGAAAGAATCTTACCTTATTTTTAAAGCCTTTTAAGAATCATTAATTTCGAATTAGTTTAAACACTTCTGAAAGGTTGGGTTGAGTTGAGACTTTAATTTTTTAAAATTAAAAAAAAGGCTAAAAGAAAATTTTTAATAATTTGAAAATCCTTAAAGGCAATGGAGGAGTAGTAAGCGTAAAACCTAATGTCCAAGCATGAGTTGAGTTAAATGAATTGTAAATTATTCAATTTTCTTTTGTAAGGTATCAGAGCCCTAAAGTGCAAGTTGAGTTGTTTGGAATTTTAATATCCTTGACCAACTGTCTAACCTTTAGCTACTGGTTGAATACCTAGAGGGCGCCAGTTTTCACTTGGTTAGTCAGGTTAAGTTAGTAATCCAGTTAGTTTTGACTAATGCTGGATCATTTAACTTGATTAATGTGGAGTTAGTTTTTAACGCCCAGACTCATTATGATGCATAGAAATAAGCATTCTGGAGTCCAGGCTGAACCCTATGTATCTCACACCGTTCTAAGTTTTACAAACACAAATAAGTTAAGCCTAGTGTGCTTGTGAGATGCTCTGGATGAAACTAGGGGAACATGATTTCTAGGGGGAAGAACCTAGGCTAAGTCCAAAATTAAAACAACTAATAAAACTAGGATTTTGAAAACATTATTTTTCCTAAAATTTTAAAAGAGTAAGCAATTTTGAAAAAAAAATTAAATGTAGGAAATTTGTTTGAGAACAGGAGCTATTCTACCCAACACATTCCTATTTGTCTTCTAAGTGTGCTGAACTTGAGTTCAGGTAAGGGTTTTATGAAAATGTCAGCTATGTTTGATTTTAACTCAACATGGTTAAGTGCAATTTCACCTCTAGCTATATGATCCCTTATAAAATGATGTTTTACCTCTATGTGTTTAGTTCTAGAGTGGTGAATTTGATTTTTGGTTAAATTAATTGAACTCATATTATCAATAAAGATTTTTGTATTTTTATATTCTAGTTGATAGTCTTTTAGTGTATGCATCATCCACAGAAGTTGAGAAGCGCATTCTCCTAGGGCTATGTATTCAGCTTCTGTAATGGATAGAGCAACGCAGTGTTGCTTTCTACTTGACCAACTTACTAGGCACTGACCTAGAATTTGGCAGCTACCACTTGTGCTTTTTCTATCTAGTTTGCACCCGGCATAGTCTGAGTCAAAATAGACAAAAAGGTCAAAGGTACAGGGTCTAGGATACCAGAGTCCTACATTCAGGGTGCCCTTGATGTATCTAAGTATTCTTTTAGCACATGTTAGATGTGACTCTTTTGCACAGGATTGATATCTTGCGCACATACCTACTGCAAATAGTATGTCGGGTCGACTTGCAGTTAGGTAGAGTAAGCTGCCTATTACGCTTTTGTAGTGTTTTGGATCTACTAATTTTCCTTCTGGGTCAGCATCAATGTTGATATTTGTTGACATTGGTGTATTTATAATTTTTGAATTTTCCATGCCAAATTTTTTAATTAATTCCTTAGCATATTTGGTTTGGTATATGTAAATTCCATCCTTTGTTTGCTTAATTTGTAGACCTAAGAAAAAGTTGAGTTCCCCTATTAAACTCATTTCAAACTCAGTTTTCATTAAGTTTTTAAATTCTTTTAGAAATTTTGAGTTTGTTGAGCCAAATATTATATCATCTACATAAATTTGGGCTATGAAAATATCTTTTTCTAAGGTTTTCACAAAAAGGGTTGGATCTACTTGTCCTTGATGGTACCCTTTTTCTAAAAGATAATTAAAAAGTTGTTCATACCAGGCCCTAGGTGCTTGTTTTAGTCAACATAGGGCCTTTTTTAATCTAAGGACATGGTTTGGATGCTCTAAGTCTTCAAATTCAGGGGGTTGGCTGGCATACACTTCTTCTTTAATAAATCCATTTAGGAAGGCGGATTTTACATCCATTTGGTATAGCTTAAATCCTTTGTGTGCTGC
Organism: Zingiber officinale; assembly: GCF_018446385.1. Lineage (NCBI taxonomy): Eukaryota > Viridiplantae > Streptophyta > Magnoliopsida > Zingiberales > Zingiberaceae > Zingiber > Zingiber officinale. The sequence goes on along the minus strand of NC_055988.1, from coordinate 153,990,272 downwards.
GTAGGCCAGTAGCATCCTAATAGATTCAAGTCTAGCTACAGGAGCGTAGGTCTCATCATAGTCTAACCCTTCTACTTGATTAAATCCTTTGACTACTAATCTTGCTTTGTTTCTAACTATTTCACCTTGATCATTTAGTTTGTTTCTGAAAACCCATTTAGTATCAATTATAGTTTTATTAGTGGGTTTAGGTACTAAATCCTATACCTGGTTTCTTTCAAATTGGGTTAATTCTTCCTGCATTGCTAGTGTCCAGTCTGGATCGGGTAGAGCTTCGTCTACGATTTTGGGTTCAATTTCAGATATCAGGGCTATTTGGCTACTATTTCTGTAGATGACCTAGTTCTAACTCCTAGAGATGGATCACCCAAGATTTGGTCAGATGGGTGATTTATGTTTGTTCTTGTTGGTCTTAAGTTTGGGTTAGTGATTGGTTCTTCAGATTCATTGGGTTGAATTTCGTCATCATCTGTGTTTAGTGGGTTAATATTTTCTATATTGTTTTCATTTGTTATAGTTGTTACTTTATTATCTTCATCAAATATTACGTTTATTATTTATTCAAATTTTAGGGTATGTTTATTATACACTCTATATGCCCTACTAGTTGTTGAATACCCTAAAAATATTCCTATGATTGTTTTTGATGAAAATTTTCCTAGATAGTCTTTAGTGTTTAAAATATATACTTTACATCCAAAAACCTTTAGATAATTTAAATTAGGGATTTTATTATAATATATTTCATAGGGTGTTTTGTTATGAGATTTGTTAATTAAAATTCTATTTTGTATATAACATGCTGTATTTATCGCTTCAGCCCAGAATTAGTTGGATAGCTTGTATTCATTTAACATAGTCCTAGCGGCTTCTTGTAGGGTTCGATTTTTACGCTCTACTAGCCCATTTTGTTGGGGGGTCCTAGGGCAAGAGTATTCATATTTATACCCATTAATTTCACAAAATTCAGTAAAGTTGTGATTTTCAAATCCCCCCCCCCCCCTCCCGTGGTCACTTCTAATTCTTTTTATTTGAGTGTCTTTTTCATTTTCTATTAGTTTTCAGAAGATCTTAAATACTTCAAAGGTTTTATCTTTAGTTTTTATAAATTTTACCCAAGTGAATCTTGAGTAATCATCGATTATTACTAAGCAATATTGATTTTTACTTAGTGACTTGGCTCCATGCGAATCAAACAAGTCTAGGTGAAGGAGCTTAAGTATTGAGATAGTTCTATCTAGGTTGGTTAATTTATGGTTTGACTTGGTTTGTTTACCTTGTTGACAAGCATTACAGGTTGAGTTTTCAGTAATTTTTAATTTGGGCAAACCTCTAACTAGACCATTTTAACTCATTTTTGAAATGAGTCTAGTGTGAGTATGACCCAGTCTTCTGTGCCACAGCTCAGTTTCCTCTTGTTGTGTTAGAAAACACTTTATAGAGAATGTTGGTAGGTTAATGGTGTAGACATTATCTTTCCTAGTGCCCTTAAGTATGATTTCAGGATTATCAGTACTTTTAACTATACATTCAGATTTGGTAAAGTTAACTGAACAACCACTGTCACATAATTAACTTATGCTAAGTAAATTAAAGTTAAAATTTTTAACTAATAGTACTTTCTGAATAATAAAGTCGGAATTGAGTTCGATGTTACCTCTTCCGATTACCTTTAGTTTGTCGTCGTTGCCAAATGCAACAGATTCTAGATTCTTTAATTTGAGCTTTGTGAACTTCAATTTATCTCCAGTCGTGTATCTGGAGCATCCACTATCCAACACCCATTGATCCAATTCTTTATGTTCCTACACATAAAGTGATTGAATTGGAATCTATTAAATGAAAAGATAGTGAAGTTAATGATTTAGCTCATTTAGTTATTAGTGGGATAGTTAATTATATTAAGTTAATTTTAAAAAAATTATTTAAGTTAATTAAATTTTGAAAAATGTTTAAGTTAATTAAATTTTGAAAAATATTTAAGTTAATTTAAATTTTGAAAAATGTTTAATTTAATTAAAAAATATTAAGTTAATTAAATTTTGAAAAATATTTAAGTAAATTAAATTTTGAAAAGTATTAAGTTAATTAAATTTAAAAAATATTAAGTTAATAAATTTTTGAAAAATATTAAGTTAATAAAATTTTGAAAAAAGTTTAGTTAATTTAAATTTTGAGAAATGTTTAAGTTAATTAAATTTTGAAAAATGTTTAAGTTAATTAATTTAAATTTTGAAAAATGTTTAGTTAATTTAAATTTTAAAAAATATTAAGTTAATTAAATTTTGAAAAATGTTTAAGTTAATTAATTTAAATTTTGAAAAATATTTAGTTAATTTAAATTTTAAAAAATATTAAGTTAATTAAATTTTGAAAAATGTTTGAGTTAATTAAATTTTGAAAAATGTTTAAGTTAATTAAATTTTGAAAAATATTTAAGTTAATTAAATTAAATTTTGAAAAATGTTTAAGTTAATTTAATTTAATTTAATTTTAATTCAATTTAAAGTTTTGTCCTTAGTCATCTCACCCGATCTAGATTTCTCAATCAGCGGATCCTATGATTTTGTGAGATGAATTAGGTTCAATTGTAGGGTTTGTTTTAACTTTGTGTTAGATTCGGGTTTAGTTTTGGGCTCAACAAATAAGCATTCTTTGGATAAACTTCTAGGCTATGGTGAGTCACTTGGATATCATTAAAGTAATCATGCCTTCGAGGTTTTCCAAATAGTCCTATCCACTGAACTTAGTAGAAAACCTTGGTCTAACTAGTTAGGATCCATAAAGGGTAGCTTCAGTCAGTTCCACTTAGGCAAATGCACCAGGTCGAAGCCATATCTTCCTAGACATGCATAGACTAAGCTTCCCTAACGTACTATCATCCAATACTTCACCAGTACCGTGGGTCAAGTTAAACTTAGCTCTTTTTATTCTAGTCCTGATGACCATATCGGGTAGGTTGCGTTCGGTTACCCTGTCGGGTAGATTCTTTTTTGGAGGTGCCAGCTATTCTGGAGCCTCCATTATTGATTCTTTATTTGTTAAGATAGTTTTTATTTATATATTAATTATTTATTTGTTAAGATTATTTTTATTTCTTTATTAATTATTTATTTGTTAAGATTTATTTATTAATTATTAATTTATTATTTATTTGTTAAGATTTATTTATTAATTATTTGTTAAGATTATTTATTAATTATTTGTTAAGATTATTTTTATTTATTTGTTAAGATTATTTATTTCTTAATTATTCATTTGTTAAGATTATTTTTATTTCTTTATTAATTATTTATTTATTAATTATTATAGTTTTTCTTTTTGCTCCCCCTGGATCATAGTCTCGATAAGGTTTTTCAAGGTAATGTACTTGATCCTTGGGGACCCAACATTTACCAAGTCCAACTTGATTGACCAAGTTGGACTTGGGTACCCATGCTTGGACTAGTTTACTATTTGGTCTGTTGACTAATGATAGATAGGATCTATACTTCTTTTTGGATTTAAATCCTAGTCCAGTTCTATTGTAAACGACTCTTTGATTCCCAAGAATTAGGTCAAGGTTGTTGGATCCCAAAGAAAACCGTTCTAGGGTCTTTTCTAAATCCTTGACCTGAGTTTTCAGACTAGAATTTTTTTCCTCAAGTTTTTGGACTTGAGTTGAATTTTCAGTCTAAACTGGGTCAGGCAAGGTTATGGGGTTAGTCACTTCTTTAAGGGAAGCTACTTCCTTTAGAAGTGACTTGATTTGAACTTTGGACTTAGCTACTTTATGCATTAAGTAATTGATTAAACTATATAACCGACATTTACTTACAGAGGGGTCTGGCCCTTCGGAAACGGATGCGGATCCGTGGCTTCCCTCGGACTCGGCTTCTGATTCGTCCTCGCTTTTGGTGTAGTCCCAGGCTATCAATGCGAGGAGGCTTGCCTGCTCGACTTCTTCGTCGTCGGATTCCTCGAAAGAAGATTCGTCCCAAGTGGCATCAGAGCCTTCTTCCTTCTTGGTTTCTTTGGATCCTTTTGGTTCGGACAGTTCGCCTTGATGTACCTCTTCTGATTGCACCCGTAGCAAGTCACCTCGAATTTGACTTTTGAGCTTGATTTGACTTCTTTGGTCTGGATGGCCTTTTTGACATTCTTTTTGTTGAAGCTCTTCTTTTTGTAGAGTTTTTTCATTAGGTTGACGAATTCACTTGTGAGCTCATCGTCGTCTTCCGAATCTTGTTCCTCTTCTGATTCTTGTTCGGTTCTATGTTTTGATTTTGACTCGCGTGTTCTTCCTGTACCTGCAATCAAAGCTAACCCTTTCTCGGCCGGACGTGAGTTAGTCTGTTCATGAAGCTCAAACTCAGAAAACAACTCGTCTAACTTAATAGTAGAGAGGTCCTTAGAAACCTTATAGGCATCTACCATGGATGCCCACAAGGTGTTCCTCGGAAAGGCGTTTAAGGAGTACCTTATGATGTCCTGATTATCTACCTTCTGTCCGATCGCATGGAGTCCATTTAGTAGTTCTTGAATTCGGGCGTGGAGCTGGCTAGCCATCTCACCTTCCTGCATTTTTAAGTTATACAATTTATTGAATAGCAAATCCCGCTTACTTACTTTGGTATCGGAGGTCCCTTCGTGAAGCTCGATCAGCTTCTCCCATAGCTCCTTGGCGTTGGAGAATGGTCCAACTCTATTGAACTCCTCCTTGGTCAGTCCACACTGGAGTATGCATGTTGCCTTTGCGTTCGCCTCTACTTTCTTTATTAATGATGCGTCATAGTTCTGGTATGATACTAATTTGCTTGAGCCGTCAAGTGGGAGTTCAAGGCCTGTCTTGGTGATCATCCAGACTTCGAATTGGGTTTGCAAGTACGCCTCCATCCGACCCTTCTAGTACCCAAAATCATCTCCGGTGAAGAGCGGTGGTCGAGCGGTGCTATAACCTTCTTGAAGGGTCATTGATGTCTTGCACGACAAAAACAATAAAATCTATTCCAAGACTTGGTCTTGGATTAGTAGTGCGGGAATAAGTTTAATAAAATAATGAACTCGAGTGGTGTTGCACCGACTTCGAGTTAAAACCGATTTGAAGGAAAAATAATTAGAATTTAGCTATTAAGCTAATTCTAATTGACTCCGTAAAACTAAAAATACCATGAAAAAATTGCTTGAACGGTGGTTGCACCGATTCAAAGCGACCCCGCTCTGATACCAATAGTTGGATCGAAAGCGCTAGAGGGGGGTGAATAGTGCTCGTGGCTATTTTGCATTTCGGAGTCGGAAATCGTTCGAGAGTTAAAGCAGCGGAAACAAAAAGACAATCACACAAGAACTCGAGGAGTTACTTGGTTCGGTGGAGACTCCTACTCCAAGGCCCGCGATCGTTGATCGCTTCCGGTGGGCAACAACTATAATATCGAAAATGAATTACAAGTTAAGTACAAGAAAAACAGTAAACTTATACCAACGACAGAAGGAAAATAATAATATTAAGTCTCCGGGTCGTCGGAGTCAAGTCGCAGCTTCGTCGGATCGTCTCGTTAGCAATTTGTCGCAAGAAGATAGCTCGTGAGTTGTTGAGATAAGCTGCTGCTCAAACCCCTCTTTTATACAGTGCTGGAGGCTCCTCCAAGCTTGTCCGAGGCGCCTCCAGGCTGCCGAGTCGCACGCGTGGATCAGGACTGGTCGCACTTATATGCTTTAAGGCACCTCCAAGCCTCTTCAAGGCGCCTTCAAGCCTTGGTCCAAGGCGCCTTCAGCTACGTCTGAGGTGCCTCCAGCTCCTCTAGACAGCTGGCTTCGGCTTGCACCTGAGGTGCCTCCAAGCTCCATGGAGGCTCCTTGGACATTGTTCATCCGAGGCTTAACTTTGGTTTTTTGTACCTGCAAGATGTGTTAGCTCCAAAACAATAACCTACCCTGCAAGACAAATATTAGCACACATAAAATATAGTAAAGACAGTAAATGACAGTCTTCGAACTGTCCGGATCTGACTTCGGATTTCCGACCGGAAATCCTAGGTCGACCCAACGCCTACTGTTCCCTCTACGGGGAACGCGTCCTCACCTACTCTACTCAGGAGAGTTACCTGATGAGAGTCTGGTCCTCCAGACCGACTGGACTTTCTACCTAGGGTTACCACCCCCTAGGACCTAGGGTTACCATCCCCTAGGGTTACCACCCCCTAGGGTTTTTCTCCACTTAGGGTTACCACCCCCTAGGACCTAAGGTTACCCCCCCTTAGGATTTTCACCACCTAGGGTTACCATCCCGTAGGACCTAAGGTTGTTGTCCCTTAGGGTTTTCCTTCACCTAGGGTTACCACTCCCTAGGACCTAAGGTTACCGCCCCTTAGGATTTTCCACATGCCTAACCGCAGTTAGAACTTTCCTGTAATCTTATTCAAGTGCATTAGATAACCAGGAATCTTAACTTTGAATCCCTTTGCCATTATCAAAACTAAGGTTCGATCGTCGGATGCTTCCCGCACCAACAATTTGTTTATTTGTATTGGGATAAATTTTATTTGAATATTAGACATGTTTCTTCTTTTATGATTGTAATTCTTGTATAAGTAACATTTTGAATGACATTAATATGGAAAATATTCTTTCTTTTGTGATTATGATTCTTTATTATATATTTATATTGAAATATGATATATTAGTATTAAAAGATAATAATTTAAAAGACAACGATTTAAAACCATTATTGTTGTCTATCACCCTCAAAGATAACGGTTAAAAATCATTGTCGTATCCCCAAAAATGGTTGTAAAGTGGCAGTGTTAATAAAAATACTCTAAACAACAACGGTTTTAAACCGTTGTCTTTTCATTCAAAGACAACGATTTAAAGTTGTTGCAAAACTGTTGTCTTTCATTCAAAGACAACGGTTTAAAACCGTTGTCATAGCCCCCACTTTTAACAACACTGCCAATTACAACGATTTTAAAGGGCCTACGATAACAGTTTTTAATCGTTGTTTTTTAATGTTTTTGTTGTAGTACATCCTCAAGTTCAACATGGAGAGTAGCATCGGAGAAAGTTTGAATGCTATCATTGTGAGTAAGATTGGCTTTCAGATGCTCCCACTTGTCAAGAAGAGATTGGATCAAAGCTTAAACCTGTTGCTCATCAAAGAGAATATGACCAACCGATGTCAATTCATATATCATGTTTGACATAGTTCACAAATGTTGTTATCAACTTATTTCTTGTAAGTGTCAAACTTGATAGTCAATTGTCTTAGACGGGTGACTGTAGTACATTCGTATTACTCCCTTAGGTACACCCAAATGTCATGATCAGTAGGATGTTGCTCACATTCATGGATGAGATCATCAATCATAGAGCTAACCAAAATAGCACAACCAGTGAAATCTTTCTTTTCCCATGTCCGGTAAGCTTCTTGATCTCTCCTCCATTGAGCATTGTTAACCACACCAGGATTATGCATGATTTGGTTGATTCCCTCTAAGGCATCTTGCTCATCAAGCACATACCAAATCTTATGGTGCCAAGTATCAAAGTTGTCACCATTCAATTTGTCACCTTCATTAAGATCAACAATAATAGATTTTGATGTCATGATTTACATATATTAGAGGTGATAACACATGTTAATGCTCATTAAATATATATGATCCGGCGGTAAAAATCCGGAACCCCATAAGAAGTCAACGCTGAGGGGAGGTCAAAGGGTCCAGTGGCTCGCCGGAAAAGGGCGAGCCGACCGGACTCAGAAGAAAGGGAAATCTGGTAGTAAAAGGCACCCTGGTAGGGACCAGGGGTCCGACGCTCAAATAAAGCAGTGCGTAATAACCGAGCGGAAGGAGGTGCCGCCCGGACGGCGCAAAGAATCAAGGCCGTCCGGACGACGTCCATCGCCCGCTCGGCGGGCCAGGTACCCCAGTCAGACGGTGGGTAAAAGACGGGGACATCTTCTGACAGCCGTCAAGTCGTATGGCTGTGCCATACTTCTAGTCTGACAACGGGTGGTCCTGCCGTCCCATCAAAGAACATGCTCGGACTGTGGCAGCATGGTGTCAGGTAAGCTCTCTGACAAGTGCATACCGTGGTATGGGTTGCTGACACGTACGCACCTCGGTGGGCGTGCATCAGTTCCTTCTCCGTCTTATATAAAGAGGCTATTACTTCGCCGAAGGTACGCAGAATACGAATTTGGCAGCCACTTTCTCCACCACTTACCTGACTTGAGCGTCGGAGGACCGTCGCCGGGACACCCCTCCCGGCTCGGTTTTGTTGCAGGTTCGCCGGAGCACTTGAGGATCCAGCAGAGAGCGCCGCGTGCCCAGCGTCCACTGACTCTTGATTCGGACAGGATCAAATTGGCGCCGTCTGTGGGAACGCTCCTGCATCCGATCGGAGACAATGGACGAGGCTGGACGACAACACACGGTGACGCTTTCAACAGAAGAACTCGAGGCTCTGGTCGAGATGAGGGCCGCCAAACTCATGGAGCAAAAACAAAAAGCATCCGCCGAGCGGGCGGAGCAACAAGCAACATCTGCGTCTGGTGGCCGAGCGGAAGCACCTCCAACCACCGTCGCATTCCATCGGGCCTTATTTCGCACCCCTGAAGCCATACCAGCCCGAAGAGATAGAGGATCTTCCTCAGATGAAATGCCAAGGCGGGATGACAGGAAGGGGAAAGCTCCCCGAGCGGACTCCTCCCCCGAGCGGATCAATCGCCAATTTTCGGAGGTTATCCTACGAGACCCTCTGCCCAAGCACTACGTGCCTCCGACGATCGGCGAATACAATGGAACAACGGACCCGGATGATCATCTGGGTAAGTTCGATAATACAGCCACGCTCCATCAGTACACAGATGGAGTAAAGTGTAGAGTTTTCCTTACCACCCTCTCGGGATCGGCTCAACGGTGGTTTCGAAGGTTGCCGGACGGATCCATCACGAGCTTCAAGGAATTCCGAACGGCCTTCCTCCACCACTTCGCCAGTAGTCGGCGTTATCAAAAGACAAGTGTCAGCTTATTCGCCATCAAGCAAGAGCCGAGAGAATCGCTTCGAGGCTATATTCAGCGATTCAACCAAGTGGCGATGGATATCCCAACGGCCACATCGGAGACGATGATGAATGCCTTCGCGCAAGGCCTTGTGGATGGGGACTTCTTCTGGTCGCTCATCCGAAAGCCGCCCCGAGATTATGATCACATGCTACATCGGGCCAACGAATATATAAATGTGGAAGAAGCGCAAGCCGCTCGGAAAAAGGAAACTCCAGCCGAGCGGGCTCCTCCGGCCGAAGTCGGCTGCTCACCCACCCAGAGGACCGAGGTCAAGCAATTCGATCCCCACACGTCGGATCGCACGTACAAGAGGTGCGGCCCAAGCCAAAGAAGAGGTGGACCCTATGTTCGCAAATTCCACCAGACGGATACGCACAACACGAGGGATTGCGAAGCCTTCCCTTTGTGTCCAATCTTGTTCCAGGAAAGCCGAACGACGGCCGCCTCTCATCGACAGGAGACATAGGACTCATGAAGTCGACCGGACCCGCACCGAGGGACGACACGCAGACACCCGATCGGCACCGATCCCCGAGACAGCGGGCGTCCAGAGAACGGTCACGACCGTCCGCCGGGAGGAGGAAAATAGGAGCAATACTTCCGGGCGAGATCAACGTTATTGCTGGTGGGCCGACCGAGGAGATTCCAACCGAGCCGGAAAGTCGTATGCTCGGCGATTCACGTCGGTTGCAGCCAAGAGCGGGCAAGTGGGGAAATCACTTTCGGACCCGGGACCTAGAAGGAGTTGAAGTGCCCCACGACGACGCGCTGCTCATTAAAGCGGTAATAGCAAATTACACCATTCACCGCATATTTGTTGACACAGGTAGCTCGGTCAACATCATATTCAAGAAGGCGTTCGATCAGTTGCAAATTGATCGAGCCGAGCTACTGCCCATGACGACCCCGCTCTACGGGTTTACGGGCAACGAAGTTCGGCTGGCCACCTCGCTGGGAGAAGAGCCGCTCAGGAGGACCAGGACAATAAACTTCGTGGTGGTCGACTCTCCCTCATCCTACAACGTCATTTTGGGACGACCGGCGCTCGGCGAATTCCGAGCGGTTGTCTCAACCTTCCACCAGAAGATAAAGTTCCCCGTGGAGGACAAAGTAGGAGAAGTGCGGGGAGATCAGCTAGCAGCTCGGCGGTGCTATATAGAGATGATCCGAGCAGAAGCTTGTTCCGCTCGGAAGGCGCCCCGAATTGAGGTACACGCCATAACCGAGAAACCTCCTGCTTTAATTTATGATGAAAAGGAGGAAGTCCAGATCCATCCGACCCGATCGGAGGCCACGACTTTTATCGCCTCTGATCTGGGGAAAGAACAGAAGGAGAAGCTGATTCAATGCCTCCAACGAAATCATGATGTCTTCGTTTGGTCGACACATGAGTTACTTGGAATTTCGCCGAGCCTAGCGCAGCATGAATTGCATGTCCGACCGGACGCTCGGCCAGTGAAGCAGAGAAAAAGGGACTTCAGCGCCGAGCAGAATGCCATTATCCGGGCGGAGGTGGAAAAACTTCTGAAGGCCGGCCACATACGCGAGGTGCAGTTCCCGAGCTGGCTGGCCAACGTAGTCTTGGTCTCCAAGCCGGGCGGCAAGTGGAGGGTCTGCATCGACTTTCGAGATTTAAACAAGGCATGCCCCAAGGATTTTTATCCTCTGCCCCGGATAGATCAGTTGGTGGACTCCACGGCCGGCTGCGAACTAATTTGCATGCTTGATGCTTACCAAGGATATCATCAAGTACCGCTCGCCCGAGAAGACCAAGAAAAAGTAAGCTTCGTAACGGCTGACGTGCTATTGTTACAATGTGCCGTTCGGATTGAAGAATGCCGGAGCCACCTATCAACGCTTGATGAACAAGGTTTTCAAGGAGCAGATCGGGCGGAATCTGGAAGTTTATGTGGATGACATTCTTATCAAATCCGTCCGAGCGGCCGATCTTTTCAAGGATATGGAAGAAACCTTCCGAACGCTGCGCAAATATGGAGTCAAACTAAACCCCCAAAAGTGCCTGTTCGGAGCCAAAGGAGGGCGTTTCCTGGGGTATATAGTGACCGAGCGGGGAATTGAAGCAAATCCCAACAAGATTAAAGCTCTGCAAGACATGCCGCCTCAAGAAATACAAGAGAAGTGCAAAGGTTGACCGGTCGGATAACCGCTCTATCGAGATTCATCTCCAGAACCGCCGACCGGAGCCTGCCATTCTTCAAGATCCTGCGCAAGGCTACTAAATTCCAGTGGGATGAAGAATGTGACCGAGCATTTGAAGAGTTGAAGACATATCTTAATTCTCTACCAGTGTTAGCCAAGCCGGTCGGGGTGAGTCACTTTATATGTATCATCAATCGAGCATGTTGTAGGCTCGGCACTTGTGAGGGCGAGCAAGAACCAGTGTATTTTCTAAGCCACATTTTAAAAGATGTTGAATCTCGTGCTTGAGAAGTTGGCCTTTGCTTTAGTTCTAGCCGCTCGCGACCGTATTTCTTGGCTCATACCATTATTGTCCGGACGAACAGTCCCTGAATCCTGAAGCGTCGGGACGGCTTATCAAGTGGACGACAATTAAGTGAATTTGACATCCAATATCAGCCCGCTCGGCGATTAAAGCCCAATCCTTGGCTGATTTTGTGACCAAGTGCAAAGGCCGAGCCGGAAGCTATATGGAGAATATGTGGATGGATCCTCCGCTCGGCTTGGAAGTGGGATCGGAATATTACTACTCTCACCTCAGGAAGAAAAGATGCACCTATCCGTCCGGCTAGATTACAAAGCTACTAACAATGAAACAGAGTATGAGGCCCTCATAGCCGGATTGCAGGCAGCACGGCATGTGGGAGCAGCTCGGGTGACACTCTATTCTGATTCACAGTTGGCCGCTCAGCAACTTTCCGGCACCTTTGAAATCAACTGTGTTCGGCTCAAACTCTACGCTGAGGCCTTTGAAAAACTCAAAGCTACTTTCCGAGAGGTGCTTATTCAGAAGATCCCCCGAACGGAGAACCAGGCTGCCGATGAGTTAGCCAAACTAGCGAGCTCAATAACGCCGGTCGCCGTTCAGCAACCAATTGAAAATGTGAGATCTCGAAAAATTTAATTAATAGGGTTATTTGGAAAATAGCCTTATAGAATTTTTCCGGAATTTTTAGAAATTTTCTGGGAATTTTTCTGAGCTCGTAAGATGAGTTTTGAGGGGATCAATTTCGGATTCGGATTAAAGCCTGTTTGGGATACCCGTTTAAGAGAGGAAAAGTTTTAATATAAATTCTTTCCTTTTCTTATTTCTTTTCCCTTGAAACGCTGATCCCGAACCCGAGCTTCCCCGATCTCCCCTCTTCCTCTCTCTGTTCTCTCTCGCGGACGGGCGACGGCGACGGGAGCGACCGGCGATCCTTCTCCGCCGGCATCGAGGCCTATTGATCTCAGATCTGGCCGACACTCTTCCTCTCTGGGTCGTAGACACGGCGTCGCGTCTCCTCTAGCTGATAGCCGACACCAAGGGAGATGATCGCCGGAATGAGGAGGCAATTAGGGCTCCGAGGCTAGCTTTGATTTCCTTTTCTCTGGATCTTCTCCGATCTGTAGCCTGGCACGGTCTGCGATTCCCCGATCGACGTCACTGGATTGAGCCATGCCACCCGATCGCCGGTGTGGAAGAGCAATTAGGGCTTCAAAGGGTAAGCCATTGAAACTCTTCTTTCCTCTTGATTCATCGCCGGATCCTTGATTGATTCACAGATTTCGCCAGATTAGGGTTTTATTCGGGTAAATCCTTCTTGCTTGGATTGAGGAAAGTGTCGGATCCTTTCTTTTTCCTCTTGATCAGATTTTGGCATCTTCTCTTCTTTGCTGTAGATTGAGGTTACGGGATTGGAGAAGAAGAGTGAGGTTCTGTTCTGATCAGATCTTGGACTTCTCATTGTTGCCGATTGAAGTCTCAGATTGGAGGTAAGAGGAGTTGATTGTTTGAATTTGGAATGCTTGGTTGAATTGTGATCTTCTTATTTTGATTCGATTGATCCAGTAAGGTTAGCATCTGTGATAGTGAAGCGAATTCAGCATAAGTGTTCTGTGAGGTTGCTTGTTGTTGGTCCGGCATCGCCCACAACCAGTAGCTCCTCTGGTTCCAGCATCAACAGTAGTTGGAAATTGAGGTATGAGTAGGGCTTTTGAGTATATGATGTATTGAAATTGGAAATTGATGATCAGGTGTTAGATGATTTGGTAGGATCTTGATACCTATTGATAATTTATTCATCATTAGGTTATGTAGATTAATTAGGTGAATTAAGGATTATATTGATTGTGACTAGATTTAATTGCCTAGATTAATCTAATGGAATAATTAGGGTTAAGACATTTAACCCTAGTCAACTATTAGATTTAATCTAAGTTTAGATTTCTAATCTATTGGCGATTCGGGATTAGGTAACTAACCCTAATTGACCGTTAGATTTAATTGAGTAGGTTGAGATTGTATTGATTAGGGTTTTGCCCTAATTTAGTTTTAGGGATTTTATTTAGCTATTCATTTGGACCTAGCTAAATAAAATATATATATATTGTTTGATGCAGGACTTTGATTTGAGACGGACGTCCCGACTTTGGATTTGGATTGTACCTTCTATTTGAGGCGGGTACCCTTTGACTTATCTTTTGATAATGTCTTATGATATGTGTAGCTTATATATATTTACTAGTGGTAGATAGTAGATTATTTCTTCCCTGGTCTTAGCTAGTTGATACCTATCACATGCTTCATCTGCTAGATGCTTTACTTCAGGATTGGATATTCTATCTCTTGCCATGTGTATATATGTTCATAGAGATGCATATCTATAGTGCTCTACTCTACTGGATTAGTTGCTTTACATGTGTGATACATGCTCTTGGATTCATGATACTTACATCATTGTTATATGTGATGTCTTTGGATTTATGCTGTTTATATCATGGTTATATATATGTGTTTACCTTTTGGGCACACACATATACGGAGGAGGCTATGTTCAGGTATGACATACTGTAGCCGCATGCACCATATTGCATGATTGCATGCTGGGCGATTGACGACTCCATTATTGTTGAGCTCGTCAGCCGGCTACATGGACCCGCACACAACGTGTTCACTGCATGGGTAGTGGCACAGCACTCGGGGTGTGTAGGTAGATTGCTCTGTAGCGCCGGGGCGCTCATGGGTAGCACGATACAGCGGGGTTACAGCCGGGATCCCTCCCCGTCATTGTGTACCGGGAGATGAGAGCATTGCGCTCCCTCACTATGTTTGAGGCAGGAGGATAGGTGTACTCCGACAGCATCCCGTCCACTCGGTCACTCATCAGGGGTAGTGACGGCAGAGTGCACGGTTGTCACAGCCCTACCCACTCGGTCTCACCATTGCGTGTGAGACGGCTGAGCATGGCAGTAGGGGTGACCAGGACATGTCATTTGCATCATATGCACAGATTGCATTATTTATGATTGATGCATTTTGGTGATTGCATATGATTGACATGCATACAGGTTATATGCTTTTGCTCTGACTATTTTTATCTGTGTATGTTCACAGTCAGTTGCACAAGCCTCGCAGGTGAGTACAGTTTATTTCAGTTATGCACTTCTTATATTCTTGCAGTAGATTGTATTGCCTGCTTATTGTTGGTTACTACAGTTTATTTAGTCTTGCATACCTGTTATACTTAGGAGACTGTACTATATAGATTGTATGGTTAGAGAACTGTACTACTGATCCTATGATTTAGGAGACTGTACCTTAGGTTTTTACTGGTGGATATATATTGTTGTACATGTCTATTGGTTTACCAGCTGAGTTCTTTGAACTCACCCCGTTGTTACTATTTTTTTCAGGTTGAGGCCGTCAGGAGAGATTCCAGTCGCTAGCCCCTTTGTCGCGAGGATTTTCTTTGTCGGATTTGTTCTGCCTTTGCATCTTAAATACTTGTATTGTGGACATTGAACATTCGGGTTTACTACTATTGTTTTCCGCTGCAGATATTTTCATTACTTCGTGGATTTGGTTTTCTTCGATGTAGTGAAGTAGGATGTGTACATATATTTTCGAGATTTTATATCGTCTTTCCTTATTAAACTGCGTGATTGATTATATGTTGAATTATGTGGAATGTTGATATAAACTGCGTGGCTTGTTCTTTTGTATTGTATTATTCCGGCCGCGTGTGGCCGAGGTATGGAGATATATGTATACTGAGCTTCATATTGTCCGCCGTACAGGGGAGATGCTGCCGAAATTTCTTCGGGCAGGGACTACCTGGGGGCGTGACAGGCCGACTCCCCCTCCTGGTATTCCTTGAGCGCGGCATGGGCGGCATCGCTGGTGGCTTGGAGCGCGGCCAAATCTCCGTCGAATCTTTGGAGATCCGCCGAGCGGCCCTCCTTCTCGGCGGCCAACAAGGCGTCCAAGTCTTTGATGCGTTGTTCCAACCCCCTGATCTCCACCTTCATACGGTCGATATCATTGATGGCCTGTTGCTTCCGAGTGGTCGCCGTTTTGAGCTCCTTCTCTCGTTGCTTGATCATCGTTTCGAGCCGAACGACTTTACTCGCCAAATCGTTAGCCCTTTTCCGTTCGGCGTCCAGCGATTTTTTGGCCTGCGCCAGAGCGGCAGCCGACTGCCCGTTACCCCCAACGGTTTTTTGTTTTTTCAACTCGTCCTCCAGCTCGGCCAATCGATTGCTAATAGCGATCTGCTCCACCCAGTTCTACCAACAAATGTCCACAGGTCAGAAACCTAATTCGAATATGCAAATAAAGAAAAGGAGAGCATACCCCGGTGGCCTGTTGAAGGTTGCTATCGCCGAGCTGCCCGGGAGTCATCGTGGCTATGCGACGCCGAGCATTTGTCCAAGCTTGGGCAAGAGGGCCCGTCAGAGTAATCTGCTGCTCGGGGACCACTGGCCGATCAGCAGCAGCCATGTACGCCTCTGAGGGGAGGCGCAGAACGGTCTTTATCAAGTTTTGGCCGCTCGGCTTGCTCTGAGAAGCAACGACCTTATCGGGCGGCCCACCGGCAGAAGAGGAGGGAAGCTCACCCATACGCCTGATACGGCGCAAAGTTCTGGAAGGGCTGGACGGCGGCACCTCCGCGCTGGCCCTCGGAGAGCCCTGAGGAGTTGGGGTACTCTCGAGCGAAACCGTCCCGGATAGCACCGGTGCGCCCGCGCTCCGCTCGGGCAGTGGCTCATCAAGATTAGCGCTCCGCTCGGGCAGTGGCTCATCAAGGTTAGAGGTAGGGGCAGAGGCAGGGGCAGATTCTGGTCTTCGGCGCTTCCGAGTGCGTAGCGGCACATCATCGGCCGAACGGCCCCCTACCTCAGCCTCGGGAGGAGGTTCCAGGTCACCCGCGGCCTCATTGTGAAAGGCAGGGACATCTGAGGCTTCGGGGACAGTGGGCGCCCCCTCACTTTCTCCACCGGTCGGATCGGATGGAGCAAGGCCCCGCTCGGCGGCCTCCTTGTTCGTCACCTCCTCAATCTGAGCAGCTTTCAGTTTGAGCTTCTCGGTAGCCTTGGCACGCCACATGACTTCCGCTGCAGAAACAAAAAATAAATCAGTTAGAACAAAACAAATGAGAAGACAAGGAAACTTACTCATGCTGTAGGGTAGATCGGCGGGGATAGAAGACAAGCCGAATATATACATTACTCCCGGAAGGAGCATCTCGTCAATATGATAGCGCTGACTGACTAGCCGCTCGGCTGCATGGAGATAGTCCGCGTCACCTCTAAACTTGCCGAGCTCCGGTTGCGCGGGCATAGCCGTCTGCCACTTGGTGCGGAAAGTCGGCCGCTCGGGAAAACGTATATAGAAAAAATGCTCCTTCCAATGTTTGTTGGAGCTCGGCATATGATCAAAAAGCACGAAGCCTATCCTAGACTGGAAAACAAAGGTACCCCACTCGGCTTGCTTGGGATAGTAAAAGTAGTGGAATATTTTTGGGTCCAAGGGGATGTTGTTCAGCTTAAACAAAACTACCACTCCGCTCAGCAGCCTAATAGAGTTGGGAACTACCTGGCCGAGCGGAATGCGGAAATAGTTGCAAACTTCTAAGAAAAATTTGTGAGGTGGAAAACGCAGTCCGGCCAGAAATTGGTCTCGGAAGAAAAGCACTGTGCCGGACGGCGGTTCATGAGGCCGAGAGGCTGGTGTGGCTAACACTATTTGGTGGTCGGTCGGCAGGTCATAAGTCCGGACGAGGCGCAAGGCGTCTTCCTCATCAAAACGGCTCTCCATGGTCGTGTACCACAGACCTGGAGCGCCGCCAGTCGACTGTGAAGTGCTAGTCATGGTCAAGGGACGAGAATATAGGATGTCGAGGGAAGGGATGAGCAAAGAATGGAGCAGAAGCCGATTGAAGGAAACAGGTAACAAAAAGAAGAAAGCGCTGGGAACAAGAGAGAAGGCCTTACAAACAAAGAAGATGATCGACGAAGGGCCGAGGTTTGCCGAAGAGTTGAGGGGCGAGAATGCCGGAGGAGAATGAAGCAGCGAGGCGGCGGCGGAAGCGGAGCCGCAGGCTTTATATTGCCGCCCGGAAGCAACCTCCACCGTCCGATCCAGGTCGTCAATATCGAGATTGTCATCGGATTGTCCGTTTCAAACGGCGGCTGTCCCATCGGAAGTGACGTAACCGCCATACTCTGACAAATGCACGGTCGCCACGTGTTTGCCGGTTACTAGCCGCATTTAATGAGCTCTCCTTACCGTGCGCAGAGCACGTGATGGGTAGTGTGGGAGAACAACGGATATCGATTCCCAGAAAATATAAGGCATGGACAAAGTGTCGCCGGACAGACAGATATCGCCGCACGGAGGAGCATCTTTATGCCTGGCTCAGGCAGATCGGCAGTCCAGTCAGTCGGACTTTGCCTCCTTCGACTAGACTCGAGAGGAAGGCAAGTGATCCGGCGGTAAAAATCCGGAACCCCATAAGAAGTCAACGCTGAGGGGAGGTCAAAGGGTCCAGTGGCTCGCCGGAAAAGGGCGAGCCGACCGGACTCAGAAGAAAGGGAAATCTGGTAGTAAAAGGCACCCTGGTAGGGACCAGGGGTCCGACGCTCAAATAAAGCAGTGCGTAATAACCGAGCGGAAGGAGGTGCCGCCCGGACGGCGCAAAGAATCAAGGTCGTCCGGACGACGTCCATCGCCCGCTCGGCGGGCCAGGTACCCCAGTCAGAATAGCCGTCAAGTCGTATGGCTGTGCCATACTTCTAGTCTGACAACGGGTGGTCCTGCCGTCCCATCAAAGAACATGCTCGGACTGTGGCAGCATGGTGTCAGGTAAGCTCTCTGACAAGTGCATACCGTGGTATGGGTTGCTGACACGTACGCACCTCGGTGGGCGTGCATCAGTTCCTTCTCCGTCTTATATAAAGAGGCTATTACTTCGCCGAAGGTACGCAGAATACGAATTTGGCAGCCACTTTCTCCACCACTTTCCTGACTTGAGCGTCGGAGGACCGTCGCCGGGACACCCCTCCCGGCTCGGTTTTGTTGCAGGTTCGCCGGAGCACTTGAGGATCCAGCAGAGAGCGCTGCGTGCCCAGCGTCCACTGACTCTTGATTCGGACAGGATCAATATACATTAGTTTTTATATTTGTAATTAACATCTCCTCTGAAGAGTTAACATAAAACTTAGACTCGAAAGTTCACTAAGTTCTCAATCATGATCTACAATCCTAATGTTGCATTATTATAAATTTAATTTCAAAAGTTACAACAAAAAAATATCAATTAATTTTAGATGACAATCACTCAAATTCTTCCAGCCTAAAACTACCACATAACTTAAAATATATCTCAATAAATCCTAAATAAATATATGCAGACAAACATATATTAAAATAAACTAACATCCAAGTTTATATTTCATGCTTGTATTCAAACACAAATAAAACATAAATACATTACATATTCCATATTATATTTATGTGAAACTTCGAAATAAACATACATAATCACCGTTCATCGTCCTACGGAAAATTTAATTTCTTTTTTTTGCACATGTTAGTTATCATTATGATCATTCTTTTTAAGAGTCTGTTTGATGGAGCGAACTTCACGAGATGAGTACTAAAAGAATTTATTCTCAAAGAAAATGACTTCTTCATCTCGAGTTCAATCTCTTTCCTCCATCTCATAATTAATGATAATTTTACCGTATCAAGGTAGATCGGTGATTCCCTTTAGTTAAGTATTTCATCAATTGTGCTCTTCCAACATCCAAATAGAGAATCTCTTAGAATTTAAATTATATAATCATATTCAAAATAATGACCCAAACGCACAAGATATAAATGTTTCTCTTCGCAAATTTTAAGATGTTGTGGTAGGGTGTGTATGTGATCCATTTTACAATGTTTAAACATATGTAATTTTACTATTCATTTTGGGGCTCTTTGAGCTTTAGTTGCTCCTCGGAAGATACTAAGAGTGTGTTTAATTCTAATCATATCCATACTACGAGAAAAAATATATTAGATTAGGCACAAAGCAAACTATAATATTTAACATTCAAGATAATAATTTTAAAGTATCACAACAACATCTCATTCTCAATTTTATTGGCTAATTTTCTTTAGATATTAAACACAAGAAACTCTTATTACGGATCACATTAACTAAAAAAATGATATTCATAATTATATTAAACAATCACAAACTCATTTCAGAATTCAATTACGAAATACACAGTCCAACTATATTGTTTTAAAAACTTTTAAATACCAATTTTTTAAAAAACTTTTAAATACCAATTTTTTTCAAAAATATTATTGGACCGATTATGCATATCATTTTATAACTGTGAAATATTAGATTCTAGGAATATCTCTTAATATTTAAAACAGTAGATAAAAAAAAATAAAATGGTAGACTTATGTATATTAGATCTGAAAATATAGTACCGCTTGAGACATATGAGATTAAAAACAAAAATGGTGCATCCTTGCTCAATTTTTTAAACATGCACGATAAGCCAAAAATTTATTATATTTTAATTTCTTACAAATTCTTTTAAGAAATAATAGGTGGACTCTATTTTTAAAATGGTTGTTCACCGCTTGGGGAAAATGTACGTGTTTGACATTGAACAAACTTCCTTACATGCATCTCTTATGTCAGACACAGATCATGTCTCCCACTTTCTCTCTTTTTATCTATAATGATGAAATGAAAAAAAAAAAACACCATAAGCATCCATTCCATCTGAAGTTTGGACAAGATGAAAAACAAACTATTAGCTAGAAATTCAACTAAAACTTGGCTGATACTGATGACAAAAAGTTAATTAGAAAATCAAATAAAAAAATGTCATTCAATTTAGGATTATTCATAGTTGATTTATTGACCTTCCTTACAATGATAATAATACCTCAATGATCTAATACCGATCAGAACAGAAAGTGATCAATTCTTAGAATCTAAATGCTTAATAATTATAGTATTTTGATTTGCCAAATTGAAATGAAGTCACGGCATTTTCATAAGAAAAATGAGAACTATTATTCTTTTGTCCATCCCACTTTCCTTTAATATATTCTTATATGTGTATGATTATGTGGGATTAAGGAGGTTAAGAAAAAAAATAATCATTATCTCCTAACATTTAAATATAATATTTGAATTTATCTTAATTAGAGGTCAATCTTTATGAGCAACCTATTTAATTATTATATATTTCTTACATTATCAATCAACTCTGAGAACAACTATCAACGGTGGTGGGATGAAGACTTGTTTTTTTTTATTTTAGATTGGAGTAATTACATTCAAGTGATAGCATGATTAGCTTAGAATCCTTGATTTATTTATATTTTTTTTCATATGAATGATAAATTCGTAATTGGTATTGTTGTGCGCAGGTGACATGAAAGATTTTCCTTATAGTAAATATTATTTCTAAGGTAATATAACATAAGATTAAGATATTCTTAAAAATGTCCCGTAGTATTAACTTTACTATTATCCAATTACATTGAATGGATTAGTTACACAAACACAAACTCGGTACTAAAAATTTTCGATATATATCAAAATTTTCAATATATTGTATCGATATCGAAATTTAACATTAAACGATATGAAATTTAATTATACCGAAAATTCGATATTCTAAATTTTTGATATACTGAAATTTTGATACGGTATCGGTATAATTTTTTTATACCAAATATTTCGGTACAATATACGGTATAAATTTTGATAAATTTCACTATACCACCCATAGTTTGAAAAGCATTAAGGGATAAAGTTGAGTCAAAATCCTACTTCTTAGATGTCCAAAATCTAATGGAAATCAGACTAGTTATCGCATGAGTCCATTTACCTTTATATTCTATGGCGGAGAGTTGTCAACTAAGAAAGGTGAAAAGAAAATCTTTAAATTCTGAATTGGTATAAGACTCGGGAGTTGGGATACTTGCTACAGTGAACAAATAACTTAGATGCTGAACAATCAGATGAAGACTAATATCTAAAATACACGTGAATAGATATCTACATACAATCGCTAAAAGGGCAATTCTATCATATAGGATACCAAGAGGAAATACATGTTTATCTTGAGTCTTGACAATTTACACACTGCATTCTTGAACCAGACATAGAGAAAGCTGTAAAGCAGATTCAAAGTCACACAAGTCGAATTCTTGATGAACACAGCCAGACAAGTTATCGTTCTGAAGCTTCAATCAATCTCAGCAAGTGGCAATTTGCAAAGAACTGCATAATTACCTCCATTGTGCAAGTGAAGGTCATGCAAAATTTAAAGCCAATTTGAAGTCAAATGCAGCTTAAGTTCTTGATGTACACAACCAAGACAAGTGTATAATATTGAAGTTTCAAATCAACTTAAGTGCCACTCAGCAAAGAAGAGCTGCTTATTTACCTCCATCGTGAAGGTGGAGGTAATCAAGCAAAGCAGCTCTAAAATAAGACTTGAAGTGAAACACAGCTTAAATTCTTGGTTAACAAAGTCAAACAAGTTATAATTTTGAGGCTTCAATCAATCGCAGCAAGTAGCATTGTGCAAGCAAGCTCTAAATCAGATTCGTAGTCAAACACAACCTAAAGTCTCGATGAACACAACCAGAAAAGTGTATAACTTTGAAGCTTCGATCAATTTCAGAAAGTAGCATTGTGCAAGTGGAATAATTCCAGCGTCATTCATATTATCAAATAACATGACCTAAATTTGCAGGACAGTAAACAATTCGAGCTAGACAAAACATCGAACACCTGAGAGGCAACCACGAAGGAAGCACGACGCATACAGTGACCAAACCGACAGACGAGGGCGTTACCGGGCGGCCGATGCGACTCATCCGGAAGCGGTGGCCGGAGCATCACCTTCAACCGGCGGCGGAGGCGGCTCCACCGACGAGACAAGGGTCCAGTCGGGGGGTAGAACAGGGAGAGGAGGGTATGCGGTGGGCCCCTTGCGCTTGATGTCCCAGGGCTGCGTCTTCTTCGGCCTCGTTTTCATGTGGTGCGACGTCGCTTTTTTCTGCGGCCGCGAGGAGCACTCCACCACCGACGGCGATCCCCTGTCGCCCCCTCCGTACGACGGAGAAAAAGATGATGGCTTGGGGTTCGCGCAAGGAACTCGGACCGCGTTCGCCAGCATCACCGCCATGGATGCCATTTCCTTCCATCGACCAAGCGGCCTCGCGGCCACAAGTAGGGGATGAGTCTCGCTTCCGGTGTACCTACAGCTGGAATGTGCTATCCAGCACCTCATAGCCAATTCCGACACGTGACGATTGGAGAAGACTTCCTTAGTTTAATGATCATGAACCGGCGGAACAATTCTCGAGCCGGCTGGAGAGGGCAACGGTTTCGGGCTTCTTCTTTGCTGCTTCTCGATCATGAAAGAAATCGATACCTCTGATAAGCTGAACGATCATTTCACTGAATCACTTCTTCATTTGCAGCATTATCAATATATGTACGTAGTAGAAAGTTTGCTAGCTGATAAGCTGAACGATCCGTTTCATCTTTTCTTAGTTTGCAGCGTTAATCTTGATCATGTACTCGGCCGAGCGGGGTACTCGCTTGGCTTGGCTTCTGCACGTTGTTCTCTCTTGAGCTCGGATCTTTGACTGCTCCCCATGTCGAGGGCGACGGTGGATCAGATCCTTTCTCCCGGTAGGAGAATACTTCACCCGATTGGACGATGCCCTATACGCATTGACCGTCTTGACTTTGACCTCCACCGTGATCGTAGGGTGAGACCCCTCCTCATCACTGCATCATATACTAAGAATCTTTTTTTCTTTCTTTCATCCAACTATTATCATTCAATAATAACATATTAAAATATATATATATATATATATATATATTATAATTAGTTTAAATAAAAGAATAATTCTCAAAAATAAACAAATAGTATCATATTTGTAGTTATTGACAAAAAAAAAAAAGCTTTAATCCTTTATATCAAAAAATTTTTAGTAATTGATAATCATTCTTGAATCAAGGGATTTATCTTTATCGATTTTTATTTCAGTTGAATTTATAACTATTTGAATTGTATAATCTCTAATTACTAATATTGGTAATCGACCCAATGCAATTTTATATATATATATATATATATATAATTGTTATCCATAGACCTGTCCTTAGGAAGAAAAAAATGAAATCGATTCGGGATGTCCTTGGGAATATATGAAGTCTAGGTTTGTGATCGAGACTAAGATAATGTCAAAATCCTTTATTGAGAAAGGGTGCCGACGAATAGGGTCGAGCTAGAGATGAAGTCTGATCTGAAAAGGAGTATGAGATTGAGGAAGAGTCTAAGATTAAGAGGCAATCTAAGACTGAGAAAGAGTCTAAGATTAAGGAAGAGTCTGAGATTAAGAGGCAATTTGAGACTAAGATAGATTCTGTCGCCGAGACTGAGATGGAGTTAATTTGTCGTTGAGACTAAGATGAAATTTGTTGCTGAGAGTGACATATGACCAGTGGTTTATCCTTTGATCGAACTTAAACATCGTGGATGAACCTGAGATTGAGGGAGAGTCTGAGATTGAGAAATAGTTTAAGACTAAGATGAAATTTATAGCCAAGACTAAGATGAAATCTCTCACCCAAGATGTTGGAATTTGTTGTCAAGATTGAGATATGGCTAGTGGTTTATCCTTTGATCAGACTTGAATAATAGTGTACTTTCAATTAAGTATGAGTCTCATTTGAGCGGAGTTACTTGGATCAGGTATAACCTATCTGACAAATCAGTATGACTCTTGATCTGTGGGACACATAGCTGGAAGAGGCCCCGCATCAATCGTTAACGGTGCTTAATCTTTGCTCTGATATTGGGATTCCATGGCGTTGAAATAAGTGGGTCATATATGTTAGCATGAACATATACATACACTCATCTTTAAGCTCAAATTGGACAATGACTTATCAGTAGAGTTCATCGTGAAGGCCTGAGGTAGTATGTTCGATCCAAAATAAACTAGTACATATTGTATCTGATAAATTTGTTCCACCACCCAAAATATGTGGAATCTAATCTGAAAGTTTTTTTTAGCCAGAACCAAACCAGTCTATTACCACAAGTCCTGTTCTCTCATATATATATATATACATAATCAAGTTGTCTATATAATTGAACTTGTTGGGTCAGGACTGGTGGAGTTGAAGTCTATAATCACGAAATAGCTTCTGTTCGATCCTCATGAATCTTCAGTTTGACCAACAACTTAATATTTGACATTCTAATTTAGTCTTATACACGCAATTATAGACTACTCGAGTCAAGTTAAGTATGCTGAATTATATGTTGAGCAAGCCAAATAAGTAGTGTTTTCATTAGTCCTGTCCAATCGCGATTTGCAGTGAGTTCAAAGCCGAGTTACCTTCAATCCATTCCGTCTATCTCAAATGCAATCCAACGAACTAAATCTTTAATGAAGATCCTCTCCACTTAATCTCAATTCGACTGACTTCCTCCTGCCTGCAGCCGACAGACCTCACCACCCCATCACGTTACTAGAAAGAAAAACCCCACCCTAATTAATCGCAACAGTTGACCTTGCTTCCCTCTTTTGATCGATCGAGAGTAAAAGATAAAAAAAAGCACGGGCTAAGTGCACTCGACCTAACTATGGAGTGCTGGATTAATTTGTGTGTATACGCAGGAAGCATCATTGGTAGCTTACGCCACCATGCATGTCACGAGCGAGTGAGCTATCACTATCCTTGTGTTCACCGATAACTCATTTATTCCTTGCTTTCCCCGCAAGCTTTACTTCATTGCTTTGAATTCACAGACATAACCTCGTGTGCAATCTCAACGAAATTGGATTCAGACATATACACATCATGTCTACTTGTGTGTCCCTCCCATACTAGCTAGCTATCCTTCTCCACGTAACCAGTTCCCAATATTTATAAATATTAGGAGCACTGGAGCAGTCAGTCACTGTGCTCGGGACCAAGATCATACTAATCAAAATTTTAAGAACAATCACATATAAAAAGATTTAAATCATCCGATCTTGAAGTCCACACGAATTCAATTCAACCCTGTTATTCATGTGGTGTCCAATAGACGTTAGCTCCTCCGTCACATGAATGTTGACTAATCTCGCCAACTAGCTAGATCTTGCGGGAAATGAGTAATCATTGACAGTGCTGAGATTTGGATGGCTCTCGAGATTGATTCATAAGAAAGTAAAAACAACAAGGGCCCACCAAAAAAAACAGATTAAGATTCGAGAATGGTGGTGAAGTTCGATACTCATCCAAATTTTGAGATTTAGTTTGGACTTTTGTCGCTCAGTGCTCCCTAATTGTGTTCCATTAGGCAGTTAGACATCGACCGGTTGGAATAATATATATAAATCGTTGGCCCTGCACTAAAGTCGCCGAACACTCCATGTGTGCCTTACACAATCATGGCAAAATCAAAGCTTAAATACGCTTTATGTCATGATTACTGGCAGCTTTATTTAAATATCTAGCAAGATAAATGTAAAGATTATGATTGCCTCACCTAATTTTTTAAAAGAGTGTGTGTGTGTGTATGCATCAATTACTCACTCACCTTAATGAGATCTTTCTTTTATCTTCTTCACCAATCATTCCTCCTTAGCTTCCCTTCAATTTACCGACAATATCACGTGTGCTATTTGCCTATTTCTATCCCCCCTGCCACCGCCACCTTGTCCCTCCCAAACTAAGAAAAACGTGTAATGATCAGTTGAGTTCTAAGTATGTTCTTGAAATGAGAATTGTGTTATTATATTTATACACGTACTGAGAACAGAGCAAACACAGGACGACCGAGCAATCCAGGAGTAAGTGAACTTGGTAAATAATAAACATATATATATATATATATATATATCAACTACATTCTGTCCTGATCACAACAATTTCTCCCAAGCCCAAGATGAAAAGAGAGGGTGTGGGTCAACTACCGCTAATGAATTAATACTTCCCCTGATCGATTAATTCAACACGTCGTGGAGTGGATGAAAGGATTACTACTAAATAACTGGGCCTTCGGAGCCACCGCCAGCGGCTCGCCGGCCCCGCCCTTGCTCTCGGGGACGATGGCCTTGCAGGAGGGGCACACGGAAAGGGTGGCTGCCGGGAATTGCATGTAGACTGCCGGAGGCGGAGGCGGCGGCGGCGATGGCAATTTTAGGGACTTCAGCTCCTGCAGCTCCCTGTGCAGTCGCCGGTTCTCGTCGGTCAGCGATTCGCAGCACCGCTTTAAGAACTCACAGTCGACCTCCGTCTGCTTCAGCTTCGTCCTGCGGTTGATCAGTTGGTTAGGTAATCATTCAAACGCGCTTAGAACGCTCTAGATTATCAGAGAGGAACCTTGCTCTTCTGTTCTGGAACCAGACCTCCACCTGCCGCGGCCGCAGGTTTAATTGCTTCGACAGGGCATGCTTCTGTTTCTGCTCGTTACAGAATCAGGGAGGGAGTGTGAGCTGGGGTTAAATATGCCACAAAATTAACTATACTTACGGGATTCAGGGTGCTCTGCTCCTTGAAGCGGTCCTCCAACATGGCCGACTGCTCCTTGGTGAGCCTCAGCTTCTTCTTCCCTCCGCCGTCACTGTCCACGTAAGCAGCACCCTCCCCGTCTGTAAATTTCTTCTCCTTTTTGACCTCCGGCGATGGTTCGCGGGCTGCAGAGTAGGACGAAATGGCGCTGTGTGGCGGAGACGCTGCCCTGTTCTCCCTGCCGTCGCCCGAGAGGCTCAGGGCAAGCGGCGGACGTTTGCGGTTGCCGCCGCTTCCCGTGACGGCCAAGCCGAGGGCAAGGCTGGTGTCGCAGACATCGGCCTCCAGACTGACAGCGTCGTTCATGCTCTGCTTTCTTTGCGAAGACGGGGATGGCTTCATCAAGGATTAGAATTTGGAGATTTATAGACAGAAGAAAAAGAAAAAGAAAAAGAAAAAAAAAAGGAAATGCGGCATGAATTGGGGAGGTTGACAAACGGAGGAAAGGAAAGGAAATGAAATGAAATGAAAGGAAAAGGAGTAATTATCGAGGGGAAAGCAACGAGCAAGGCGTGATGTTGGCTTGCCTCCCTTTCGCCTTGAGATCCCTCTTCAATTCCTTCCTCGTCGTGACATTTATTAATTCTCAATTTTTGTAGCTAGTTTATACAAACATGCATCATAAATGGAATGAAAGAAACTTTGGTGCCGTGGCACACATGGCGTGTTTGGTTCCTTCATGGCATCGGAGTGGTTGCACTCCGGTGGATGTGGCCGCCTCACGTGCCTTGTGCCGGGCCTTTATTGGGCTGAGGGACGGTGGCAGTGAGGTGGACACGAGGGCTAATTGGTCAGTAAATAATTAATGACGCCATGGCCTCCTCCCTCCGCGCGTGCCACACTAGTTCGCAAGGCCGAAAACCAACCCCTCATCGAGTTACGAGCGAGCGAACCCTTTCGAAGTGGCACCGGCTGATCCACTAGTTTAGCTGCCATGTCAGATTAGGTAGAGAACATTGTATCTCATTAGGTGCCGTGTCAGATTAGGTTTAACATAACCTAACATAACCCATGATATCAGCCCTATTTGTTTTCCATGGGCCTCGGCCCAGTTAAATAATTAATAATTATATAATCAAGGAGCTAGGGCCAGGCTCACGATAAGCATTGACTTGAGGTACAACCGCGAAGCGTTTCTGACAAAGAAAAGTCTTAGCGATCTAATTAGTGAATAAATTTGCCATATATACATTCGAGCATGATGGAAAGGTGAAGTAGATTATTATCCGTTCAAATCTTTTTAAATTTTCAAAGTATTCTATCCATTCGATGTGTTGTAAAATTAGTGGGACGAAGTCCAATCTGAGTCCTCTCCTCAAATTGGGTCGGAATCAATCTCCATCAGCATCCCCAAGTGCTTATATATAAATCTTTGGTGGGCCTTCTTTTTGTGTAAGCCATGCCAAATGACTCATTTCGATCCCCACCTTCAGTTTAGTCTACGTGATCGTGATCGATTTATCTCCACTCTCTCCTAAACTGTAGGATTGACTGACATCTCCCTAAAAGTTCTCATGATTTGATACCTTGGAGGATTTCCATCTTTTCCTGGATAGCTGACATCAATGAGCATGTAGTTAGTTGCTACAGGGAGGCCACAAATCATGTTTAATTGACGTCGATGTTATCCGGTGCAGTACTGTTTGCACAATGAATTAATTCTATGAATGTCATAAATCAATTAGCCTCGGCCCAAGGGAACTGATAGCGGCCCTTTGCCCAAAATAAATGCTGGCCGTTTTTGACTATCGTATTCAATTCTTACTCTCTTGTTTTTTCTCTCGTTTCTTCTTCAGTACTCGTTCTCGCTCACGCCACCAACCAGAAGGAAAATTAAGATGTCGCAGTATGTTAACACGACACTTCATTATAAAGTTGGGAAAGTGATGGAGCCAACCAATGCGTGAATTCTGCCACTGCGGATCGAACAAGCTAAGACAGCACGTACGGCAGCCAGGATTGGAGGACTTCCGGCTGCCCCTAATTTCTACTTTACTTCCTTCCCTTTTCCATTTCCTTCCTGCCTCTGCCGAAAGAAACCACAGGGTTCGAATAACGTGCATGTTTTGCAAAAAAAAAAATGAAAAAGAAAAAGAACTCAACGAATTGCATTGACACTGAGCGATACACGCCCCATGCAGCTACCACGCTCGCTTTGTCTGATATATTACAGATCAGCGCAACGTCTGCTTGGCATGGATCGTGATAAGCGTCAAACAGACTTGCTTGAAACGCAGCTCGCTTGCAATAATTCCTTTCGAAAGTCTTGCGAATTACCCCCAAAATGGTTTCGTGTTTATTGACCGTGTATGGCTGAAACGGCACGGCTTTATTCCAAAGATTTTTTCCCTGTTTAGCATTAACAGGAACAATTCTAGCTGAGGAACGTAACGGCCATTCATTAATTGCTGAAGAGGCGTGTGTTAAGCTCTTTTTGCATATTAATATTATTTTGACATTCTGATTGATTTTGCGGCTCACGTTTTGTTTTTTTCCTAAGTGTTAATGTGGTTTCACGTTCATTGCAATTTGTTTTTAAACGGCACATCGGGTTGGCGCATGAAAATTTTTCATCTGGCATCAGAACGTAAATTAGAAAGTACTCACAATAATTAATGGATTATCAACCCAGCATTTGTAGTTAATCATCGGTCAAAAAAATATTCATTCGGTAATTCATCGAAACTGAGACTCTATTTTTCAATAAATACTAGATATGTGTCATCGGAACTGAGACTCTATTTTTCAATGAATACTAGATATGTGTGAATGGAGAAAAAATAGAAAAGAAAAAAACTCCATTTAAATGAGAATTTAGTCTAACATTAGGAGTTTTAAGGTACATTAGTTTCGATCTTGTTAAAAAATTGTGGAGATGGTAAGCTAGAAATATGACTGTCACGTTGACTCTTGTAGACTCTGCTCCGCTCTGTAACACAAGAAATGTCAGTGCCGAGCCAAGGAAGGAGTCCCCACATTGGCCCTTCGACGCTCAAATCAGACACTGGGAAAAAAAAAAGATGGAGAGCAACAGTAGACACAGGCGTGAATAGTGAATAACGCGTACCTCCGCCGGTATATAGATCTCTTTATATAGTGCCTTGGTGTGCGACGTTCGCACTTCTCTTGAGACGTGGGCACGTTTTCCAATTGATCGTGGGCACACTCTCCAATTTGTCCTATGAAAGGATATGTTAGGAAAGTGCCTCTGACACCATACCTTAACATGACATGCATATCCCTGACAAGACAGTAGAAGCTTCCGTCATACGATTTTCCTGTTGACCATGTCTTGTGTCAGCGACGATATCTCCCTAAAGGATACGTCAGTGATACAGCCGCTCGGCTGAGTGGGATAGCCGCTCGGCTGAGTACTCCTCCGCTCGGCTGAGTACTCCTCCGCTAAGCCGGACTCGACTGCTCTTCCGCGTGGATAGGTCTCGATAGTTTGTTTTCGCCTGACTGGACTAACGCTCCTCCTCTTCTTTGTGACGATCGTATGATGATCTTGGCCGAACGGGCGCTTCGCTTGGATCGACCCTTTGCTGATCGGGCAATACATGCCTAATCGGCCACTACTGGAGAGATCTATTTAGCCCCTCGGTGTCCGACCCTTTATCGTTAACCTCCTTGATTTTGACCTCCACGTTGGCTGCTACCTTCGTCATTTGACCCACATTTAGTGGGCCCCCCTTTATCACATCATCACAAGTCTTCCCCTCAAGTCTAGTCGAAGGAGGTTACAAATCCGACTGACTAGACGAGTAGTGCCTCGGGTGAACCCCACTGATCGGGCACTCTTTGTGTTCTGGAGGCTGGTCAACCCATATCTTCTAATTGTCGTTCAGATAAGCGTCAAAGTTCTATAGCTGAATCGGAGATCTAATTCGTCGACTGACCATTGATTGCTTTGAACTCGAGCTCCTGAATGGATCACATAATCTTCAAAGCCTGCGATGGACTTGTCGCTCAGTTGCATCGTAGCCAGATATTTGTGTCGATCAGGATTATTGACGACAGCACTTAGCGAATTTTTTCCCTTCTCTGCGCTTTCTTGGAAGAGCTCCCTTTCATAGTGGTTGACGACATCCAAATTTCTGGAAAACTATGCAAATCCTCGATCATTATGGCCGAGAATGCGGTCATGACTTTTAATTAAGTCTCATTAATACTCTCCCGTAGTTGACGACCACATGCCCTATCTTATGCCACCGCACGTTTGACATGATAGACGGATATCGCCTGCTGATGTGACAAACGACTTTTCAAATTTCACGGCCAAATTTCGTCCTTATTTTTCGCAACCCTCGATCGGCCGACTCTAAGTGATCGGCCACAAGGTTTATAAACCCTCACCTGCTCGTCGTCATCTCCACTTTGCCTGGTGCTTTCGTCTTCGAGCAGTCTCTGCGATGTTTCTTCTCCGGGTGATCTTTCTCAGTAAAGTTCTTCTCTTTTTCCTTCGTTGAATTCGTGCATTGCTTCTTCTCTATTCCTTTGTTTTCGATGGCCGATATTCCACAACTGCTTGTGTCCATCCCCGGGCTTTGGTACACTTCAACCGAGTCTAGGTTTAACGGGGAGGAGATAAACCAGCTTAAATCCTCATACCATTTTCCATCTGATTATTAAATTGTCATTCCCTCTGCTTATGACCGGCCACACGAACCGCCAGCCAACTTCTTAACCTTCTTTAAGGACCAATTTTGTGCAGGCCTTCGGTTTCCCGTTCTTCCTTTCTTTTCACATCTCCCTACATCAATTAGTACCAAACTCCTTTAGGCTGCTGTGTGGGGCAGTAGTTTTCTTCCACCTACATGCCCTTCCCTTGATGCCTTGGGTTTTTCATTACTTTTGATCCGACAGTAAGGTCGGAGGACCCTCTGGAGGAGAGTCAACGCCACATGGAGGTCAAAAGTCAAAAGGGTCAGCATGAAAACCAGCCGATCGGAGAAGAACGGGGCCGATCGAAATCAAAAACAACCCGACAGGGAGTCGGGTTTCCGACGTTCATGGTGAACAGGGTCGCCGGGCCGAGCGGTAAGCCCGCTAGGCCGAGGCGTAAAGCATCCATACTGTGAAGGAACAGTCTCAGCTGAGCACCCGGTCGGACCGATACCTATGTCCGATCGGATCGAGGCCTGTCGAGCGGATGGACGCTCGGCTCGGGAAAAAGGAGACAAGGGGACATTTGGGAACATCTTCTGACATCAGGTATATTTGACGACCAGACCATACGCAGAATCGTACGACGGAAGATTTTGTTGTCCCATCAGAGAGGTGCTCAGACTGTAGCAGTATGGTGTCAGGCATGCTCCTCTGGCAAGCCCATACTAAGGTATGGTACAGGACACGTGTACACCTCGGTAGGTGTGCACAAGCCTCCCCACAGCTCTATATAAGAGCTCTCAGACTTCGTCGGAGGTACGAAATTCTTGATCTTCGGAGCCATTTTCTAGTTTTCCTCTTGCCTGACTTGAGCGTCGGAGGGTCGTCGCCGGGAACCCCTTCCCGGCTCGACTTTCTTGCAGGTTCGCCGGAGATCCATACGGCCGGTCGGAGATCCACGTCATCAGTTGGAAGAGCGCCACGTGCCTAGCGTCCATCGATTCAGCGTTCGGACAGGATCAAATTGGCGCCGTCTGTGGGAACGCACCTGCATCCGAGCGGAAGAGATGGACGAAGCTGGACGACAGCACACCGTGATGCTCTCCAAGGAGGAGCTCGACGCTCTAATCGAGGCAAGAGCAGCTAAGCTCGGGGAGCAACAGAAACAGAAGGCGCAAGCCGAGCGGTTTGAGCAACAAGCGACGTCAGCATCAAGAGGCCGAGCGGCAGCTAAATTCCGACCGGAGAATATCTCGACATGGGGTCGAGATAAAGATCCGATCGGCATCCAAGGGGAAGCACACCGGGCGGGGTGAAAGGTGTGCCAATGTAATGTAAGCTGTATACTTTCCGTTCGGTTGTATATTTGAAATGCAGGAGTAAAATACCGAAAAATTAGCGCAAGTATAGGGCATCGTCAGCCGAATCGGAAGACCGTCGAGCTCCGACGTTAAAAATCGAGAGTCGCGCCGGCGACTATAAACCATCCAGTCGGAAGACCATCGAGCTCCGACGTTAAAAATCGAGAGTTGCGCCAGCGACTATAAACCCTCCGGCCGGAAGACCGTCGAGCTCCGACGTTAAAAATCGAGAGTCGCGCTGGCGACTATAAACCCTCCAGCCAAAAGACCGTCGAGCTCCGACATTAAAAATCGAGAGTCGCGCCGGCGACTATAAACCCTCCGGCCGGAAGACCGTCGAGCTCCGACGTTAAAAATCGAGAGTCGCGTCGGCGACTATAAGCCCTTCGGCCGGAAGACCGTCGAGCTCTGACGTTAAAAATCGAGAGTCGCGCCGGCGACTATAAACCCTCCGGCCGGAAGACCGTCGAGCTCCGACATTAAAAATCGGGAGTCGCGTCGGCGACTATAAAACCTCCGGCCGGAAGCCCGTCGAGCTCAGCGTTAAAAATCGAGAGTCGCGCCGGCGACTATAAACCCTCCGGCCGGAAGACCATCGAGCTCCGACGTTAAAAATTGAGAGTCGCGCCGGCGACTATAAACCCTCCGGCCGGAAGATCGTCGAGCTCCGACGTTAAAAATCAAGAGTCGCGCCGGCGGCTATAAACCCTCCGGCCGGAAGACCGTCGAGCTCCGACGTTAAAAATCGAGAGTCGCGCCGGCGACTATAAACCCCCCGGCAGGAATGAAAGACGCTTGAAGATAAGCGGCAAGGGAAAATAGTGACAAGTCGTATGCCACCTACACTCGCTCGGGAGGCCTAATTGGCGAAGTTGTGTGTCATAGGCCCAGACCAATCACCCACAAGCAGGCAAAGTAAAAACGAAGTTGCACGAAGATAAGTTTTTCATTGAAATTAGGGAAATTAAGGCCGAGCGACCGAATTACAAAAAAGAGGAGTTTCTGGCCGAACGGCCGAATTACATGAAGACTTCTACTCCAAAAAATCATAAACGATCTTTGGGATGGAGGAGAGAAGCGCCACATAGTCTTCGGCCGGGATAGTGGTGGAGTCGGGAAGCTGAGCCTTGGACTTCAGGTAGTCCGTTGTGGCGGTGATGGCAAGCTCAAAAGCATTATACATCCGCTCGCATACTTTTTCTGAGAATTCGACCGAACGGATGTACTTCAGCCTCAGAGCGGCCACCCGACCTGGCTCAGCCTCCTGATATTCTTTGAGGGCCACTCGGGAGGCATCGGCGGCGGCCTGATGTTCTTGCAAGGCAGCTTTCAGCTTCACCACCTCGTCCGATCGGGCCGCCTTTTCGCCGACCAGTACCATTAGCTCCTTGACCTTTTTCTCCAGACCCCGAGCCTCGACATTCTTCTTCTCCAGATCGACGATAGCCGTGTTCTTCCACTCGGTTGCCAGGCTTATTTTATGGTCCCGTGATTTGACCTGTCGTTCAAGTTCGGCCAAAGTATGGGCCTGTTCGGCCATCTTTTTTTGCTCAGCCGCCAACAGATCTTGGGACTTTTTTAGCTCTTTCTGTAGCTCGGCGTATGAGGGGCCTTGAGAGCCGAGCGGGCCGCCCGAAGCCTTCAGCCTCTTTAGCTCCTCGTCCACCATAGCCAGACGATTGGAGACCGCGATCTCCTCCGCCCATCTCTGACATAAGCAAGATTGTTAGTAGCCGATCGGAAAGAGTGCGTAGAAGACTTCAAAGAAAACATACTTACCCCAGTGGCCTGTTGCATATGGCTATTGGCCAGATTGCTGAGCGGAATCATGGCGACCCGTGCACGAGCGTCGGCCCACATTTCGGCTAAGGGCCCCTTCATGGTGATCATGTGCTCGGGTGCGGTCGGCCGATCGGACTCGGCCATCAGCTCTTCGGTGGGGAGATGCAGGGAGACCCTGATGGTGCGGTGCCGACCGAGAGTCGTCTGGGCGGAAGCTGGAGAAGGATCGGAGGTCGGCGCAGAAAACTGGGACAAAACGGTCGAACGACGGACTTGGCGGGGAGCGGGCGGAAGGGCGCTGACGGGAATGGCCTCGAGGAGGTCCGCGGACGCATCCAGCTGAGATGGGGTCCGATTGGACGAAATCGCCTCAACCGCTTGGGCTTTACCACGAGAATCGGCGGTGGTCCGTTCGGACGGTTGGACTGCGGAAGTCGCCGATCGGAGTGGTGTTTCCACTCAGCGCCTCTTTTGTCGGAGAGGGCGCTCGTCCTTCGGAGCGGAGCCTTCCTCCCGGACAGAAGGACCTCGGCTAGAAGTTATGCCAACCGCTGGCTCCGGGAGAGAGGTCTGAGCGACTGACTCCTCATGAGTCTCGCTCTCCCCTTCGTTAGAGCCGACCGGGGTGATGCCCCGTTGCTCCATTTCCTTGGCAGCTACGGCCTCGAGCGCCGTCGCTTTCCTCTTCAAAATACCGGCCATCACGGACTCCATGACAATGTCCGCTGCAAAGGAAAAAGGAGAAAATCAGTTAGCAATCAAGGCGAATGCGCAAGTAAAATTCTTACCGAAGCCGCTCGGGAGGAGGATCCTGATCGGACTCAGGCCAAATATGTACATGACCCCTTTGGGCAAGAATTTATTGATGTCAAGCCTCAGATTGGCTAGCATGTTGGCGGCGTGAAGATAATCCGGTCGGGTCTTGCACCTCTTTAGCTCAGGGGAGGTTGGCGGTCCGATCTGCCACTGGATTCGGAAGGAGGCCCGTTCGGGAAGACGCAGATAGAAGTAAAACTCTTTCCAATGTTTATTGGAAAAGGGCAGTTTATTGAAGAAGACTAAACCGGGCCGAGCCTGAAACATGTAAGTGCCCAGCTCGGACTGTTTGGAGTAATAAAAATAGTATAAGACCTCCGGTCGGAGGGGAATGTTATGGATTTTGAACAAGACGACAACGCCGCATAGAAGGCGGAAAGTGTTAGGGACTAAGCTTACGAGCGGAATGCCGAAAAAGTTACAAACTTCTACGATGAAGGGATGGACGGGAAAATGCAGACCGACTATAAACTGGTCGCGGAAAACACAGAAAGCTCCGCGCAGCGGTTTCTGCGGCCGAGCGGAGGGGAAGGGTAAGATAAGTTCAAAATCAGAGGGGATGTCAAAATTGTCCATCAGAATATCGATGTCGCGCTGATCGAAGCGCGACTCCAAGGTAGTATACCATGGGCCGAGGGCTTGGTCTTGAGGCTGAGAGGAACTGGCCATTGTTCGAACGGATGAAACCACAAAAAGCGAAGAAAGGCAAAACGATAGAAGAAAGAAGATGACAAACAGTGCAGTGACCAGGGAGCGAGAACTGGACAAAAAACACGAGAGTAACAGAGAAAGGGTGAGGACCTTACAAAGAAGCAAACGAAGATCGAAGGAGGAGGCTGGAGATCGCCGGAAACAGAAAAGCGGGATCACCGGAAGTCTGAAACGGCAGGGAAAGCTTCTGGGCACGCGAGAACAAGAATGCGGCGAAGGGGGAGAAGGATAAGGCTTTATAGGGTTGAGCCCGAGCGGCCCCCACCGTCGGATGCAGGTCACGAGAACCGAAGCACACATCAGGGCGTCCATTTCAAACCGCCTCGGTCTCGTCGTCCACCACGCCGCCACCGTACGATGACGGTAGCATCGCCACATGGCATGCGGCTACTGAAGCGCATTTAATGAGCGCGTGCTCGGCCTTAATGATGGAGATTGGCGTAAATTTCGAAGAGATCCGAGGAATGTTGGCGTTGACTGACGTTATAGCTACCCCCGTGGGGTCGAGCGGATGATGGTTGCATGGAGATTCCGCTTGACGTAACTGACAGTCCAGTTAGTCGGACTAATCGCCTCCTTCGACTAGACTTGAAGGAGAGGCAAGTGATCCGGCAGTAAGGTCGGAGGACCCTCTGGAGGTCAAAAGTCAAAAGTCAAAAGGGAGGTCAAAAACGGGACCACATGGAGGTCAAAAGTCAAAAGGGTCAGCATGAAAACCAGCCGATCGGAGAAGAACGGGGCCGATTGGAATCAAAAACAACCCGACAGGGAGTCGGGTTTCCGACGCTCATGGTGAACAGGGTCGCTGGGCCGAGCGGTAAGCCCGCTAGGCCGAGGCGTAAAGCATCCATACTGTGAAGGAACAGTCTCAGCTGAGCACCCGGTCGGACCGATACCTATGTTCGGTCGGATCGAGGCCTGTCGAGCGGATGGACGCTCGGCTCGGGAAAAAGGAGACAAGGGGACATTTGGGAACATCTTCTGACATCAGGTATATTTGACGACCAGACCATACGCAGAATCGTACGACGGAAGATTTTGTTGTCCCATCAGAGAGGTGCTCAGACTGTAGCAGTATGGTGTCAGGCATGCTCCTCTGGCAAGCCCATACTAAGGTATGGTACAGGACACGTGTACAGCTCGGTAGGTGTGCACAAGCCTCTCCACAGCTTTATATAAGAGCTCTCAGACTTCGTCGGAGGTACGAAATTCTTGATCTTCGGAACCATTTTCTAGTTTTCCTCTTGCCTGACTTGAGCGTCGGAGGGTCGTCGCCGGGAACCCCTTCCCGGCTCGACTTCCTTGCAGGTTCGCCAGAGATCCATACGGCCGGTCGGAGATCCACGTTATCAGTTGGAAGAGCGCCACGTGCCCAGCGTCTATCGATTCAGCGTTCGGACAGGATCAACTTTTATTACCCTAAACTATCCAAGCCGGGGACCTTCTTGTTTCAAGCCCGAGTGGCCTCAGTCTGACAAAATGTTGTCCTCCAATAAGCATTAGAGGGAATATTATTTCTTTGTTCATTTTCCCGAGCGACTCGACTTCCCGATCGGTTGGTAGATGGAAGTGATGACACCTCCGTCGCTCGGGAGATATCGAAGTCGATCGGACTATCTCCAACTAACGTCCAATTTGGCCGGTCAGAAGTATCACATTCACCGGCTGCTGTTGGAGGGCGTCCTATATGCGTTCGGCCTGAGCCTAATCCGAACATGGTTGCCGCCCAGCCTAGGTATGTTCTTTCTTCTCCTCATCTTTGAATCTAACTAATTTCTCTTTCTTTTTTGCAGCCCGAATCATACTGAGGTTACGTTTAGCCGACAAGAGCAGGCTCGTGGACGCAGATATCAATGCAACGGTCGTGGCCGAGTTAGAGAGTCGTGGTCTAGAGCCGGTCACCCACTCTAACAATCCATTCGGTGAAGCGGGTGAGACACATGCGCCGACCAGCAAGGGTGGAGGGAGTCAAACAACGGCTAGTAGACCGGCGGCTGCCATAGCTGACCTACCTCCCGAACGACATTCCATGCTGTCGATCGCGGTGGCCTCAGAGTCTGCTACCTCTGGTGAGCCTCTGATACGATACAAGAGGTAACGCGGGGAAGCTTCTTCCTGCCCTACCACTTCCACCCTGCAAGCCCTCGCTCGCATCGATTCTCGTCCATCATCCGAGCGGGGTGAGACATCGACGCTCGCTCTTCCTGAGTAGGGAGCCACAGCGTTCCATACTTCACTATCCTCTAACCGAATGGCCTCGCTATCCGGGTTACCATCGGGGACTATCTGTGCGTCGTCGATCGCCTTCATGCCACCAAAAACCTCACCGGCCGCACAAGTATCCATCATGCGGGCGTCCTAGATGCCTAAGTCTATGGGGAGAGCGACTTCTGAGCCTTCCAGTCCGAGCGACTAGAGACAAATAACAGCCATCATCCATTTGCCCACTGATGAATGGTGCAGCCTGGACAACGTAGCATCCTGGACCCCGAGTACCATATTCAGATTTAAGGGTCGCTAGCACAAGTATAGGCTGATGCCAGGGTCCACATGACGGTCATCTCACCGGGGAAGCTTGCGAATAGCCATACCTATATTGCCACTAGGGTATGCATATTGCCTTTATATTTACTTGCTTTTATCCGTTCGGCACTTACAATCTCATTGTCGCTGTAGTATTGGGTGGAGAGTCTGGTCATGTACCAAAGATTAGCCTTTCTGGAGCATGAAGTCCAACAGCTGCGAGCTCCGAGAGGCCAATTAGAGGTTGCTCGGGGATGTACGGAGTAGCTGACTGTTGAGGCGGCCCAAGTGAAGGCCGATCTATAGAAGAGCTCCAAGTTGCTACAGGCGGAGAAGGCCAAGAGTGTCAAACAGGCTTCGCAACTAGCGAGGCTCAACAAGCAGGCCAGCTCCTTTGAGTCGAAGATAAATTTCACCAATGCTCGAAAGCTCCGAGCCATTGAGGACATGGATATCAAGAACAAGGAGGCTCGGGTCTTTACTCAGAATCTTAAAGAGGCTGAGGCTGTTAAGACCGAAAAGTAGCTAGAGGGGGGGGGTGAATAGCTCGTCGCTTGCTCGGTGTGCTTCGTTGCTTGTTTCTTCAAGGATATGCGCAGCGGAAAATACAGAAATAATCACACAACGCTAACACAGTTGGTTTACTTGGTATCCACCTCACAAGAGGTGACTAATCCAAGGATCCACACCAACACACACACCCTCCACTAATAAAACTCTCCTTTATGATAACTACCAAGGGCGGAGAAGCCCTATAAGACTCAATACAAGAAGAAAGGGAAAGGTAATGAAATACAAGCTTATAAGCTTACAATGAGTGCACAAACCCTAACCCTAGTTTCTTCTTCTTGCTTTGATCCGCCTCTTGACTTGGAAGAGCCTCCAAGAACCTTCAAGAACTGGCGATCTTGAGCTTGAGAAGAGCTGTGGAGAAGCTGGTGAGGATCTGAAATGAATCGGTGAATAGATGCCGAAGGAATCGTGCGCCTGCGGCCTTTATCGACGCCAACGGTCGGATCCCGATCGATTCGATTATTCCCAATCGATCGGGGAGGCTTTGGATCGATCCATGGATCGATCCAGAGTGCCTCTGTGCTCTGGAAAAGCGCCTGGATCGATCCACGGATCGATCCAGCGCTTATCGCGCAAACGTCCCCAATCGATCGGATCGATTGGGACCTCCCGATCGATCCACCGATCGATCCGAGGCTCTGATCTTGGAAAGGTCTGGATCGATCCACTGATCGATCCAGCACTTGGTTTTTGCTCAAAACCAAGTCTCAAACCTCCCAAACCAACATCCGGTCAACCTTAACCTGTTGGTACGTCATGCCTAGCATCTAGTCACTCCCTTGACCTGCTAGGACTCCCTCACCAAGTGTCCGGTCAATCCTTTTGACCCACTTAGACTTTTATCTTCGTGCCAAGTATCCGGTCACTCCCTTGACCTACTTGGACTTCCACCAGATGTCTGGTCAATACCTTTGACCCATCTGGATTTCCTCGTGCCAAGTATCCAGTCAATCCTTTGACCTACTTGGACTTCCCAACACCAGATGTCCGATCATCCTTGATCCATCTGGATTTTCCCTTGCCTGGCTTCACTCACCAGGACTTTCACCTAGCTTCACTCACTAGGGTTTTCCATCTGCCTAGCTTCACTCACTAGGACTTTCCTTCTGCCTGGCTTCACTTACCAGGACTTTCACCTAGCTTCACTCACTAGGACTTTCCTTCTGCCTGGCTTCACTCACCAGGACTTTCACCTAGCTTCACTCACTAGGACTTTCACCTAGCTTCACTCACTAGGATTTTCACCTAGCTTCACTCACCAGGACTTTCATTCTGCCTAACATCCCAGTTAGGCCTTCCCAGTCAAGTATCCGGTCAACCTTGACCTACTTGACTCTTCTTCAATCAATATCTTATTGTCAAACATCTAAACCCAAACCAAGACTCAGCTTAGTTAACCAGATCAACCTTGACCTGAGGGATGTTGCACCAACAGAGGCCACGCTGAATGCCGAGCAGGAGAGTCGGTCGATAGAGCAAGCTGCGGCGAAGGTCCAGCTCGCCGCCAAGAATGCTGACTTGGAATCGTTGAAGTCCGAGTTGGAGACATCCTGATCGGCCCTCCAAATTTATCAAGATGAAAAGCCTAGTTGGTTTGAAGTCCTCAAGCAGGATTATCTCCGCTCGAACACCTTCAACAACCAATTCACGGACCGAGCACTCCGTCCCTTTAATTTCAGAATTGATGAGACTATTGAGCAGTTGAAGGACGACGACTATCTCCCTTCCACGCTTACCAATAAGGTTATCAACCGGGAGAAGCTTACCGAGTCGCTCCCCGACAATGCGCTCGACTATCTCGAGTAATTTTCATTTTTGCCTTCTTGGGTCGCCTTCTGTATTTTCTTCAGATGTAAATAATTTTTCTAAGTGTAAATGAATGTATCACCGTTCAACATTTCATCTTTTTGTCAGACTGTGCAAGTGTTGGTTGATGACTCGTCGTTCGGCATTTCATCACTTTGTTAAGTTTTGCAAGTGCTAAAAGAATGTGTCATCGTTTGGCTCAAGCGGGGTTGTGCACCACTTAGCATTTTATAAAGTTTTTTGAAGTATAATTCTCCGCTTTCTTGATCGTCAGTGTAACTACTCTCAGAGACTTCTGCATGCTCATTCCAGCATAAGCCGAACAGTTGTATCATAGCGATGCGTCTCTGTTTTGGTTACTACTCGACCTGTTAACTTTACTTTATGACTTTAGGAAGCCACTTGATCTTGTTCATCGTCGACTCAGTTTTAGAGCCGTCACTCGGCTATTATTCGTCGTAGACTCGAGTTTATAGCTACCACTCGGCTGTTGACGTGTAGATTTGCGTTTATAGCTGCCGCTCGGCTGTTGAAGGCGTAGACGAGGGTTTATAGTCACCCATCGCCTCTTGAAGGCGTAGACAAGGGTTTATAGTCTCTGTTTGACTATTGGCATAAACTAAGGTTTATAGTCGCCGCTCGACTGTTGATGAAGACAAAAGTTTATAGTCGCCGCTCGACTGTTGATGAAGATAAAGGTTTATAGTCGCCACTCGACTGTTGACGTAGACTAAGGTTTATAATCGTCGCTCGACTGTTGACGAAGACAAGGATTTATAGTCGTCGCTCGACTGTTGACGTAGGCTACGGTTTATAGTCATCGTTCAACTG
Source organism: Zingiber officinale (assembly GCF_018446385.1). Lineage (NCBI taxonomy): Eukaryota > Viridiplantae > Streptophyta > Magnoliopsida > Zingiberales > Zingiberaceae > Zingiber > Zingiber officinale. The sequence continues at coordinate 153,948,134 of NC_055988.1, read as the reverse complement.
TTGACGAAGATAAGGGTTTCTAGTCACTGCTTGACTGTTTTCGTAGGCTAGGGTATATAGTTATCGCTTGAAGACAAGGGTTTATAATCGTCGTTCGACTGTTGACGTAGACTAGGGCTTATAGTCGCCGCTCGACTTTAACTTGGCCGAACGACACAAAAGTCTGGAACACTTTGGATTTTTATTCATTGTCTTCCTACATTCACAAGACACACACTTATACTAGTACATCTGGATTTAACCACGCACCTCTCACTCAGTCCTATAAGGCTGGAGATGGTTTGTGTTCCAGGGCCACTCGAGCTTTCTTCCATCTTTGTCTTGTAGGTAGTAGGCTCCCGAACGGAGCTTCTGAACGACTTTGAAAGATCCTCCCTAGGGAGCCTCCAACTTGGTGATGTCGCTTCTCAGGCGCTCCTATAGGCTTAGCCGACGCCTCCTTTCTTCTTGCTGCTTGGGCCTCTTCTACGTTTATGCACTCCATGGCCCTCCTAAGCAGGTGGTTGAAGTCTTTCAGCAATCTCCGGATGAGTGAGTGGAAGAACTCTCCTTCGGTGAGCTCCTGGGTGAAGGCGTTCACCAATATTTTCAAGGAGACTAATGGAATATCCATGGCCACCTAATTGAAGCGTTTGATGTCGGCCCTTAATGTCTCCTTGGGCATTTGCTTCAAAGAAAATAGGTTAACGCTCATCTTCTTGTAGCGGCGGCTGTTGGTGAAGTGGTGCAAGAATGCTAGTCGGAAGTCTTTGAAACTATGAATCGAGTTGAACGACATTCGTCTGAACCAGCGCTGCGTTGACTCGGAAAGGGTAGTGGTGAAGACCCGACACTTCACCCTGAAAGTGTACTGATGAAGTGTGGTCGTGTTATCAAAATGGATCAAGTGGTGGTTTGGATCGGTTGTTCCATTGTACTCATCAATCATCAATGGGGTGTAGTGCTTTGGCAGAGGGTCGTCCAAGATTCCCTGAGAGAACTGTTGATTGATCCACTCGGGTGAATTATCATTCCTTGGTGTTTTCCCTTTGAATGCATCCCGAAAGGGTGCGTCGTCCGAGGAGGTTCCTCGTTCCTTATCCATTCGGTCTAGCTCTTTTGATGGAGTGTGGAATAATGCTCGATGGAAGGGGATCGGCACGTTGGGTGTGTCTCCGTATATGCCGGCCGACTTCTTACTCTGTCCCCGAACTGGTATATGCTCTGCTCAGTCTTCATATCCGGCTTGATGACCCACTGTTGAGGTCGCGGGCTCCTGTACTTGGCGATCGACCAGCACTTGTTGTTGTTATTGCTCTACTATTTTTACTGCTCGAGCTTGTATCAACATATTCAACTCCTCCTTTGTTAAAGTCACCCTGGCGAGTCGCACAGTGTCTTCCATCTTCGCGTTTCAGATGTAGGCTACGTTCCCTCCCACAAACGGTGTCAATATGATCCTATCCGATAATTGTGGAAATGACAAGCTGGGGATGTGGTTGCCGCATTGACTGGATGTAGACTCCGCTCCGCTCTGCAACACACTAAACGTCAACGCCGAGCCAAGGAAGGGGTCCCCGACGTTGACCCTCCGACGCTTAAATCAGTCACCGAAAAGAGAAAAAAGATGGAGCAACAATAGACACATGCGTGAATAGTGAATAACGAGTACCTCCGTCAGTGTATGAACCCTATTTATATAGTACCCTGATATGCGATGTGCGCACTTCTCTCGAGACGCACTTCAATTGATCATGGGCACGTTCTCCAATTTGTCCTATGAAAGGACATGCCAGGAAATTGCCTATGATATTAGACCTTAACAGACCATGCATATCCTTGTCGAAACAATAGAAGCTTTCGTCATACGACCCCCCCCCCCCCCCCCGTTGACCATTTCTTGTGTCAGTGGCGCTATCTCCCCGAAGGATACGTCAGTGATCCATCTGCTCGGCCGAGCGGGATAGCCACTCAGTTGAGTACTCCGCTCGGCCGGACTCGACTGCTCTTCCACGTGGCGACAGGTCTTGATAGTTTATTTCCGCCCTACCGGATTAATGCTCCGCTCATATGCACGCTCCTCTACTTTGTGACGAATGTCTGATGATTTTGGCTAAACGAGCACTTCACTTGGATCGACCCTTTGTCGATCGGGTAATATATGCCTGATCGGCCACTGCGGAAGAGATCCGCTTGACCCCTTGTCTGTCCTTTTATCATTAACATCCTTGACTTTGACCTCCACGTTGACTGTTAACTTCATCTTTTGATCCATACTTAGTGGGTCCCTTTTTATCACCGTATCATGTTCATATGTATGTAACTAAAATATTACTATAAAATTAATGACGATTCCTATTGAAATTAATGGCAATTCCTATTGACTAATTATATTTCATACTACCACGTTTTTTAATTACCGTGGATAATCAATCTTATAATTAAGGAGGAGATCGAGGGAGAACGATCAGTTGCAATTTGCTGCTGTCCTCCGCCGGTTTGTAAATTAGATTGAAGAAGCTACATCGATCTTTGTAGGCAAGGATAGCTCCCATGCTTTCTGGGGTCTGTATACTTTGCACGTAAGAATTTAAATAGTAGTATTTGATCAACCGTGGGGTTTGCAGGTCATGGAACGCTCCTCTGCGTCATGCTCTGGCTCTCGCTTCGACACAGCCAGGTACGTAAGTTCTAATTCCTCCAAAAATCCTTCGAAAATTGTGAATTCTTGCTTCTGTTGTTTTTAATATCCTTTTTTAAGGATGCCCTTGTGGAAGTTTATTTGATCATACAATGCTGCTTGACTGATTATTTGTAACCATTAATTTTGAGTTTCGAAAGGGGGAAGAAAACATATAACCCACCCGATCGATTCTATCTCTTAGCTTATACAATGAAAATATTCTCTATTTCTAAGCATAGAAATTCTACAATTGTGAGATCATAGGAGTGCCGAAGACGGTGCTGATATTCCAAACATCCAAATTTCACTTGTGAGATCGATTAACAGGAGTGACGAAGAGTGCGCCGATATGATCAACTGGGATGAGCTCGGCTTTGCCTCTGTACAGACTGATTTTATATACGTAATGAAATGTTCTCTGGATCAAAAATTCTCAACTGGGGCTCTCAACAGATACGGAAACATTGAGCTGAGTCCTTCGTCGGGCGTTCTTAATTATGGCCAGGTAGCTAGGAAACATTGTGCATGATGATACATCTGCTCAACTGCTTTGATTGTTAATTATTTGAAGGTCTATAATTGTGGCGATCAGGGTCTATTCGAAGGTCTGAAAGCATACAGGAATACAGAAGGCGATGGCATTTTGCTCTTCAGGCCAGAAGAGAATGCACTTCGCATGCAAGTCGGCGCGGAGAGGATGTGCATGCCATCTCCATCTGTCGACCAATTCATTCATGCTGTCAAACAGACCGTGCTGGCTAACAAAAGATGGGTACATATAGACCGAAACATGCATGCAATATATTTGAGATATTGCTACCAATTATTAATCAATGATCGATGTACGTAGGTGCCTCCTCAAGGAAAAGGATCTCTCTATATCAGGCCATTGCTGATGGGGAGCGGAGCAGTTCTTGGTTTGGCTCCAGCACCAGAATACACCTTCCTAGTCTTCGTTTCACCTGTGGGCACTTATTTTAAGGTATTAATTTGCCTCCTCTGATCTCCACAGTAAATGTTTCGTTTTATTAATTTTGCATTTGTTTCAGGAGTCGATACATCTGGTCGTAAAGGATGAAGTTCATCGTGCCTTTCCTGGCGGAACAGGCGGAGTCAAGGCAATCAGCAATTATGCCCCGGTATTTTGTAATTTTCCACTACTGAACCAAGGACTCGACTGTTTCTTTTTATCTGATCTAAGGACCAATAATTTTAAATTCTCTCTGATTTCAAATTTTCACCCTTGCCCTATTTAATTTAATTTGTTGTCTCAGGTTTTCATGGCACAGAAACAAGCAAAGAGTGAAGGATTCACAGATGTTATATATCTTGATTCTGTTCAGCACAAGTATTTGGAGGAGGCCTCTGCATGCAATTTATTTGTCGTAAAGGTATACATTGCCTCGTAGTTTTCTTCAATCAAGTTGTGTTTTACTCTGATAGGGAAAAAAAAAGGGTTAATCGAGCAATATAAAAACAAACTGGATCTACCAGAGTACAATTGCTCTATTTTAGAAAGGAATCTATGCATAACAAAAGTTAGAAGAGCAATCTGACATTAAATTAATTAATCCCAAATATATAGCAACAAATTAATTAAAACCTTTCAGTCAATATGTTCACCAGAGCAGATAATTTCACGCAGGGGAATGTCATCTCGACGCCAATAACGATGGGAACCATTTTACCAGGGATCACGCGCAAGAGCGTCATTGAGATTGCACGAGATCATGAGTATCAGGTCACAGCTCCCCCTTTTCCATAAGAATTTTACACAGTGTCTTCCAGCTCTATATTTTTCTGATGATTTGGTTTAACTCTTAGGTTGAGGAAAGGCTCGTTGCTCTAGACGAACTGTTTGATGCTGATGAAGTATTTTGCACAGGAACTGCTATCGTTGTTGCTTCTGTAGACAGCATCACTTATCAAGGCCAGAGGTAGCAAGCACTGTATAAAACGATTTCTTCAAGAATATCTTCATTTAATTCTGATTCTGATTCTTGACAATGAAGAACAATCGACTTAATTTGTGGAGCATGCAGGATTCAATTCAAAACAGGAGACAACACTGTGAGCCAGCAGCTGTACAAGGTCCTTACGTCGATTCAGACGGGCCTGGCAAAGGACGACAAAAATTGGACAGTGGAAGTTTGATCGATATATCGAAACCCAAATCGCATATAGCTGTGACGTTGTGATCCCCTCTCCATATTAGTGCTCTTGATATATTATGATTGGAAATGAAGTTCGACGAATAAAATAAAATAAATTAAATAAATCTCTATTTCTTCTAAATCTATTTCAGTACTTGTTGCAAAGGAAGCATCATCGATCCTTTGCTTACGATTTTTTAAAAATATAAATTCATAAATTAAAGAAATGAAAATTTTGGATTTATTTGATCGAAGATGTTCTTGGAATTTTCTTCCACATTTTACTAAAAGGAGCACGTTTTTTTACTTATTTAAAAAAACACCCTATTTTTAAAATTACTAAAAAAACATAAAAAAAATTAGTGCTATTCTCTTTCTATCCCCTCTCTCCAGGATTAAAAAGGATTGTATCAAGTTCACCGTTAGACCTGATATGATTCTATATCATGCCTACGATGAGCAGCTCCGGTCCTTCTATAGAGGAGGCCCGGGGCGGAAAAAAAAAGTCCAAAATAAATTTGGACCCCAACTACTCAAGGCCCCAATTACATATATGCCTAAAAAGATAAAAGTAAAAGACAATATCAAAAGATTCTGAAATATGAATTTGGGTCCAACTATTCAAGACCCCAATTACATGCCTAAAAGGATAAAAGTAAAAGACAATATCAAAAGATTCTGAAATATGAATTTGAGCTCAATTATTCAAGGCCCCAATTACATGCCTATAATACATAATACTAAAAAAAAAAAAAATTTGGGCCCTCTCAAATCATGCGCCCAGGGCCATTGCCTGGCCCTGACGATGAGCCTACATACTATGGACCTGATATAATCCAATATTATCAAGCACACACTCAGTGCAATATTTTCTTATATAATGCATGTTGAATCTGATATGGATTATATCATGTCAGCATAGGTCTGCTATTTTCTCATACCAAACTTGTGCATTGAAAAATAAGGTAGGATTTAAGATGTTTGATTAGGAAGAGAATAATACTATTTTTAATGCTCTATTTTGTAGTTGTAAAATTAAGTTGTTTAAATAAGAAAGCCGCTCCTTTAGGTAAAAAATCGAATTTTCTTCGTCAGGATACACGAACTACAAATTTGATGGGCCGCACCATCATCTTCGGTCCAACAAGTGAAGAGATTAGAATCGGCCCAAATCAAGAATACAAAAAACACGAATCTTAAAGTATCGTACACGCTTTAAAAACGCTCCATCGTTCCGGATATGGGCGGCGCGGAGGAGTTGATGAAGTCGTCGACTTGGAGGGAGACGAAGAAGAGGAAACCCTAATAAGTGGGAGGTCGATCTGCATCATCGGCAATGGCGACGGCGACGGTGGCGGTCGCGGCAACTTGTTCGAGTTCACTGCTTCTTCCCAGACGCAAAGTTAGTTCCAAACTTTCCTTCTTTCCTCGTCGTCGTCTCTGGTCAGTTTTTTTTTTTTTTGAGTGCTGTTGAACAAAATTCGTCATCAGTTGAAATTTGGTAAACTTGGGATTTGTTGGGGGAATGGGACATCATGACGAAAAAGTGCTGATTTAAAACTGGAAAATCTAGGATTCTGGGTAACGCTGATTAGCATTTGAGAGAAATGTTCTGATGGTGAAGTGTTTGGTGAACCTTGGATGAGACGGTTTATTGAAAGAAACAAGATTAGTTCTAATGGAAATTAGATTCCTTTCTCCCCATTAGAGCTAATTTCTTTTCTCGTCCGACTTCATCAAACACTTCAGCATCTGAATCAAGGAAGAAATTGAACCAATAAACGATCCTTTAATGGCTGAGAAAGTTTTAAAATTAGCTCTACCTTTCATTTTTTTTTTATTGTATATATAATATTGTTATGGAATGATTGGATAAAAAGTGAGGTTAATACTGTTATTGTGAAGGATGAGTTGGCAAATTGGAAGGCCAAACTTGTATAGGTCATACAGCCATGCCGCCAAAAGTTCAGAATTAGCTCGGGCAGCTAAGAACTACATGAGAGCTGGTGAGAATGATTATTGCTTATCGATGGTGAGCAGGAATAATTAATATATGTGAGGAAATCATTGGGTTCTGATGTTTGAAGATTTAAGCCACTGTAAATGCTCTAAGAGACCAAATACAATAAACTCAAAAAACTATTGCCTGGCTATCGTGCTAGTGTACCCATCCTGAATTCCTACATATGATGCTTTTTCAATTGTCTGATTAGAATAGATCATATAATTGAGTTAGAAATGTGCTTGATGAAATCTTTAACTACTTAAAGTTGGAGTTTAAGTGAACTCCTATGAGTTTGCCATGTTGATTTTGTCATGATATTGTTCTTGTTAGTTCAAATTCGTCAAACTTTGTAGTTAATATGCCATTTTGATCCCCTGAGATTCATCTTTGTTACCCACCTAAATAGCGCAGACTGCACAGTGCATATAATATACTAGAGAACTCATATAGATTCTTTAACATCAATTTTCTCATTTTTGTCAGAACAATGATATGCAGATCTGGAAAACTTATGACATTCATTGGCTGTCTCCTTATTCCAAATTTCACTTCAGCCAGAAACATGCAAGGGGTTCGTTCATGAAATTGCAAGCTTCTGGTGATTTTGCAGACCCAAAGAAAGCTAGTATCCATCTCCATAGGTTAGCAGATAAACTGCTGGAGGTCTTTCCTAAGCCATTGAAAGAATTTCCTTGGGAGGAAGCCAAAAAAGTTGTTCTTCATCAATTAGTCTTTCTCGGAAAAACAGCTCTTAAGTGGTCCTTCATTGTGTTGTGTGCTCTAAGCTTTTTATCAGACATATCTCTTTCTATCTCATGTGATTTAGAGCTTCTAATACCAGTCGGTCTCTTCATTGGTGTGTCACTAGCAGAATTCTTAAAAGAATCCCTGCAAGAGTTTTTCAAGACTACTGCAAAGGTAAACCCTCTGGTTTATTATAGTTAACTTTATTCGTTCTAGCTCATGATTTGAAACCAGTCCATGTTTGACTTATTTGAACAGAATGGGGATTTCGATAAGCATCTTCTTGGCATTGGATCACTTTTTGTGCTCGTTAAGTGCATTTCTTTGTGCTTCCAAATGCAAGGGAGGTTGTTTCTTTCTCATGCTGGTAATGGTGGGCTGATGCAAGTTCTTTGGCTTGCACGAAGGTTACGGCAGACAGATGATCTCCAGAATCAAAACACCCAATCAACCAACATCCCCAGTTCTAGCGGTTAATGACTGTCTTATAAAATATCAACAGTTTACCATTCATGATTAATTGAAAGAATGTGTTAATCGGGATCTATTCATAGTGACTTTTCCTGCATAGCAAATATACTCGTAGTAAATGGATGTTGCATATAACAGAGTCCTGGTACCTCCGTATACAGATCTGCCTCTTTCTTTGATTTGGAAGTGTTTGATTGAATTATTCATCGTGTGTCAACACCAATAGCAGTGCCTCGTGTATTTATTGAACAGATTGCTTTGATCAACTCAGAAGCTGCTTAGCCCAAAGTGTCATTGACGAGTGCCAGAAAAAAAAGTGGTAAAAGTAGCGACTAAAGCTAGTGAGCTCAATAAATTTACATTTTAGTGATGTAACAACACCTAGTGCAGTGAGATTGAGGAAGGCACGCACTACTCCACCACAAGTGTTATTTGTTCATTGGGAAATGAAGGGCAACACACTTTGGAGCTCTATTCAAACCCATGTTTGACTTTTTGGCATTGACTGTTGACGACAAGAAAAGGGCCCCCGTCTTTGTGTTGGCCACTCATTTTTTCTTCAGTCAACAATCAATCACCAGAAACCATAATTCATGTTCCAGCTTTAAAGGTAATGAACTACTTCGCTGTGCTTTGTCCTCGCTATCATTTTGTTGTGTAAAAGGCTACAAACAGAGTCCATGATTTGATTAATTTCTTTATGAACGTTTGGTAAATTTGCCAGAACAAAGTTGCAATTTTTTTTTCAGGCATTCTAATAGGAAAAGAGAACCAAAAAAAGCGAATTTTACTGATTGAAGAATCATAAGATGAGCTCAAGATATGGGATTTAATGGCGAAACAGATCCAAATGAAGAAGAAGAAGAAGAAGACACGGATTTCTTCCCTATTCGCCGTCCACGGACGGCTGCTTCCTCAGCCTGAGCCAGACGCAGACGATGGTGAAGCTGAGGACCAAACTGATGAGGCCGCTGCCGAGTCCAATCCCGACAATGGCGATCACCGAAACCCCCCTCCCTTTAGCCGGTGGCAGCGGGTAGCCGTAGAGCCCCTTGTTGCCGGCGAAGGAACTGGCGTTGAACCGCGGCAGAGTCCCTGTCCGATTCGCAAGCGACGGCGGGATGGGCCCCTCGAGGTGGTTGTAGGAGACGTCGAAGGCGGAGAGGCGGACGAGGAGCCCGAGCCCGTCGGGGATGTCGCCGGACAGCTGGTTGGAGTGGAGGTCAACGACGTTGAGATAGAAGCAGAGGGCGAGCTCGGGGGGAATGGGCCCTGTGAGGCGGTTGACGGAGAGGTTGAGAACGGCGAGGTTAAGGAGGGCGGAGATCTCCGGCGGGATACCGCCCCCGAGCTGGTTGGAGGAGAGGTCCAGCCACTGGAGGTTGGTGCAGTTGGAGACGAATGGTGAGACGGCGCCGCCGAGGGCGAGGCCGGAGAGGGTGAGCTTGTAGACGCGGCCGTTGTTGCAGGTGACGCCCTCGAGGTGGGAGGTGAAACCGTCGCAGGGGGCGGCGAAGGCAGCGCGGCTCCAGTTCCGGAGGTTGTTGCTGGGGTCCGTCAGCGACCGCCGGAGGTTGGAGAGGCAGGCCTCGTCATCGGGGTCCGCCGAGGCCCACCGCGGGAAAGGGAGTAGGAGTGCGGCGAGCTGGACGGCGAGGAGAAGCTCCGGTGTAGGCGCCATGGAATGGATTCGAGGGGATCGAGAGCAGCGCATGAGGATAAAAGAAGGGGAAAAAAATTGCCATCTTTGAGCTCGTGGAGTTTGTTTAAAGATGGTCATGGGCTCGAGGCAAATGGAGTTTTGGATTCGAGGGGCTTAAAATTATGTTGGATTTGGATCATGATTGGTTGCATCCCTTGTTTAATTATTGGAATTGGAGTTGGGGCATCCATTTTTTCTATGGGACCTGACCTGACCTGATAAAGCAGCAGGAGACAGTAAGTTAGAAAAAGGCACCGCATGCGTGCACCAGCATCACGGGTGAACCGTAGCTTCAGGCTCCCTTTAGTGTTTACTACTGAGGAGGGAGGAAGATAGTGAATCTAGTTTTACCACAATAGTCATCTCCTAATCAACGATCTATATCGTTTTAAGAGCTCCATTGGCAGCAATAAGGTCGAGAGCAGAGGTTGGCATGAATGCCAAAGAGGGATAAGGAGGATGCAATCAATGTCAACAACTGTCCCACTGCCACTCCAAGACATTGGCAACAAAATGTTTGTCTGTTCACTATTTCAATCATCTCTTCCCTGCTTCCATGCAATTTTGAACAAAGCACTTCAATGCATTATGCATTCATCATTTTTTTTTATGCAAGCCAGATGATGGTAACGACGGTCAAGATGATGGTCAAATCTTTGCACATTGTTGTCAGAGATCCAACTGTTTTTTTTTCTTACAGTAGAATTCTGCTCGAAGAGGCCTACAATTTCTGTAAATTTCTCCCCCAAAATTGGCCCCACTACTGGAAAAATAAAGACCTACTGACAAATAAAAAAAACTGCACAAATAGGAAATCAAACATCAGCTGCTTAGGCAGCAAAAACTGGCATCTGAGCAGACATAGGAAATGCTTGTTTGTCTGAGCTGAGCTGAATTGTTGGAACCCAAGAACTAGCAGTGGTAGAACCACTCAACCTTGGTGATGTACGTCATCGAGAAGCCAGTTCTGTCAGGAGCCCCTTCGGTCGTCGCCATTGCTGCTGTCTCTGCGTGTTGTTGGTTGCTACTTCCCAGATTCTCCAAATCATCCACAGCTCGGGCTGAGCTTAAATTTTCAACGACCGGTTTGGAGTCCTGTGCCGGGTGAACTGAATGGAAGTCCATCTTCCAACCTGAAGCGGTGGTGCTGGTGTCGTTCACTACGAAGACGTCTCTCGAGTTGTTGCCTTCAGAACTAGTAGGTTCTTCTCTTTCTGCATCGATCGCTTTATTTCTCCTGGCATGCTCCGCCGATAACAAGGTAGTGCTCTCCAGTATCTTTTCCACATCGTACCTTGTTATGTCGAAGTTGGGCACTGCATTTACGCCTCGAAATTTAATCGCCGCTATGTCGTACGCTTCGGCTGCTTCTTCCTGCGTGCCTGAAAGTCCATTTCCCTTTGAAAATTAAGCATACGCTCGTTGTCTTTCTTAGTTAGGCTTCATTATATCAAAGAACATCCGAGTGGTCAAATGACGTGGTATTAGCATATCGTAGGCATAATTGACTTTCAATGTAAAACAAGAAAATTCGACAGGAAATAATGGAAAAGAAACATACTGAAGGTCCCAAGGTAGAGATCTTTGTTTCCAGCGACCCTACCAATTCGAGCTTGCCACCGTCCATGCTGGTGATGCCTGTGAAGAAATATCAAATTAATCAGCAAACAGAATGTGAAGGTAGTAAGGGTTTATGGCAGTAGATCACTCTGAGTTGAAGCAACCTGGTGACCCCGCGGTACATTGAAGCCCCTCGAGAAAACCCACTGCTTCTCCTGTAAATAAGTTGAGGCAAAGTAATGTTCTGGAAATACCAGCTAAAAACGAGTAGTGAATGGATAAAAATGAGATTTACCTTCTTAAGTGTGCAACATACTCTTGCCTGGTCATATTCTTCATTTCTTCAAGCTCTTCTTGATAATTCTCCAACTGCACGATATCCAGCCAAGAGAAAAATCTAGTAGCAGATTAATTAATGTTGCAAAGCTAAAGAAAATTTAAACCGATCAGTGAATACTGGAAGGTTAATATGTGTTGATAGTCCCCAATACTTCAATGCCGCAAGATCATATGCCCTAGCAGCTTTTTCCTCCATATCATAACCCCCTGAGAGGCCGAAATGACAAAGATAAACGAATATTGAAACAGAAGAAATGAAGATGAGTTTTTGAGTGCAAAGCAAGCGTACCGAGATAAACTGCAGAAAAAGCGTATTCATTTACGAGACCCGGCAAAAGGAATAACATAACAAATTAACAAGATTACAATTTGTAGTTAGAAGGGGTTACTCAAATGTTGAATATGAAACTGAACAAGTAATTAAGTGCGTTAATATGACAATGAAAGAGTATTCCCAGCAAACACTTCAGCTCATTTTTCAACTCACCTTGCCGCCCTTTCCTCGTTTGACCTTCCTGCTTACAACTGTTATCCCAAAGATGTGCTTCATATCTACCGGTCCACCGATGCCTGAAGCATGTATCACATGAGATAAACTGGTGGAATCATCAAGGATTCCGATAAGAACACCAATACATAAATATTTTGATTGATTCACATAATAGCTAGCTGAAAATATATAGTAATCCAGAAAAAGGAAGCAATATATAAGATCTGAATGCATCATAATTAAATTAACAACAAATAATCTTAGTGAATGTATTTTTAATATTTTGAAAAAACCACACTGACCACAGGCATTGAAAATGTTCAAGTTCATACTGTAAACGCTAGGGAAAACAAAACGTGCAAACTGATCTTGTTCTACTCATATATTGGATTAATGCATGAGAAATACATGCAGAAATCAACAAACTAGTGCAATAAAGATGCTCACATAAATGTATAACAATGTATAGAAATTGAAAAAAAATAATGAAAACTGACCTCGTAACACCTCTATACTGAGAGGTCCTCTGGCCGAATGTGTCAATAGATTTTCTATGAACAGGCTGCTTGTAGGCCGCTTTGCCAGCACCTCTCTTTTTTGGCGCATTCAAAGCCATGCATTCAGTCGCAGCAGAGCTCTGCAGAGGAGCTGTGACACAGCTGGACTGGGACCCAGGACTCATGGACAAGCTCAAGGGCTGCAGATTCCCATACCCAATTGCTCCGACAGGGTCAGATCCAAGAGCAGTTTCCTCGCAATACCCATTGCTGCCGCCATTGTAGTGCCTATTCACCCAAGACTTTAGGCTGGAAATTCCTTCGCCATTGGTTGATCCTTCCTCCATTGCGACATCATACATCTCATGGCATAACCCTTCATGCAATGGTTGGAAATACAATTGATGTTGCCTTTGGAGAAGGCCCAGGGAATGGTTTCTGTTGGCTTGGCTATCAGATTCTTTGCTGTAGTCCAAGCTTAAAGCCATTGCTGCCGTGCTATCGTCGTTCACGAACTGGTGATGGATTCCCATGTGTGGTGCACCGCCAAGGAAGTCTTCTAATATAGGCGACGGAGATTGCACCATTCCTACAACTGCAGTATCGAAATGTGCATCAGAACAATTGCAATGAGGAACATGTTTGAAATGGAAGAGCCAAGCAGCTAACCTTGCTGCTGCGATCTGCTGACAGCTTCCATGATGCAGAGTGATCCATCGGACTTCAACGGCATGACAGATAACTGAGGGTAAAGTATTGCTTCATTATCAGCGCCTTCCATGCCGTAGCAAATACCGGAGTTGGTGGCCTGTGGAAAATGGAAGATGCTGCATGGCACTGCAGTCGTAGTGGCGAATGAGGGTAGAGTTTGGTGGTGATGATGATTTATATGATCTTGGCAATGGTGTGGATTGGAAGATGCATCCGTGTTCATGGGAGAGGAAAGGGAGAAGCCCAGCCAGTTGTCGTTCATGGATTTCATGTTCCTAATCAGCACTACTAGAAACTCCAGGAATACTCCCTAAAATGAAGCTAAAAGAATTAATGCTGTAGCATAGGGCAAACAAAATCATAGGAGCTAACCAAAAAAAAATATAATGAAAAAAAAAAAAGCTGAGAAGCTTTGCACAACAAACGTTCTGATCTCTTGCCCTTATCGAAAGCTTTGTTGAAGCCCTTTCAAAGAGCTGAAGATATATGGTGAGGTTGGCATTTCGAAAGAGATGCGCTCTTTCCTAGTCTAATATCTCGCGCCAGCTATCAAATATCAAGCTAGTTGTGGTGAGCAACCAAACAAGGCTGCTGGTTTCAGTGAACAGACCATGAGATAGAGTTGACAGAAACGACGACTGTGCAAGTAGTCACTTCGCAACAGTACTTTTTGTACTATAATGCAGGAGATTTTATTAAATATTGGTTCTCTATTTGTTCGTATCCAAGAATACTCTGTGAGTGATCAACAGAACATCGGACATGGACACGTCGCGCAATTAAAATCTCCATTCAACAATTCTTATCTCTTTTATCTCTTTCTTATGATAAAAGATGAAATGTTCGCCTCTAGCTAGTATCCCTGTTAACCTGTCCTAAGGTCATATGGAGAAAGTAAATTACCGTGACTAGAGAGGTAAGTGAGGAGAGGAGGGTTGAGTTATACGAGATGTAAGGATTTATGCCCTATCGATTCGACTCTCAAGACCGACAAACAATCATTCACTTGCTACTTTAGTTATCTTTCTCTCTTTTGATTGCATACAAAGTTTGCTGGTTTGTAAAAATCAGTACCAAGGTGATACTGGTACAATCAAACTAACACCATCCATCTTGATGTTGGTTTTTAAACCAGCACCATTTTAATACTGATTTATAAAAATTGATCTTTAAAGACTAACTTTAACGTTCATGCTAATCTAAGACCGGCACCAAGTTGTGTTGGCTTGTAGAAACGAACACCAAGTAGTGTTGATTTCTACGAACCAACACCACTTGGTGCTGATATCTAACATCCACCTTGATGCTAATTTGTAGAAGCAAGTACTAAGATAATGTTGATTTCTATAAATCAACATCAAGATGGATGATGCTAATTTGGTGGTGTCAGCCTCAATGGTTTCTATAAAGTGGTGTTGGTTTGTAGAAAGAAAAGAGAGTTGTTGCACACAGATAAGACGAGATAAGAGAGGAATTTAAAAAAAAAAAATTTGAAACCCTGCATATTCAGATTTAATCAAATCCGATTCTAAAAATGGAAAAAAAAAACAGCTCCACCTCTTTTTCTTTTATAAAGTTTTTTAAACACCTTTAAATTGATTTGAATCATATAGGTGGACCAGTGAAGACTATGAATTTCTGGCAAAATTTTTGTTTGATGGCCCTCCACCTTCTAGTAAAGCTTAGCTCGAATCAAATGATAAAGTGCTTGTTTTACTTATGACGGTCCTACAAACATCATTCCATGGTCGATTTTGTATAGGCTAGAGAATATACAAGACAGATTCTTTGTGTTATAGCAGATTCGATAATGCATGCATAATCGCCTATGCTTCAAATTAAGGGACAATTTCAATGAGGAATGATTTCGCAAAGAGCATAAAGGCAATAAGGTGATGTGAGGTGGGAAGGGTTGAAAGGCAATATGGGGAATGGAGAGATGTCCAAACTTACAAGCATCCACAACCATGTATCATTCTACCCGTCTGCTTTCTTGTTATTGCAGTGGTATTTTTCATCTTAGACGTCCAAAGTGGTTTAGTATTATCAATTCCATAGTAAATATAGACAGATAAATCATAGAAAATATTTTATCATAACACAACGACTCTTTGTATAAAAATTTTTAACATCCAACAAGATATTTTATACCCGTTAAAAATTAATCTCAAGACCTATTGGAGCAACTACACCCCTAATTATTATAATTATTAGAGCAAAAGGTAATATCGATCACCTTGGTCATTGGAGCAAAAAGGAATAACGCTCATCCTAGGCGGCTCAGTATTATCAGCCCCCGATTAAATACAAATAAGCAAATCACGCAAACATTTTACCCTAGTACGGTGATTCTTTATATGAGAAGGTCAGCCATCAACGAAATATTTTACACCAGTTAAAAATTGACCTAAAAAATCTACGGAAGCAACCATAGGGAATGAACTCCACCCGCAAGTCCGATAATCCTGCATTCTTGCTGCAAAAACACTAGCGTCTACATGAATTTGTACTCATCTCTCAGCAAGTGTGTATTTGCAGAGAGATGGAAAGTGCCTCCGCTTAGGGAGCAGGAAATCGTAAATAAGCTACAGATTATATATTAACAAGGGCAGAAAATAATGAAAAGCTATGGCAGCTAAAACAAAACACGCCTTCATTCTGGAGCATCCCATCAATAGAATGCAATTAGATTATTCCAGCGTGAATTGCATTCTGATTATTCCTTACATAATGAACATCACAATTGCATTCAGATTATTCCAGCGTCACCTCATCAGCTAGCTCAACCAATAACGTATTTCATATGTATTTCCCATCTAGAATACAATAGATAGCACACCAACGAGTTCAGCAAACTGAGGTCAATTACTTTCTGGAGTGTAAAGTTGATGCTTAACTCAGTATGAGAAAAATGTGGCATTCTAACAGATGAATTGGAAGTAGCAATATACTTTTGTTAATTGTAGTGATAATTGCAGGTTTAAAACAAGATGATATGCATTTTAATTCTGTGAAAATAATTTTGCTTAATAAAGCTTAAGAGTATATTAGGCGAACAAAGAATAAAGATAGATTCTAGCTAGGAAGAATTACAGATCAATGGGGCCGGGGGATAAGTATCAATTCAAACCATCAAGTATAATGTCTCATGCAAAGTTGGCAACCAGCTACGTGAACATAATGGACAGTCTATGCCCCTGGGGCATGGTGCAGCAATATGGTGCTCATGTAGTCTCATAAGTATTCATGATTTTATTTCTAACTACAGCATACTGTAGGACATTCTCCTCTAGTGGAATAATAAATCTAAAATGTTAGACTATTAGGCTGCTCGTTATGAGTACTTTAAGATTTATCTTGATGACCGATGAAAACTTTCATTGGGACTGGATCAATCATCTCCGAGATTAGTTGGCTCAAAGGACTGGATATGATTGCTAGCTAAATAATAATAATAATAAAAATGGACAGTCTATTGGAATATGAATATTTAAATGCATACATTACCTTCCACACTTATCGTTTCATATACCAAAACAACAATTAAATTAGAAAGTATTTGTAGACACATTGGTGATACTGTGATTCTATACATGTATATATATATTCATCCTTGCCTCACAAAGGAATATTTATACTTCTCTTTTGTCATGCCCTTTAATTTAGAAAAAGATACAAGGCATAACCTTTTGGCATGCCTTTGACAAAAGACTCCAAATATGATCTCTATCCACAAATTAAATGCAACACCAAATTGTGTCACAAGTTCAACACTCTAACTCAAAGGACGACCATTCACACAAAAAAAAAAATATTTTGTTCCAAGAGGCAAACAACAAATGTACGACACTCCATGAAACTTTGTCAATCTATACAGCTGGCCATTTAATCAATCTCAATTCTTCATACCACAAATCCAAGAAATTAAAACTCTTTCTATACGGTACTAAAGATTACCCCAAAAAATAGATCAAAGCAATGAAGACTAGTTAATGTGGAGGTCAAAGTCAAATGATTAAAATCACAGAGTCGGATGGACCCAAAGATTACGGACTAGACAGTGTTTGGCTGAGCGGGAGCGCGGAGTCGGTCGGACGCGAAGGGCCAACCAGACCGTCTGATCGGCGGTCCTCCGTACCTTGTAGATGAAGTCAAGAGACAAACACTAAGTTACCGGGCCCACCGTCTTTGCCAATTGGATGATCTGGTCCGATTGGACACAGTGCGCCTCTCCGACAATATATAAGCTGAGAGAATAACAGGTCAGTAGCTACATTCTATACGGCCGAGTTGACAATATCCCAACCGAGTGGCGACTAGTCAGCCGACAGCATAACCCACATACATATTATATCGTACTCTTTTGAACGTCTGTGCCTGAAAGAACAGAAAATGTCTTGTAGTTAAATCGTACTTTGGAAACTTTCAGTATGTCACATCACAAAGATTTGTGTGCTCACTTAAAAAAAGTGTCAGGGACACTTTTCGATTTGTCTTTTCTTAGGAAAACTTTGCAAAACGGGCACATGCTTTGGGACATGTGCACATGCGCTACATTGACAATATAAAAGGGTCTCTATCTACCAGCAGAGGTATGCAATGCTCGATTATTCTACGCGCTCATTGCTACTATTTACTTCTACTATTCTCTCCTCCCAAGCCAAGTACTGACTCAAGCGTCGGACCTGATACTAACACTCCCTGTGTTAGAAGCCAACACGGAATCTTCATCTAGTCAATAACAAAACCACGTTCTCAACTACCGTATTCACTTTCATTAATCATCTTTGAACAAATTTGTATCTTGATGTATCATTTTATTAGTCTGAAATAGACAGATGCTTACAGATAGCATTTCTTATTTTACCATTTTCACAAAATTTTAAAGAAAATTCCTAACGATCACTTCTCTAAGAAAATTTTCTGTCTTATTTTTTAATTGTCGAACACTTTGACCCATAACGCATGGCTGGTTATAGCACACTATTTTAAAAAGAAAGAAACCAGTTCTTTCAACTTAAGGAGCACGCAAGCCTTTAGAAATATCTTTCTATTTCTACCATTTATCAATTTCTACGTGAATTTGATAATTGATTCAACATATCTAAAACTCATTGCAATAATTTGCTATCCATTCATCTCAACTAATTATGACTTCTTTTCTTACTGTTTCAACATATTTAAAATTATATTTATACTCTAATTAATTAACATAATATTATTATTTAAGACTAGTTAATTCATGTGGTCTTAATTAAAAATAGAATTAGAACAAATAAATTGCAGTTATAAGAAAAAAAAGCATTTACTGCACTCTCAATCGCTCTAATATTAGTAACTAAACTATCATTTATTTGTATCCTTCATCACATTAGCATAGTAAATAACTATCTAAAGACTAAGTCAATAAACAATTATTTGCAAATATTTCTGCTTTCTCTACTACTCTTCTTGTCTATATATTTTCTTTTATTTGTTTCATTATCCATTGATCTTCCCGACAATAAAATCACAATTATTCTTTTTTAAAAAATTACAATTTATTTTTCATTCTATCACCTTTACCTAAAGTATTTTTTAAAGCACTTGATCCCATTAAATTAAAGCAACATTGTGTCCTTTTTATTCTCATGCTACCCTACACAAATTAAATACCTTCCACAAATTAATGTGAATCCATGGATTTGGCCCTTGCTAAATATTTCTTGTAAATAATTTAATGCTAAAACCAGTTCATAAATTCAAGTTTTGATCTATAAAAGGCTCTCTTTCACTTTGTTAAAGTATTAGGTACGTCAACTTTTACAATGTTCCAGTGCATGCGTAAACCAGTGGGGTACTGATAGTCTTCTAGCATTCACTTTAGGGTGGTACAACATTCTTTAGCTTTCTGTCTGCAAAATAATAAAGAAAGAAAGAAAGACCGATATCCATTTTTTTTCATTTCGAATAATAGAAAGAACGATGACCTGAGGCACAAGTCCTTTATCTTCCATAGATAAGGTAATGGGAATAGATACAGTTGGTAAGATTAACAAGAGAAGAAATAATGTAACTCAAGTGAAACAACTGAGTTTAGCAGAAAGAACAAGAAGAAACTAAGAGCATGAAATGAAGACATGTCTTCCGACCGGACCATGGAAAATGAATGTAATGCCTCTTTTATATGAAACAAATGATGATCACCTTTGTCATTGTGGCAACTTGACATGCACACTAAGCAAACTACTTGACAAGTCGTATGTCTGGCACTTGATAAGGCTATTCAAAAGATCAGCAAAATTTGCTGCAATGAATAAGTTTTATAGAAAAGTTGTTAATGTGATTCTGGAAAAAAAAGGTGATCACCTTTGTCATTGTGGCAACTTGACCACACTAAGCAAACTACTTGACAAGTCATATGTCTGGTACTTGATAAGGCTATTCAAAAGATTAGCAGAATTTGCTGCCGTGAATAAGTTTTATAGAAAAGTTGCTAATGCGGATCCTCCAGTACTCCGCAAAGGACATGGAGTAAACAGAGGACATAAAGAACACAACAAAAATGCAACATTTTGATATGAGCAACTACATAGTATAGCTTAGCATAAAAGGAATGCCAAGATACTCATTCAGCCAATCATACATTGTCCTTGGAAATTTTCAAGGAGATTTCGGGAAAGGAGTCAAAACGAAAACTTTCAATGATGCTTAGGTTGATAAAATTTTCAATTAAACTTAGTTCAATGTTAAAGTTAATGTCAGACGGTGTCACTAAGATCACTTTAAACTCAAAATAAAGTGAAAATAGAAAATAAATAAGCTGTCAATTGAGAAGAGCTGTTATTAGACTGAATAAAGACTACAGCTAATAAGTTAGTGGAACTCTTTAGGCATCTTATTTACCTACTCCGTCTCCGTGTTTTTTCATAAAGAATCTCCGTAGTCCATGTTACACAAACTATACTGATGTAAATTGAAAAGAGGGAAACCCCAAGGTCTCTGTCACTGTTCATAATATCGTCAATTATGTGTGGTGCTTGTCTTTCACCAGAGAAGCACAAAATCCAAGCCAAATCCAAGCAAGATCCCCTACATAACAGTTCAGATAACATAAAGGTAAAGTAGCAAAGGATCCCTATTTGGTAGCTGGCGAACGAGAGCAACCAGGGCAGTACACAACACCACAGTTGCGTAACACAGAGATAGAGAGCTGCTGCAGCGCAAGCAAGCTCACATCAAGAAATCCACTTTACCGAGGGGCTCCAACTCTTCGATTAAAGTCGCCATTAAAGTCTCTCCCTAGTCCCTCCTCCCCCGTGCCACTCCTGCCGAGCCACGAGTTTTATTTTATTTTATGTTACCTTCACTATTTTCTTGCCATCTCCCTTTCTCTCAATCTTTTCCTGACTCTCTCTCTCTCTTTGTATCTTTTCCTGACTCGTTGAAGGGTCAACATCCAAACCCCAGCCATCCGTCCTAATCTTCTTCCTTCCTGCTTGTCTTGAGGAAAGATGTTAAATAAATAAACAACGACGGATTCATTATCCTAAAGTTCTTGTTCCCCTGCCCACTCTCCTTGCTTCCACTAAGGCGGAGGATGGAAAAGAGGAGACAGTGGAGAACCTCAAGGAGAGTCCCCATTGATGACATCGACATCATGGAAAATGACTGGTGCGACGGAGAAAGCGCTGCTAAGAAAAAGAAAGGCAATTGTCCGGGAGGGAAGGGTGCAGGTGCAGCATTAGGACAAATCACATAAATAACCACGCCTAGTAGCAGCCTACAGCACCAGAGGAGGACCCTTTCCATCCATGGTAGGGTCCTTATCAAAGTGAAGAAGAACCAAATGGTTGGTGAAGGGCATGTTGCAACATTCCCATCTGTAGGCATGTGATTAAAGAAGCCTGGAATTTGGTCAGTGGGTTCAATGCTAAAGTTGTCTTTAAGGGTCAAAGCTGTCTCCTGTTAAAGCTGAAAAGAATACTGTTTTGCTACTTTCCCTTGCTTTTATCTATGCATTCTCGGAGGAGAAAATAGGTTATTGATGCAGGAAATGTTAAAGCCAAGTGGGGCATTCATGAATCCGAGTTGGGGTTGCATGCGGGTGTTAATAACTCAGCTTTTTTGGTCACCAATCAATTATTCTGCAATTCTAATCAATCATTAAAAGATGGAAACTTTTGATTATATTAGTAAGTAAAGGTATCCCACGGTTTTGAATGGCCTACTGAAAGTTCATCGTGCATGGGGCCGAAGCCTAAGCATGCTTGCATGGATGCCCTTTCTCTGTTGATGTTTGAGTAATGTGATAGAACACAAAGAATAAGGTAGCAAAATTATTTTGATGGTTACCTGAATAGTGCATACTTCACCAGTGTGTCTGATGCTGTTCTGGCGACCTTGCAGAGACTTGGAAGATCATGCATAATGCATGCAAGATAAGGTACTGCAGAGATCTAGCCTGCTGTAGCTGGAAGCAACAACAGCAGCAGCAACTGATACAGATGCCCTGGCAAGAATTTATTGAGTAAAGAAACGGCGTTCATTTGGGATTGTATATAACAAAATGCGCCTGGAATATATGTAATGAATAAAGAAATACAACGAGACAACTTTTTGGAAATATAGTAATACCATCAGGATTCAGACATAACTCAAATCCTAGAGGTGGACTGCATAATTGTAAGAGAGGTTTTTCTGACTCTTGATCATCGCAGCAGCTCAAAGAGCGGTCCAAGAAGATTAAAAATAGACCTCAAAATCCTTACTTCATATTCCTCAAACCTTGTCGTTTAATTTTTTTTACTATCCCAGAACAAACAGATTTTGGTCATCACAATAATATACACAAACCAGACCCATTATGGCTGTACATCGAATCAAAAAGAATAATGTACTTTTTCCAATAACTAATCAATCACTATAATTCAATAATCTTCACTGTTCATACAAAAAACATAATATAATCTACACATAACTGTCTGAGAAGGGAAAAAATGGCTTGGGAAGGTTTTAAAAGACTAAAAACTGGGGGGAAAAGGAAAAAAAAAAAAAAGAAGTAAACCACAGAAAAAGGGAGCCATATTAAGCGATGACAAGTGTAAATATTCTTTCCAGTAATAATAAGTCTCTTAGTTATGTTCTGGTTAATATGTAATTTAATGTTCATTATAATGATATTTATTCATTAAAGAAATTTGAATAATTGAGACGAAATTGGGTACCCACTACCATCTAACCCAATTGTGACGAAATTGGGTACCTGTTTGGGTAAACGGGTTACGGATGAATAAAAACATGGTAAATAATGAATTGAAAACCTATTTAATCAAACAGGTAAAAATTCAACAAGTATGGTAAATCACAGATATCCACTGCCATCCCTAGCCATATTCTCCAAAATTATTCAAATCTACCTAAAAGATTCATGATAAAAGTACAAGAAATGTAGCATAAATAATTGAAAAATAGCATAATTTACTTACACTAACGCATGGTGGAGCCCTATTTTGATATGAAAAATTAGTGCCTCACCTAAACTATAAGCTAATAACTATAGAAAAATACGGTCTTGCTACTGTTTTTGTAGTCTTGCATGGATGGCTGAAGTATGTAAAGAAAAAAAAAACAAATGCTTAAAGTAGCCAATATCACAGGCTCCATGTCGTGCATATAACCACTAAAAATGAGATTCTGAGAGACAACACAGAATCCTACCAACATGCTGGAGGAATTATAATTTAGTGCTTCTCCCATGCAGGTTCAATGGGTAGTGTCTCCGGTTAGAAACTTAAGGAATTTCATGCCTCCAGAAAATATGCTTCCCGGTCCACAACTCCTTCTTAAGTTGCATAGAAACCATGGTGACAGACAACACTAACAATTCAACATGACAACAACATTCGAGAACCAACTTACAGATGCTCGAGTTTCTTCTTTCCTGATTGGTTATTTTTTGATTTCATCCTAAGTCCTGCAAGGTTTGACAACCAGAAACGTGCTTTGATGATAACAATTAATCAGCCATGAAAAAAACCCATCAAATTTGAATGCCCATCAATATGAAACCAATTCTCCTCTACCAAACAGTGACGACTCATTTAGTCTTGCAAATTCACAGGAGAAAAGACAGAAGTTATTATTACATATTTCAAATTGACCCTTGAGGTTTGACCACTCATTTACCTTGCCAATTAAAACGCATAGAAAATATCAAATGATAGAGCTAAGACACAGCGCAACAGTGACAGTAAGGAAAAAAATTATTTTCAGCAATTCTCTCATTGCAACTAACTCAAAAGCTCTTCTAGCGAAAATTTGTTATCCGTGTGATTGCTATTGCACTTAAGCTTAACAGGACCAGAGGAAGGACTCTTCTACATATCTCTATTTAGCATGGCTATTTGGTATTTAATGCCAACAAATAACAAAAGAATCTGAAGAAGAATCTGAAGGTATCTTGGAGGCCCAACGGATCTTGATAAATTCATGAAGGCTTATATGATGCATTCTTCATCTATTCTTTTATACCAAAGAATATTCACTACACAATCTATCCTTAGGGTGTCGGGTCCTCCTTGGTTTCTTGTAAACCAAAGTCTAGTCTTGTTTGATCAAAGCGAACCTCCTCCTAGATTACATACATATCTCATCGAAATCAGCTCCTAAAATGTGATTTTCTTGCTCCTACTGTTGGACCTTCAGTTAAAAATAGTAAGGATACCAAGACAAAGCAAGCAATGATATTTTGATATAGATCCATTTCTGCATCAAGTAACATAAAAGGCAGCAGACGATGTGAATATTAGAAGCCACAAGAGAGGCAGTAAACATAAACATAAAAGACCATTTAACTAGTTGTCACAGACCACATAAAACCATTTGTCTATCAAATCCAAAATGAAGCTACTTCTGGAACATATTTATTCACTTTTTGATTAGGAAGGTTTCAAATTATGAGGCAAACAATAGGTAGTGCTAAAGTAGTAGAATGATGGCTAAGATAATGGAACATCAACATGAGAATGATAACCAAGATAGGGCAATTCTGAGTTCCATAGATTTGTTGAAACTACTTCTAAGAAACAAATTACATAAGCATTTTCTTTTGTACAAGGAGGTTCAGTATCTTGGTTCATGAACATATGAGTGAGAAAATCCATACAACAGTGAGTTATATAATTTTGTGAAAGGTGTAAAAAAGGTGATTTTCCAAACATCTATTAAGTTTACGACATACAGAATAACCAATGAAAATAGAAAAAAGACTGAGGAATACAAGTACACAGCATAACCTAACAGATTGATCCCATCAAAGCACCAGAAAGGTGTTCTCAAGGGAAACTTTGCTCCATTCCACACAGAAATGATTGATATACTGAAATTTTTCTCCTTGCCATTCAGAATGAAGAGTGATTGATATATTGACATGAACTCTTAGAAGTCAGAGCGTGACGATCTATGCTGATCAACCATGACAACTACTCAGAATAGGCCTATGCAACTAAGGATAAAATTCCTTCACCTCCAAAAAGTATTGTTAATTGCTTGATCCACATCCTCAAAGTATGGTCCCAATTATGTAGCAAAATCTCCACAACCTCCACCTAGGGTCACATTTTACAAAGGATGGTAATCTTTATCAATCTCAGGCACATTGGCAGACACTATGCAGCCCAAATTTTATGCAAATTTTTAGGTCATTTATGTTCTAAGTTCCTATTACAAAGAAGGTTCGGAATGAAGCACAAACAATTTTCTACTCCGCCGTTTCTGCCTCTGCAGAGTGAAGAAACCATCCTGTGTTAGACCAGAGCCACCAGACTCCAACTCTAGTGGGATTACTTGTTCTATCAGAAAGGATTTTCCCCTTGCACTTATCCAATCTAAAAGTATCCAAATTCCAGACTTAACGGTGCTTCCCTTAGAACTCGTTCCATACAATCGAATCGTATCCATTTCAACCATAGCGATTACTCCAACCAAACACACTTTAAAAAAGATCTCTTCTTATCAAAACGACTGATACTAAAACAGAAATAAATATCAGATAGAAAATGAGAAGAGGATCGAGAGAAACCAAAGAGGAGGAGAAGCGAGAAAGACCTTAATTCGAAGAGAACCAAACGCCGGCGACGAGGTCAGTTCGAGTTCAGTTTTGCAATAAAGCCCTTGGAATCCTCTTGTTGCGCCAAAGTTCTTCCTGCCACCTGCCTTCTATTGGGCCAATCTGGGCCCAATGTTTTAGGCTGCCGCCATTGAATATGAACCGATTGGACTGCTCTGTTGAGAAAGACAATTCGGATAATGTGGTTAAGTGGCGGTGCTAATTTGTATATTTGATTACGCTGATAAAATTTTGAAATCTTACGCTTTGTATTCGTCAATGAAATGTTAGTAATTTGGAACTCTAGAACATCTAATTCCATTTAAGAATTCGGGTGTATGAACGGCGCACAATAGGTCAACATTTCTATCTAAATGACACGTAGAATCAGAACTTAAATACAACATTCCCTCTAAATTGTTCAGTGATAATATGTATTCATTTATGAACTGAACAACATCAAGAGTGGGTGTTAATATAACTCTATACTGGAAGTATTTTGTATAAATTATTATACTGTCAAATAACGAATATGTATTCTTGATGATTGTTACAATGGGATCATCACTGTCTTTGAGCAACATTTCATTTGGAATATCAATCATTGCATAGCCATTATTTGGTTCTTTAAATTTTCCATCTCCTATATTTGAAATCCAATCAGAAAATCTCTTGATTTCATCATAAGATGAATTTTTGAAGTCGCATATTCTTAGTCAATCTCAAAACTTTGCAATGTCTCCATATATAGGACGAATTAATAGTTACATGAACAATATCTTATCTGCTAACCTTCCAAATAACTGGCAAAATCTATCTAAAATCATCACTGAGTACAATTATTTTGCCTCCAAAAGGGATTTGAAAGCTTAAAGAATTTGCAAATCTCAATATGTCATGCATGCTTCTGTCCAGTTATTCAAAACAAAACTCGTGTATCATTGGAGCCTCATCTCATATGATAAGTTTGGATTTCACAATGAATTCCACAAGAGCAGCCATCACCATGTCATATACATGACGTTGCTCACGGTTTTAATTTTTCAGGAAATTGTCATATTCTTTTGATAAAACTCTTCTATCAAAATGCAACTCATCTTATATTAACCTGTTTCATGAAGACTGAAAATATTGATCACTGGAAAATAACATTGATTAGAAATCACATAGGCTCTTTCCACAATTTTACAAAAGCTTCTCGATCTCCTCATCGTTTAATTGTAATTATGTTAAAGAAACAATGGTGTTAACATTTTTTTAAAACTTCTATAAAATAAAAGTTAGATTAATACCTAGTTCTTAGCATGGTGCTTTAGCAAGCTTCATTGTCGGTATAAAATATCATCTGATAAGTATATCCAGCAAGACTCCCAAACCGCTTCGCATCGATTGATGCAATATGAAGACAATAACGTAGTAAAAAGCCCTCTCATTGATTGTGTTGAAGCCCATTGACTTGCCTCGACAATACCATCAATATACTCTTTATCATCGTTTAACAATCGTAATCCATAGCAAGCACCATAAAAGGACTGATACTGAATTGTTGAGTTCTGTGTTTTTTAATTCAAATTATTTTTTCTTGTTTTTTATTGTTATTCTGGTAATGCATATGTGTATGTATTTAGTTCCAAATTGCTAAGCTAAGAAGGTTAGAAGACCTTATATATGGAACTCTTCCATCCTTACTTAGCAAAGTTAAGGGGACTTACACACATGCGCGAGCCAAACCCAAATCAGGTGGTTTCGGGGGTTCGAGCCGAAATCCATAAACCGTGCGTCTCACGCACGGTTTGGTTCTGTCCAGCGTGTGAGGGAACCGACGCACGCTTTGGTTCGTCGGCGAAGCAGTGCGCCTTCTTTTCTTAGAGTTTTCCTTGTCTTGAGGCTTGGTGTTCATCGATCTGAGTGCGACGTTCGTCTTGGAGTGCACCTATGGATGACGCGAGTGGTTGTCGGATCTTGGGAGAATTTTGCCGGAGAGCCTCTGCACCGTGGGCGACAATATATTCTCTAAAGACAGTCTGCACGCCGATGCTTCAACCGGAAGACAACAATTTCTGGATCTTACTCTTTTCTTTACCTGTTTATTGCATGCTTGCTATTTTGGTGCAAATATATTACTGTGTTAGTGCTCTCTTACAACAACAATTTTAGAGAATATATTGCCAGCATCAATAGACATGATGAATGATAGGGTAACGGGGTCTGATGAGGCTAGCGCCAGACC
Source organism: Zingiber officinale (assembly GCF_018446385.1). Classification (NCBI taxonomy): domain Eukaryota; kingdom Viridiplantae; phylum Streptophyta; class Magnoliopsida; order Zingiberales; family Zingiberaceae; genus Zingiber; species Zingiber officinale. The sequence goes on along the minus strand of NC_055988.1, from coordinate 153,920,482 downwards.
CGAGAGATTTTTCAGACAAAACTTCAGACGTTGGCAACAACGGATGAAATTTTGGCTTACTATGCTAGGGCTATTCTCCGTTATAGAAACAGATCCTCCTTCACCTGAAGAAGAGGAACCTGCCCATAGTGCTTCCTTACAGAGGTTTAAGCAAAGGGATTATCTCTGCCATGGGAGGATCCTGTCTGCCCTCTCAGACGCACTATTTGATGTATACTGCTCAACGTCTTCGGCTAAAGAGCTGTGGAAATCTTTGGATAAAAAATACAATTCCAAAGATTCTGGTTTAGAAAAGTACACTGTGGCAAAATTCCTAAACTTCAAAATGGTTGAAGGCAAATCTGTGGTTGAGCAGACACATGAATTCCAAGTTCAAATTCATGGTCTTGCTGAAGGAGATATGTCATTACCCGAAAAATTTCAGGTCTTGTCTATCATCGAAAAATTGCCTCCCAGTTGGGAAGATTTTGGCATGACTCTTAAACATAGGAGAGGTCAAATCTCTCTAGAAGATCTAATGATTGTCTTAAATATCGAAGAAGAACATCGGAAGCAACATAAAGATGATGATAAAAGAATGCCTGTGGATTTTATTCCAAAGGCAAACGTAGTAGTCTCATTTAACAAGAATTAATTCAAAAATCAAAAAATGAAGAACAAGATGAAACCCAAACCAAAGATTCAAAATAAAAATGGAACCAAGCCGTGCTGGGCATGTGGACAAGTTGGACATTATGCTAAATTCTGCCCTAAGCAAAAGGACAAGAAGAAAAACCAAAGCAATACATCCAACACCAAGGCACAAGCAAATGTTGTGACTGCTAGTGACTGCACCAGCAATAAGTTTGTTACCTTCAAACCCGAACTAAACTTGATCTGTCAACCCAATGAATGGTTAGTTGATACAGGTGCTAATGTGCACTATTGTGTTGATCGCTCTGCCTTCCTTACTTATCAGGTAATTGAAGGCACTTCCATGACCATGGGGAACCATTCTGCAGCCAGGGTGTTTGGGATAGGACAAGTTGACCTGAGGTTCACCTCTGGAAAAGTCCTGTCACTGCATGAGGTGCATCATGTTCCAACGGTCCGTCAGAATTTGATTAGCGGGTCAAAGTTAGTCCGCGCTATTTATAAGTTGAACTTTAAATGTAATAAAGTTGTAATATTACATTTAGAAACATTTATTGGAAAAGGTTACCTTAATGAAGGTTTATTTAAATTCAATGTAGAAAATGCTACCTTAAATAAATCTACTGATATTGATTGTTCATATAACATTGAGTCTTATAATATATGACATGACAGATTAGGACATGTCAATTTTAATACCGTAAAAAGGATGATGAATCTAGACATGATTCCTAAGCATGTTATAAATGATAAGAATAAATGTGAAGTTTGCGTGTAATATAAACAACCCCGTAAACCCTTCAAATCAGTTGATAGAAATTCTGATATTTTAGAATTGATTCATACTGACTGTTGTGAGTTTAACGGTATAATAACAAGAGACCAAAAAAGGTATTTCATTACATTCATTGATGATCACTCTCGTTATTGTTATGTTTATTTGTTGAAAACTAAGGATGAAGCTTTAGATAAATTTATGGTTTTTAAATCTGAAGTTGAGAATCAAACAAATAAATCTATTAAGAGGTTAAGGTCTGATAGGGGTGGAGAGTTTACCTCGAATCTGTTTCAAAATTTTTTTCAAGATACAGGTATAATTCACGAGGTAACTGCTCCATATAGTCCTCAATCCAATGGTATAGCAGAACGAAAAATCGAACCCTTGAAGATATGATTAATTCCATGTTAGGCAGTTCTAGGTTACCTAACTTCATGTAGGGGGAGGCTCTATACACTGCATACTATATGTTAAATAGAGTCCCCATGAGGTCAAGGGATAAAAATTCATATGAGCTTTGGAAAGGTCGGAGGACAAGTTTGAAATACCTTAAAGTATGGGGGTGCCTTGCAAAGGTATTAGTATCTGAACACAGAAGGAAAAAACTTGGTCCAAAGACCGTAGATGGTATCTTCTTGGGTTATGCTCAAAATAGTATTGCATATAGGTTTCTGATTAGTAAATCAGAATTTTCTGGGATAGATGCAAATACTATTATAGAACTTCGTGATGCTACATTTTTTGATGATATATTATCCTATGAAGACGAGAACACCTCAGTCTATATCTGATATTCCTACTAGAGATAAGCATTCCGTAGAGGCCCCATTATCCATGGTAGGTACACCTTCCTCAAGTCACTCTAGACTAGATGAATCTAGTGAGTATACAGAACTGAGAAGGAGCAAGAGGCAACGTGTGTCTACGGATTTAGGCCAAGACTTTATCACCTATAATATAAAAGGTGACCTTGTGATATATAGAGATGTTATGGCTTCTCCTGAAGATAAGCACTGAAAAGAGACCATTAAAAGTGAAATGAACTCTATTATCTCTAATGTCACTTGAGAGTTGGTAGATTTACCTCCTGTGTGTACCACTATAGGATGTAAATGGATGTTTAAGAGAAAACTAAAACCTGATGGGTCAGTAGATAAATTCAAAGCCCGCCTAGTTGCTAAGGGATTCAAACAGAAAAAAGAGATTGACTATTTTAACACTTATTCTCCTGTTATCAGAATTACTACAATCCGAGTGTTAATAGCATTGACATCCAGATATCATCTTGAGGTACATCAAATGGATGTCAAAACTGCATTCCTTAATGGAGATCTTGAAGAAGAGATATATATAGATCAACCTGAGGGACATGTAGTTTCTGGAAATGAGAATAAAGTTTGTAGGTTAGTCAAATCTCTTTATGGTTTGAAGTAAGCCCCAAAGCAATGACACGAAAAATTTGATAGAGTTATGCTATCGTTTGACTTTGAAATGAATGACTCTGATAAATGTGTGTATGCTAAAATGAAAGGTGATAATTGTATTATCTTATATTTATATGTAGATGATATCCTACTTTTTTGTTCTAACCTTTCTATTATTAATAAGACTAAGACCCTCTTAAGTGGTAAGTTTGATATGAAGGATATGAGTTGTGCTGACATGATTTTAGGGCTGAAGTTGACTCATTCAACTGATGAAATAGCAATTTCTCAGTCACTCTATATTGAGAGAGTATTAGAGAAATATGGCTATAGCCAAGTTAAATCTGTCATCACACCCTATGATCCTTCAAAAACTCTCCATAAGAATAAGAGATGGTGTGGCAGTGTCTCAATTAAGATACTCACAAATAATAGGTAGTCTAATGTATTTAGTAAATTGTTCTAGACCTAATATTTCTTTTGCTATAATGAAATTGAGCAGGTTTACCAGCTGTCCGGACAGAACTCATTGGGATGCATTAGACAGAGTACTCAGATACCTAAGAGGCACTATATCCTTGGGCTTGTGGTATGAGAGATTCCCTGCAGTCCTAGAGGGATATAGTGATGTTAGTTGGATAGCTGATACTGCTGAGTGTAAAGGCGTTACTAGTTATGTCTTTACACTTAGAGGTAGTGCAGTTGCTTAGAGGTCTGTTAAACAGACGATTATAATCCGTTCTACATCTGAGGTAGAATTGTGTGCTTTGGATACCACAGTAACTGAAGCCGATTGGCTTAAGGGTCTTCTTTCTGAAATTCCCTTCTTTCTGAAATTCCCTTGATGATGAAGCCAATACCTTCGATTTCAGTACACTGTGATAATCAAACAACAATAGCTCAGATTAGAAGCTCCAAGTATAACCAGAAACAGAAAATACATGTACAAATAAGATTAAAGTCTATTCGTGAGCTAATGTCTCTTGAAGTGGTGTCATTGGACTTTGTAAGTTCAAAGGACAATATTGCTGATCCACTTACTAAAGGACTTGATTCTGAGAAAATCAAGAGTTCCAGTAAGGGAATGGAACTGAGGCCTATCCTGGTTTCATCTATAGCGGTAACCCAACCTATCTGATTGGAGATCCTAAGAAGTAGGTTCAATGTGGTATAAACAAGTTATAAGGGTGAACCGTAAGCATCAAATTGATTGAGATATAATCTCATAGTCTCCTCCCTGGATAGATGCTTGACTGCTAATAAGGATGAGTTTAGGAGCTCTTAATGATAGGATGCTCGCAGTACATCCTTGGAGAACTCACCTATGTAACTGTAATTGTGGGGTCGCAGTGTGGGGGGGTCTAGGCAACTCTCCTTAGCACTTATGAAATAAGATTCGGTGGCATGGCCGTAATGCACCAACCCAGAAGGATTCAACCGTCGCCCGTGATGAGTTGTTACCAATTGATTTTCACATATAAAAGGTTTAAGTTCAAGACTGAGTTCTCTTCAAACCTATGTGAATAAGATTGGTGTACTTAGGTGAAAATTCAAACCGGAAAGTATTTTCACTAAAAGCTCATTGCAACCAAGCCTCGGAACATATCTTTGTTTTCGACCAAAATAATTTAAATTAGTGGGGGATTGTTGAGTTCTGTGTTTTTTAATTCAAACTATTTTTCTTATTTTTTGTTGTTGTTCTGGTAATGCATATGTGTATGCATTTAGTCCCATATTGCTAAGCTAAGAAGGTTGGAAGACCTTATATATGGAGTCCTTCCATCCTTGCTTAACAAAGTTAAGGGGACCTACACGTATGCGCGGGCCGAGCCCAAATCAGGTGGTTTCGGGGGTTTGAGCCGAAAATCCATAAACCGGGTGCGATGCACGCGATCATCGCGCACAGGGGGGGTGCAAATCCCCAGCTCGTGGGCCTCACGCTTGCAGGTGGCCTGGTTTGTTTTTGCCAGTCTTTGGTTTGGTTTGGTTCTGTCCCACGCGCGTGAGGAAGCGACGCACGATTTGGTTCTGTCCAGCGTGTAAGGGAATCGACACACGCTTTGGTTCGTTGGCGAAGTAGTGCTTCAGAGTGAATAAATGCTGCGCCTCTATTCCTTGTTCGGGTGTTCTTCGAGAATTCTGCTTTCTCCTCCTTCCCTCTATGTGTCTGCGTGCGCTGCCTTCTTGTCCTAGAGTTTTCCTTGTCCTGAGGCTTGGTATTCAGCGATCTGAGTGCGACATTCGTCTTGGAGTGCACCTACGGATGACGCGAGTGGTTGTCGGATCTTGAGAGAATTTTGCCGGAGAGCCTCTGCACCGTGGGCAACAATATATTATCTAAAGACAGTCGGCATGCCGACCCTTCAACCGAAGGATAACAATTTCTGGACCTTACTCTTTTATTTACCTATTTATTGCATGGTTGCTATTTTAGTGCAAATATATTACTATGTTAATGCTCTCTTACAACAACATGAACACCATTTACAAAAGATATGACATCGTAGCATTTTGCACCACAGATGACATTTAATAAACATCTTAGATAGTACAAATCCCAACATCCAGGAGGAATAAAAAAATATATCCAATTGAAAATCCTCGTTTCCTTGGAACCCATTCACGTGTATCTTGTTTCTAGACAAATTTCATTAGAAATTGAGCATATGCCAATTCTCTTGCCTAGGGATATTTTTTTATTGGCTTCAAACCAAGCTAAAAACATGCTTTCATCAACAGTAGGATGATTGAGAACATTATCGACCTGATCTAAATCAAAAAATACAACATTTTATTCATTCTGAAGATGAAAGCTCAATCACTCAACAGGTGGATGGATCTATGTATTGAATATCAAATCCAAAAAATATATTCTCTAAGCACCCTCATGTGAGGAAATATATCTACAATCATAGTACATATTATTGGTGCAATTTATACTAATGATCTAACTCAGATTTTGATGACTGACAAGTGGATTGAAGTTAGAGTGTTTGTAGTTTAACTGCTTTACCAAGTGTGCAAGAGTTGACGGGTCTGAAGGGCCTGACACTAGGCTAAAATCTAGCTAGATCCATGAGACCCGATAGCTGGTGTGAATTTCAGATAGGTTCAGGGACCCGATATTTAGCAGGAAGTCCGGTTGGGTCTGTGAGACCTGACAACCAGTTGAAATCCAGTTGGGTCCGCGGGATCTGATAACTGACAGGAAGACCTAGTGGGTCAAAGATAAATCAAGTGACTGTAGTTAGTAAGTGGAGGTAAATAACTAGAGAAGAGATCCAGTGAGGACGCATTCCCGGTTAAGGGAACTGTAGGTATCGGTCCAACTTAAGTCCATTTGGGAAACTTAAGTTGAGCCCTTAACTTGATCTTGGTCTCGAAGAGATGAGATCTAATTACTACTATTATCTTGCTGTATTGTACTAACTTTATTTTGCAGGATAAACATTTTTTTTTATTGCCTGGACTAACCCTTTTTGCAGGGAAGGAGCTATAAAAAAAGGGAGTCCGTGTCAGCCCCAGTCCTTCGACTCAGGAGGCCCTGAGCGAAATAATAAAATGAGATCCCAAATAAATTTCTAATAATATATAATTTATCTACAATGACTTCTTCTAGCATTTCTATTTGCAAAATCTTCTATAATATTATCAGTTTCAAGATTTTCCAATACATAAAATTGTCAATACATTTAATCTTTCTTGAGACATTGATGATCTCATATATGTTTTTAATAATTTTAATTTTGAAAAACTCTTTTCAATCGATGCTACTGTAACAGGCATAGTCAACAAAATTCTATAAGCAATTGCTACATTTGGATAACAATTTACACTTTGAACAAATTCAAGAATACCAATTGCAGACATTATCATATTTGATAAAGTCATTTGCAATATTTTTAATTCAGTAAATAAATCATCTAACTCAACATCTGATGAGTTGTCATGAGTTAGAGTAGATTTTAAATTGACACAATATTTTCTCAATTCATCATCATCCAAAATTCTTAATGTTTTTGAATCAAATAAAAAGCCAAATATATTTTCAAAGGTTTTCATTTGCTCGAATCTACATTTTAAAGAAGCAATTGTCATGTCCACAACAACAATAAAATAATCAATTCTAAAAGACTCTTCTAATGATAGTGAAA